>NC_088795.1:80598543-81202043 GCF_011386835.1 Chrysemys picta bellii
TACCATTGCTTGGTATTCCTCAGCTAAAATGTTTTACCATTAAACCATTCCCTCCATAAACTTGTCTAACTTAATCTTAAAACCAGACAGGTCCCTCGCCCCCACCGTTTCCCTTGGAAGGCCGTTCCAATATTTCACCCCTCTGACGGTCAGAAACCTTCGTCTAATTTCAAGCCTAAACTTCCCCACGGCCAGTTTATATCCATTCGTTCTCGTGTCCACATTAGTACTAAGCTGGAATAATTCCTCTCCCTCCCTTGTATTTATCCCTCTGATATATTTAAAGAGAGCAATCATATCCCCCCTCAACCTTCGTTTTGTCAGACTAAACAACCCGAGCTCCTCCAGTCTCCTTTCATACGACAGGTTTTCCATTCCTCTGATCATCCTAGTGGCCCTTCTCTGCACCCGTTCCAATTTAAGTTCATCTTTTTTAAACATGGGAGACCAGAACTGCACACAGTACTCCAAATGAGGTCTCACCAGCGCCTTATACAACGGAAGCAGCACCTCCTTATCCCTACTAGATATACCTCGCCTAATGCATCCCAAGACCGCATTGGCTTTTTTCACCGCCACGTCACATTGTCGACTCATAGTCATCCTGCGGTCTACAAGAACCCCTAGGTCCTTCTCCTCTTCCGTTACTTCTAACCAATGCGTCCCCAGCTTGTAGCTAAAATTGTTATTAGTCATCCCTAAATGCATCACCTTACACTTTCACTATTAAATTTCATCCTATTTCTGATACTCCAATTCACAAGCTCATTCAAGTCTCCCTGCAGAATATCCCTATCCTCCTCCGAATTGGCAACGCCTCCCACCTTCGTATCATCCGCAAACTTTATCAGTCCACTCCTGCAATCAGTTCCGAGGTCAGTTATAAATAGATTAAATAAAATGGGTCCCAAAACCGAACCCTGAGGAACTCCACTGGTAACCTCCCTCCAACTTGACAGTTCACCCTTCAATACCACCCGCTGCATTCTCCCCATTAACCACTTCCTTATCCACCTCTGAATTTTCATATGGATCCCCATCTTTTCCAGTTTAACCAATAATTCCTCATGGGGTACAGTATCAAACGCTTTACTGAAATCCAGGTATATTAGGTCCACCGCATTTCCCTTATCTAATAAGTCCGTTACTTTCTCGAAGAAGGAGATCAGATTCGTTTGGCACGATCTGCCCTTCGTAAAACCATGTTGTAATTTATCGCACTTGCCATTAACCTCGAGGTCCTCAACTACTTTCTCTTTCAGAATTTTCTCCAGCACCTTGCACACTACAGATATTAAACTAACAGGCCTGTAGTTACCCGGATCACTTTTTTTCCCTTTCTTGAAAATAGGAACCACATTAGCTATTCTCCAGTCTAACGGAACCACCCCCAAGTTTACAGATTCATTAAATATTATCGCTAATGGGCCTGCTATTTCCCGCGCCAATTCCTTCAATATTCTCGGATGAAGATCGTCTGGTCCTCCCGACTTAGCCCCATCAAGGCGTTCGAGTTTTGTTTCTACCTCGGAAACGGTAATCCCCCATTCTGTTTGCCCCTCTGTCACGGTGCTAGTATCCCTAATACCTTCATTGGCCTCATTAAACACCGATGCAAAATATTCGTTGAGATATTGCACCAGGCCTAGATTATCTTTAATCTCCTCTCCGGCTATAGTCTTCAGCGGTCCTACTTCTTCCTTCTTTGCTTTCTTCCTATTTATATGGCTGTAAAACCTCTTACTATTGCTTTTAATTCCCCTCGCTAGGTCCAACTCTACACGGCTTTTGGCCTTTCTCACTCTATCTCTACATTCTCTGACTTCACTAAGGTAAGTTTCCTTACTGATCACTCCCTTCTTCCAGTCTTTGTACGCTTTCTGTTTCTTCCTAATTCCCCTTTGAGTCGGTCGCTCATCCAGCTCGGTCTAAATCTCTTGCTTAATAATCTTTTTCCCTTTTTTGGGATACAGGCCTCTGACAGCTCATGCATCTTTAACTTAAAGTAATCCCAGGCTTTATCTGCCTTAAGATTCATTAATATGTTTGCCCAATCCACTTCCCTTACCAGTCCCCTTAATTTATTAAAATTAGCCTTTTTAAAATTATAAACCCTAGTCTTTGATTTAATTCTGTTACTCCTTCAGTTTAGTTTAAATCGGATTAGCTCATGATCACTGGAGCCCAAGTTGTCCCCTACTACCACTTCCTCAACGAGGTCCTCACTACTCACCAAAATCAAATCTAAAATGGCCTCCCCCCTTGTCGGTTCTGCTACCACTTGATGAAGGAACTGATCAGCAAGCACATCTAGGAACATCTGAGCCCTATTATTGCTACTAGCATTTGTTCCCCAATCTATATCCGGGAAGTTAAAGTCCCCCATAATTACACAGTTCCTATTAGTATTTACTTCTCTAAACACATTAAATAGTTCTTTATCCATATCCTGGGTCGATCCTGGCGGTCTATAGCACACACCAAGCACTATCCCTGGGGAGACTCTAGTAGTCCTTTTACCCAGTGTGATTATTGCCCAGACGGATTCCGTGTTATCTATTCCATCAACTATTATTTCTTTACAGCTTATCTCACTATTGACATACAATGCCACCCCGCCACCTTTACCTATGTTCCAGTCTTTCCTAAACAGCGCATACCCCTCCATACCTGTATTCCAGTCGTGACTGCCGTTCCACCACGTTTCAGTTATTCCTACAATATCTGGTTGCAATTCTTGGACCAAGAGCTCCAATTCCTCCATTTTGTTACCTAGGCTTCTCGCATTGGTGTATAAGCACCCTAATGTATGTTGTTTCGCCTGTCTCCCATTAGTAACACTATATGTTACAGGCCTCTTTGTGTCCTTCCCCCTTATCCTTCTTGTGTCCAATCTCATCTCCCCGGCTATATCTCCTCTTATCTCACTCACTTTTTCAATGTTGGAATCTGGCGTGGAGATTAACTGTACATCTCCCAACCGTCTCCCCAAACTTCCTAGTTTAAAGCTCTTTTGATAAGATGAGCCAGCCTCCCTCCCAGAAGTCTATTTCCTTCCCTACTCAGGTGAAGTCCATCCCGCGAGAACAGCTGTCTGTCCCCGAAAGCCTCCCAGTGGCCATACATCCCAAAGCCCTCCTTATAGCACCACTCCCTTAGCCAACTATTTATTCTAACAATCCTATCAGCCCTTTGCTGCCCTTCCCTAGGAACAGGCAGAATCCCACTAAAGATAATCTGAGCCTCTATCTCCTTAAGTGTCTTCCACAGCCTGGCATAATCTCCCTTGATTCTCTCTAACGAGAACCTAGCCGTGTCATTTGTTCCCACGTGAAGGATTATCAAGGGGTTCTTACTCCCGATGCCCAAAACCATGTGCCCATTCAGGACTGCTGCCAGGGAGGGGCGCATGACCCCTCTCGTGGCTTCCCTGTCAGAATCTATTATTCTGTGGGGAAACAAAAAAATCTGCAGGGTATATGAATTCTGCACCTGCGCAGAATTCCCTCAGGAGCATATGGTTTATAATTGGCACAACTATTTTTTATTTGGAAGTCAAAGGAGATATTTCATGTTGTGATTACAAATGTATTTCCTTCTGGATTAGAGGACTGCAAGCAAGTATCCATCCTACTCCAAATAGGATACAAAACAAACTTGATATGGTCTAAATGTCTCTTTTGGGTTTGCCTTTACTGTTAAACAGCACATTAACTTCTCAGACTAAGCTCTCTCTTCAGCTTGGCTTTTGTAGCATCCTTCCAATCTGCCTTTTGCTCTTTCTATCCCCTTTTATATGGAGCTGGCTTTGAGCTCCTAGGACCTACCTGTCAACATGAATAAGCTGAAATTACTCTGCAAGCTTTATACAGAGTTCTAACATCTTACATTATAGTGACTCAGCAGAAGAGGCCTATTCTCCTACAGACGTCCCAAGAACTTCCCATCCTATTACATGGTGATTCAAATTTAAATGTTTTGACTACGAAAAACTAAACTATTCCTAGACTAAGAATTTCTTGATGTCAAAATGTTCTGTTTTAAAAATGGAGGGATAACAGCAGATACTGTAAAAGATGTGCAAGAGAAAAGTCATTCTTCAGACCATTTATTCACTCTGAAATGGAGCTCAACTTTTTTTTTTTTTAAAGATCATTTTGTCAGTATTAGGTCTCTTCTGTTTGACATGCTCCAGACACTGAAGAACAATAAATATGTTGTTCATGAGATATAGAGAACTCCTAGTGATATTTGCAACAATTGCATTTTAACATTCAAAAATTCATTGTTGCAGTAGCTACAAGAAATTTTCCCCCAATTATCAACCCAGGATAATCTGACATACCCCTTTACATTACATCTCTTACAGACATACTGAAATAAACATGGAGCTCCTAGTACAAGCCGTTTGAGAACTGAGGTGGGGGTAGGAAAATCAGAAAGTAAATTTTTAGATTCTCAAATAGTCAGTCCAATCAACCTCAAAATTAGCACATAAAAAGACCTCGACTTCAGACCAAATTTCAGGTGGGAAACAATTATGAAAGTTGGAGGGAGTAAGGGAAATGACTGACATCTTACCATTACACCATAATGTCCCTTTAGGGGCCAAGTGGTTTTTGAACTTTACATTTTATGTAATGACATCACAAATGTACAAAATATGCTTTGCATATGATTGCAAAAACAGCAGCACTCTGGAGTCTAGCACATGCTGTAATATTATAATAATGAATCTACTTCAGCATAGCAGATTTTAATAATACTTTAATAGTACTGGTAGGAAGCCAAATTACATAATGTCCCAAAATATGGAACAGAAAGCCTTTACAGAAAAAATAAAAGCTTACTGAAATATAACCATATTTAAAAAAAATATGATTACCTCTGGGATAAAAACATCTTCTAAACAAAGCCATTAGGCATATTTAATTTTAAAAAAATCAAATTAAAGAAAAGGCATTCAAATCTATTCCCAAACCTCAAAATAAAATTAAAAAGGATATTATTTTAGACAACATTTGTGAAAATGAAGACACTGTGCCAGCATTAAGAAACAAGCTAAAACCACAATTACTACTTTTGGCATAGACAACCTCAACATGGGTTGAATATCTCTTGTTTCTCTCTGAGGACAAGAAATGATTCAATTACTTTACAGGTTAATTCTGAGATTGAACTGTGTTGGATTGTCTAGTAGAAACTTAGACCAATAAACTAACTTCCTTTTAGGCAAGAAAATCAACTCCAAATAAGGTCCCATAGGTGAAAGTCCAATGATTTATTCACTTAGCCCCCATTAAGTTCAAGGTGTCTTGGGGAAAAGAATTTAAAGCCTCTCTAAACTGAATCCAACACAGAAAATTCTCCAAACATAACTAAAAAACACATACACACGCCATATATTACAATGTAAGACAGCAATTAAAAGTAAAATCACTATCACGTCTGCAAATAAAAGTACATTGCAACAGTATAGTTTGACACCACAATATTTTAATCTAATCGTTGTAACTTTTTAACAAGAATATTCTAGTGCTACTGTAGATTGAATATCAATATTTGCATGGACATCTCCTCTTACACTTCATGTGTATTAGCTATTTAGTTCCCTGCGTTCAATAAGGACACATCCATATATGTAAGTGAGGTTTTCCAGCATGCTATTGCCTACAATAAATACTACTGTTAGACTGTCTACAATGATTCTGACTCCATTTAATAGAGCACATGATGGACATAGTAAGAATCAAAACCATTTTCTTGTAGTACATATGCAGTACTATGTTTCCTCTATATAGTTCTAGATTTTAAAGCAGGCTTGAAAAAAAAAATGCAGCAACCAAAAAGTTTAGATGTAGATTCTGTATGACAAGGCTGACAGAGAAAAATTTCAGGCCTTACATTCTTCAGATGTCTACTTTAGCTGTAGTGGCTATTAAAAAGTTATGTGTAACTTCAAGATGAAAGGCATTAGCAGCTTCTCAGAAAAGGATAATCACAATCTTCTAGAGATTTAATGAGACGTAACTCACAGAGGCTTTTGACTCGGTCTGCCGTTAATTGAATCAAAGTCAATGATGATCTTATTGCACTTTGGTTTGAATTTCCTGAAAATAAGAAAAAATATGGATAGATATTAGCCAGTGAGTAGTTAAATATTTTGTTTGCTTTGGCTCCAACTAAATTTTTTAAAGAAAAAAAATTTCCTTGGATTCACTTAGCGTTTTATCTCTATAGGAGCCAATTATAGTGCACCATACAGAGAGAAACCCGGACAAGAAAGACTAAGACAAAAAGACACATGGGGTTGTTTAGTCTGTATGTTCTTCAGCTATTGGAGTTCATAAATTACCCAGGAGTCAAAGGATTTCTAACAACTTAGCTGCAGGAGGTGGCATCATGTTACCAGTTTTTCTGCAAAATTTGATCTCTTTTCTTTTCTGCCAAGTTTTCACAGCAAACTTTAAAAGTTTACTTCAATAGTTTTTGAGCAAAGGGAATAGATTGCATTATGCATCATACAAGAAATAACTAAAATGGTTAAGAAGGAATAATTTAAAAATTATAACTTTAGAATTGTAAAATTAATATTGCCACAAAATGCATCCTTTTACACCATTAGAGCATCTGCTATTGCAATTAGCAAGGAAGGTATTTGGGGACTGAATATATAATTTACAATCTACGAATAAACAAAGAATTATGCAAATGGTGTGAATTTAGTGTCTTATTAGGCTCCACAATTCAGTTCCAGAGATTCATTAAGTACAACCTGTATCCTTAATAATCAATACAAGAGGTGAAAACAGTAAACACAGTAAAGGATATGTTGTTGAAACCTTGAAGGATTATGATGCCCATTTTGTCCAGACCAGCAGTCTGAAAAAGCAAGTAACAACATTCACCATGGGGAAACTGTGGTAAGATTTCACTTGTAACGGAATGATTTATGCCTTACTTAGCCAAGTAGCTTTAGTGGCAGGAAATACATGGACTTTAAAAGTGAATTTTAAATACTGCTGTACTTGTTCATGGGTGTTTCTTAGCCCAGCAGGTAGCTTTCATCCTAAAATTTTCTCTGTCAGAATTGCAGTATTTGTAAAATTTAAGAAGGTTTTATATTAATATTGTAAAACTTTTTGGAATTTTAAAGTCTCCCCATGACTGAGTAATTAGTCACACCCATAGCATGTTATTGGTATCAAACTAGCTGTCAAACAGATTATCTTGAGATATCTCTGTCACTACTCTTAAAAAAAAAAAAAAAAAATCTACTCAACAGATCATTCAGATTCTCATTAGTTCAGGACAGATATTCCAGGTTTTATTCTTTTCCTTTAAGAAAGCAGACTGTGGAAGACCAGAGGGTGATAGGGACTGATAAATGATTATACGAGAACCTCTTACCCTATGTAGCTGTGTGGTGGGGTGACTGCCCCACACAGGTAGATGGAGGGTTAAAGCAGTCCTCAGAGAGGCTGCAGAAAACCCAACCAATGGGAGGAGGGCATGTAGAGAGCCAATCAGCAGAAGGTTTGTTGGAGCAGCCAATCGGGCCAGGGAGGACCATATACAAAGGGCTGCTCAACAGAGCTGGGGCAATCTCTCCCTGGAATGCAAGAGAGGAGGACTGGCTGCCTTAGAGGTGTACCTTAGATAATGCAGTGTTGGGCAGGGTCAGGGGAGCAACAGGGAGCTCCAGCCTGAGGCCCCTGATACAAAGGGCCAGGAAGGTACTAGGGCTATGGGGAAGTGGCCCAGGGAAATAGACAGTGGGAGTTGGAGGAGTGGCAGCACGTGGCCGCTGGCTAAAGGGTCCCTGGGCTAGGGCCTGGAGTAGCGAGTGGGCCCAGACCCCTCTTCCCCCCACCTGTCACAGAGGGGTGGCCAGTATTCAGACTGCAGTTTACACCTTGAGGTGAGGGGCTAGACAGTAGGCCGCAGCAGAAAGTGGATGGACTAGAGACAGCCAATTCCCGCGAAGGAGGGAGAAAGTGGAGTGGGTGGCCCAAAAGAGGATGCCACATTCTGGGGAGCGATGCGCATCTTAGAGGTGGAGCAGAAGTGATGGTGGTGAAACACCACTAGGGAAAGGTGCACTGGCAACCAAGAGTTAAATTCCCAGCATGGCCAGCAGGAGGCGCCGAGGTGGTGAGTCCTGCCCTCACAAGCTGGTTTAACTCCAGCTCAGACTGGTTGTGACAGAAGATTATTACCCTTCCAACAGGACTCCATGGTCTACATAAAATGAATTGGTGGTTCCAGTCCAGCTCCTATGAGTACACACACCAGAAACCACCACCCCAATGGGCAATCTTGATGGCAGTCTCAGGAGAAAGGCCAAGGATTGAATGAACATTAGGACGAGAAGGCAGGTCACTCCCAAGTCCCACGAGATTGGACAGCATCTGCTGCTGTTCTCCAGGGACCAGACTTTCAAAGGTGCTGAATTGACTGGTACTAAATCTGCATGGGAGTTTTTGTAAGAGAATTAACTGTACCACACAAGTTACATAACATAAGGAGACAATAAAGCTTTTGCCTAAAGGTTATCTTCCTCATACAGCAATTTCTTCATTTTCACATTTAAAAGTCAACCACCAGTCAAGGCTC
Organism: Chrysemys picta bellii; assembly: GCF_011386835.1. NCBI lineage: Eukaryota > Metazoa > Chordata > Testudines > Emydidae > Chrysemys > Chrysemys picta. The sequence continues at coordinate 80,607,160 of NC_088795.1, forward strand.
TGTCTTACCTGTATATAATTCCAGCTAAATCAAACAGGCGCCGGGCAGCTGTCATTTCAGGGCTATCATGGTATTTGTCAGACATAAAAATAACTTCTTTTATACCTAGAAATATTATGAAGAGACATGCTACAATTACAAGCAGAAATAAATATGGTAGGGGAAAATTTAGATGTATACAAGGCTAAAAAGAGCACCTATCGATACACTCTAGGTGCCACATCACATGAAAATGTATTATAAATTATACCTTAAGAATGGATCAGTACAATATAGAGCTGTTCAGAAAATAGCCTCCCCATGGAAAATTTTTGGTGAAAATAAAAAGTTGAAATTTTCCCTGAAAAACTGAACTTTTCAAAAGTATATGGGTGGCTTTTTTTTGTTGTTAAACAAAGAGCTGAAGTTTTCCATGGAAAGCATGCACTTTCTGTGAAAATTTTCATTTAGTTGAAAACTCAGTTTTCCATCAAGAACAATTTTGATGGAAATTTTTCACTTAGCCTTTGTACAAACCAATATGACTCATCACAATTAAGCCAGGCAGCAACTTAAAATCTCAAGTCTCCAGCCCCCTTTCAAAAAATCCCTATTTTTCAAATACATGTCCTACATATGGGTAACTGACTGTGCCCCAGCTCTTAATTAACTACTCTTGTCTTAAATATGTCGGAGGAGAAATGAAGAGGCAGAACCAGGAGTGATTACAAATTTTTCAATGGCTACCACATTTTCTCTGTTAAAATGCCTCCCTAATTATAACTATTAACACTTAACGATTAAACTACTGATCAAAGCACAAAGTAAATGAACAACCATATTGTGAAGAGCTGCAAATCTGAGTGGAATCTTATTTTGGTGTCACAAATGAGTACATCTTGGTTTGGATTCAAAACACCATTAGTTCTTTTTCACCCCAGTTTCAATCCCTGTAAAGTTCGGAACGCATTAACTATGGATTAATTTGATTCTTCTAGAATCCTGATCATCAATGTCACATTTACTCCTTCCCCCTCCTGGTCTTTCTGTGTGCCCCTCTACCCCCAGGTCTCAGAATGGAACCATGTGATTCTCCTGCTCTCAAACCAAGTACTGGAGTGCAGACTTCTGTGTCAACCATGATCACCTGAGAGGTCAAACACCTTGCAGTTCTTTTTCCTCCAGGACAATGACAGTGGTAATCAACAACCAAAGCAGAGTATCATTTATTTAGAAGAAAAATCACTACAGGAAAAAAATGCATCTTAAAAACAATTAGCCAACCTAAATGCTATGCTTGCTTTTCCTTAATGCTTACCATTCCCTAGATCTGGAAAGGCCCAATTTCTTTAGACTCCTCCCCAAAATCTGTCTCTGTATCATCCTGCCCCCAGGCAGCTTCTTATAAGTACCCCACCTTCATCCGAATCAGACTTTTTAACTTTGAAGTCCTTTTATCTGGTAGATCCCAGAATCACCAAACAACATTCACAGCATATGGGACACAAGTTATAGGATCTCTGAAACTAAAATTTGGGTCCTCTTGTCTTTCTAACATATATCTAGATGCACTTATTTGTGAAGCCATTGAATTAGTTCCTTGTTTGTTTTTCTAACAGCCCCAACATAAATCAGATTAATGCATCAAGGAAGAAGTCTTATTACCCAATATAGAATAATTTTCCCTCACTGACCTGGTCACATGCAGGGCTTTGTCTATATGAACACTCAGTTTGCAGGAAGCATGGCTGTAAATCTATTCCACACTAAGCCTGCCATGCACTAAGTATCTGAGGACCTTGCTGCCATGCACTAAAAGTTCCTTATTGCACTCTAATCTACTCCTGTTTCAAAGCAGGACAGATTAAATCACATTAAGGGACTTTTAGTGCATGGCAGCAGGATCCACACGGACACTTAGTGCCACTGGTATATGGGGTGTTCACTTCTCCCCGGGGAGAATCCACAAATTTTTCCCCAAAGCCAAATTCCATTCTCTGCCCTGCCCCCAAGTGTGCTAGAAGTCCTAGTCCCATTGGATGATACCCTGGATTCCATGGTGAGGAGAGGCAGTGGACTGCATCCTTGCTCTCTGGGTTTGCACTCTCTGATGGCTGTGGAGTCCCTCTTTTCCCCCCACGTGTTGGAGTGAGGCAACCAGCGCTTCCTCCCATCTGCCTCAGGTCAATTTACATTTTTATGAATCATTATGCAGTTATAGATGAAGGAACAAATGTCTTTTCCCCCTCCCTCCTGATCTGGTGGGTACCATATGGTTAGCAGCATTCTTTACCAGTCTCAGTGTCCCTTCTCTCAGTGAAGTTTGGATATACAGCACTTTTCACCTGTGACTTAGTTTCACCCACTTCTATTTGTGATCTTGGCTACAGCAATGCTCAGCTCTGTCTCAGTTTCCTTGGTAAGGGTAGGCAGTGAGCTAGCGTTCCTAGTCAGAGTCAGGCTTCAGAGAATTTACATGTGGGCCTGTGTGACTGTCATCTACCGTGCAGAAATGGATAGAGGTCCTTCACTTTATACACTTGTTCACAGATGCTGCACATGTAGCTTCACCTTAAGAGCCTGTCCCTATTGTCACAAGTAGGTGGAAATTATACTGCCCCCGCCCCTTTCCATCCTAGCCTCTCCATTCACATTTTGGATGACAGCTTCACTCACTCTTATGGCCTGATACCAGTCAGTCTTTTGTTTGTACAGGGAAAAGATCAGGATTTTGGCTTAAGCTTACACTATATCATACCCAAGTAATACATCAAAAGGTATATCTTCTAGCATCCCAAACACCAACATTCCCTAACCTTCCTGGGTATGTATAGAAAGATGGACCAAAGGCAGGACGAAGGGTTCTACCTTGGGTATCTTCATCCATATTTTACATCCTCCCCGACTTTGATGAGATTTCACTACATGAGGTCTGACTATAGTTCAGTCAGTCCCGGAATCCCTATACCCTGTAAAATATCTCCCCATTAACTTTCACCTTCTGCTCTCTCAAGAGATAACCCCTTTATAAACACACATTTTGCTAACTCAGAGTTTTAGGAATTTAGACAGGGAGTTTTATAGAACCAAAGTCTACTGCAGTTACACCTAATAATCTGAAAAAAAAAAAAAAAAAGGCAAAAGATTCAGGCCAGCACACTTGCTGCAGTGGTGTAGATTTATAACAATTGTAATGAAAGATATAATTAAAGTAGGATCATAGAAGTCTTATGACATTTATGAGCAAAGATATTTTAAAATCTTAAGATATCTACTATGTATTACATTCAAATTAAAATTTCATGTATATATACTCCCAACAGACATTGTGTCAGGCAGAAGTTTATTTCTTTTCCCCATACTCTATACTGTGTGTCAGAGCACAGTAAAGTGACAGTAATGATATGCAATGCCTGTGCTGTTCTTTGGCAGCTCCTGGTCTAAGAAGTTGTAAACCTAAATTAAAAACATGCTAAGAATCACAGAGGATGCAATTAGTACTGGAAAAACTTGGCACCACTCAAATGCAAAAACACAAGAAGTATCTTATGAAGTTGATAGTGCAATTAATTTAGATCTAAACAACAGCAATTTAAAATCAAATCAATCTGTTATTAGGTACTGATGAGCAAGCAGTGCTGCAACTCTGACAAATCAAGCTGGCATCGTTGCTCCTTACCTGCCTGGATGATGAGCTTTGCACATTCATTACATGGAAACAAGGCAACATACATGCTGCAACCTTTCACATCAGCTGAGTTTTTGTTCATAATGGCATTCAATTCAGCATGGCACACTGAATTTAAAAAAAGTAGAAGAAAAATATTCATAATACTGTTCATTAAAATGAGTCAATCTAAAATTAACTAAGTGTTAAGAGGTAACTGCTTGCATTCTTTCAAAGTCAAATAACCTGACTTGTTCATTATAGAGGGAAAAGAAAAAAATTAAACCAGAAATACCAAGATTAATGAAGGTCAATTGTTCTGACCAGACTGCTGATTAGGAATGAAATCATTAAGCACATTAGCATTGCCATTTCCTAGCACCTATAGTAGGCAATGAAGCTCTAGGGCTGAAACTACTTGGTCTTCAACCACCCTAAGCATGGCAGTATCTCACAGCTTCACAACTCTCTAGAGTATCTAATTGCCAATATAAAACAGCTCATTTATTGTTTACATGCACAGATAGGAACATTCTTATGGCTACACAAGTGCTATGTGCACTCTTAAGGGCAGGAGAATCATGAAGTAAAAACGAGCAGTTCTGTCCTCAGGGTGTCAGAACTGCTCAGCTTTGCTGCATGATTCTCTCACCCTGCGAATACACAAGAGATACTCATAACCATAAGAATGTCCTTATCTTTAATGTTAAGTGAGTATACTGATCATGAAAAGATGCCAGATTTCTTGAATGAAAAAACAAAGTCCTCTATTTCTCTAAAGCACAGATATAGCAAAGGCAGCAGCTTCACTGTACCATTCCACCAACGTGCCTCAGCTCTTAAGAACAGACCACATCTATAGGTCTAAATTCTCATACTGGACACATCAAGAGGGTATTTAATGTCTTTCAAACTGGAGTATATTTCAGTCTCCCTGGACATTCAATCATTTAAGGCCCCTGGGCAGTGCAGGGATGTGTGCAATATAAAATACTGGATAGATGAATTAGATGGCAGTTCTAGCAGAGTACCCCCTGCTAAGTAATATCAAGAACAATAGTGGATTTTGAGATTCAGATACCTGATGACTAGGAAAAGGACTGAGATCACCAACTTATTATATAGATAGAATTCCAGAAATGCCATTCTGTGGGTCTGAAGCCTATTATGGCTGTAGAGTCAGTGTGAAGTAATGGAAACAGCTATAAGCAGGGTTAAGAGATCCTTTTGTTCAGAATGTCACCAGACTGAATCATCTCGGGGTTCTAGTCTGTTACTGTCCAGTATTTAAGTTCTCAGCCATTTTGACATTACAAATTCACTGGATAGCGTACAGTTACAACAATGAGGCAAGTATTTATGCCATGCCAAGAATCTCAGGCCTGGTCTACACTACACAGTCAGGTTGACGTAAAACATCTTAAGTTGACTTAATTATGTCAGTGTACACACTACAGCCTTGTCCCACTGATGTAAGTGCCTCACTATATTGACATGACTACTCCATCTCCACAAGAGGCATAGGGCTTATGTTGGTGTGGTTAGGGCAACGCAACGTCTATGTAGACACTGCATTCTGTAGATTGGCTGTTGTCTGTCTTATCAATTTCACAGTGCTGGTTCTCAAACTACTGGGAGGTGTGAGCTGTGATTTTCCCTTTTTTTAAAAAGGGTTCCAGCTGTCAGCCCTGGGTGATTGGGGGCTGGTGCAGAAGGGCTGTGTACACCAAGAGGCAGGGGGGAGGGGATAAAAGGGACAGCTGGACCATCCACCCCTAAGGCTGTTAGCCTGAGCCCCGCCACCTTGGCTTGGACTCGCCTCCCCTGTCCCCACTCACTCACTGGGAGGCCGCCCGTATTCTCCTTCCGCCCTTCCCTCAATCCCGCACCCAGAGATGACAGTGAGGTTCTGGCTGACAGCCTTAAGGCTGCAGCAGCAGCACAAAAGTAAGTGTGGAAAATTGGGGCTAAGTTTGTGTGAAAAGTGATATTGACACTTTAGTTTTGGGAGACAGGGGATGGCATTTCCCCACCCCCCAAACTGCAAGTTTTGAGCAGGCATCCTGCCGCTACATGCCTGCCAAGGCTTGAAGTATGGGGGGTGGGGAGAAGACAATGCTGCTGCAAAGCTCAGCCCCTGCCAGCGCTGCTTTGCACCTGCCTGAGGCTTGCAGTTGGGGGGGGGGGTAACGCTGCCTGTCCCCCCCCCCCAACTACACCTATGTTAAAAAGTGGGGGGCATGGCCCCCAGGCCCCTAGTTCTGGCACTAGTGGCCCCACACACACACACCCTTCTACAATGGTTCTGGCACCCCTGCCTCCATGCCATGGTAAGGCTTCGGATAAGACACTAGAAGGTAAATAGGCTGGTTAATGTGAAATTCAGAAAACTTTAGGGATGAATTTGAGATGTAGGTGCAAAAACACTTTGTCCTTGTGAAAAACTGTGCCTGTCAGGTCCATTACAAAGGCCCCAAGCTTCCCTCCCTCTCCGCCCGCCACTAGTGGAGGTAATTGACTGTCTGGAAGGCAACGTTCATGAATAGGTGAAGAAGAGAACAGGAGGTCAAAGGCTCAAATGGTGGTCTTATAAGCACAGAGAGGCAGAACCCTACAAATCTGCAGATATCTGCTTTATAGGATCTCAAAAAGTGGGAAAGCAGCTGTCTGCAGCTCAAAGCCTAGAAGGCTGCTTCCCCACCTTCCAGATCCTATATTCCCTCTCTGCATGCATACTTACTTTGCAGAAGCAGCTGTCTCCCTCTACAACTGATGTGATATGGCAATGACATCAGGAGAGGTTTCCTAAATTGCTTGGCTGCTTAAACCACCAGGACAGGAGCATGGGGGATTTTGCTCCCTGTCTTGACCTATGACTGCCGCTTTCTCTGTATACAGGGGAGAGAGAATATAGGATCTCAAAGGTGGGGCAGCAGCTTCATAGGCTATGAGCTGCAGACAGCTGCTTCCCCACCTTTGAGATCCTATATACAGTACATATGCCTGCACACAGATGCTCCTCCCAAGATGGAGTGCGGATCACAGGTTGGATACAAGCTGATTCTTGTGGATTTGGATCGGATGCGGATCCACATTTTTGTATCCACGCAGGGCTCTCTATAGAGAGGACAAGGTTCAGCTGCCATGGTTTAGAACGGGAAGGAATGTCCTTATGATATCCTTCAGGAACCTTGCAGTAGTGGAATGGGTAAAGACTGAGCATCCCTCCACACATGGCCTTCTAAAATTCCCCCAACCTCACCAAGATCTTCAGAGGCAAGGTCCCCACCGACCAGAACACAAACTCAAACCAGCACCAGACCCTACCAGAACAGCTGCAAAACCTGCATACGTATCTCCGCTACTACAATGATCAATACCCACCCTCCCAACACACCTTTCAAAATTCATGGGTTCTACAGATGCCTATTACAGCATGTGGTGTATATCATCCAATGTATCAAATGCCTCAACAACTGAAATCAGATAATCACTATGCTCTCAAATTAACTCACACAGGAAAATGATAAGACAAAAACACTATCACCTGTGGGCAAACAATCACTTTGTATCTGACCTCTCAGTACTCATCCACAAAAGGACACCTGCATAAATCCTGCATAACAAGTGAGCCTGGTAACTTAAATTCATAACTCTGCTGGACACTAAAAAACATGGACTCAGAGACCAAGGTTTTATGGCTCATTAGATCAGTTTGTAGACACATCCCACTGCTTGCTAACCCTTAATTGCCCGCTTCATTTTAAGTGATCCCCCCCACGTGTTAACCCTTTATGCTTAACAATCTGGCCCAACTTTTATTTAGCTCAGACACACCGATTTCCTTCTTGAAACCCAAAGAGCCTGTGATGCTCACAAGCTTGTACTTTCCAACAGAAGTTGGTCCAATAGATGCTATTACCTCACCTGCCTTGTCGCTCACATATAAATATAATAGACAGTAGACATGTTGTCTGATTTGACCTGAATGTGCATGGACCAGAGAGTAAATAGAAATGTTCTGAAAGCCTCGTGGACTGCCCAAAGCTCAAGCAGGTTGATACGCAGCCTGGATTCCCGCGGGAACCTTGGGCTGTCTGGTCATCAAGACGTGCTCCCCGTCCTAGAGATATATTTATGATGAGTGTCTTTGTAAGTAGTGAAGGAATAAAAATAACTCTCTCAAATTCTTTGAAGTCCCACCAGGTGAAGGATGTCAGCATGTTCTATGGAAGTGAGACCTTCCTGTTCAAGGAGCCCCTGCTCAAAGTGAAGGCCGTGCTGAACCAGACCTGGAGGCACCATAAATGCAGATGTAGGTGATATGCATGTAGTGGTCATGTGACTGACATTCTGCTCACTACACCTAGAACTGTAAGCAGTGTATTACCCCAGAGCCTCAGCAAAAGTGAGCTTTGCAGACAATTACACTGTGTGTCAGCTCCTAGCCACACCAAACTCCTTGAGATTCTTCCAGGCCAATGCTTGCTTTGCAGGTAACAATCAGTGTACCCCAGTTCCCCAGATGTCTCCCTGTAGCATCCACTCTCTCTCGCTGGACACTCACAGAAGTTAAGTTTGCAGCCTCCGAAGAGACAGTGCACACACCAGTTTGTTAGTTTAGTTGAGGACTCACACTTATATTGAAGAATAACTGCGCTAAGATGGTTTACAATAAAACTAAGAATAAGTTTATTAACGAAGAACAGAGATTTAAGTAACACTAAGCAAGAGGAAAGAAAGGTATGGTTACAAACAAAACGAATACAAAGAACATTTTCTAGTGACAAACTTAATTTTAGCAAATTACAATCTTTGTCCAATCTTTCTTACATCAAGTTAAGCAGCATCTCTACCCGCTCCCCTCCCCCCAGGCTAAGGGATCCAACTTTCAAAGGCTCAGAAAGTGCTGTCCCTTAAGTGACAAATATTTAAAAATTCATATTTGGTCCTCTTGTGTTGCCCAAAGTCCATTGTCTCTGCCTCATGAGCCAGGAAGGCTTCTTAGGATGCAGTCTTGGGCTCCAGTGTGCTCACTAAGCTGCTACTTGTTAGTTTGATTGCTTTGTTTACTTTATATGTAAATACACGTTCACTGTCCCTGGCTTCACCTTGCTTAATTTACATTGGAGGCACAGGAACACAACGTTATTTTGTTTAGCACAGGTTGGTTTTATGGACTGCCTCCCAAACACATTTCCAGAATGCATATGTACGTTTTTGTACACAGCCCATACACATTACACCTTTGTCATTCTTTGTGTGGAGGTAGATGTTGCTTGCACTTGCTGGTATGATTGACCTGTGAGCAGAGCAATCATCCAAGTGGGAAATATCAGATTGCCCTGTCTGCAAAGGTACAGTGATGCCACCACCACAAGCATCTTTGTAAAGGCTTCTTTGTAAACTGAGATTGTTAGAGCTACCAATTTTACAATACCCTGTGAGTAAGTTCTCCCCCCCCCCCCCCCCCCGCCCACGACAGCAGGGTCAGAACATATGCTGAGTTCTCATTACATGGTTATTTCTACTGCTAACGAAGTCTTTGGAGAATATTTTCCAAGCCACTTTTTCAGAATGGAAGCCAACATTGGAACCTTATCTACAGTGTTGAGTATTTGTGAATGCTTTAATAATAAAATATAATATAATATATATAAATTTAAAAAAAAGGGAGGGGGGCTAACTTCACTACTCTTTAGTAAGAATATATTTCTTACTAGTATCTTATTGCCTACCATATCACATTTCTACTTCCTTTCACCTTGCACCATATTGTCTCATGTTGAATGTCTGATCTAATGTTATGATCCAATATTTAACCCAAAGTCTTTCCTACTGTACATCAAACAAAAGAGGCCCTTCCTCACACTATTCCTGTTGCTTTCTGCATATCCTCTATCCTGCCATGAAAATATCCTCAATGGACTGTGATGTCAAACTACTCTTCCCACCTAATAAAACTTTTTTAGCCCAAACACTGATAATAAGAACCATATGACCATTAATACTGTTATGTTTACTTGCTTAACCAAGAGGTTTGATAACCGATCACTATAAAATTTCACATAGTAAGTAGCAGTCACAAAGGAAATCCAGTGCAAAGTTTGATTTTTCTATGTTACCATGCATTAACAATTACCATTTGAAACAGACACTAAAAAAAGTGTTTTGAAATATTATGCACTAGAGATGGTACTATATATACATAAAATGCATTATTTTATAAAAACTTTCATTTTTCTATAAAATAGAGTTAAATAGTAACGCTTGCTTTATTAACAATGTGGTTAATTGGGCAGTATGAGAGTTTATGAACTATGCAATCCTTATATGTGCCTTATGTGAACATATTGCCAACTTTTGTGGTTTTAAAGCAAGTGTCATATTTGGTGTGTTTCCTGAAAGTCCCAGCTCCGGGAGTTGTGTGAATATGTGACAATCTCAGCTTTCATTAAAATAAAGTAAGTTTCTAGCCCTCCTGGTAGTGTAGAAAAGCTTGAAAATGTAACTTGAGTGCACCCTAAAAGTTCAAAGAAAAATCAGAAGGCAAATAAATTCCTAATAAATCATTAGGGGGGAGAGGGGCCACGCACTAACAATTTTGGAATGCTTAAAAGTTGTCAATACAGAAATGTAAATATTAACATCAAATCAGGTTTTACCTTGTTAACTTGTTACTGTGGAAAGGGATCTGGGGATCACAGTGGATCACAAACTAAATGAGTCAACAGTGTAATACTATTGCAAAAAAAACACAAACATCATTCTGAGATGTATTAGTAGGAGTGTTGTAAGCAAGACATGAGAAGCAATTCATCAAACTCTACTCCACAATGATTAGGCCTCAAGTGGAGTACTGTGTCTAGTTCGGGGCGCCACATTTCAGGAAAGATGTGGACAAATTAGAGAAAGTCCAGAGAAGAGCAACAAAAATGATTATAGGTCTAGAAAACATGACCTATGAGGAATATTGAAAAAATTGGGCTTGTTTAGTCTGTAGAAAAGAAGGCTGAGGGGGAACATAACAGTTTTCAAGTACATATAAGGTTGTTACAAGGAGGAGGGATAAAAATTGTTTTCTTTAACTGCTGAGGATCGGACAAGAAGCAATGGGCTTAAATTGCAGCAAGGGTGGTCTAGGTTGGACGTTAGGAAAAACTTCCTAACTATCAGGGTAATTAAGCACTGGAATAAATTGCCTACAGAGGTTTTAGAATCTCCATCATTGGAAATTTTTAAGAGCAAGTTAGACAAATTCCTGTCAGGGATGGTCTAGACAATACTTAGTCCTGCCCTGAATGCAGGAGACTGGACTAGAAGGTCTCTAGGTCCCTTCCAGTCCTATGATTCTATGAAAATAATGAACCCATAACTGTATATATTTTAAAACACTTGCTTAAAATATTTTTCAGAGGTTAGCGTCTGAGGTTATTTACAAAGGGCCCATGCCCTAACAAAATTATAATGCTGATACTTAGAACAAAGACAGTTTGTTTCATTTTACAAAGCACATACAGTGGAATTAATGTATATTTATGTTTTATACCATGCACATTTTATTAAATCTGAATCTGTAAGTATTTGGAAATAGGTTTGCTCAATTTATTCTTTATATAATCGCTCAAAGGTTTCCTATATTTGCAAGTCTTTTTGTGCGAAATCTCTAATAAGACTGTCTCAGAAATATTTCTAGATTACTGTGGAGATAGAGGACTTCAAGTGAATGAAGCAACAAGCATTAGTAGACATATGCTGATATGAGAAAAATGGAGTACTTTAAGTTTGACGTGAGAGGACAGAGCAAGTCATCAAATCCATACATTTGTCTAACAAAACCAGACGGCATTCAGTTTCAACTCCAATTGAAAGCAAAAGTTTGATCTAATTATGAAGAAGCTTCTGCATGTTGTACTGAATATATAGCTTTAGGTTCAGCTTTCAGCAAGCTCTTAATAAATCAACCATTCAAGATTAATCTCTCTCTCTCTCTCTCTCTCTCTCTCTCTCACACACACACATTCACTGGCTGAGAGTCAGTACTGGCAAGAGACTAAAGGCTTGAACCAGCAAAAGGCAAAGTGCCTCCCTGTGGAATACTGAACGCCCTCCTCTGGAAGAATGGAGGGCACTCAACAGCTTGCAGTCCCAGGCCCTATTAAACCATTAAATGTTTGTCTGTTTAAAAACGTGAATACTGAAAGGAGATTCATAGTATTCAACTTCAAGAATCACCACAACACATTATCCAGGTACTATGGTGCTCCATCACAATCACTATAGTATCGGAGTGCCTTGCAACCTTTAACATATTTATCCGCACACCACCCCTGTCAGATAAAGCAACTACAAGTTATCCCAATTTTACAGAGAGTAAATTAATTTAAGACAGGGTGAAACTCTGGCCCCACCGTAAAGTTTTGCCAGTGATTTCAAAGAGCCCAGATTTCACTGAGAGGGTCACACAAGAAGTATGTGGTAGACCTGGGAACAACCCGGGTCTTCCAAATTCCAATCCAGTATCTCAGCCACAAAACCATCCTTCTTCTTACATACATATTCTGCATTTCCTTCGAGTCAATGCTGCTGAACTACAGTGTGTATGTAAACAGAAGCCATCTCTCAGTGTATAGATTGTACCACTATACAACCCAGTTCATTTAGTGACACTACAATATAGTGCTAGTGACATGGATATAAGCACTTCCACAATGATGAATTGTAATGTAGCAAGCACTGAGATTTTGTCATATATGAACAAATGAGTCAGGAGGAGCAGCAAGCAGGCAAGGATGAAAGGAGGAAGTTTTAATTTACACACAAATACTGTGGTGATCACCAAAAATAATAAAGGAATGCAGAAAAACAGGACAGTTTAATGAGGTTTTGGAAGCATTTGCAAAGGTTTCCTTGAGTGTAGCAGTATTTTTAATTTAGAGGAATTCCATTCTTGTCTAGTATGTTAGCTGAATTATCAGGATTAAAAAGAAAACCTTAGAAAATAAAGTGATCTACGAATTACAAAACATATATTTTATGCAGTTTCTCTTAATGACATTTATCGTAGGAAAGTTAATGGGGAATAAAAAGCATTAATGGTGAAATAAAAAGATAAGAATTAGGTCTTTTTAGGCCAATTTTTTATATTATGAGAAAAAAAAAATGTTCAGCATAGTCTTTCACTTGTCCTGGTATGACTCCATCTTGCAGACTGTGTATTCACCTAGAATATTTAAAAAAACAAACAAACAAACAAAAAAAACCACACACTAATAGCATCAAGTATTAATGGTGCTTACTTGCTACAAAAAACAAATATAGTGGAAACATTTCCACATCTCTTTAAGCCCCAAACTATAGCTTTAAAAAAAAATCTTAAAAAATGATCTTATGTAAAAGATTAAATAAAAGGCAGTTTTTCTTGGAAAGCTTAAACCTCCCCATTGCAGTCCCCATCCTGCCATTGGCTCTGTGCAGATGCAGAAGTCCCCCCACACTAATCTCATTTGCAGGACTGAGACCTTATAGAGCAATAGGTGCCTTACATCTAGTTGCATCCAAGGCAATTGGCACTGGCAGAGCTACACTTAAAAAAAAAAAAAAATGTATGTGTTATACTTCAACAATTTCATAATTTCCAGGGTGAGTAGCCAGAGGAAAAACTAATTCTCCTTGCCAGAGATAAAAGTAGTCAAAACTAAGTCCTACTATTGTAGTGCTTTCATTATACGCAGTACTTTGAGCCCAAGATTGCCCAATACTTCTCTAATTTCAGTTGCTTATAACTTTGGCACACTTTAAATGTTGAGACTGAAATTTTCCATGTCTGTCTCTCAAGCTGTTTTTTGGGGGGGTTGGAAAGTGGGGAGAGGATTTCAGCCATAACAGTTCAGCTGTTTCAAACAACAAAGTTGGGGAGGGGGGAAAATGCCCCCTTACTTAGAGCAGACCCTGAAATTTGGCAGGGTGTGGCCTTTGTGTTAGGGATGTGCTTTTTGCTGTCCTGAAAATTCTCCCAAATTGTAAGCCTGTGGGGGGAAAACATGCAGTGGAAAAAGTAGTATGTGATGAGGCAATTAAACACTTTAAAGATGAACATGTGAAAAATAGCACCACTTTACACCTACTGTAACCATGTGCTATAATAATGGAAGTTTACTTAACTGGTTTACTAATTTTGACTCAGTAAAGCAATGTGAAAAACTGTTAAGAATCTTAAGTGTTTATTAAAAAAAACCACTGTCAGTGCATTACTAGGAAGTAGTAAAATACAAGATGATGCTGTTTGCCGGTCCTACTGGCTCTGCAGAAAGAGAGAGCTAATAAACACTATTTCTAGAGCTGTAATTTCATGGTGGTATTACCACCTGAATACCTGTTAAAGTCAGCCATGCTGAGGGGAAATGGATCAATATTTACCATGCAGGGACATCATTTGGACTCTTATATTTAAATGATGAGAGTAATTTGCAACACATAGGAAGCCTTGCCTAGAAAGTGTTCCTTACCGTAAGGATATTTTGTGTCTAGTTTACTCTGTGCTGTTCTCGTCCAGGGCAGCAAATCATCACTGCAACCGTTAGGCATCCCATTATATCCAATTCCAACAATCTTGTTTTCTGAATTCACAATGCAAGCACCAACCTACATAAAACAGATATTTACTATCATTTATGGCTGTCACACGATTTAAAATAATAATAAATAATTGCAATTAATCGTGAGATTTAAAAAAAGTCATGATTAATCACAGTTTTAATTGCACTGTTAAACTAATAGAATACCAAATTTAAATTATAAAATATTTTTGGATGTTTTCTACATTTTCAAATGCATCGATTTCAATTCCAACACAGGATACAATATTATTTTTGATGAAAAATAGTATTACAAATATTTACACTGTAAAAAAGAAATACTATTTTTCATCAAAAATAATATTGTATCCTGTGTCGGAATTGAAATCTATATATTTGAAAATGTAGAAAACATCCAAAAATATTTTATAATTTAAATTGGTATTCTATGATTGTTTAGCCATGTGATTAATACCACAATTCATTGACTTTTTTTAATCTAGTTAATTTGTTTTGCATTAATCGTTTACCTTAACTGCAATTAATTGACAACCCTACTATTATTTAATATACACAACAGGAGTATGCAAGCCACTTTACAGACAAGAAGAGACAAAATCCATAAAACTTACAATTGAAGGGCCCAGTCCTGCAAACCCTTAATCATGTAAGTTTGCAGGCAGAGAGCCTAAGGGACCGGTCCTAATCTGTTATTAATTGGCGTAGTTCTAGCAATTTAGGTCTGGTCTACACACAAATTTGCACCAAAATACTAGACACCTGTTTTAATTCTCACCTTTTATTATATCACTCCAACTGTGTGTACTGGACTTATTTTGGCATAAAAATGTCTTATTTTGATTAAGCCTAAATCACTAAATGTACAAATTAAAAACAATGTAGTTATTTCTATGTAAGTTAAATACAGATGAGCTGTTAGATAAGACCAGTTGGGGATTTGGCCCTAAAAAGAACACTTAAGCAGAGTAAGGAGGTCTAGGATACAACAAGCAGCAAGTAACTGAGTAGTGATGGTTAGTGGGCATCTTCTCATCTCTGTATTTTTGTTGGGTTTTCACTCTCCCATCTTCCCCCTTTTCTCTCAGCTGTTCTGTTAACAGCAGGTTGCAGAGAGGACTACAGAAGAAGGCAAAGGGTGGGAATACTAGTCAGGAGTCCTGTGCTGAGCAAAAAACCCACGCAACCCAAGAGTAAAATAAGTTGCAGTGCCTCGAAGGGGAGGAGAAGAAACTTCAATTAGATATGGAAACAAATTTGATCTAGCCATCTAAGATCAAATTTTGCTTGTCAAATTATCTCAAAACTGTCTGCACTTAGTCCCATTTCCCCCCCCCCCCCTTTCCTTTCCTTAACTTGTGCAAACCCTACAAAGAAGGCCTTGCATTGGGAGAAAAACTGTATGTTGCCAATACCACTGCTAGCTCTTATTCTGTCTGCACCTGTGAGAGCCCTGGTAGACAGGCATCCTGACCCTGAAGGCTTCCACCCAAGCCCCAGTCTTGACTTGCTGGATATCTGACTTGCACATGCCTGCTATTGAAACCCAGGCTCAGGAGCCATCCAGTGTGAGAGGTCTCTGTTGACAGAATCCCCCAGAAGAAGGTAAGAGAGCTGCAGGAGGGGCTGACTCTTCTGCCTAGCATCTGGGAGTACGATGACTTCATTGACAGAATGCAAGTGGAAACATCTGGGACAGAGGAGGTGAGTGGACTATAGTGGCACCAGAATAGGAAGGAGAACAGGCTACTCTACAGGAAAGAGATTGGCTGCTGGTCACCTCAGACAGTACTCCATCCCCACCCAGGTCCCTGATCCATCTTGGTCAAGAACTGGTATGCAATACCTGCAACAGGTGGTGAGGACCAGATCCAAATGGCTGAGGAGGAAATGTCACCTGTCCGTCAAGCAGGGAGGCTCACAGACACAGAGCCAAGAGGAGGCAGCTTAAAATGCTGGTTGTCAGGGACTCCCTTCTGAGAGGAACGGGGGAAAACCATCTGCCAACCTGACATGATGTCCCAGTTGTGCTGTCTGCCTGGAGACCGCATCCGAGAAATACAGAAAGGTTTCTGAGGTTCTTCTTACCATTGCCACATGCTGATGATTCATGTGGGCACTAATGATACTGCCAGTTATGACCTGAGCAGATCAGCAGTGACTACTGTGGGCTCTGGGAGTGAGGGGCATGTGTTGTCATCCATGCTCCCAGTTGAGACTAAGGATCCAGGCAGGGACACACAAATTCTGGAGATTAATCCATTGCTGTGTAGATGGTATCAACAGGAGGGCTTTGGCTTCCTCAACCACATGATGATCAAGTACATAGGCCAAATTTAGGCTGCTAGGAAAGAGATTGAAATCCAGAACCTCTATGGTAGCATTCTCAGAAATGCTTCCAGTTCCAAGCGCAGGGCCAGGTAGGCAGGCAGAGCTTCAGAGTCTCAATGCATGGATGAGACGATGGTGTAGAGAGGAGGGGTTTAAATTTATTAGGAACTGGGGAAACTTTTGGGATGGGGGAGCCTATACAGGAAGGATGGGCTCCACCTAAACCAAAGTGGGTCCAGACTGCTGGCACTTAGTTTAAAAACTGCTCTGCAAGCTTTTTAATGTTAAGCGATGGGGGAAAGCCGATTGCTGCAGAGAAGCATGTGGATCGGACAGAAAATTCTCTTAGAGGAGAGCCTACTGATAGAGATTCTCTAGGTTTTAGTCAGGAAGAGAGGATGGAAGAGGATAAAGTATGGGCCAGATCAGACAAGAAACATTCACATAAAAAAGAATCTGACATCAGAAATGGGCAGAGAAATAAACAGTGACAAGTTTTTAAAGTGCTTGTACACAAATGCTAGAAGTCTAAATAATAAGATGGGTGAACTAGAGTGCCTCGTGTTAAAGGAAGATATTGATATAATAGGCATCACAGAAACCTGGTGGAGTGGGGACAATCAATGGGACACAATCATTCCGTGGTACAAAATACATCGGAAAGACAGAACAGGTTGTGTGGGGGGAGTGGCACTATATGAGAAAGAAAACGTAGAATCAAATGAAGTAAAAATCTTAAATGAACCCACATGTTCCATAGAATCTCTATGGATATTAATTCCATGCTCTAATAAGAATATAACAGTAGGGATCTATTATCGACCACCTGACCAGGACAGCGATAGTGGCGATGAAATGCTAAGGGAGATTAGAGAAGCTAACAAAATAAAGAACTCAATAATAGTGGGGGATTTCAATTATCCCTATACTGACTGGGTACATGTCACCTCAGGACGAAATGCACAGACAAAATTTCTCGATACTTTAAATGACTGCTTCTTGGAGCAGATGGGACAGGAACCCACAAGGGGAAAGGCAATTCTTGATTTAGTCCTGAGTGGAGCGCAGGATCTGGTCCAAGAGGTAACTATAACAGGACCGCTTGGAAATAGTGACCATAATATAACAGCATTTAATATTCCTATGGTGGGAAAAACACCTCAACAGCCCAACACTGTGGCATTTAATTTCAGAAAGGGGAACTATGCAAAAATGAGGAGGTTAGTTAAACAGAAATTAAAAGATACAGTGACTAGAGTGAAATCCCTGTAAGCTGCATGGACACTTATCAAAGACACCATAATAGAGGCCCAACTTAAAATGTATACCCCAAATTAAAAAACACAGTAAAAGTATTAAAAAAGAGCCACCGTGGCTTAACAACCATGTTAAAGAAGCAGTGAGAGATAAAAAGGCATCTTTTAAAAAGTGGAAGTCAAATCCTAGTGAGGAAATAGAAAAGAGCATAAACACTGCCAATTAAATGTAAAAATGTAATAAGAAAAGCCAAAAAGGAGTTTGAAGAACTGTTAGCCAAAAACTCAAAAGGTAATAACAAAATGTTTAAGTACTTCAGAAGCAGGAAGCCTGCTAAACAACCAGTGGGGCCCCTGGACGATCAAGATACAAAAGGAGCACTTGGAGATGATAAAGTCATTGTGGAGAAACTAAATGAATTCTTTGCTTCAGTCTTCACAGCTGAGGATGTTAGTAGAGTGACCAGACAGCAAGTGTGAAAAAAAAATTGGGACGGGGGGGGGGGGGGGGGTAAATAGGCACCTATATAATTGAGTCCCAAATATCAGGACTGTCCCTATAAAATTGGGACATCTGGTCACCCTAGATGTTAGGGAGATTCCCAAACCTGAGCCATCCTTTGTAGGTGACAAATCTGAGGAATCGTCACAGACTGAAGTGTCACTAGAGGAGGTTTTGGAATTAATTGATAAACTTAACAGTAACAAGTCACCAGGACCAGATGGCATTCACCCAAGAGTTCTGAAAGAACTCAAATGTGAAATTGCGGAACTATTAACTATGATTTGCAACCTGTCCTTTAAATCAGCTTCTGTACCCAATGACTGGAAGATAGCTAATGTAATGCCAATATTTTAAAAGGGCTCTAGAGGTGATCCCAGCAGTTACAGACCGGTAAGTCAGTACCAGGCAAATTAGTTGAAACAATAGTAAAGAATAAAATTGTCAGATACATAGAAGAACGTAAATTGTTGGGCAAAAGTCAACATGGTTTCTGTAAAGCAAAATCCTGTCTTACTAATCTATTAGAGTTCTTTGAAGGGGTCAACAAACATGTGGACAAGGGGGATCCAGTGGACATTGTATACTTAGATTTCCAGAAAGCCTTTGATAAGGTCCTCACCAAAGGCTCTTATGTAAATTAAGTTGTCATGGGATAAGAGGGAAGATCCTTTCATGGACTGAGAACTAGTTAAAAGACCGGGAACAAAGGGTAGAATAAATGGTAGATTTTCAGAATGGAGAGGGGTAACTAGTGGTGTTCCCCAAGGGTCAGTCCTAGGACCAATCCTATTCAACTTATTCATAAATGATCTGCAGAAAGGGGCAAAAAGTGAGGTGGCAAAGTTTGCAGATGATACTAAACTGCTCAAGATAGTTAAGACCAAAGCAGACTGTGAAAAACTTCAAAAAGATCTCACAAAACTAAGTGATTGGGCAACAAAATGGCAAATGAAATTTAATGTGGATAAATGTAAAGTAATGCACATGGAAAAAATAACCCCAACTATACATACAATATGATGGGAGCTAAATTTAGCTACAACTAATCAGGAAAGATCTTGGAATCATCATGGATAGTTCTCTGAAGATGTCCACGCAGTGTGCAGCGGCAGCCAAAAAAGCAAACAGGATGCTAGGAATCATTAGAAAAGGGATAGAGAATAAGACGGAGAATATCTTATTGTCCTTATATAAACCCATATTACCCCCACATCTTAAATACTGCGTACAGATGTGGTCTCCTCATTTCAAAAAAAGATATACTGGCATTAGAAAAGGTTCAGAGGGGTTTGGAACGGGTCCCATATGAGGAGAGATTAAAGAGGCTAGGACTTTTCAGATTGGAAAAAAGGAGACTTAGGGGGGAATATGATAGAGGTATATAAAATCATGAGTGATGTGGAGAAAGTGAATTAGAAAAAGGTATTTACTTGTTTCATTAATACAAGAACTAGGGGCCACCAAATGAAATTAATAGGCAGCAGGTTTAAAACAAATAAAAGGAAGTTCTTCTTCACACAGCGCACAGTCAACCTGTGGAACTCCTTGCCTGAGGACGTTGAAGGCTAGGACTATAACAGGGTTTAAAAGAGAACTGGATAAATTCATGGAGGTTAAGTCCATTAATGGCTATTAGCCAGGATGGGTAAGGAATGGTGTCCCTAGCCTCTGTTTGTCAGAGGATGGAGATGGTTGGCAGGAGAGAGATCACTTGATCGTTACCTGTTAGGTTCACTCCCTCTGGGACATCTGGCATTGGTCACTGTCGGTGACAGGATACTGGGCTGGATGGACCTTTGGTTTGACCCGGTATGGCCATTCTTATGTTCACTTATGTTCTTATGTTCACATAGTAACATAAATAATGACAGAGCTATATCGGAGGTCAAACCCATGAACAAAATTCCTGTAGCAAAAGCGCCCACTGTGCTGCAACTTGGGTAGCTCTATATTGAAATAACTTCTAATGAAAATCCACTATATATAAAACTGTGTGTGTGACACACAGTGCAATACAACCTATATTACATTACTCCTGCATGCTGCTTTCTTACCTGAGAATTTGGATCCTTGCTTCTTTGTGCTGATAAGAAGGCTACTGCCATAAAATATTCAGGCCATTCCAAATAGTCCTCCCGTTTTTTACATAGCATTTCACTGCCAAACCTACAAAATCAAATAGAACAGGCAGTCAATAAAGAAGCTATAGCTTGCATTTCCTAATTTTTATTTATTTTTAAAGAGATAAAGTAAAGCCCCTTTATTGCTTGCTTTCAAAACACACTGGGGACCAGATTCTGTTCCTGGTTACACTGATATAAAATCCAGTGGAGTTACTCTGGATTTACCCCATTGTAGACAGCAGCAGAATCTGTCCCTGAATGTTATGGATTCACATCAGAAGTTTAATGGTAAATCATATCAGTGTTTTGCCCTGAACCTATAAGCAACACTTCCCTTCAAACAAAAGAGGCCAAAAGGCGATCATAAATTGCAGCTTTCGATGAAATAATTCAGTCTTTGAATAGCTCAATGCCAGGTATTATCTATCCCTCAAAGATAACCACCTGCATATTTCTCAGAAAAGGTATGTCCCCTGTTCCTATATTACCAAACTCTTTTCACTCAGGCAATGTAATCTCTTATGCCCATTGTTCTAATTGCAAACATCTGATTCAGGCTATTTGTTATGGCCAATAATAAAGACTAGTAAGCAGACTTGTGTTTGGAATCGCTCTTTGTGGTTAAACCTCTCTCTTGGTGCCACTACGGCCATGAGTTGCCTTCACTTACAACACCTACAAGCAATATTCCTGATGTGTACTATCAGGCTACAAGTGGTTCAAATGGCCTCATCATGCATCTGCTGCAGAACAAACCGGCCACACACACAAGCAGCTACAAACTGCCAGTCCTCCCTCCCCCCATCTTGTTCCCTATCATACGAGTCAACAGATCTCATCAAGCATAAACAGGTAAATAGGGCTTTAAACAATACATTTAGGATGGTAGGAGCATGTGTCCAGCTTTAAAGTGAGGCTTCCAGCCTCTTCCCTAAACTGGGAGGGGAGAAAAGAGTTTCATGCATCAAGTTATGTTGAGGTTAAAGAACGACAACAAAAAAATATAGAAAGAGAACTGATCTGCATAACTCAACCCACCCCACCACACAGAGACTATTATCTACCAAGGCATTTACTCACTGTTCACCACCACGATATACAAGCACCGAAGCAGGTATAGTAGCAACAGTTGCCAACTCTTCCATCTCAAGCAGGAGACTCCTGCAATATATCTCCAAACTCTTACGTAATAATTTGTTTTTAAAAAAAATCAAGAGTAAAAAGTCTTGCTCAGGTACAGGCCCTTTAAAGGTGACCTGCAAAAAACTGAAAGGAGCAAAATGAATTTGTGCTCCTTTTTCCACACCCTTTTTTATCATATAAATAAAGGCAGCTTGAAAGGTAGCAGTTTTTTCCCCTGCTTGCTTTTTAATTTAATATATAAAAATCTTTTCTTCCCTATGTTTTGCTGAAGGAGTGTTGGGAAGACTGGAGAACTGTACTGAGTACTTCCATATCCCACAGTTGAAGGAGTGGGTGCAAGAAACCTCTCACAAAAATATTTTTTCTTGGCTGTAACGTGTCTGCTTAACTCAAATACGTCAAAATAGAAAGAGAGTTTGAATCTACAAACTGACCATAAACTCTTCCTTTCCCAACTGCACTTAAAAAAACAAAAACAAAAAAGCAAAAACAAAAAACCCCACTTGTTATCTCAGAATCCCATCAGTTCTCCAGTCATCCACAGGGTATTCTATATAAACATGGTAGATAACCAGAGGTGAAAGCAAGCCGGTGCGGTCCGGTACAGCGTACCGGCAAAAGCCAGTACGCCGTGCCAAACCGCACCGGCTTCCGCGGCGGGGATTTAAAGGGCTCTGGGCTCCAGCAACCGGGCTGGGGACGGATTTAAAGGGTTCAGAGCTCCCGCGACTGCAGGGAGCCCAGAGCCCTTTAAATCCCGCCCGTGGCTCCGGCGTTCGAGCTGGGGCCGGGATTTAAAGGGCTCAAAGCTCCCCGCAGCGGCAGGAACTCCAGGCCCTTTAAATCCCACCTGCAGCTCCAGCCCTTTAATTTGCCCCTGAGCCCCAGGGGCTCCCAGCCACCTCTGCAGCTGGGAGCCCCGGGTTGATTTAAGGGCCCTGGGGCTCCCAGCCACAGCCAGTGCCCCAGGGCCTTTAAATCTTGAGAGGCCCCACCTCTTCCGTATGAGGCCCCGCCCCCTCAGGACTCCGGCAGTACCTGTAAGTCCTGTAAGTTACTTTCACCCCTGTAGATAACCTGTAAAAACATATAGGAACAAAGTTCTTTTCTTTTTTTAATCTAGAGTTGCTGTTACTAAGGATCCCAGTTAAAAATATCAGAAAGACAGGAAGAAAAGAAAGTTGTGAAATAGTATCCACTCTAGTAAAAAGCTCTAAGACAATGGAGAATGCCCTGCAAGAGGGGACCTCAGAGGCACTTTTCAGCAGCTGGTGGCCTCCCATCAGACAGCAGGACACCTCCCAGCAATGCAGAGTCAGGAGCCCTCTGCATACAAAAATACATTGGGAAGGAGATTTAACTGCAAGGATTTTTCCTATGTTATTTTGTTCTAAAAGTTGGGTGGGGAAGCAGTCTAGAGGCTAGTAGTACCACTATTAAAAATACAGGTTGTGAACGTGGAAATTTGACTCTCTCTTGATAGGGGAAATTTTCATCCTCTCTATTCCTGGTGAGAGAAAAGTTTGTTATGCTGGACAGGCAAAACATATCAGTCATCCTTCTATCCTAAATATGCAGCACAAGTAAAGGATTCTGCCAGCACTGGCCTGAGGACTTTCCTACTGCCCTATAAGGAAGGAACAATTCTTGGTGAAGGATTACAGTGTGATAGAAAAAGGAAAAACTGGAAACCTGTCATGAAGTCCCAATACTCACACACCATCACAGCCTCAGGGTAGGCAAGCTGTGACAATCTGAATGAATTAATTTCAACAGATTTGAGTGAGCCTAGTGTCTCATTGAAACACACAGGAAAAAAAAAGGGGGGGGGGGAAATCACAAATGGAAGAGACTTTAGAAGCTACCTTCCTTAAAAATCAATCCAAATTGAGCAAGATTCACAGTAAAAATGTTGGGGATGTATAACTGATGTTGGAAATGGCATACATTACACATAATGTGGAGCTAAATAAAAATTCTGGATGAAGCCCTCCAAATAGCTAATGTTATATTGAATAGAGGGAAAGAGGAACATTTTTTCCTGCAATCTCTATTGCTAAACTATTTCCAGGAAACCATATTTACATATAACAAAGAACCAAGCTATTACATATATTCTTCTTGTGTGCCAAACTCTACATAACACATAACTAGAAATCCTCCAAGGTACCAACTTTGCATGAATGGATTAGAGAAGTGACATACTACAAAATCAATGAAAGGCTTGTACAGAAAGAAAGAGGCTCTACAGTTCTGGTTTGTTTGTTTTTTAATGGCACTTATGGACAGACTTATGACTAACAATAACAACTTTCACCAGATTCTCCACTCCCTGCACCTTGTGCACCTATTTACACCAGCACAGAATGGGATAAAATGCGACTGTTGTGATTTAGTAGCATCCAAGCTAGGAGTGCAGTCAAGTGCACACAAGAGAGGAGCTTGAAGATTAAGGAGGAGACAAACTGGTGGAGATGCATGTAAATTTAGCATATTTTAGCAAGTTGCCATTCTTAACCCCCAATCTGTGAAACCTGGAACTATACGATTAGAAATTACCACCGGAAATTTTCAGATATCTACCACATATTTTCATAAGGCTGAACATTGTGATGTGTTCCAAGGCTCTGTGAATTTAACTGATAAAAATATTGGGACGATAATTCCCACAAAATGAAAGCTGAGAGCAAAGTAGGAAATTTACAACTATTACGCTTACTTCTGCTCAAAAGATCCCTGATGAAAGAGATCTCTCTTCAGCAAATTACAGAACTACTGGCAAGGTGTAGGCCACACTGTGCAAAATGATATATTGAAAGCAGCACGAGATAAAGAGAAACTGAAATGTAAAGAATAATGTTTTTTTTTCCAAATTACACCTCCAGCCTGGCTAAGAACATCACCAAGTTATTCTTCAGTTAAAAAAAAAAAAAAGAGTAAGGCATCACACCAGCCTTTTTTTAAGTCCAGATAGCCTTCAAGTTAGTTATGGCAACACACGTACAGTTCCAGAACACCTGAAAATGCAACAATTGCATTTAGCAAAAGAGTTCACTAAAGAAATTACGAAAGATTTAGTGGAGAATCCTGAAATAGACTATGACCCTGGCTCTGCTCTCAAACCAGAGTAAATTGAGGTCAATGGAGTTGTAAAGTACAGTCTGAGGAAAATTGGGCCCTAGGTCCCTAGCCTTATTATTCATATTTGTAGTTTTTTCCTCTATTTTCACTGTTTGACCTATATACATGTTACAGCCACATCTGAATTAGGGTTTATATAACATTAAGTCTGTTCCTGGAAATCAATATTCAATTGACAGGATTTGAGTATTTATTCAGGAATTGGAGACTTGGGTGATGCTCCACCTCCCAGAGAGGCACAAGGAACATGTGGACTTGACCTCTAGCTATTAACTTCCCTCCCAACACCCCTAATTGTTTTATTTATAGCTGCTAGTCAAGAAAATTAGTTGATTCCTTTACTTTAATTAGATTGTCTTCCCTCCCCCATATGGTTATTGAGGGGTGATACTTAAATATATATAAATATCTATTTTCCAGCAAAGACTAAAGAGTATTTCTTACAATTGCATGTTACCCCCCACATAGAAGATTGGCTATAATCAAAATCTTTACAGAAGATAATACTGTTTATGTTTACAATTTCCAAGCCTTTTGGCAATAATCAGTCCCTCTTGAGGACTCTGTAAGAGTGAATAATGTTTCCACAATTCACATGGTATTTTGCATTCACAGAATCATTTTGGGAATTTAATTATTTTTGTATTCTTTATGCCAGTCTCTGTTTTGGGGCATACTGAATCTGGGGTGCTTTTTCTTGGATCAGGATCTGTAGCTCCAGGATTGTGGGAAATGCTTTACTGTGTAGAGGACTCAGGACTCATTCCTCTAAGGCTACGTCCTCACTACGGGGGGGGGGGAGGGTGTCGATTTAAGACACGCAAATTCAGCTACGCGAATAGTGTAGCTGAATTTGACGTATCAGAGCCGACTTACCCCGCTGTGAGGACGGCGGCAAATCAACCTCCTCGGCTCCCCCGTCGACAGCGCTTACTCCTACCTCCGCTGGTGGAGTAGAAGCGTCGATTCGGGGATCCATTGTCGCGTCCCGATGAGACGCGATAATTCGATCCCCGAGAGATGAATTTCTACCCGCCGATTCAGGCGGGTAGTGTAGACCTGCCCTAAGTGACTCCATGGTCTACTGGCATGGCACTCTCACAAAGTCCCAGTGACTTCAATAAAGTTCCACCTGCTTGGAGTCAATTACAGGACCAGGGCTTAAGTCCACAAGAGAGCCAATATACAATCACAGTGGCAAGTTTGTGCCAGTTCTCAAAATGATTACTTGTGATAAGTAACCCCAGAATCCTCCAATCTTTACATGAAACTTGGAATTGTTGCCATAATACAGCGGGCATAGATGGACAAGACCATATATACATTCTGTCCCAACCTACCCCATTTATAGCGTGCAACCATTTTAGCATACAGGGATTTAAAACAAAACAAAACAGAACTGCAAACAATTATGATATAATCAAGATATATTAATACCTGTTTTTCAATGGGTTTTGAAGTTTTTAGAGTGTCTAGAAGATAACCAGTGATGGTAGTTACTTTTACATTACACATTTAATCTCAATAAGTTTTGCAAATTATTTAGTATCATACAAACAGCTACACTGATCTGCTGCCACATCTTGGGTTGAGAAGCAGCAATTAATTAGCACACTGCAGGAAGGGTCTGTGCATGGAAATTTCGGCCAAGTGCACAGGGGCAAATACCAACTATCAGGAAACATGCCAAGAGGAGTGTAGTATACATGAAGAGTAAAGGCCTTTTCTGAAAATATCTTTAAAAGATATATCTAGATGTAAACACCAAAGAGACAGATTATTTAGTGGAACAAAGTAGCATATAACCAGGAATAACTAGATATAAGTGAGAGGGGAAATTTGGACTAAATAACAGAAAAAGCTTCCAGACAGTAAAATCTAACAGGTTGTGGAATAGACTCAAGGGAAAAAGCAGAAGCCCTCTCATGTGGGAAGATTTTAAATCAGATTTGGCAAAGAAAGTCTAATAAATGTAAACTCAAGAACAATCTCGCACTGGCAATACATTTAAACTCAATTTATTTCATTTAGAAGGACTCTACTGACACTTAGGATTTGAACCAGAGGCCTAAGACACTAACCCACCCCTGCCTGCTAGTGGGTAGCACTTACCTAGACCCTAGGGCAATGGGCACGTTATAAACCCTTCCAGCACAGCCTCACTCCTAATGCCCAGAGTGGCTGTTATTTGAAGGGGCCTGCGGCACGACTTTCACATCATTAGCCCGTGGTACTGTGCGCTGCCCCATCCACGATGCCAGCCCCAATGCGCCCTCATTGTCCTCCTTCCCATCCCATCCCATCCACCCCCGGCCCAGGGGGCATCCAGCAGCTGGCTGAGCCCCCACCCTGCCCTCACTCACACCCCACGGAAAGACCCTACTTCCGTGGATTCCCTGCCTGCATCGAGGGAGAGCAGCAATTAGCCGCGCGCCCCGCCGCGCCGCTGTAACCCGGCAGGGGCAGGGGCTGCGCCTCAGGCAGGGCAGCAAAGCACGGGCAGGGCAGGAGCGCACCCAGGGCCAGGAGGGTGCCTGAGGCCACGGGAACCAGGGTGACTCCCAACAGCGCCCCGAGACACGCGGTCGGAGCCGATTCCCCCCTCCGGGATGGAGCCCGGGGCGGCCGCTGGCTGTACCCATTGAGCTGGCCGCAGGGGCTGGGCTGATCCCCGTTCATCTCGCTAACACCGACTCCGCCGCTGCTGCCCGCAGACCCACGCTGTGCCCGTGCTCTTTGGCGCCAAAGCAGGAGAGGGCGGAGCCGCTGTGCCCCGCCCCTACCGCGTGACCGCGCCCAACCGTTCGCCTTGGGGCGCGCGTGGGGCTCTGGCAGAGGCCGGTGGCTGGGCTGGGAGGGGAGCGCAGGGCAGAGCCTGGGGACTTCAACTCCCAGCATGCCATGCCCCCTCTCGGCGAGGCGGCCCGGGCAGCATGGCATGCTGGGAGCCGTAGTCCCACGGGGGTGGGGCGGCGAAGCCCCTGTTCCCGTTCATTGCTGTTCAGCACAGGAGGCCGCGAAGGCAGAATTGGTCCCCGGGCCTCCGCTGGTGGCAGCATGTCTGCGTGGTCCCCTGCCCCGGACCGAGTGCCAGCAGCTCCCTGCGGGTAAACGCATATGAAGTCACCCCCCCCCCCCCTTAATAGTAGCGTACGATTAAAATATCTTGTCTGCCCTTCAGTGCCCATAGCTCTGCTCACCACAAAAGCCACGGGAGCGGCGGAGGGCAGACTTTGGACAGCCATGCGCAGCTTGCAGACATCCCTCGTTCCCAGGGACATCTCGGATTTGAATCCCAGAGTCAGCTGTGTTTCCCACAAACCGGGCCACTCTCGCCTCTGTGGCTGGAAATTATTTACATCAGGAGTAAGGTACCATGGATGGAGCCCTGCGGGGATACAAAATTTGGATCCGCATCCCGTGATCCGCAAACATGGTCCACAGATATCCACCGTATCCACAGATGTCAAGCAGATATCCGCGAGTTTGCAGGGCTCTAACCTGGGGTTATAGTTTAAATGAAGGAAATTAAACCAACAGCATTTTAAGTTTCTTGCATGAATAATTTTTGTGTGTTCTTCATTGAGGGTCTGCCACACATTGCATCTTATTCTTGGGTCTTTGCATAGGTGCACACACTATATGCATTTCACACAGATGTTTTACAAGTAAATCTTGTTTATTCAAACCCCAATTGTCAAAATTGTAGGTTATCTAAAATTCATTTTTGTCCCCAGAATATGACATTCATATAGAAAGTGAATTGTATGTATCCACCACCTAGCCAAAAGTTTTGGCTGTCTCAAAAGATATTCAGACAACTGGAGTATACCTATATATACAGTGTCTAATACAGTGCAAATAAAGATTCAAGATCCAGTGCATAATATAATGCTAGTTATGTGCTCCCTTCTGTGGCTGGCCAGCTCTGCCAGCTCTCCGTGATATAATTTCCTGTCTATCCTGTTAGAGTAGCTGGCAGCACTTGCTCTGCAGTCGTGGCACTCAAATGAGTGCAAGAAAGAATTGCACTTATGGCTGTCTGCTGCACAGGGCTGCAAGGAGGAGGTAGAGAGTATACAAAAGGACTGGCAAAAATCCATCCCTAAGTGTTTGATACTGTTTGAAGTGTTTGAAGTCAATGGGAGCAGAAGTGGACACTAGTAGTAGGCTCAAAACAGAGGTCCTTAAATGTAAAGAGCTTCTTTAGAGTTCTGAATCAGCAGCCTATCATTTTTGAGTATGGGAAACTACAAGATGGAAGACATTTCATTTCAGATATATATTCCTGTTCATTTGTAAATCTGAAAAGTCCGTCAGTGCAGTAGCCAGGTATAGAATAGATCAGTCCTACAGCCTTTACTCAGGCAGAATTTCCATTTACTTTAATGTCTGAGACATAATCATGTCTCTAACTCTGTTAATTTCATATGTACAGAAAATGTTTTTGCAAAGTTATTGTTAACTGAAACAGAAAAAAAATTTAAAAGGAAAAGAAAATTAACTAAATAATTATCTGCAGGGAAAACAGGAGCCTGAAGGTGAAATGAAAGACCTGATTATGGTTGTTCATGGAAAGTTAAAGAACATTTATTTAATAAATCTTATTCTCCAGAGAATAATTTAGCAGTTAAACAAGTTTCTGGTATCTGTATGCATATATGTGCCTTCCCTAAGTATAAAACAGAGAATTAATGCTACAATTATCCATTCTAAATTAGGTTTTGTTCCTAGTTGTTTTTCTTATATGCAAAGTTTATGGTTCTGAAGACAAACCATAATAAATATTTAACATTTCAAAAACAGTTTATTTCTTTATGCTATGCACACACAACAAATTATTTTTTCTCTTCTGTGCCCTGAAGAAATAATATATTACAGTAAAATTATAAGCAATTGTTTCTTGCAGTGTTTTTTTTTGTGCCAGAATGTGGTAGTGCTCCCTCTAGTGCACATGTGTCAAACTCAAGGCCCGCGGGCCACATCCGGCCCGCCATACAATTATATCCGGCCCGCAAAATCGTTTTATATATCTGTTTTTAATGGCCCTGTGATATGACGCCCCAATAACACACACTACAAATCCCATGATGCAGTGCAATTGCCGCCAACGGCAAGCCGCGGTTCAAGTTCGCGGTCTGTTGATGTATACAACGCTAATATCAAATCAAAGCTAGACCCCAACAATGGCCAAGAGAAAAATTGATTCTGAAAACCGAGGCTTTCAAAGCCGGTGGGAGAATGAGTATATGTTTACTGAAATTGCAGGTAAACCAGTGTGTCTCCTTTGCGGGAGTAATATCGCTGTAATGAAGGAGTATAACCTAAGACGGCACTACGAGACGAAACATGAGAACAAATTCAAAAACCTGAGCGCAGGACAGAAGCTACAAAAGGTAGAGGAGTTGAAGAAGAATTTGACATCCCAGCAGACGTTTTTCACCAAAGCAAAATCACAAAGTGAAGCTGCTGTGAAAGCAAGTTTCATTGTGGCCGAAGAGATCGCCAAATCAGGACGGCCGTTTACCGAGGGGGAATTCGTAAAGAATTGTATGATGAAAGTGTGCGACGTCCTTTGTCCAGATAAAACGCGAGCGTTTGCAAATGTAAGCCTCAGCAGAAACACTGTTGCTAATCGGGTTTGTGAGATGGCGACTGATTTGAAAACACAGTTGACTGAAAGAGCAAAAGATTTTGTTGCATACTCCCTTGCCGTGGATGAAACTACTGACGCGACTGACACTGCACAGCTGGCGATATTTATCCGTGGTGTGGATTCCAATTTGTGCGTAACAGAGGAAATACTGGACATTAAATCGATGCACGGGACAACGAAAGGAGAAGACATCTTTGGAAATGTATTTCAAAGTGTAACCGACATGAAACTGCCGTGGGAAAAACTCGTTGGACTTACAACAGATGGCGCACCTGCTATGTGTGGTGAAAAAAATGGACTGGTGGGAAGGATGCGCTCAAAGATGCGGGAGGAGAACTGTGCCGGTGAGTTGACAGTGTATCACTGCATCATACACCAGGAATCGCTGAGTGCTAAAGTCCTAAAAATGGATCATGTGATGAACACTGTAACACAAACCGTCAACTTTATCAGAGCCCACGGTTTAAATCACCGCCAATTCCAGTCTTTTCTGCGGGAAATAGATAGCGAGTTTGGCGATATGCCATATCATACGGAGGTCCGGTGGCTAAGTCGGGGAAAAGTTCTCAAAAGACACTTTGAGCTGCGAGAGGAAATCTGCCAGTTCATGGACAGTAAGGGGAAAGACTGCACAGTTCTGCGGGATGAAAAGTGGAAATGTGAGTTGGCGTTCCTGGCTGACATAACGTCGCATCTTAGCGCTTTAAACCTTCAACTCCAGGGACGGGAGCACATAATAACCGATATGCATGATGCAGTGAAGGCATTTCAAGTGAAGCTGCGCTTATGGGAGACACAAATGCACCAATGCAACTTGTCTCACTTTCCCTGTTGCCAAGTAATACGGAACCAAGAAAGTGCCACAGTTTTCCCAAATGCCACCTTTGCTGAAAAACTCAGCGCGCTGCGCACTGAGTTCGCACGGCGCTTCAGTGACTTTGAGGCACAGAAAAGTAACTTCGAGCTGCTTCGCAACCCATTTGCAGTCGATGTGGAAACCGCACCTGTAGAAATGCAGATGGAGCTGATAGAACTGCAATGTAACGGGACACTGAAGGCAAAGTACGACACTGCGGGGCCAGCACAGTTCACTCGCTTCATTCCTGAAGCGATGCCGCAGCTCCGCCAACATGCGGCTCGAATCCTGTCCATGTTTGGCAGCACATATCTGTGCGAGCAGCTGTTCTCTGTGATGAAAATTAACAAAACGTCACACAGGAGTCGCCTCACTGATGAACACCTGCAATCGATCCTGAGAATCTTCACAACACAGAACCTAACCCCAAACATAAACGAACTTGTTGCAAAGAAAAGACTCCAAGTATCAGGCTCTGACTAAATAGGACAAGAAAATGGAATGTTATGATTTGTTATGATTATACTTTTGCTTTAAATTCAATTTTTTATTTATATTTTCAGATTTTTTAATATTCCAGCATGTACAGATTTTGAATGTATTGTATTGACAGGATATTTTTTTATGAAGAGCAAAATATTTTAAGTTGAAATGTATTTATTTTGGAATGATATCCTGTATTTTGGTTCATATTAATGGTTAAAAAACAAATATTTAGTCTGTTAAATAAATGGTTATACTGTTCGGCCCGCGAGTTTTGAGTTTTGGCCCCCTGTGCAATTGAGTTTGACACCCCTGCTCTAGTGAATTTTTCATAATCTAAAATGATTAGGTACCTTTGCAGACAATTCCCTCTGTCTACATCCACTACACTTTCCAGCCAAGGAATAATATATAAAATTGAGCCAAAAATAACAGACACAGAAAAATCTGATCTCTCACTTTGCAAACAGGAACATGTTAAAAACAACAACAAAGAAATAGATACAGTTCATAAAATAACTATTCAGACTATTTTGTGCAGTTTTAATATAAAAACTGATATTTTAGGACAAGAAATTATAATAAAATATATTTTGAAATATAATAGTGAAATTTCTCCGGCATTGTTATCAAAAGAAGTTTGAGTCCTTCACCAGAACAGGGACATTCAGCCCTTATTGATAGCGTCACAGTACTATGGTACTTTAAAGTTATCTTTTGAGTAGGCGTGAGCTCTGGAAGAAACGGGTTTAAGCAAAACCTCTCTCAGGTACTTCACTTACTCTTTTTGTTGCCTATGTATCTGACATTTTAGCTGTTTCACCATTCATTTCTCTTTTGTTCCAGAGAAGGAGAAAGTGAAGAAAAGTGAAGTATTTCAGAAAACCTATCATATAAAGAGGGAGGTTAGAAGTTCCTCCCGAGTTTTCTTTTCTTTTTTCTTAAGAGTTTTCAGCAATGCCTATTGCAAGCACATTTGTATAGATGTCAATACATAATATTACATTTAGCCACTTAACCCATCAAGTGAATTACAAACATTTGAGATGTCCTTGCAATGGAGAAGCCAGTTAGTTGCAAAAGAGACTCATATGCTAAATATTTAACCACTTGGCAACTGTTCATCAATTACTCAGGAAAAGAATCAGTGTAGAGAAATCCCAGGGATATGGTTAACTTTTTGCCATATTCTTGGGTTTCTCCACATTGATATGGGACTGTTTTTGCTAATTTATGTCTTGTAAATGTTATCTCTTCCCCATTCTCAGACTGCTGCCAGCTTGCATAAACTGCTTCCTTATGTTCCCAGGATGTTGCTTCCTTGAACAGCTTGAGTAAAGATGGTGGTATTGAAGCTATGACCAACACTGAATTCAAATTTTCTACTCTCTCCTCCAAGATCTCTTCTCTTTTTGAACATCTTATTCTCTGTCTTCCAGTTTCAAAATCTCTGTGGTTTATCAGCCTCCTAAATCCAACTTCCTCCTTTGGGGAAGGAGAAGACTCTTTAATATCTTCTCCCTGATTCTCCCTGAAGTCTCCTTTGCAGACTTCACCCTCACTGGGGACTTGAATGAGCATATTGACAACATATTTTTATATTTCTTCTAATTTACTTTCCATTTTTGACTGTCACCGCTTTGTCCCATTTATCATCTCACTTAAGAATATCCATAGACATACAATATTTCTCCTCATCCCCCATCATTTGCTTATTTTACTCATGCCATCATAAGAACAGTGAATGGGCCATACTGGGTCAGACCAAAGGTTCATGTAGCCCAGTATCCTGTCTTTCAACAGTGACCAATACCAGGTGCTTCAGAGGGAATGAACAGAACTGGTAATCATCAAGTCATCCATCCCCTGCCGCCCATTCCCATCAACACTGACCACCCTGGTTACAGTTAGACACTCTCTGCATTGCTTTGCTCCTCAGAAAATTACCCTGTCTCACTACTCATTGGTTTAATACCAATAGATTCTACAGCTGGATTTGCTCGTTCAAACCTTTGCTTGCTGATCCTTCCTTCTGGCTCATATGTTAATATTTACAGCTCTGATCAGTTTCTGCTTTTAATCAACTTGTCTCCATCAAAACCCACACTATTCCTTGCACTTCAAGTTCCCCCATTACACAGACCAGCTGCACTGAAGGGCACAGATCAGTACCTCAAAAGACAACAGCACAGGTTCTATCTCCATGCCCACCACAGGAACTGGAAGTTCTCATCAGACACTTAACTAGGATGCTCATTTGTGATGGGGTGGACTAGGCCCAAAGGTCCCTGCTAGACGCCTCAGGGTTCTGCCACACCCATCCCAGGGAAGGAGCAACGGAGAGGTCCTCCAAGCAGGATAGAATGGCTGCAGGGGAAGCAGCCAATCAGCCGTATAAAAGGAGCTGCAGCACAGTACAGCAGTCAGTTGCTGCTTGGAACAGGAGAAGAAAGGACTGTAGGCCTGGCTGCCTGGAAGAGCAGCAGGGCCTCAGGGAGCATTGAGGGAGCCCCTGGCTGGTTGCTAGAACTGTGTAGGGACTGAGCCTGGGGAGGGCTTCAGGAAGATAGTGTCTCCAGGAAGGAAGCTCTGGGGATACAGCCCCATACCAGGGCTCGACTACTTAAAGACCACAGCCCAGGGAGGGCTAGAAGGAGGGACCACCAGAGGGGTACTGAGATAGGTCCTAGTGAACCGTATACCCTGAAAGGGGGTTGTGCTGGTTAACATGCAGATAATGTGGCCGGAGCGCTGTGTCACTGACAAACCTGCCTGAAAACCATTGAAAGGGGTTATTAGAAGGGGGCATTCATGAGAGGTGGGTGCCAACCCTGTTACACCATTGGTTTGCAAAGTAAATCTTCTATGCTTATTTCCAATGATTCGAGCAATCCTTGCCCCCCTCTTCCAGAACATTATCTTCTCCACCCACTCACACCACACTCTAATCCCAATCATTTTCCAGGAATTTGTTTTCTGCTTTCAGTATACAGTTGCCTGTTTCATGACAATATCTCCTCCACCTGCAATACCTGCCCATGCTTTTCTTATCTTTCTTTTTCCTCTCCTCACCCTTCCTTGTTCTTTATGGATATTTGACATCATCTAGCCCTTTATGAAAATTACCTACTCTCTTGACTCTTTCTCTTTTATCATTAATTCCTGTCTCTTTTCCTTGCTTTCCTACATTACTTCCATTGTCTGGTAACTGTTCCCAATGCTTTAAAATCTGCTACTGTCCATAAACTTCTTAAAAACCCTTTCTTAACCATGCAGTGCTGTAGCCATGTTGATCTCAGGATATTAGAGAGACAAGGTGGGTGAGATAATATCTTATATTGGACCAACTTCCGTTGGGGAAAGAGATACACTTTTGAACTTACACAGAGCTCTTCTTCAGGTCTGACCATGACATTCTCTTACCACCATTTCAGCTTTAACCTTGCCTTTCTCGGCAAAATTCTTAATAGCCTTTTCTCATCTCTTCCAGCACATATCAATCCTTGAGCATTAGCAACTTGAGGTTTACTTTGGCCATATCAGAGAAACTGTTTTTCTTTTATAGTTATTGACCTTTTTCTGCAAATGTAACTTCCTTCTATCTACTTATTCTCCTTGACCTCAGAAAAGCATTCCATCCTGTGGGACAGCTTCCATTGCTATTGCAAACAATTCTCCTGCCAGTTTCATTCTTACTATACCTATCAAACTCCTCTGTTTGCAGTGATGGCTCCTCATCTGTGCTAAGCCTAAAATTTCTCCTGTATGGAGTCCCACAAGGCTTAATTCTTAGTCTCCTGCTATTTTCTATCTACCTCTCCCTTTCGGTCATCTTAACTGTATCTTTAATCTTAGTTATCACGCTGATGATACTCAACTCTCTATATAAAAGAAGCTATCCAAAATAGTTGTGTTGTATCTGTATGTAAGCCTTAGAGCTAGAAGGCTTAAAGTAGGGGTATCAAAAATATTTCTGTGGTGAGGGCTGAATTACCCTTTCAGCTACAGTCTGTGGGCCGAAGTAAAAACCACTGGTAGGAGGCAAATTTTGCAGTCTTCTATGACTTCAGAATACTCCTCTTTAGTTAGCAAAGTTAAACATTGATTTCTTTTCTTTCTTCTTTTTTTTTTTTAAGGAAATACGCTTATACAATCTCCCTTCCTCTGTTCATTAAGTTACCCCTCCATGCACTCCTCCTATGACCAGTATTCCTCCTCCTGCCTTCCAACACTTTGTGAATTTTCCATCTTCCCCATCTTCCCAGCCCCACTTTGGATGTTTTCCCTCCCCCATAATAATGTGGGCATTTTTCTTTCTCCCCACCCAGCCACTTACACTTCGGGATTTCCTCCCTTCTTTATCTCTTCCCCTCTACTTCCTTTGAGATTCTCCCCATCCCCTTTGGGATTCTTTTCACTCTCTTGTCTTCTCCTTCCCTTCCCACCACTCTGAGTCTCTAGTCCTCTCACACTTGGGGCATTTTTATCCTGGATCCTGTTTTCTTGGGATGGCAGGAACTGGGGGAGGAAGAGGGGTGGGAAGTGCTCACCTGAGCCTACTGTGGTAGGGGTCCATAAGAGTAAGTGCTCCCCTGAGCCCAGCGCTACAAGTTTGGTGGCAGTAGTGACAGAGACTGTAGAGACATATCAGGAAAGGAGCCCCCATTTTGAGCCCTGGCTGTGGTGCTTGGAGCAGTGTCTGCTTAGCAGTAAGAGAAGGGCGAGGGCGCTCAGATACCTGTGCCCTGTCAGGTCTGAGCTCTTTTCTCTGTTTCTTCCACTCATGCTCTGCCTCTGTCTCTCTCAGCTTCTTTGAACTAGCTGTAGAGGAACAGCTGAAAGTTGCTTTGATGTGTCAAAGGTGCACAGTGGGCTGGATCGGGTCCATGGGCCATATATTTAACACCCTAGCTTCAAGGGAACAGGAACCGTCTGCTCACCCTATAGATGTAAGAAGAAAATGTAGCTACTGGTAGGCTTAATTTATATCATAGATAGAGCTGGTATCATACTTAAGATTGCCTCACACTTTTGTATTGTAAGACCCTATTTTCAGTTGCTTCTAACTGCCAATCTTTAATCATCTGGGCTGAAATTTTCCATGTTGTGTCTTCCTCTGTAATTATGTTATTCTTTATTTTCCAGTTTGTGTTGGTATTGAGTTAATGATATTACAGTTCTAAAATCTTTATAAATGAAAGCAGCATTCATTCAGCAGGGACAGGCTACTTTTAGACAGGAGGCAGCAAATGAAAGGTGGAGAATCCTTGCATGGAGCCCCGAGCAGCTCTGTGCTAAGGAGCTGGTGGGGTGATGAAAGCGGTAAGCAGAATGCTGCCTGCCCTTGAGGGGGAACTTTAGGTACTTTTGAAAAGTACTTAGGTGAGGTAGGTCTATGGGCAGTGTTGAAGGAGAGGCGTGAGCTGGTTATTCTCCGCTCTTATCCCTTCAATACTAGCAGAGGAATATTAGGGTTGTAAGGGTTGAAGTTAATAGAAGTTACCTTTGCTTTGAGGCTACCCTTGGTTTAGAGCTGCAGGGGAAAATAAAGCAATCAAAATAACATAAAATATTAATTTATTTTTCAAAATTGATGAAGCAGAGGGAAGTTGAAATGTGACATTAGTCATTTACCAGCAAGTCCACCAAGAAATTCCCTATAGTTGCAACAACAGTCCTGAAGAATCTGTAGAGGCAGCTAACAAGGAAATCTCCAAAGGTCTTCACTGTACATTTGTCTTTGCAGATACATATTTTTCTCCACACAAGCTAAACATTTTATACAAGCACAGTAAGAAATAGTCTAGAAAACATAAAAGGTTTATGGCTTTTTTGAAAACTTGCTGGTTTTGCTGATACAACTCTCTATGATATGGTTCAATTTTAATAACAATGGAAAGTGTTTCAATGCATAGGGTCTTTTTTAATGGGTTTTAAGAATCTTTCAAAGGGATTTAAGAACTGCTCTTTTGTATAAAGGCTTTCAGCCTTTGGAAAACATTGAACAGTGCTTCAGATGAACTACAGTGAGAGAACCTGAAATTATCTAGTGCACTGGAATCAATATCAAGCAATATTTTTTTTCTGAAAGAAATTCAGTCTGACAGAAAAGAGTAAGAGCAATGTAAGGAAACCGAGACTCTGGCTAAAGAGCTGGATATAGAAATTCCCTGTAAACCCATACAAATTAGTTGATGTCACCAGAGCAAGAAAACCGGAGTGACAGAATAAAATGTTATCCAGGTTCCAGAATACTTTATTATTACCACCTTGGGTCACTAAGCTTCACAAGCTATATCCATCAACTTTGATAGCAATTTATAAACTAACAATGGAGGCTAGATGGTGCAGTGCTTTAATGTACTAACAATTTACATTGAAACACCTGGGTTCAAAATTGGCAAAGACACAAGTAAAAAGGGTTTGTTGGTCTCAGCCTGCTCTCTAGTGGACAATTGCACATACACCCAATCCTATGACAATTGTATCTGAGAAGGAGAATCTAAAGAATGAGATGCATTAAGATACACTTAAGAATAGAGTGGGTGGTGTTCTGTATTTCCTAGATTACTTTGAAACCCCATGAGGAGTGTTTGTGACACTGGCAGACCAGGTGCCAGGTTATGCTAAGGCTCCTGGGCCTCACTGAACTCTTATAAATGCATAGTTGGAAATCGGTCTGGCTGTTAGTACTGTTAAAACAAATTAGAGTGCTAAGAATGTGTTTAGTATTTAGACTTTATGAAATGCTTGTAGGATGCAGCATGTATTACTCTTTCTTATAATATCTGTCCCCATGTTATAAGGTAATATTTAAGTATTTGCTCTGTAACTATAAAAGTGTTTGCTGAACCTGTAAAATCCCACAGTTAGGAGAGAGGCATTACCAAGTGTGAATTACTAGTTTACCACAAGAGGTGGTGTATAGAGACTAGACAAACCATTGTGCAACATCAGTGGGCAAAAGACTGTTGATTGCTTGCCCCACATCGGTGAAGAGGGTACCTGCACAAACCCTTGTCCCATCACAGCTTGAGTGCTGGGGGAAGGGAATAAAAATCCCCATTGAGGAGAAATTATCATCACTATGCTGCTTAGAATTCAGAGAATGCAATATTTCTGAGCATAAGTAAGGGATCCCCAAGCTGCTTAATTTGGGTTAGCCCTAAAGGACATATAGAGCTTGCACATAGAGTAGCTACTATCATCTTTTGGAACTTAAGATTGTAACTCATTTCTTTCAGAGTAGCAGCCGTGTTAGTCTGTATCCGCAAAAAGAACAGGAGTACTTGTGGCACCTTAGAGACTAACATATTTATTTGAGCATAAGCTTTCGTGGGCTAAAACCCACTTCATCGGATGCATGTAATGGAAAATACAGTAGGAAGATATATATACACAGAGAACATGAAACAATGGGTGTTACCATACACACTATAACAAGAGTGATCAGTTAAGATGAGCTATTACTAGCAGGAGAGCAAAACAAACTTTTTGTAGTGGTAATCAAAATGGCCCATTTCCAGCAGTTGACAAGAAGGTGTGAGGAACCGTAGGGGAGAAAAATAAACATGGGGAAATAGTTTTACTGTGTGTACCCCCACTCCCAGTCCTTATTGAAGCCTAATTTAATGGTGTCCAATTTGCAAATTAATTCAATTCAGCAGTCTCTCATTGGAGTCTGTTTCTGAAGTTTTTTTGTTGTAATATTGCGACCTTTAGGTCTGTAATGGAGTGACCAGGGAGACTGAAATGTTCTCCACCTGGTTTTTGAATGTTATAATTCTTGACGTCTGATTTGTGTCCATTCTTTTATGTAGAGACATCAAGAATTATAACATTCAAAAACCATCTCTTACAAAGGCAAGCTTGCCTGGGTGGCAAGATAGACCAGAGTGTCCAAGGGCATGTGACTCCATGTTAAAGGTGTTAGAGTGCTTGAGGATTTCACACTTGATACTTGGTTGGGGAAATCTAATTATAGAACATACAACCAGCCATAGGTGTGGGAACTAGGCATGCAGGGTGTGCTGCAGCACCCCCAAGTTTTGTGCGGCGTCCGTCTGCTGGCCTCATGCCCAGTGGCTCTGCTGCCAGCATCGTGCCAGACTGCCGGCCCCAGTCCTGGGGTCCGGCTGCCAGCCCCGCACTCATTGTGTCCCCAGCCTTGGCCCCCTTATCCATGTCCCCGCCCCCTATCCTGGAGTCATGCCCCGGCACCGGCCCCAGATCTAGGGAGTGGTGAGGGGTGCAGACACGGGTAAGGGGGTGCACAGCTGCAGCACCCCCACTCTAAAAACTGTTCTAGCGCCACTGCAACCAGCTTGGGGTTTGTACCCTGGTTAATAACAGTCTGCCTTGAAGTTGACACCCACATTCGTGAACCACTCCAGACAGCCTGACAGTCCTGATGGAACGTTATCCTCATAAATACTGCATTCCTTTCTTGGCCACCCCAGCTCAAAAAGTATACAGTAGAATTGGAAAAAGCCCAAAGAAGGACAACAAAGGTGATTAGAAGCTTCATATAAGGGGAGATTTTAAAAGATAATGACTATTTACTTTAGAGAGAAGATAAATAAGGAATGCCATAATAGAGCTATGTAAAATAATAAATGATATAGAGAAAGTAAATCATGTGCACCTACTTACCCTTTCTCATAATACAAGGACAAGAGAGACCCACTGAAATTAAAAGGTGACAAATTTAATACTGATAAAAGGAAGTCATTTCAGAAGGCAAAATTAACCTGTGACATTCATTCCTAGAAGACATCATTCAGACGAAAAGTTTAGCAGGACTTATATGTAAAGGCCTAATACTTTTTTATCTGGGCACCTAAACCCAGACATAGGTGCCTTAGTCCCAGCTTTAGGGTCCACCGTGGTCCACAAAACTCCCACCAAAGCCTGTAAGTGCCTAAACTCATTCGACACCTAAGTTTTCAGGGTAAAAGTTCCCTTGGTGCCTATGTTTCTGCCTCTGGGCATGCACACTGTTGCCTCACTCTGGGTGTCTGGATACCAATCTCACATCCACAAACTGGGAAAGATGGGTGTTTGCTTGCTTATCTTGCATGCAGGGCCTGATCTGGTTAGCAAGAATGACTGAGAATGTGGTGGTAAGGCTGCCCACCAGGGAGATATGAGACCCAGGGTCCAAGGTCCCTGCTCCAGTCACTGTTTCATTATTTAGCCACATTAGAATAGCTTCAACAGGAGCAGGGCCGGCTCCAGGGTTTTTGCTGCCCCAAGCAGCAAAAAGGAGAAAAAAGAAAAAAAAAAAGCCACGATCGCGATCTGTGGCACTTCGGCTCTACCGCTGCCGCTTCAGTCTTCGGCGGCAATTCGGCGGCTGGTCCTTCGCTTTGAGAGGGAGTGAGGGACCCGCCGCTGAAGAGCCAGACGTGCCGCCCCTCTCCGTTGGCCGCCCCAAGCACCTGCTTGCTGGGCTTGTGCCTGGAGCTGGCCCTGAACAGGAGAGCCTAAGGCACGTCTCTCTCTCTCTCTCCATTCATTGTATAGGGAACCTAGGCACCCAGCTCAGGCTTTGTGGATCACAGTGATTTTCTAGGCACCTAACAGTTAGGTGTTGTGATGCTGAGCACTGCAACACTTCATGGATCTGGGCCTAAATGGCTGGGGCTTAGGGAGAAACTTGTCCCATAGATGTCTTATGTCCACTACAGAGGTTTTACTACATCTTCTGAAACAGTCAGAACCGGATATTCTTGGAAACAGGTGCTGGACTAGAAGTCATTCTGGAATGACTATAAATTAAGTTCCTTGACGAGCCATTGCAAAAATCATCAGTAAAAAGTTCTGTGAAGAACTCTGTGACCTAACTTCAATGTAGCTTTATGTTATTTAATCTTCTGTAAGTGAGGGGAGAATTTTGCTTAGGGATAGCTGACTGTTTATGATTACAATCATATACTAACTGCAGTTGCAGGATGCAAACTTTATCGAATTAAAGTCTTTTGTTAAATGTTTTCAGTTTTTAAAAATATAATATTAATCAGCATTACTTTGTAATCTACCATTCATGTATTAACATCCATTGTAAATAACTGACATGATTTGTCTTGGTGTAGAATGACCACTAAATCATGGTGAGCATCATGTCATCTAACTCATTTGTTCACAGTCATGTTCAAATACAAGAATGTTTTGTAGGCCTATATTTAAAAATTCAACCAGTTATTTTTATCTTCAAATTACCTCTTGGAATAGGTACTTTCTATGCCATCCTTGGAATGCTAGTTGTATGGATTGTATTAAGTTTAAGAGAAAAATCCCCTGGGATTAATGAAATAGTAATGTTAATTCTATTAAACAGGAATCCTCTTTTCCACAAGCAAATATTTTTGTCATCGTTTTTGGTAAGAAATGCATCTGTGGAAGGGTGGTAGAAGGAGGACAATCAAACATTAATTTAATCGTTTTAAAATGTACTCCATTCTCTCTCAATCACTATTTATACCTGCAGGTAGAACTGACCACAGTCCTCCTTTCCAGTTCTTCCACAGCGTGGCCAACTGTCATTACCTACCCTTTCCTGGACACACATCTTATTCAACACTGGTGTTTCTGGGTCTCTAGAACAGCCTTTTGACCCCTCTAATCTCCTGCTCAGGACCACTGCCTGTAAATATCAAGCAATCCTGGCTACTTTTCCAAACTCTGTTTCAAAACCTCTGCAGATCTCTTCCAAACCCACCAACTGACAATGCCTCTTAACTCCTGGATTTGAGAAAACACTACACTTTTATTTAACCCAAGTAAGTGGAACATAAAACAACACCATTCAGTGACTTTCATACTTCTTACTCCTATAGGGACAGCCTAATCTCATAAAAGCCTAGCAGTGCTTCCCCTCCTGCCACACTCTAGCTCTCTAACCCCGTTTTTGATCCTGGTCCATCTCTCCAGGAGCTGATAGACAATTCTTCAAATTCAAGTCCTGCAAAGGTCCAAACATGCAGTCTGTGTGGAGCTCTTGTCCAGGTGTCCAAGCCTCTGTGTCTCAGTGCACTGAGTGGGATGTGTTCTTTTGATCTTTTTCCCACAATATACCATCATATAGTTTCATTTAATGCTTATCCTATGTTAGCATCTCATATCAAACAATTTTCAAATCAACACAGCTCCTTCTCCACTTTTATGAGTCTCACAATATTTGATGTTTTATTTAAAGGCTGAGCTCCTGGAGACAACTATTTATGTGAGAACCTCAGCTATAATTTATTTAACCCCCACTCCTCCCACCCCCCCAAAAAAACAACTTCTAGCCCTTGTGATTGTAGAATAGACCTTGAAAATGTGACCCAAGTGCATCATGAAGGCTCAAAAATCAGAACCCAAATAAAAACAACCCGCAGTTTATTTTATTTTTTAAAAGCTCATGATTTGGATAGTCTTGGCTCATGACTTTTGAACATTTGAGGATGACAGTACTACTTCCATGGGCAAAATATTGCAGCAAAAATATGTATTTATTGGGGAAATCTGAGCTGTATTATTCCTTATGCATTAGGGGAAATATAATTATTAATGTTAAATAGGAGCTATTTTTATCAAACATGATGCAGAGGGATGAGGGGGCTAAGAGTCCTACAACTTCAAAAGAATGTGAATTATACATTTAAATTCAGATATGTGGACTGAGATAATTACTAAGGAAGTATCAGCTTTTGCAGTCAATAACAGACATTGCACAGAGTTTGTCAATTTCTGAGCTGACAAATGAAAGATGATATCCGCTGAAATGAGTTACAGATTATATGTGAACTGCTATGGCTCATGTGAGCTCATGCTTTTAGTCTCAAAGCCAGAAGCTGTAAAGAATATTAATAAAGCTATATACATTTTTTTGCTAGTTGCAATATAACAGATGTCCTCTAACGTAAGAAGCTTTTTGATAGATGTACTGTTCTGTTTCCAATTGGCACCAAACATAGCTCTTTAAAAATATTTGTCCTCACTAGTCTCCTGATAGTTTTACAGTAGTAGTAATAAGAAAATTCTATTGAAGGTATAAACTGCTTGTGCAGAATTTCTCTTGTAGATTGTGTGCTGGCAACTACTCACTTATATAACTAAAATGAAGAAAAAATAAGTGGCAGCTAGAAAAGGTGTACTGTATATCTCAAAAAGCAACAGAGGGTCCTGTGGCACCTTTAAGACAAACAGAAGTATTGGGAGCATAAGCTTTCGTGGGTAAGAACCTCACTTCTTCAGATGCAAGTAATGGAAATTTCCAGAGGTAGGTATAAATCAGTATGGAGATAACAAGGTTAGTTCAATCGGGGAGGGTGAGGTGCTCTGCTAGCAGTTGAGGTGTGAACACCAAGGGAGGAGAAACTGCTTCTATAGTTGGATAGCCATTCACAGTCTTTGTTTAATCCTGATCCGATGGTGTCAAATTTGCAAATGAACTAGAGCTCAGCAGTTTCTCTTTGGAGTCTGGTCCTGAAGTTTTTTTGCTGTAAGATGGTTACCTTTACATCTGCTATCTGTGGCCAGGGAGGTTGAAGTGTTCTCCTACAGGTTTTTGTATATTGCCATTCCTGATATCTGACTTGTGTCCATTTATCCAATACTTCTGTTAGTCTTAAAGGTGCCACAGGACCCTCTGTTGCTTTTTACAGATTCAGACTAACACGGCTACCCCTCTGATACTTGTATATCTCAAAATGAATGGTGCTGGCGCAAAGGAATATAACAATGGCAAAAAAGTAAATCCTGCTTCTCCTAGCATTGCCACTCAGGCAGGGGACAAATTATCAAAACCAGTATGTTTATGCTGTACAAGGGCTTGGATCTAGATTTGTGATCCTGTATAAGGGCTACATAGGGTTACCATATTTTGTGCCTCCAAAAGGAGGACACTCCACGGGGGCCCGGCCCTGCCCCCAGCCCCGCCCATGCCCCAACTCCGCCCCTTCCCCAAAGTCTCCGCCCCCTCCCCTGCTTCCCGCAAACATTTGATTCGCGGGAAGCCTGAAGCAGGTAAGGGAGGGTGTGGGGGGAGGAGGCGCGGCCC
Organism: Chrysemys picta bellii; assembly: GCF_011386835.1. Lineage (NCBI taxonomy): Eukaryota > Metazoa > Chordata > Testudines > Emydidae > Chrysemys > Chrysemys picta. Next base: position 80,651,940 of record NC_088795.1, read on the forward strand.
AGTCTGGCCCCCCCGGCGTCTCCAGCCTGGGTCGGCTCGGGCCCTGGGGTGCCGGCCCCGGGCCTGGCCGAGCACCCCCAGCCCGCCCAGCACTGCCGGTCCCCAGCCCCCGGCCGAGCACCCCCGGCCCGCCCAGCACCGCCGGTCCCCGGCCCGGCCCCCGGCCGAGCACCCCTGGCCCGCCCAGCACCGCCGGTCCCCGTCCCGGCCCCCGGGCCCCCGGCCGAGCACCCCCGGCCCGCCCAGCACCGCCGGTCCCCAGCCCGGCACCGCACCGCCGGCTCGGCCCCGCACTGCCGCCCCGTCCCCCGAGCCCCCGGCCCGTCCCGGCACCGCCGGCCCGTCCCTCGAGCCCCCGGCCCAGCACCGCCGGCCCGGCCCGGCCCCCGAGCCCCCAGCCCGTCCCGGCACCGCTCCGCCGGCCCGGCCCGGCACCGCTCCGCCGGCCCGGCCCGGCCCCCGAACCCCCGGCCCGGCCAGGCACCGCTCCGCCGGCCCGGCCAGGCACCACTCCGCCGGCCCGGCCCGGCCCCCGAGCCCCCAGCCCGGCCCGGCACCGCTCCGCCGGCCTGGCCCGGCCCCCGAGCCCCCAGCCCGGCCCGGCCCGGCCCCCGGCCCGGCCCGGCACCGCTCCACCGGCCCGGCCCCCGAGCACCCGCACCGCCGGCCCCGCATGTCCCGATTTTCCCGGACATGTCCGGCTTTTTGGGATTTCCCCCCCGGACGGGGATTTGGAGCCCAAAAAGCCGGACATGTCCGGGAAAATCCGGACTTATGGTAACCCTAGGGCTACAGATCCCTTGCACTGTGCAGAGCAGAGCTTCATTCATGCCAGAGGAAGAGCAGACTGGATCCATCACTGTGCAGATACCACTGACACGGATCTCCACAGAGTGACAGCTAAGGAGCAGTAATGATTACTGAGGATGCAAGAGTGCTTCTCCCTAGCTCCTGTGGGACCCTCATGTGAGAAGCTTAGCTCTTTACACTTGGCATATGGATGTGTGTGGGAGTTAGTGTTTATTTTTACATTACATAGTGGGTTTTGTTTTGTACTAAAATAGTCCCCAATAATACCCTAGCTCTGAATTTTCCTAAAGGTTTCCATCTCTCATGATTTTATTGCAAATGTCACTATATTTGGTGTTTTTCTTAAAGCTCCAAGCTCCTGGACTCACGTGGATAGTTCTCTGAAAACATCCACTCAATGCGCAGTGGCAGTCAAAAAAGCAAACAAAATGCTGAGAATAATTAAGAAAGGAATAGATAATAGGACAGAAAATATCATGTCTTACTGATCGCCATATTTGGGGTCGGGAAGGAATTTTCCTCCAGGGTAGATTGGCTGAGGCCCTGGAGGTTTTTCGCCTTCCTCCGCAGCATGGGGCAGGGATCGCTAGCAGGAGGGTTCTCTGCCAATTGAAGTCACTAAAACACAGGATTTGGGGACTTCATCAGCAGAGTCAAGGGAAGGGTAGGGACGGTTTTGTGGCCTGCAGCATGCAGGGGGTCAGACCAGATGATCATAATGGTCCCTTCTGACCTTAAAGTCTATGAGTCTATGTTGCTTCTCTATAAATCCATGGTACGCCCACATCTTGAATACTATCAGAGGGGTAGCCATGTTAGTCTGAATCTGTAAAAAGCAACAGAGGGTCCTGTGGCACGTTTAAGACTAACAGAAATATTGGGAGCATAAGCTTTCGTGGGAAAGAACCACACTTCTTCAGATGCAAGAAGTGAGGTTCTTACCCACGAAAGCTTATGCTCCCAATACTTCTGTTAGTCTTAAAGGTGCCACAGGACCCTCTGTTGCATCTTGAATACTGTGTGCAGATGTGATCGCCCCATCTCAAAAAAGTTATATTGGAATATAAAGATATAAAGGTTCAGAAAAGGGCAACAAAAATTATTAGGGGTATGGAACGTCTTCTGTATGAGGAGAGATTAATAAGACTGGGACTTTTCCACTTGGAAAAGAGACGGCTAAGGGGAGATATGATTGAGGTCTATAAAATCATGACTGGTGTAGAGAAAGTAGATAAGGAAGTGTTATTTACTACTTCTCATAACACAAGAACTAGGAAATTCTTAATAGGCAGCAGGTTTAAAACAAATAAAAGGAAGTATTTCCTCACACAACGCACAGTCAACCTGTGGAACTCCTTGCCAGATGATGTTGTGAAGGCCAAGACCATAACAGGGTTCAAAAAATAACTAGATAAATTCATGGAGGATAGGTCCATCAATGGCTATTAGCCAGGATGGGCAGGAATGGTGTCCCTAGCCTCTGTTTGCCAGAAGCTGGAAATGAGCGACAGGGGATGGATCACATGATGATTACCTGTTTTGTTCATTCCTTCTGGGGCACCTGGCATTGGCACCTGGCATTGGCACCTTCCAGGTTGGAAGATAGGATACTGGACTAGATGGACCTTTGGTCTGACCCAGTAGGGCCATTCTTATGTTCTTATGTGATTCCATGAGAATCTCAGCTTTTGTATTTGTAAAAATACAATTTGTAAAAATACAAATTTAAAAAAAAAATTTAGGTTCTCCTGGTGCAGTGAAACATGAACCTAAAGACTCTGACCAGAAGGCAAATAAAAAGACCTCCAAATATATTATTATTTTAAAATCACATGATTTTAAAAACCAAACAGGTGATTTTTGGGGGCCTGAATCATAATAGTTGAACATGTGGGGTTGGCACTACTGTTAATTAAAGAAAATGGTAATAGGGATGATGAAGCCTTTCACCTGCAGTTAATTGGTTCAAGTCCAGTCTAGGTTAGTAGCGTCCAAAACTGATACTGTTAGAAGGCTGTTTGGTGACGTGTGTGAAATTATTTGATGGAGTCATTATAATTCATATTAAAGCATAATAGCACCATTGTAAACTGGCACCCTTGTTGCAGTCTTAGCAGTGACTGCATGGGGCATGGAGACTCAACTATCTTTTTGATTCTTCCTCCAAATCAAGATTGAGAAACATTGAAAGGCAATGTGAGGCAGATTTTCACCTTTACAGCATGGCATGTGGATAAACAGAATACTTCAGTGTCCAGTGATTATCTAGTACCATATATATGAACCAAGAAAACAACAACTTTTCCCATTCCCCCTGTTTTCTTGGTGTGTGTTTGTTTCATTAAGAAACCCAGATCAATTCATAAAACAAAAATTACACGATTTTTCTATAATGTGAGCAAAATCACTGTCACTCAGAGGAGCATATACTGCCCTTGATCTGCGCACAGACCTCTTAAAGTCAACAGAAATTGTGTATGTGGGTGTTGTCAATCTGTCTGAAGAGGTTCACAAACATGATGAGTGCCAACCTCAGGGCAGACTTTCAAGGAACAGGGCACAAACCCCAAACTGGTTGTATGTTCTATAATTACATTTTATCAATCATGTAACAAGTGTGAACTCCTAAAGCACTATAACAGCATTAAAATGGAGTCACATGCCCTTGGGCACTCCGGACTATCTTGCCATCCAGGCAAACTTGCTTTTGTGATAGATGGCTCCCTACACCAAATATCACATCAATATTCAGGCTACTCCTAATCCTAAAGGACCAGTCACTTACCCCAGGTCAAGTGCACCCTAGATCTCTCATCAAACACAATGCTTGTAGCCAATCCTATAATAAACTAACTAAAGGTTTATTAAGTAGGAAAAAGAAATGAGAGTTACTTATAAGATTAAATCCAGTACACATACACACACTAATGAGATGCAGTCTTAGGTTCCAAAAGATTATATTAGCTACTATAATATGTAAGCTTTATATGTCCTTTAGGGCTAACCCAAGCTAAACAGCTGGGGACCCTTTGCTTATGCTTAGAAACATTTGCCCCTCAGAGTTCAAGTGGTGTAGGGATACAAATTTCTCCTTAGGGATTTTTTATTCCCTTCTCCCAGTGTTCAAGCTATGATGGGATGAGGGCTTGTGAGGTACCCTCTTATGGGTGTGGTGGAAGAAATCAACAAAGTCTTTTTGTCCACTGATGTTCCACAGTGGTTGTCTGGTGCCCATAGGCCTTCTTTTGTTGGGGAGGAGATGACACCTGTTGTGGTAAACTAGTATTTCACACTTGGTAATGATGCACCCCTGACTGTGGGGGTTTACAGTCTTAGAAAACATTTTTATAGTTGAGGAGCAAACACTTAAATATTACCTTATAACAGAGATACAGATATTATAAGTAAGAGTAATACATGCAGCATCCTACAAGCATTTCATAAAGACTAAACACATTCCTATAACTCCAATATCTATTTTAACAATATGAACATACAGGTGAGTCTGACTGGTTCCCAGCTATGCATTTGTCAGTGTTCAGTGAGGCCTGGGGACCTTAGCATAAGCTGGCATCTGGTCTGCCAATGTCATAGGGCGACACTGGCCCTTTAAGAGGGAATAGGCCAGTGCAGCTTTGACTGGTCAGCTGACCCCAACTGGGCTTAAAAGAGGGCACCCATGTCACAGAGGAAGATAGGTGAGAACTGCTAGAGATCAAGATAATGTAGGAGCTTGCTGAAGGAAGCTGACTGTGTCTCCTGGGAAAAGGCTGAGGGTAGGACAGCAGTAGGGGGCGTTTCCAGCTGACCTCCCCAAGCCAAAGAGCCAGGGCTGAAGTCCAGAAAGTGGCAGCAGGAATTTCTGGCTAACTTCTAAACTGGAGGGCTGAAGGCAGGGGATCAGCAGAGGGGCATATCTGCTAGTGTCTTGATGCTGGAGAGCTGGAGCCAGAGGAACAGTGCAGAGCCAACTGGTTGATTTGTCTGAGACAAAAGGTGAACAGAACAGGGGTAGTGATAGATGATCCCCTGAATTTCTAGCAGAGATGCTGCGGGGTGGTTCCCGCTGAGAAGAGCAGGGTCCCTTGAGTTCGAATGGCTGGGGTACTCTCCTGGCAGAAGAATATGAGAGGACCAAAGAAAAGCCTAGGTGTAGTGGGCGATGGAATGTTGTATGTGGGGTGTCAAGATTTTAAGAACGACATGCACTGGGGGTGGTAAATGGGTTATGTTTGGGGATTTTTGTTATGAACTATTTTGCGCTATGTTTTTTTTTTTTAACAAACTGGCTCCAAGGAGAGGTGGTATTGCGGCAAAAAAGCTTGTGTGAGGTTACTGAGGACTCTGAAAGAGGGAAAACAAGACAAGCACACCTGTCTGTCACAGCTTGCTGCTGGAGAGTCTCCACGGGTGGGCTGCCCTATCACAACAGTGGGTCAAGGAAAGTAGATGGCAAAAGGGGCCTAAATTGTACTCCTTGCACAGTCAGAAACTCCCAGTGACCTCAGGGAGTTTAAATGGCAAGGAATTCAGGGTCAGGCTCTAAATATATAACTGCCACACAAAAAAAGATTAAAAAATTGTAAGAATTTTTCCCACATCAAACTTAATGGGCACTTTTTAAATTTAATGTATTTGTGACACTTTTGCAGCCTCATATTTCCTTTGGCTGAACATTGCAGCAGAGTTGACACCCCAGGGTACCTTATGTAACTGAAGTAAAAACTTGATTGGCAGATTTCTGTGTCTAAAGTGTGTGTTTCATGACGTTTTAAAGTATTTCTTTATAGAATCTATTTTGTTCTCTATTAGACTGTAGTTCAAATTCTGTTATGTAAAATCACACTTTTACTCTGGGGAGTGTCACAAATACACTGGGGAGTGTATCCAAAAAATCAAGTTCTCTATTTTAGTAAAATGCTCAGAGCTTCCATGTAAATAGAACTTTAAATATTTCTGTGAAAAGATTACCAAGAGGGAAGTCATGCATAACACACATGGTTAATTTGTTTGAGGAAGTGACAATAAAAGCAGAGAAGGGGGAAGAAGTAGACATTATTCACTTGGATTTCAAGAAGGCTTTTAATGCAGTACCGCGAATGATTAATGCATAAGCTTAGGAAATACAGTACTAATGATGTAATACTCAGCTGGATTTTAAAAATGGCTTGGTTACACAGGTCAGTGTGTTTGAGTAAGAACGAAGTGATAAATGCAGCACCACAGAGACTATTCTTGGGTCCAATCTTGCTCACAGTAAACATCAATGAACTGGAAAACTGGCTGAGCAGCAAGGCATGCAGCATGCTGGGTATCATGAATGTGGGAAAGCTGACCAGTAGCAAAGAGGAGGGAGACCAATGGGATATGAAAACAATGGGGGCACTTAAGCTAACAAGAATGAGGTCAAAATACAGCAAAGGACACTATGCCTTAAATTATACACATATATGGGGTATGTAAAGGATCTGGCAGTGACAGTGGATATAAACTTTAAAACATTAATTAGATAAATGAATGAATTCGTTAACATTTGTACAGCTCTGTAAAATAATACAGATGCTGTTAGCAATTTGATGTCTGGCAGAATCTGGAAAGCACAAAAACTACAATGTAGAGATAGAGTAGTGCATAATGCCATAGAGCTTATAAGGCAGGAGTTCTGGTACACGGGAATGAGAATGGGAAGTGGAATCTAAATCACCAGTTTGAATCTATCTCAGGCAGTGTTTTCCACAGGAATTGAAGTTAGAAGGGGTGTTAAATTGACAGGCAGGGTTGGAAAATGACTAAATTGGCAACACTGCTGAAATGGGAGAGTTCAGAGGGGGTGTAGGGAAATTTCCCCAGGACAGCAGAGATTAAAAGTAGTTCCCATTAGGCTGTTATATGGTGGTCTAGGAATGAACACTGAACCATTCTCAGGACTTAGGGGTAGTGTCAGCAGGTCAGGTTGAGGCCCATTGGCAGGGGACAATACTTGTGGGAACACTGGGAAGCTTACACCGTCTCTTCTGGGAATTAGCAGGGATTTTAGTCTCCACGGTTGGCAGTCTGGTGCCTTTTATAAGGAGTCAAATCATTTTAAAAATCATAAAGCCCAATTTCAATGGGCGTTTTAACACTTACTTTAGTAGGGAGCAAAATTTAGCTTTATATCTGGAATAGTGATACCACATTTGAACTATTGTAAAAATTTTGGGTACTACATTACAGACATGATATTGCATAATTGAAAGCAGGGAGTGAAAGTCCACAAGGACAATGAGGGATCTTGGAGGCTAATATGAGAGGTTGGGAACATTTGACTTATCCCAGTAAAAATGTTAAGAAGTTAAGGTTAAAAATGCATACCAGTATTTTCAGAAAGATAAAATCCTTTGGGGGCATTTAGTTAACAAAAAACAGCCATTAATAAAACAGGAATTTGAGTTAAATTTTCATGCAAACAATTTAAAGGATGGTAAATCACAGTTAAGGTACCCAAGATCTTTTAAATCTTCTCCCCTAGGGATGTCAGCTCACTGTCCTTGTGGGTGGAGCGTTGAAAATATGCACAAAAGAAAACAGGTTTTATGATGTGCATGTAGAAAGCCGGTCTCCAGTATTGTGATGCTTTGTCTCCACTCTATTTAATTTCTTATACTGCACACACTATCATCACCACAACATCTCAGTGTTTGCCTTTGTTTTTCTCCCCCACAGAAATTGTCATTTCCTGATCTGAAGGAACAGGGCTGCCCTTTCAACAGACACTAGGAGGTATGCAGCAGTGTATCTGGGGAAGAGAGGATTGAGAGCAGATGGTTGTGGGGAAAGAACAAAGTCTAGCCTCCTTTCTCACTGGGTTCTGTGCTGAAGATCTGGGCAGTGAACATTTTTCTCCTTCCTCTCCCTTACCACTGGATGTCTCCTTATGCTTTCCATCTTAATAGTGGCAATTTCTGAGTTGAGTACTTAGCTTTACACAGTAGTGTTCATACCATTGACAGTGGTGGAGTTGTCCCTGACTTGGGAACTAGGCCCACTGGGTTGAGAGGGAAGATTTTATTTTGTAGGGGAATACTCTTTTGGGGAGCTCCTTCTGGATACTTATCAACTGAATTACTTTATAAAGGCTGCAGGGCACTTATAGATTTTAGATGGATGCTTGTTTATTAATAAGTTGAAAGAAACAAAATAACACTTTGGATAGCTATGTAGTAAATGGAACTATATGGAAAGAATGATGGTACAAGCAGAAACAGAAACTATCTTTCTACTTGTAGTGGAAGTCAGCTGCACTGCAAGTTCCCTGCTTTAAATTCAGGGTCGGTGAGTTATATGGGCCCGTGGTGCCCAGGCTCCAGCAATATTCAGGGTACGGGGGGCCGGCTCCACCAATGTTCGGGGCCGGGTCTCTCCCCCAGGCCTCCCTGCCGCCCCCGTGCGCCTCTTCCGAGCGTCCCTGCCTGTGCCCTGGGCAGCGGGTGGCTGCCCCCTGCAGCTCTGCACTGCATTTTGCTCTGCCAGCTCCCAGCATCAACTGCTGCCGCAGGGTCCTAGCGCCCCCCAACCAATAGTGCCAGGGCAGGCTGACCGTCCCTGCCCTTCCGCCTGGGACGGATGGACCCTTCCCTTTTCTGGTGCAACCCTCCACCAGCATGGGATGCCCCGCATGCAGTCACCGCTCCTGCCCCATGCTGGGCAAGGGGCAGCTCATCCCCCACACCCAGTGAGGCTACCGTGAGGGGCAGCAGCAGGGGAGGAGGTGCACACATGATGGCAGCCCCACCCCGCACCCCCCACGGGGGAGGCGAGGGGGCTTACTGGACCTGAGAGGGGCCCTATGAGCATGTGCAGTGACAGTGGTGTGAGGTGAGTGTGCTGCTGGGGGAGGAGGGGGGGCTTCCCCGGAGCTCACTGCTGCTGGCAGTGAGAGGGCTGGGTGGGGGAGTCCTCCTCTCTGGCCCCAGCTGGGAGCAGCCTGCCTGTACCCCAAACTCCTCATCCATGGCCCTGCCCCACCCCAGAGCCCGCACCCCCAGCCAGAGTCCTCACCCCTCCTGCACCCCAACCCTCTGCCCAGCCCTGAGCACCCTCTTACAGCGTAAACCTCTCATCCCCAGCCCCACCCCAGAGCCCTCACATTTTTACATTATTTAAAAATATATATATATTGTGGTTCTGGGCACCACCAAAAATTATACAAACCTGCCTCCTCTGTTTACCTTGTTACAGAGAGCAGAATTAATGCATGAAACATCTTCTAGTGTATCGTGTACAGCCAGCATTTGCCCATCAGTGTGGCCTTTGTGGTGATGCTGAGCACAGTCGTTTGAATTCTCAACCTTTACACATAGTCTGTTTCATTCCCTAAAAGAATCATTGTCAAATGTTTCAACTGTGATGTTTGTAATAAAAATAAATATGGTTCGAGGCACCAACTGACAATATTCTCTGAATTGGGGGGAAAATCATTAATCTTAAGAGACAAACTGTTAAAAACAAATCAGTTATAAAAATATAGGCTCTTTCAGATAGCTTTAATTGCTAATTATCATAAACTCCGAGACTTAGTGTAGATGCCTTAGGCATCAGCTGAACAGACCTAGGATAACATTAACAGTGTTGCCATGATACCGGAATTAAAGTACTTGAAAAAATTTTATCTTCCTTTTTTTTCCTGTTTGTCACTGAATCTTGAGGCATTGTCTGGTGGTGCCAGCTCCCTAATATGTCCATGTAAATTCAGTGTCATTTCCTAGATCTAAAAGATGACCTATCATGCTGATGTTTGCATATATAGGTAAATAATATTGTACATCAATGCCATTAGCTGGAAACACTTTCTCCCTAGAACTGCCCAAATTCAGACTTGTGTTTTCCTTCTTTGACCAAAAGCACTAAAAGAAAGAATGACCTGATGCATGTTGGGCCTGATCCAAATTCTTGTGAAGTCAGTGAGCTGTGGATCAGCTTGTTGTGCAGAAAATTCTAGTTGCTTGTTTCAGTGCAGTACTTTTTAAAAATATGTTTGAGTAAGCAAGTTAGGTTTCCATTCAGATTATCACTGACAGAATCTGTAACAATTTATATTACTTACTATCAAGGCTAATTCCCCACTCTGGCACTTCGAGTGCAGAAGGTGGAGGGCCGCAAGGATTCTAAAAATTAATACTGGCCACACCAGGCTTATATTAAACTCCCAAGGTTACAGCTTTTCTCTGACCTTGGAGTGGTAGATGTTGCCACCAGCCAAGTGCCAAACCCCTTTGAAAGCCCAGGAGGGCACACTTGGGAATTTCTTCCCATGGGGTACCCTCAAACCCTCTCCCTCACCTCCTCCGGGGAAGAGCTGAGAAAGGGAAAAAAAAGGAAATTAGTTGTTGCCACCAGCTAATTGAACAACATGTGCACAAACCTCTTAAGACACAAAAGTCCAATTCTGTTCTTAAAAAAGGTAAATTTTATTAATAAAAAAAGAAAGAAAATACACCTGGGATCTCAGGTTATTGCTAGATTTTAAAAGAGCAACTACAAGGATTAAGCATCAAGAATAGCTTTCTTGAGGTCCAGCTTGAAAGTTACAAGCAAAACAAAAGCACCTGGGGTTAGCACAGAGGAATTCACGAGCCATAACAAAATAAAAGGAATAAACCTAATCGCGTCTTCCTAGACATTTCTGGATCTATTTACATATCTGTGGTTTTAAATGAGTAGTTTCTAGGTAAGATACTGATGATTTTTTCATACCTGGCCCAAGTTTCTTACAGCATAACTCTGTCCTGTCCGCTTCTCACAACAGACAGACAAAAGGGGAGTCTTGTTTCAATTTTAAAAAAGCTCTAGCCTTCCCATTGGCACTTTTGGCCAGGTGCCCACTCACTTCCTTTTACCTATGCATAGCAGTCAGACTTTTTAACCCTTTACAGGTAGAGCAATTAGAGAACAGATACTAAGAGGAATTTTATAACTACTGGCTGGCTGGGTGTCCATAAAAGGGAGTTAGCCCCCCACTTCATTTATCACACTTACCAATTCCTGCATCTCCTAGGCAAACTAGGCAAAATATAAGCTTTAACCAATAAATTTTAAATATTTCATTTTTTTTCTTTCCCTCTCCCTCCTTATGATCTATATGAGGCCGCTTTGCATTGCTCTCACTCACTGATGCACACCCCTATCAACATCTGCCTTCCCCCACAAAAATAGCAGAATTAAAGAACCAATGCACAGCCAGGACTGGAGTGGAGGATATATTTTATGTATACTTATAATTCCATAGCTCTATATACTCTTCCAAAAATTCAACAGTGGATACAAATCTAAAATATGTCATGCTTTGACATATCAATCCATCTCACACAATCACCTTACAAAACAACAGTCTGCCATCACATTCTTCTTCCCTGGTTCAATTCCCTTTGGGATTTCAACTTGGATCTTCCACATCCAAGCTGAGTACCCTTACTCTACTGGATTAGACATTTATACAGTAACTCTCAAAATAACCAGATGAGGAGGAGGAGATAGTTGTCATGCCCTTCCTTTCCCTTGTTTTTTATGTGGAAGAAGTGCCTAGAAAGTAAGTGAAACCTCATGTTTTGAGGTCAAATGAAGCATTCTGTTCAACCCCAAATGAGATTTTTGTCAAGTCTTTCAACTCACTAAAATCTCTTTGAATTTTCGGATTTGGTCTGACCTGAAACCGATTTTTTTGAAATACCAGAGGACACCCCCAGCCCCCCAAAGGCGGGGGGCGTTATTAGTGGAGGATGGTTATTAAGGGCCTAGTTCTGTCAACCCCTCAAGACAGGAAGTCCTGTGAGGCTTAAGTGATGAACAGACTTCCTGCTTGACCTTTGCACTGGGTAAACGTCACCCAGAGATCTCAGTAGAAGTCCTCTATGAACCCTATTTCCACTGCATCTAGAGGAAAAATTAGATCTTTTCAACTTATCACCACTGCAAATCTATTCTAGATCTCTTTTTGCAAAGAAAAATATCTCATTCAGTTTAATTACTATTATTCTATTGTTTTAAGATCTAAACAACTTAAAGAGGCACTGAGTTCTCCTGGAAAACTTTGAAAATCATTCTACTTTAAATCAATTCTGCAGATGTAACTTTTTCAGATTTTTTTTCTCCTCTCACTTTTAATTACTAACACATTTACATGAAAATAGGATCTTTGTTTCTTAAGAGCTCATCTGCTCCTGATGCTTATTTCTCACTAAGATGTCAGAAGCAGAGGATTATATCGTCAGGTGAGGAATAAGCAGCAAGAACAGATGTTCGCTTAAGGAACAAAGATCTTTTTTTATGTAAATGTCCTTTCAAATAAGGACAGGTGAAGATAAAAACAGAAAATACATGCTCTGAAAGCAAAATTGCAAATGTTTTCCATTAGCATTGGTATCTTTAAACCAGTAACAATTCAGTGTGTAAAACTTTAAAACTGAATATAATACATGGGAACACAAGAGCAAAGATAGAATAGACTTTTGTTTGATATCACTATTAACTTCACATGAAAGAACTATCAATGACCCAGGCCTGGTCTACACTTAAAATTTAGATTAACATAACTATATTGTTCAGGTGTGTGAAAAATCCATACCCCTGAACACCTTTGCTATGCTGACCTAATGCCCGCTGTAGCTGGGGCTAGGTGTATGCTTTTGTCAACCTAGCTATTACCACTCGGGAAGGTGGATTATCTCTAGTGACCCTTCTGTCACTCTGGGAGGCATCTACACTATGGCATTATAGCCCTGTAGCTATGCTGCTGTAGTACCCATAGTGCAAAGATGGCCTCAGTTAAACTAGTTTGTTATATTGTGGTGAAATTTATTGCTGTGCAGAAGGACAGTGTAAGCTCCATGCATTTAAGACCTCAAAATAGGATTTACATGGTGCATAGATTTTCTTGTGGCCCACTGTAGAGGAGTCAGTTTCACCCACAAGGTTTTAGTATGTGGAGATATACTGGCAAGAGGAAAGAAAAATAACAATAGTGCATCCTGCTGGCAAACTTTCAAAATGCAATATTGTTAGTTATGCATGTCCCCAGAGTCCCTAGTTGGCTCAAGGGGTTGGTACAGCGGTTGGATGCAAAGTCTTTTATTCCCATTTCCTTTTTTTTATTGAACCTGTCTTGTAGTGACTGAAAGTATAGTTCCCTTTTGATAGATGTTTGATCTCTGTGAAATGAGCAGGTGGTCTCAATCCAATTCCCAGTGGACAGGCCTCCACATCACAAAACCAGCCTACTAAATCTGTACACACTAATAGAAACTGTTAGTAGGAGAGGCCAAAAATTGACTGAGCATAATGAATTATCTGTTGGCCCAGAGGTGTTCAGAGCCAGTTTGAAATACAGTGGTAGGCTAGTGGAGAGAAGATTGCAATGCCATTTGATTGTGCTGTAGTGTTCAGGGGCTAAACAGAGGACTTCAGTTTCCAGTATTTATCAGTTGAAGCAATAAAATCAGTTAAAAATAAAAACAAAACAAAAAATTAAATAAATAAAATGGGGTCTGTGGTGGGGCAATTGCCCCAAGCCCAGAGAGGGTGGGCTGCAGTAGGCCTAGGCGCCTGCGCAGATGCATAGCCAATCAGGGAAGGGCTTACAGAGAGCCAATCAGAAGGCAGATTGGGGCCAGCCAATCAGGGCCCGCCTCAGCCATATAAAAGACTGCCCAGAGCAGGAGCAGTCAGTCTGTCCCAGGCCTTCAGAGGGGAAGGTCTGTCTCCAGAGCTGGGAGGCCAGCACCACGGACAGCGCAGTGCAGGCCAGCCTGAGAGAGTGGGAGAAGGCCCTACTCCATAGCCTGCCAGGCGGCAGGTCTTGGAGGAGGAGGCCTAGCGTAGCGAAGGGCTGTTGGGGAAGCGGTCCAGAGGGATAGTCAGAGAAGGAAGACAGCAAGACTGTTACCCGAGGGCCTCTGGACTGGGACTCTGAGTAGTGGGCGGGCCTGAGTCCCCCCCCCCCCTTTTTTTCCCCCTTTGTTTGCTGTGCTGCCCTACGCACAGCCACAGGCCGCAGGGAGCGGTTGGCCAGAACCACGCCTGGTCCTGGACTGTGAGGATCGGACTCGAAGGCGTGGGGCTGTTGCTTACCCCCCCCCCCCCCCGGAAGGGGGTGTGAGTGGACAAAGGGACACTGTCGGAGGACAGTGCTCCGGAAGAGGATGCTGTACGTTGAGAGCAGCGCAAGCCCGCGCACCCAACGAAGGCGAGACGACAGGCGGGACGCCACCCAAAGAGGCCGCTCTACTGGCTCCAACTAATTCCCCAAGACGACCAGGAGGTGGCGCTGCAGCGGTGAGCTACCGACCCTGTCACAGGGTCCAATCTACAAGGTGGTTAGAAGTTACCGGGATCTGAAGGCCCATAATGTATTTCTGTCCTTTCAATAATTTTTGTTTCTTGATAACAGAGCTTGATTTCAGCTAGCAAAATAACTGAGTGTTTGAATGCAACCATGACAGCCTGGGCATATAAAGAACTAGAAGACTCATCACAAAATCACACACTAAGGTAATATGTTACTGCTCTGAAACAGCAACATGATCTACCAAATGCTATCAAAGATTAATTGGTCTCAACATAGCACTAAGCATCTTGCAAAGCTGTATAATAGATGTGACTGGGAATGACAGTCATTACCCGCATTCAGCCGATCAGACAAGCATCCTAAACTTCTTCATATGCTAGGGCCCATCCTGGCGTCCAAGGTAAATGAACAGTTCATCATGTTTTCCAAAACTATGTAGGGAAATGTTGGCTGTATAAAAAATTAGTTGCAGAATGATAGAACATTAATAATTTCCAAGGTCCAATTGCCATCTCATCTAGAGTGAAATATCAGGCAGTTTCATCTCTGCAGAAGCGGACACCATTTGGTTTTTTTTTTTTTTTTAAGTTTTGAGTGTGGGTTCTTCTAAAGACAATGCAACTCTGTCAAAAAGCCAAAGGTGAAACTCTACCACTTTTCCTCTAGTACGTGGGACATCAATTTGCCCGGAGCCAGGAGCAGAATGACTGTGCATTCAGAAGATTTCTTTTCATCTATGATCAGAATATATTAATACTAATAAAAACAGAACACAGATCCCCTTTTGACATCATTTTATACTGTTTAAAAGACAAACATTTGCGCACTGCAAGCCACAAATGGATAAAAGCTCCAGTGAGAATTTATAATCCATCTGTTAGTTTCCTAAAGAGACCAGTAACTATTATTGTTTACAGGTGAACAGTGGGGGTCATGGATATTTGCTATAATGAAAGAGTCAATTCATCACTGCAGAAGCCGAAGCCAACTCCACCTCCCTTTTTTGTTGTTGTTGCAGAAGGCTAATGTAAAATACAATAAAGGAAATTTCAAAAAAACTTCAGATCCACAGAGAAATAGCTCTTGCCAAACTAAATATAACATGCAACACTGTTTTGTTTTCTAGCAGTCTCTGTCAAATTCTGATTACACAAATAAAACCACAGAAAGTTACTGTTTAGATTTTAACTAATAGCTAATGACCAAGAATTACTTTGCCCCTATCCATTTAAGCTTTGGAAACCTCCTTGTGTTATTTGTATGTCTGAATTTAATTATGAGGTGTGAACTGCCACTGTAACTGTTGCTCTATTTCTATTCAATATAGGTTCCTATACCATACTCAGACACCAATCTGAGTATCTTCCAGTAGTGTATTAAGCACTATAACTACATTTCTGTCACATGTTGCTTGTTCTTTTGTCCTCTCTGCAGAGGGAGAAGTGTGTGCAGTGGTGTCTTATTTTGATAGAGTTGTAGGTTTAGTTTGTTTTGTTTTTAAATATAAGTGTTGTGGATGACGAGATTGTGATATATGAAAGCTTGGCCCAGCCAATCTCTTAAAAATTTCCTAAAACTTGGTTGAAGATTGTTTAATGTACCATGTTCCAGGTAATAACGCGAAAGTTATCCCATGTTTCTTAAACTAAACCGGTTCTTTATTAAGAGAACTATTTACTGAGATACTGCAGCTGACATTCCAGCCATGTGCACACAGACTGTTTCTCCAGTGCCTCCTCCAAACTCCTTCCTCTTCCAACCTATGTTCCTCTCTTCAAGTTCCATTCAGGTTGCTACAGCTTTCCTTTTAACAGTTGTTGTTGTGACTTTTGTGCAAGTGTTAGCCTACATGCTGGAGCCAGAGGTTACTAGTACATAGCCCACAGTAGTGGCATGGCCTTTACTGGCAGCCCTTTGTGGCCTGTTAGGCCTCTGTCATAACTATAAAGGGAAGGGTAACAACCCTCCTGTGTACAATACTATAAAATCCCTCCTGGACAGAGACACCAAAATCCTTTTACCTGTAAAGGGTTAAGAAGCTCAGGTAACCTGGCTGACACCTGACCCAAAGGACCAATAATGGAACAAGATACTTTCAAATCTTGGAGGGGGAAGGCTTTTGTTTGTGTGCTTTGTTTTGGGGGTTGTTCGCTCTTGGGACTAAGAGGGACCGGACATCAATCAAAGCTCTCCAAATCTTTCTGAACAAGTCTCTCATATTTCAAACCTGTAAGTAACAGCCAGGCAAGGCGTGTTAGTTTTATCTTTGTTTTCTCAACTTGTAAATGTTCCTTTTGCTAGAGGGTTTACTTCTGTTTGCTGTAACTTTGAACCTAAGGCTAGGGGGTTCCTCTGGGCTCTTTGAATCTGATTAACCTTACAGGGTAATTTTCCATCCTGATTTTACAGAGATGATTTTTACCTTTCCTTTAATTAAAATTCTTCTTTTAAGAACCTGATTGATTTTTTTTTTTCATTGTTTTAAGATCCAAGGGTTTTGGATCTGTGTTCACCAGGACTAATTGGTGAGGGTATACTCTCAAGCCTTTCCTTTCACTCAGGAAAAGGGGTGTAAGGACTTGGGGGAGGGGAATTAGTCTCAAATCTGCCCAGGAAAGGGAGGGTTAGAGACTTGGGAAATATTTGGAGAAAGGCAGAGTTCCAAGTGGCTCTTCTCTAAGATTTGGAACACACTTGGTGGTGGCAGTTTATTAACCTAAGCTGGTAAATAAGTTTAGGGGGCTTTCATGCGGGTCCCCACATCTGTACCCTAGAGTTCAGAGTGGGGAGGGAACCTTGACAGCCTCATAGTCCTTCGAGTTTGCTGGTCTTGGAACCAGTCTCCCACTGCCTTATTTTTGTTATCTCTGTTGTTGAGGGGCTCTAGTTCCACCCTGTCATTGCCTTTGTTCTGTTGGTTGGTGTCACAGAATCATAGAAATGTAGGGCTGGAAGGGACCTCACGAAGTCCAGCCCTTAGGGCTGAAACAGAACCAACTAAACCTAGACCATCCCTGACAGGTGTTTGTCAAATCTATTCTTAAAAATGTCCAATGAAGGATATTCCACAAGCTCCCTTGAAGCCTATTCCGGGTCTTAACTACCCTTATAGTTAAGACATTTTTCCTAGCGTCTAATCTAAATCTCCCTTGCTACAGATTAAGCCCATTACTTCTTGTCCTACCCTCAGCGGACATGGAGAACAATTGATCACTGTCCTCTTTATAACAGCCCCTAACATATTTGAAATCTGTTATAAGTCCCTGTCCCCGTGCCCCCGCCCCCAGTCTAATTTTCTCAGGACTAAACATGCCCAGTTTTTTAATGAGATGAGTTTTTCTAACCTTTTATCATTTTTGTTGCTCTCCTCTGGACTCTCTCCAATTTGCCCACATCTTTGCTAAATTCAAGGGTTCTGGTGAATTCTCCATTACTGATAACTTTTTAAATCAAGATTTGATGTTTTTCTAAAAGCTCTGCTTGAGGAATTATTTTGGGGAAGTTCTATGGCCTGTGTTATACCGGAGGTCAGACTAGATGATCACAATGGCCCCTTCTGGCCTTGGAATCTATGAATCTAGTCCCTGTAACTTTGATGGTTTAACACTGTCAGGTAGTGATTCCTACCTGTCTGTCCTGCCTTTGCCAACAGCCTCTTGACCTTTACTGCTGACTCTGCTTTCCTATTGCTTTGTGGGTAGTCAGGAGAAGACATATCATGCTCAAATTCCCATTTAGTGCTGAATTCTGCTGACATGTAATGTAGGCCATTGTCTGAGCATAGCATCTGAAATATGCCACACCATGCAAAATGTGCCTTTCTTTTCCAGATCATAGTTCTTGCCTGAGTGTCCTACAGATTTTCTACCTCCCAGAAACTGCAGGAGTAATATATGACAATGTTGTTCCTGACATTGAAAGGGAGCAGAACTGTTCCAGCCTTTCCCTGGGGTCGGGTTGGAATTTTATGAGGCTGTACAGTCTCCTTCTGTTGCCAGTCACTATACTCTTTCCACACCTCACACAGTTCCATGTGTGCTCTCAATTAGGCATTCATGCCTGGCCAGTAGATACACTCCTTGGTTCATCTCAGGCATGTCTGTATATCCAGGTGTGAAGCATCTATGGCTCATGGTCAGTTTTTAAATCTGCTAGGATGACTGCTTGGTCCCTGTGATTGAGCATCTGCCCCACGCTGGCCTGAAAAGGGTTAATGGTGCCCTAGGGAGGCTGTGCAGATTGGCTCCTCACAGCCCCTCTCCGTTTGGCTGTGAGGAGCCAATCAGGGCTGGGCAGGCCCATATAAGAAGAGCTGCAGGGAAGAGCAGGTTCAGTTGCTCCTTGGAGCTTGAGGAAGGAGAACTGGCTGCTTGCAGGAGGAAGAAAGCTGGCACTTTGGACACAGCAGTGCTGCTAGCAGGGAACAGGGGAGCTAGGGAAGAGATTCTGGCTGGCAGCTGGGAGTTGCAGGGTGAGGTCTTGAGGCAAGGGTGAAGAAGGTACTGGGGCTGCAGGGAAGTGGCCCAGGACTGATGGACTGTGGTACTGTTCCCCTGGAAGGGGGGAGCACCGAGTGTGGTACAGGGAGGCCTGTGTCCTGAAGAGGATGCTACAGTCCTTGAGTGACATGGATCTGGGAGCAGAAGTGACAGCGGGTGAGACACCACTGGGAGTCAGCATATTGACCTGTGGAGCTGATCCACAAGATGACTAGCAGGAGGCGCTAGTCACTTGGTGAGTCACACTCTGTCACAGTCCTCTTTAAACAAAATCCTGTGTTGCACATTCAGCTTGTCCCTCACCTAGTTATTTCCTTTGGCACTTGCTCCTTGCAATCTGCCATCCCTGGAGTGTGAATAGTTTTACTGTTTGTAACACCCCATCCTGTTTGGTGCTTTGTTGGATTGCCTGAAGTGTCCATCAGAGCTGAAGATGTTGTAGCCCATTGATAGACTGGCTCCTGTTTCACAGAGCCATCTATGTTGAACTCTGAAGACTTTGGCCCAAGGATCTCTTTATGCCAATTAGCAGAGGACAAAGGTGAACTGATGGAATTATTCCATTCCAAAGAGCAC
Organism: Chrysemys picta bellii; assembly: GCF_011386835.1. Lineage (NCBI taxonomy): Eukaryota > Metazoa > Chordata > Testudines > Emydidae > Chrysemys > Chrysemys picta. The sequence goes on from NC_088795.1 coordinate 80,671,146, forward strand.
AGCCATTAGCTCCTTTTGTATTTGAACATATCCCTTTTAAGTGTCTGTCACGGCTCTTCTAGCAAATTATATGGGCTACTGATTTTGCATCAGTGCTACTCCTGAGCTTTCTTTCAAGGCATCACACTGTAGCTCTAGCTGTTCCACAGGTGGGATGCTTCCCAAGGTTGTGAGGCACCTCGCTACCACCTGCCCTTAGCATGTCTGTGCCTGCCATGGTTCAGCTCCCCAGCTCTACTGGCAATACAAGCACTGCTCCCTAGGCCTTGCAGGCCCCGCTGTTATCTTACAGGTCAGTGACTGGCATCTGAGTGTCTCCCTGGATAGCTCAGCTCCTGATCCACAGGTTAAGCACAGCATTCACAGATTCACTGCTTCCAAAGAAACAGTTCACCCCAGCTTACGAGTGCCACCTCTGATCACCACTCCACTTAACACACAGCACTTAGGCCAGGTCTACACTACAAACTTACATTGGTATAACTACGTTGTTCCGATGTGTAAAAAATCCACAATCCTGAGCAGTTATACCGACCTAATCCCCAGTGTAGACAGCGCTGTTGCCATAGTAATAGTCATAGTAGTTCTCTTGTCAGCATAGTAGCATCTTCACTGAAGTGCTACAGAAACGTTTTAAGTGTAGACTTGCCCTTAGATATGTTTATAGTGAAATCAAGAATGTTTATTTCACAAAGCACAGGGATTCAAGTAACAGCAAGTAGAAGTATTAGCAACAAATGGTTACATATAAAGTAAACTCATAACATACATTCTGAGCCTAGACTTAATTAACAATATACCCTTACGTCTAATCAAATATTGCTCACCCAAAACCTTTGCAGTGCTTTGCGGCCAGGTTGGCTGTGACCCTGCTTTTATGAGACAAGCATCCTGTCAGTTTGCCTCCTAGGTGATGGATTCTATATGTTTCCTTGTGCTCCAAGATATACAGGAACAATCCTTTGTTCTTTATTCATAAACAGCCCCCTCTGCTGTTTGCTTATTTCTGTAGATTTCCTCTCTTGTGGATTTTGCAATCTCTTCTTTTGCCTGTAGCTCAGCATGCAAATAGACATACATTTGGAGGCATACAAAACACAAATGACCAGACAGGGAGGTAGGTGTCTGTTATCTCCTGCCTGAGAGAACATGATTATGATGGCCAGTGGGCTACTGGCTCTCAGTAGAGACCTCACATGCCACACTTAGGTGAACTATTATGCATATATCCAACTCAGGGGATCCCTGTAAAGCCCTATGCTCTCCTTATGCCCTCTGGCACCAAAGGGTCACAGCAGGATTGTAGTTCTTTTGCACTGGTGCCTCACTTATGATTTCTTTTTACCCCTTTGAATACCTGTTCTTGGGCACACTGCATTATTGGGAGTTAACTATCTCAAGGGTTCACAGGCTAATGATAGGTGTGCACAGAATCTGGAAAGATAGCTGGCCATCACTATAAATCTCTGGATTCCTTTCCCAGCCTTTGGTCTGGGCATTTCCTTAATAGCGCTCAGTTTCTCAGGGCCCAGCCAGAGTCAACAAACATCCGACACAGAAGACCTCAGTTCTCTTCAGCCTCATCTTGTCTGCATTCAGTCTAATAGTCCACTCCTGGCAGCTCTTTAGGAGTTGTTGGAGTTTGATATCATGGTCCTGGATCCCATCTTCCTTGACAACTCCTTTTCCTTCAATAAAAATGTCATCAGCTACATTTGTGATGCCTAGGATTCTTTCTAGTGCCTGGATCAGTTTACACTGGAACACCTCTAGGAACAGGCTGATGGCCATAGGCATTCATATCCAGCATTTATTTTATTTTTATTTTTTGCCAAAAGGTGTGGCAAAAGTTGTCAGATGGCTGAATGGCTCATCTAGCTCAATATGCCAGAACCCATTCTTGACATCACAAATAATGAACACTTTTGCCTTGGATAAATCAGTTAGTACATCCTCCTTTGTTGGTAATAGGTAGTGACTTCTTGTCAATGCTCTGTTAAGTGGTTTTGGATCAATGTAGATCCTGAGTTTACCCAAAGGTTTTCTCACTTGGCTGTTAATCCACTCTGTGCTGGTTTCAACAGGTGTAATGACACCTCTTCTTTGCAGGCTTACCAGTTCATTCTTCAGTGGCTTGACCAGGGCTAACGGTACTGTGTGTGGTTCAGTAATCTCATGGGCTGCACATCGGAATCCATTTCTAACTTCTAGGTGGCCCCATTTCCTTGAAATGTGTCCTTATACTCTGCTAGAATCTTGGACAGGGCTTGTGGTGACTGTTCTCCTCCCCTCTCATATTGAGGATGGCAACAGAGTAGCTGGTCTTTAAAAGAAATCAGGGGCCCAGCTCTCCTATTCCATACAAGTGCACCCTACTCTAGTGTAATGAGGGTGGGACTGCCCTGGAAGTTGTATATGAGAGACCACACAAAGGCAAGGGAGGGTCCAGAGTCCTGAGAGTGTGAGCTCCGAAGGAGAGAAGAGGTGAGTTGAGAGCTTCAAGAAGGGGGGATGCCTCTGAATGAAGGAGTGGTGAGTTCCCTAGTGAAGCCATATCAGGCTGGTGAAAGCAGTCAGGGGTCAACCTACAAATTTCCCTAAGCCATGGCTAGAGAGGACTCAAGGCTCAGAGTAGCAGATGGCCTGCTGGGGCTCTGAGGCAGGGACCTCAAGCCAGAGGGCCAAAGAGGGCTGGGGAATGATCACGGAATATCAGGGTGGGAAGGGATTGCAGGAGGTCATCTAGTCCAACCCCCTGCTCAGAGCAAGGCCAATCCCCAGACAGATTTTTGCCCCAGATCCCTAAATGGCCCCCTCAAGGATTGAACTCACAACCCTGGGTTTAGCAGGCCAATGCTCAAACCACTGAGCTATCCCTCCCCCTGTTGATCTGGTAAACCTGCTGATCTGTCCAGGCGAGAGCTAGAATCATATCTGAGGATGAAACAGGGCAGAGAATCAACCCAGGAGGGTCTGGGGATGAGGTGTGGTGAGAAATGCCAGAGCTGTATTTGATGTGTTGATGGAATATTAGGACTTGAAAGATTGAATGTACTTTTTGCACTATGTTGGGGAATTCTGCATTATGGTTGTTGGACTTTTTAAATAAATTAACCCCGCAAAGGGCTATTTATATTCAGACAGCTTGCATGAAGTTACTGGGACTCTGGAAGAGGGAAATCGAGGTGGGGGCTGCTTGCAGGGCCACCCTGAGCCCATAAGGAAGCACCCTAGAGGCGGTCACACTCTGAAAAGGCTATTCTGGTATTCTACTGTGATCAAATCCATGGCTTGCACTACCCTGCTTCTCAGTGGGTGGTATTCCTATGCATCAACTACTATAAACTCCAAGTGATAATATCTCTTGTTTCATGTTGACACCCTGCATTTTCCCACTGGCCTCAGAATGGTTTCACCTGGTCACACTTCTTCACTGCTTATCATTGTTGCTGGGATTACATTGCAGCTGGCTCCATAATCCCCCTAGAATCAAATTTGTCTAATAGCATAGATACAAATATAGAGTTGAATGGCTAGCAACGTTCTTCTGCACTGCATGTACATTGAGAGACTTTGGATCTGCTAAGGTGGCATTGGAAATCTCTGCATCCACAATCACTACATGTATTGCTACTTTTTTCTTCCCAGAGTGGCTGTGGCAGTAGGACATAAACTGGTTCTGTTTTCCATACACTTGCACCGCTACATTTTTCTGGGCATGTTTCTGTGCTGGGCATTTTTCTTTAGGGTGACCAGATGTCCCGATTTTATAGGGACAGTCCCGATTTTTGGGTCTTTTTCTTATATAAGCTCCTATTACCTCCCACCCCCGTCCCGATTTTTCACACTTGCTGTCTGGTCACCCTATTTTTCTTGCTGCCTTAGATGTTGCTTTCCACAGTATGTGATGTCTACATTGTCAGTCAGTGTGTCTCTGTCCTGCTTCCTGGGTTCCTTTAGTTTGAGCCTATGTACTTGTTCTGCACTAGCAGCAGTCATTGTTTTGATCCTTTCTCTGGATAGTGCAGCTGCCCTTGCTATTTGGAGGCATTCCTCTAGAGTGAGAACTGTTTCTTTCCACACTCCCTCCTGTGTGTCGCTATCATGTAACCCACAATTGATCCTGTCTCTAATTACAGAATCTTTAATATCTCCAAAGTTACATGGAGATACCAGTGTTCTCAGCTCTATTCCCTCTCCTACTTGGTCTTGGGTAAAAGATCATCTCTCTACAATCACATTCTGTCTGGAGTCACACACTCAAATACATTTATTGGATGGTCCAGTGCTTTGGGCATTATTCCTAGTAACAGTGTTTCACTCACTTTTCCTCCTTTTCCCCAGTGAGATAGTAAAAAAGTGTTGCCTTCATTTTCTCATCTTTATCCCCCATGGTTAGCTCTGTATATGGACTGAGTTCTTACTTCCATGCTCGTGTAAGGTTTTTAGTCTGGAAATCCAGTATTCCTGGTGGTCTGAGTCCTGCATGCCACCTGTTCGCTCCATTTCAAGATGCTCTTTGTCTTCCTGTTAATCACACTCTCTTCCTCATTGTGGGTCTCACTAGACTGACCACTGCCACCTGGTTTCATGGGTACTAACATGAGAGAACTCATGTTTCTAAAACTAAAATGACTCTTTATTAAGTGACTTATTTACAGAGAGGGTGCAACTGCAAAAAAAGACTGACTTCCTGGTGCCTCCTCCACACTCTCTTCCCTCCTGCAACCTGTGCTCCTCCCTCAAAGTCCCATGCATGTTGCTACAAAGATAAATAGATGCACAACTGTGATATGTGTTTCTGTCTGATACATCATACGGAGAAAAATAATCTTACACCATAACAGTCGGTCCCAATATCTAGCAGAAACAGAGAATGATAATTATTGAGGCCCTTGCGTCTTAGAGGGCCCCCAGATTCATGACCCTGATGGTTTTTTTTTTTTTTTTTTTTTTTTAAGCTGTATGGATGGCCTTGCACCATGCAGTAAGCATGTCTTCTTCACTTGGTCTCTGATTCAGCAAAGCACTAAGCCTAAGTCCCAATGCGCATGTGCTTTGCTGAACTGGAGCCCCCAAACTGACAATGTTGTTCAGAGATGTTCATATGCCCTAGCTGCTATCAGGCCCATCCTACAGTTCTGCTCTCTTCTCTCTTTTACTTGTAGCATGAGCAGAGAGAGAAAAAGCCTTCAGATAACCATGGAGATAGATGCAGTATAAAAGCCTCAGTAGCTAACTTAATTGGATTGATAGCAGCACACTAATCATCACCGTAGTACTGGATCCTGCAGCAAAGAAAGGCCATGAACAACACTAATACACAACAGCAGTAAGTATTGGGGAGATGTGGAGGGGAATCTGGAGCTTGTTGCTGGAATCAAGCTGAATCCAAAATCAAAGGGAAGAATAAGGATCATAGCTATGGGTGGAGGACTGGACTGTTTTTGTGTGGGTTTTACAGGGTGGTAGTGCTATAGTAAGGGGAGAGAGGAGAGACAGCAATTGGTAGAATAGCTAGAAAGAGGGTTATAAAAGATAACAGGCCCAGGACTCTGAAATGCCCTTGGGGTCTAGAATTTCTCTTAGCAGACCTGGCTGGATTTCATCATACAAACTAAGCAAATGAGAGATTTGATCTAGGGATTACAGCCCATAACTGGAAGCCATGAATGATTGAATTTCAGTTCCTGCTCTGACAATGTCTCTCTCTCTCTCTGCTCATTTGGGTGAGTCACAATTTCTCTAGCCTAATTCTCTTGACTGTAAAATGCATGAGAATGCTTAATTTACTTAAATCACAGGCAAACATAAGGGGATATACTTCCTTCCCTAAACTACCGGGGTGCTGTGAAGATTATTTGCAATGTGCTTTGAAGGTAAAGCACTCTAAGTGCTAATTATTAAATCAACAGTTTATTTGACTATGTTATTGAACTGCTAATAAAGGAAGTTACATAGTAGTTACAGGTTTGAAAATCCACTTTTGCTGTCTAAAAGAAATAAAGGTTTTAATTAGCGAATGTTTGGAAAGTGCTTTACCCTAATGAAAACAATTACAAAATACAAACACTTGAATGCAACTATAACTTCTGGATATATTAAGCTTTGTCCCCTGAAAATAATAATTGCATTTGGTGCTCTTTGTGTAACATTGCTGAAAAACTTGATTGTTTGTCAAATTCTGAACAAAGAAACCTTACACCATGTGTATATATAATACCAAACTATGTTTAGATGCAGGAAGAGATTACAAGTATTGTTCTTATTAGAGAACAGCAGCATCTACTGTGTTCTAAAATTTTACATATTAAAGGATTTTCTCCAATCTAAACTTGCTGTTGATACAAAAATGAAATGCTCTTAGGCCTGTGCTAATTCAGAGAGCTTCCACACTCCCAAGGATTCTGCACTACATGCACACACCTGACCTGCTAACCAGAATGCAATCACAGAATTTCAGTATGTGGTCACATAACTCCAGTACGAACAGGCTGTGGCAAAGATTAGATCCCAAACTGCCTTCCTCCATTTGGAAAGCTATGCATCCTCAATCTTGGTCTATGTAGGGGGCTTACTAGAGAGGGTAATGATCTGCTAAAACTTGAGACAGCGCTACAAGCAGGCAGAATACAATCTGGGGAGATGAAGCAGATTTTATAGGTATGCAGAAGTAACAGAATCTGAGCATGGCTCTAATCCTGGAATTGGATCCAGGTGGGTGGATGCTTGTGTAACCCACATTCTTTATACTGCAGCATTTGATTTTGGCCCTTCCGGAGAGAAGGGGAGCAGTGGGGAGGATACATGGATCTTAACTAGGTAGTCTGTGTTTCTGCATAACATAATGCAGGGAGGCATAACTCAAACATAGAAACTTCCAGAACAGCCCGTGACAGTCACCAGACATGCTCACTAGCTGTTCTGAGGCTGTATAGGAAGTTTTCATGGGCAATCCACCTAACAGGTCACTGCTTAGTTACCTTTTGAGAACTGAGCCAAGAAGAGAGCAAGAATGGGGGGATGGTTTTAAGTGCAAGAGTTAAAAAGAGCCCTGTGGACTCAGCCACTGATCAACACAGGATCAAGAATTGTGTTTGTTGTGAGTGCTGGCTCCCAATATCTGTACCACTTTGGATACAAGTGAGAGCTATTACAGCTTCATTCACTAGGGAAGACTTCCATTCGGGTAATGTTTGGTCTACTGTAGTGTGTTTTTGAGGGAGAGCTGGAGGGAAGTATTTGTCAACCCTAATGGTCACATCACCTATGGAAACTTACTTTTAGCTATTAGCTAACTACTCTATACTGGGATTCTGTCTCCGTTAGAGAGAGAGAGAGAATGATGCAACACTTAGTGAGATGAGGGTTTGTGAATTCTTGCCTGACTTACCTGGGCTTATGGGAAGCAAATGTTGCCCTATAGAGTGAGATCCTTGTAGAGATCCTGTAAATTTATATTTAATATGCTGATCCAAATATCTCTACCACTTTAGATACAGGCTACAGATGTCTGTTTCACCAGCAATTGACAGGACCAGTCAGCAATTAACCCAAGGGGTGGAATACTGCTAGCTATGGAGAGTCTCAGGCTCTTTGCTGACAGGGTTCTGAAGTGTTTGAAAGGACTGAGATTTGTGCCATTCTTCTCAAGCTCTGAAGAGTTCAGGTGTCACACACAACATGCTATGGCCTGTATTAAATTAGATGGAATATATGAGCCAAAGGTGTTAACATAATCCAGTCACTGTACAATATTAAAAAGTGTTAAACAAGGTTTGGGATTTTCTATAGAGGCCTCAGCCTGCTTAGTACCATGTCAAAAACACCATTAAAAATCCTTTTAACCTTTTATTAAAAATCCTTTTAACCTTTTATTAAAGATAAAGAAAAGGAGATCAGATAAACCATTTGAAATGTGATGTATTAATTATGGCTTTCATCTTAATAACATCCCTTGTTCCCTTTTCTTTTAGCTGGAGAGAGTTTTTTAAAAGGAAAAAGCCCTCCCTCATACCATCTAAAGCAGTGCTTCTCAAAGCTGGTCCGCCACTTGTTCAGGGAAAGTCCCTGGCAGTCTGGGCCGGTTTGTTTACCTGCCGCATCCGCAGGTTCGGCCGATTGCTGCTCCCACTGGCTGCGGTTCACTGCTCCAGGCCAATGAGGGCTGCGGGAAGCGGCACGGGCTGAGGGATGTGCTGGCCGTGGCTTCCCACCACCCCCATTGGCCTGGAGCGGCAAACAGCAGCCAGTGGGAGCTGTGATCGGCCAAACCTGAGGACGTGGCAGGTAAACAAACCGGCTCGGACTGCCAGGGGCTTTCCCTGAAGAAGGGGCGGCCCGACTTTGAGAAGCACTGCTCTAAAGGGCTGTCAAAAGATGCTAATAACTGATACTTGGGGGAAAGGAGAAGTTAGCTGAGATGGGCTGGAGCTGTTGTTGTTAAAGTCCATTCCCATTTCATCCCAGGAGATGTTTGGGATTCATCTGGAACCAGTAAAGGTGGTGATGTCACTGGGTCCCTCTCACTGGTCTGATCTGGTCAGGATATCTCTCAGGAAAAGGATGATGAAGGCCTGGGGTTCCGGGAGATGGTGGGGGTGGCAGTCCTGATAGTGAAGCTTGTTGCAGTAGCCAATTTTTCTTTCAAAGTCTTTCTTGAAGGACCCCAAAATGGAATGATGGGTGGAATAGCCCATCCCCCTCATTAGTTTGTCCGCCAATTAGGCATAGTTTCTGATACACCAATTTTCGTTCACTGGCTTCTGGTTCCACACTTTTTTCTTTTTTACCAAACATGATCTTTTCTTAACAGTCCTTGGGTTATATCAGCAGGCCTTTTTTGTTTGGAATAATTTAGTCTATCTCCTTTTTGCACCTTTTCCCATTAACCTTTTGTTATAGATTATTGTGACATCTTAAGAACTTTCATGTACTGTAGCGAGGAGGCGTGGCCTCCCTCTGACACAGAGGTAACTCCACAAGCCACCTTGAGGGCGGAACCAGGAGGGCTATGCCCCACGCCCTGAAAGCAGAGGGGGAGAACAGGAAGGGGAAGTATAAAAGGATGGCCCGGCAGCTCAGTTGAGAGGGAGCTTCTGAAGGAGACAGATGCTTCTTCCCTGCTGCTGGAGTGGGACACCAAGGAGAACTGCTGCTGCCCTGGAGACCAGCCTGAGCTTCCAGAAAGACCTGCCACGCCTGCTGCTGCTACTCTTGGCAGTGTAGCCTGGGGAGACTGAGGATGGCCCCTGGACGCAGGTACACCCGCAGGGGAGGGTAGGAAGCTGCACAGGGAAACAAGACAACAGTCTGGTTGAGAGCTGGCTTGATACAGGGTCAGTGTGTTGCAGGTGGATCCCCGCTGACCCAGTGGTGGATTACTCTGCCACTATTAGGGCCCTGGGCTGGGATGCAGTAGAGTTGGGTGGGCCCGTGTCCTCCCTCCCTCCCCCCGCCATCCCACCCTCCTTAGGCCAGGAGACTTGCACTCCTTAGGCGTCACTACCTGAGCTCCATAGAGTGTGCGTCACGCTCACCCCTACCTGAGCTCCATAGACTGGGCTGGTACTACAGCTCTATCTGACTACAGGCCAGAGCCGTGACTGTTTGCTGTCCTGCCCTGCTTAACAACTGGGTGAGTAAACTATTACTGCCATGCCTGGTTGCAGGCTAGAGCCCAGACTGTTTACGGCCCTGGCCCGCTTGAAGGCCGGGGCCCATTGAGAGCTGCTAATTTCCCCCCTTTTTTTCCTTTGTGTGCAGAAGACTCTCACAGTAGCAGACCAAACTGTGAGGAGGCATGGCCTCTCTCAGAAGCAGATGTGCACCAGCTTGCATGTACTTTTTACAGTTCAGCTCAGAATTAAGGAACCCTTGCAGGTCCAATTATCACACCAGGTCACACTATAAAGACTGATAAAACTTTAAGAGACGATCAGAGGGTCATGTGTTTTGATGCGATGGCTGAAGCATGTTATGTGGAAAGGTTACGTCTGAATATGTGTAACAGAAACAAAAAGGGGACGTCTGTATAATAAACATCAGTAGATTTACTGTCTTAGTAGCTTTTGTTTAAAAGCTATTCATAGAATTCCAAATATAATTTACACTGTGTTTGCATGCATTGAATGTTTGTTTTATTAAGAAATAATACTCTTTGAAATGGAGAAATACATGTAAAACCCTGGTAAAGAGAGGTTAATAAAAGCCCTGCAGTTTACACTACTAAATATCTGCCCAAACAGCAGCCTGGTGATAATGAACAACCAAGAAAACTGCATAGAAAGTGGACTTCAATATCACTTGTTGTTGCTGGGCAAATGAAGAACATGATAAACTTTGCATTTGTTGCAAGCTGGTGGGTTTTATCTCTTTAAAGGAGCAAACAGAACTTATTTTTCCTCCAAATGTTGCAAGAGAGGGCTGGACATTGCAGTGCACATGCACATAGGTTTGAGAAAGTTCAGGACTGGGGTTTTGTTAGGGTCGCCTGCTAACATCAGTCAAGTCTGGTAAAGACAAGAGTGTGTCTGTGATAACTGCTGGCAGGCTGTTGGATTCAAAGTGATTGCTGTACAGCCCTGATTCATACAGAACATGAAGTGCATGCTGGCTGCATCTGTGTCCTAGGCAGGGAGCCACAAGCAACAGATGCATTTTGGGGCATTATAATACAAGCAGTGATACAACCTCTTGCTGGTTTGAATTGCATCTCAGAACATGACATAGCATCCCCAGGAAATTGATCAAGCTAATAGAAAAAAATCTATAACACGTTGAGTGTGGTGAGAGTTAACAAGGAGATGACAGAATGGTTCAGGATGATCATAGGAATGAGACAAAGATGCATATTATCACCAGATTTGTTCAGCTTGGTACTGGAAGCAGTAATGGCCGTAGCACTGAGAAATGAAACCGGAGGAGTCATGTTATGTGGGAGGATAGTGCATAACTTTAGATTTGCAGACGATATTGACCTCACACCACTGACCAAGAAGTTTTACAGAGAATAACTGACAGCAGAAAATTCAGAAGACCAAGGATGCATTGGATAGGCACAGTGAAGAATGACATAGAACAAAAAGGTTTACAGCTGCATAAAAGCTGTGATGCTGGTACAAGATAAAAAGTGGTGGAAGAATTTAATTCAGCTCTTTCACTGCTGGTGAGCTGGTACACGGGAATCAAAGAAGCCTGAAGGTTTAGCTCTGTGTAATGCTTTCTGAAATGACAGAACTTTGGCCTGTGCTTCAGCAAAAAGTTACACTGAGGTGCAGGAAGAAGGGGAGTGTAGTTACACAGAATACTGCCTGAGCATCCCCTCCTTCCCTCCATTACATCTGCACCTGTGCATGGCCCCATTGATATCAGTAGGGCTCCACATGGGCAAAGGGCTTTTGGGGCAGAACTGATGACAGGATTTGGACCCACGTGTGGAGAGGGGGACTGGATAGGTGCACATTCTACTTTGCTCTGGGTTCCACAAAAGCTAGTGCTGGTGTTTAGTGTTAATCACAAGCCTCCGCTTTTTAAGGAGAAACTTGTTTAGCCAGATAATCCAAATCTTTTTCTTTAGGAAGTTTCTTGCAGACAGAGACCTCTTCAGTACATAGTTACAGGCTAACCGCTGCAGTTTGCATTCTGCATACTGTCACCTCTACAGTAGCTCACTTACTGCGCCCCCATCCCAATGGCAACTCCCATTTCTCTAATTCAAAAACTAGGAGTCTGGACTAACAGATTTATTTGGGCATAAGCTTTTGTGGGTAAAAATCCCACTTAGTCAGGTCAGCACCAATCTCAGGTCAGACTGCCAGAATATAGGGCCTATATCCCAGACTGCTGGTGTATTCTATCACAACACTTCACCAAGCCAATAACAAACGCGTGCTTCTAAAATGCTGCACGTGTTATTATGGAGCCACAGAGAGTCCACTTCAGGCTCTCTAGCCCCTCATGCACCACCCAGATAAACCAGACTTCTATGATAAGTGATTATTAAAACCAGAAATTCCATATATTAAGTTCTTCCAGTTCCAAAAAAACAGACCCCACCCTACATTAATATACATTTCAGATCATACCAAATACCATGTTGTGACCCATCTTTAGTTAAAGATTTATTAATAAAGAAGAGAGTTATTAAATGGTTAAAGTATATCAGATACATTACAGTGGATTTCTGAGTTTATAGATCAGGATAATAGTAGCGATGTTAAATCTCCTAGCTTGCGGTACGTCTCTCTGGATCACCCAAAAGACTGGGGGTCCTCAGTCCGTTGTTCAAAGCTTCCCTGTTAGAAATCATAGTCCAGAGGTGTGTAGGAGGAAAGAGGCAGAAATGTCACAGTCTCCAATATATATACCCCCCACTCCAGTCCATGTGCATGGAAAGTTACTGGCACAAACATGGAGTCAGGGATCATGTGTTCTACCTGCCCTGCTGAGTCACTGGGGAGCCGTTGTCGAAATGCTCTCTGAGGCATCCTCAGGAGGAGCCCATTGAAAGAACTGATTCTCCTTAATGGCCTGTCAACCATGGCTGACTGGTCTTGATGTAAATCTGTCTTGTGGGAGTTACCCAGGAACACGTTTGAGATACAAACAGAGCAAAGATTCATAATTTCATATAAAATGATAATACACACATGTAAACAGGATAACATTGTTCAACAGATCACAACTTTTCCAATTATACCCTGCAAGGCATCCTTGTATAAGGTTTCTCACAATTGTGCAAATGTGTTGATAGATCAGTGGTGATAAGTATGGTCATCTTTCTTTTTCTACAGCATCACAACTTGTCCATGAGAGAACACCATAAAATATGCTACACTTCTACCCCGATATAACGCTGTCCTTGGGAGCCAACAAATCTTACCGCTTTATAGGTGAAACCGCGTTATAATGAACTTGCTTTGATCCACCAAAGCGCGCAGCCCCGCTCCCCCGGAGCGCTGCTTTACCGTGTTATATCCGAATTCATGTTATATCGGGTCGTGTTATATTGGGGTAGATGTGTATATGTCTACAAAGAAAATCCAGACAAGTTAAAGTGTCAGGAGTGGTGTTTTTATTATTATTTATTAATTACTTGCCCAGCTTTTCTTTGTACAATTATACTAAACATCATGGTGTTCTCATGAAAAGAGTGGATTGGTTTTGACTTTCATTTAAGGTTGTTGTAAGACCAGGGGAAAATGTGACAGGGAAAAAATCATTCCTCATTCCTTTGATTACCAATGCTGCATTCATTAAATCAAAAGATTTATTTTCTCTTTGGTGTGGAAAAACATGGAAAGAAATTTCAACTTTTAAAAATTGACTTTGTTGGTAAAGGCAGCCCTTGTTTCTTTGACCTCTACTTGCCTACCTGCTATTTTTAGTCTGTACGTTTAAATTGGCTTTTTCACATGCTGACACCAACATTGGAATTTTCCATTAGTAGATGGAAATGATGGAATTGTCAATAATGCAGAGAAGGTAAAAGCATTCAATAAACATTTCTGTTCTGCATTTGGGGAAAAGCCAAACAATGCATTTCATCATCAGCATATGATATGAGTACTTTCATTCCATCAGTAGCTAGGGGGATATTAGACCTCTTTTAAATCAGCAGGGCTAGATAAAATGAATCCAAGAGTTTTAAAAGAGCTGGCTGAGGAACTTGCTGGACCGTTAACCTTGACTTTGTTCCAACGCATTTTAAAAAAAATCAGGAAGTTCCAGAAGTCTGGAAGAAAGCTAATGTTATGCCAATATTTAAAAAAGGTAAGTTGGATTACCTGGGTAAGTATAGGCCTGTCAACCGGATATCGATCCTGGGCAAAATAATGGAACAGCTGAGATGGGATTAATTTGATTAATAAAGAATTAAAAGTGGGTGATATAGTTAATGCCAATCAACGTAGGTTTGTGGAAAATAGATTTTGTCACACTAACTAGATTTTTTTTTTTAATGACCACTTTGATTGACAAACATAATAGTATTGTTGTAATATACTTAAATTTCTATAAGGCGTTTGACTTCATGGTACTGAATGACATTTTGATGAAGAGGCTAGAATGATAAAAAATCAATATGGCACACATTAAATGGATTAAAAACTGACAGATCTCAAAAGCAGACTCATCACTGAGTGGGTGTGTTTCCAGTGGGGTCCTGCAAAAATCGATTCTTAGCTTTAGGCTATCTAACATTTTTATCAATGACCAATATAAAATCATCACCGAAAAAGTTTGCAGAAGGCACAAAGGGTGGGAGAGTGGTACATAATGAAGAGAACAGGTCACTAATACAAAACAATCCAGTTCACTCTGTAAACTGGCTGTAAACCAACAATAAGTGTTTCTACAGCTAAACGTGTAGTCATACATCTAGGAACTGAGAAGGAAGGCTATGCTTACAGGAGGGAGGACTCTATCCATCATAATTCCCCAAATCTTTTTCACAGTCTCTGCTTTCCAGGATAATCAATTGAACTAAAGCTTCTAGTGCAATGCTGTGGCCAAAAGGCATGGGCGGTGCGTGAACTGCCAGCTGGGGGATATTAGCCCCCACCCCCGCCCCTTATGCCTCCTCTGCCAGAGCCCAGAGCCATCCCCCCCCATGGGAGCCCAGAGCCCCCCTGCCAACCCCTCCCCGCCACGGCCACCGGCCCAGTCCCATGGCTAACCTCCCAGCCCCAAAGGAGCACCGGGGGGGCGGGGAGGGCACGTGGCCCCAGCCCCGGAGCACAGGAAGGCAGGTGGCGCACAGCCCCAGCCTCCCCAGCCCAGGGGGGCGGCAGCTGCGGGCCGCAGCCTTCCCAGCTCTGGAGCACATGAAGGCGGACGGCCTCAGCCCAGCCCCAGCTGAGCACTGGGCTGCTGAAGCCGCATGCAGGGAGCGTCATGGCAGGGGGTAGGGTCACACCTGGCTGTTTGCGGCGGCAAAGCCTCCCCCAGCCTATGTGACCCACTGCCTATGCCAACAGGGCTAATGTGATTCTGAGATATATAAACGGGAATCTTGAGTAGAAGTAGAGAGGTTTATTTTACCTGTGTATTTGGCACCCGTGCTTCCAGTGCTAGAATACTCTGGCCAGTTCTGCTGTTCAGAATTCAAAAGGATGCTGGTAAATTGGAAAAGGTTCAGAGAAGAGCCATAAGAATGATTAAAGGATTGGAAAAAATGCCTTAGCAATTGAGCTCCTTGAGCCTATTTAGCTTATCAAAGAGAAGGTTAAAGGGTGATTTGATTATAACTAAGGGTATGTCTTCACTATCCACCATATCAGCGGGTAGCGATCGATTTATCGGGGATCGATATATCGTGTCTTGTTAAGACGCAATTTATCAATCCCCGAACATGCTCCCCGTCGACTCCGAAACTCCACCGGAGCGAGCGGTGATAGCAGAGTCGACGGGGGAGCCACGGCAGTCGATCCCACGCTGTGTGGACCCCAGGTAAGTCGATCTAAGATACTTTGACTTCAGCTATGTTATTCACATAGCTGAAGTTGCGTATCTTAGATCGATTTCCCCCCTCCCCCCAGTGTAGACCAGCCTTTAGAAATCCTACTTCAGGAACATACATTTGATAATAGAGGGTGTCTGGTCTGGAGTTAACTACACTTCTTCCCCCTCTGCAGCCTGTTCAGCAGCACCTCTTTAGGTCTCAGGTCTCCAGCTGTCACCTCTTTATGGGCAGGGATCAGAATCCCTCTCCCTCCAGACCAGGGATTTAGGCCTGAAGTCCCCTTGCAAGTGACTGTGACTATCCCAGAAGGTCTGACTTTAGTTCAGCATGTGCAATTTGTTCTCACACAATGGACAGAGACAATGGTTACCAATGACCAGCCAGCTTCCACAAAGCATAGTACACTTATTTTTGGACAAAAACATTACAGAGCAAAATACTATAAAACAATAACAGTCCACATGGAGACTCCAGCAGGTTCTAATCCTTGACACCTACCAACAGGGTTTTGCTCTCTTTGTTACAATCTCATGACAATTTTTGGATCCAGAGGAAGGTCACTCAGTCAGTTCAGGCTTATTCCTTATACCACAAGCTCTTTCTTTGTCTTCTGGGCTTCTCATACCTGATATGAACTCCAGGAGTGTACGCCTCTGGAGTTGTTTGCCTGTCCTGGGATCTGCTGTAATTATCTATTCCCATCTCTGATTTTAGTTCTTGCGGGAAGCTTGGTATCTCTTACTCATGGGGCTAGAATATGACCTCTAGCTCACAAAGATATATATATATATAACATTTATAGATCTACAAGTTTATGACAAATCCCTGGGCCTGTAGTGTCTGCCACTATATATTAGTTTTTTGAAATTTCCACACTTCCAAGGTCTCGCATCTGTCACAGTGAGCGTTTCAATTTAGCAGACAAAGGTGCAATAAGATCCAAAGGCTGGAAGTTGAAGCTAGATAAATTCAGACTAGAAATAAGGTGCACATTTTTAACATTGAAGGTAATTAACTATTGGAACAATTAAACAAAGGTTGTGGTGGATTCTCCATCAACGGGAATCCTTAAATCATTTGTATGCTGTGATGGAGCGTCTACCCCACACAAAGCAGAGTAGGTTTAAGTTAGGTCAATTATCTTACGCTGCACCGGAAGGAGAGCCAGGACTCAAAACCCAATGAAAGATGAAGTTCAGCAGGGAAGGAGCAGATTGGGCTGGTATAAAGAGGTTGACAACAGAAGGGGGCTACAGGGGAAGTAATCTGTGGTTGCTCCCTGAGAAACGGGAGATTTGTTTGGGGCTCTGGAGTCTGGCAAGAAGTCAAAGAGGGGAAGTAGTCTACCGTTACTTCCCAGGAGAGTGCATTTGGGCTGGTAACGTCAGAGGGAGAGGGCCAGAAGGTAGAGAAGAGAAGTAGGAAGGAGTCCAGGAGAATAGCAACAGGGTCTGGGAGCAAGCAGACCATAGTTGCTGGATGTAGGTTTCCGGAGCTGGAACCTGGATTAGTGGGTGGGCCTGGTTCCCCTACCAGTTGCTGGGGAAGTGGCACAGGAAGACTGTCTGGAATGGCATGTGGACAACTCATGCAGGGGACTTTGATACCCTGGAAAGGGAGGACTACACAGTCACCTGGCTGGAGGGCTGAGTCATGAAGAGGAAGCTCTGCAAGCCCTGGAGAGTGAGGGGGGACAAGGTGTGAACAATCAGTGGAAGGTGGAGTATCAGACTTGAAAGGAGCTAATCCCCAGATGCAGCCACAAGGAGGTGCCTGAATGGTATGTGAACTCTGTTAGATGCTTTTCTAAAAGGTATGCTCTAGTTGATTAACTCCTGTTATATGGGAGCTCAGACTAGATAATCACAATGGTCCTGTGGTGGAGCAGATCCCCCATCTCAATCAGGAAGGGATTAAAGAGCTCCCTGGACATGATCAGCCTCAACCCAGAGTGCACCAGTGAGGCTGATCAAGCTTGGACAGGAGCAGGTCCTTAAAAGGGCACTTTTTTAAGTGCCCTGCTCAGTTTTGGGTGGCACTCTGAAGGGGCTGGACTGTATCTCAGAACTTCCTTGTCCCTGGAAGTAGGCATTGCTGACTGGGGAAACTGCTTGAGAGCCTTGGTTGCCCAATCCTTGTCAGAAAGGAAAGGGGCTGGGATTTTCTCTGTGGCTTCCAAAAGGCCCTGAACTCTACTTTTTGTGGGCTGCAGAAGCATCCTGAATTCTTGCTTGGACCATGCCCCTCCCCTACATTCCACTCTTAGCAAGGGGGCAGATGACCTGAGCAGCACAGCTGGAGGGTTGCATTCTGGACTCTGAGACAGAAGCAGTGCCCACTCTCTCCCCAAAGGGGTGCCAGAGGGGTATAACCTACTACAGTTCCCCAAGAAGCAATGCCATTGATTTTTGGATGAGGAGCAAAGCTCCAAAATGTAAAGTCTGAAACCACCAAAAGTTTGGACTCGACTCAAGACTTCATGAGGTTAAAAACTCTCTAAACTTCACAGAAGGCAAAGTAGAAAGTATTTCTTCTTAAATCCTGGGAATAAGATCTTGTGGTGCAGATCCTGAAACCATGGTGGGCTTGCAAGGTGAGTGTAAAACCCTCCCACTAAAGTAAATGAGTGGAAAATTCTGATTTGGTTGTATTTTATACCACCTTTTGCATATTTGTACTTAATTTCTCCAGGTGCAAAGCAATGGAGAATATAACTCAGTATCTGGATAGCATGCAACATCTACATGCTTTGTTTTCTTATACACAAAATAGATATATAGCAGAATAAAATAAGAGCCACCAGTCTATAACTAGTTAGGTTTCGTGAGAGTAGTTAGAAAAGAAGCTGTACATTTTTTTGTGAGAGATAGGTAATGATCTGTTAACCTAGCCTCCTTCAGCAACTCTAATTTCCCACCTAGCTGTTAGGTATCTGCTTTCAAGAAAATTTTATTTTTAACCTATCTGCACAAATGATCAAAATTGTCCTGGGACTAGTAATAAAAGTAGATTGTCTCAGAGCCTAGCTGCCCTTAATCTCAAATATCAAGCATCTATCTAGATTACATCCCCTTGCTGCTAAAGAAAAGAAAAAGCTTTGCAGAGGCTAAGAAGATTTGTCATACTTTGAGACTGACAGCAGTTGCCTTATATCCAGCTAGACTGCATTTGGAATGTGGAGGTCATACGCATGATTTTAAATCATCAGAAGAAGCTAGAACTGTCCTTGATGCACCCCCACCCACCCACTCAAAAAACAACAACAACCTGTCAAGTGAACCAGGAGAGACATCTGACTCATTAATGAGTATAACGATTGTCCATATGGACTAATTTTTGTCCTCTTTTGGCATTGTCTGCTTTTGTATGTATGTTTATTATTTGGCATTCCTTTTTTATTTTTAAATACAATGCTACAAGACATGGTAAACTTTCTGTCATGGATGATCTGGTATGTTAAATATAACTGTTCTATAAATGGAGTTAAAAGCAATAGACGAGAGATCTAGTTTTCCACTTTGATTTGAGGCCCTGGATTTTTATTTTGACTTGGAAAAGACATAGTTTAGTGAAAGCTATACCAGTGTGGATTTAATTTACCAGAATGCTTCTTTAAGATGGAATTGCTAAGGGTTTTATTCCTCTGAGACACACTTGCTATTTTAAATTAACTTCTATTTTACAAAATGCCTTTTACAATAGTTCTACATTCAGCTTGTTTCCCCTGGAAGTTCTAGAATTAACAGAAGATGACAATTATCATATCTGATAGTGCTCCTCCCATTGTTGGACCATTGTTTAATAGTTTTGAGAAGGAAGATTAACAATGGTGACTTGCAGTTGGCCTCCATTGTATTAGATGGCAGCGTATTCTGTTTTTTCTTTTGTAACTTGGAAGGTGATTGGACATATACTACTAGCTTTTGCCATTTGATACAGTAGGTCCTGTTCTGAAAATTCTCAGCTTTCTATTATTTGTATAACTTTCCCTTGCTTACTTCAATTTAAAACTGAAGCAAATATTGACAGTCTTAAAGATACACATAGAAAAAGTCTTAACATTTTTGTGGCCACATAATATTATTATTGTTTGATCTTTTAAAAAATATAGGCTGCACTCAATTGCAAGTCTCATAAACAATTACTCCAGTCAACATGCCCTACAGCTTCTCCTTTTCTTCTCCCACAGTTTTTGTGTTTTCTGTTTAAAGTGAATTGTGAAGCAAAATTAAAAAAACCCTGTTTATTCCATTCATGATCTAGGAAAATGATCTCAAAGTTATTTAATATTATATCTAATTATTTGTTATCAGGTCATTGCTTTCATCTCTTTGCTAGCAAAATCTTTGAAGCATGTAAATGGTGATGTCATATAAAACTGTAACCTGAGCAACAGCTCTCCCTCCCTGTAACTTAGTGGGGGAAGGATATTGATCCTTAGACTGTCTAATGATTGAGTCAATGAGATTGATTTCAATTTAACACCTTCCACTTTAGTCAGTTGCTGAAAGTAATTAATACTATGGGGTCTTTGCCTTCCCTAGAGGCACACTGAATGTCATCAATAGTCAGTGCTTTGTATATGGCATGTGAGACCAAAAAGCTGATATATTCCTCCATGCAGAAATGAAGTGACTGAAATGATAAATAATTAGGATTACCTTCTCTTCCATGTTTGTATGTTATCTTGCAGTCATAGTATTGAATATATATAGTTCCATAGGTGCAAGAATTCTAGCTCTTGGGTTATCAAAGACGGTGATTAGTCACAATGACCAACAGTGCTTTGTGTACAAACAAAAGAGCACAGATGCCCATACCACTGCTAAACTCTCCTTCACAGCATGTGAAGAATTTCTGTTCCATTGGTGTCAAACTTCAGCTTATGTAGGACACAGCCCTTCTTTGGAGTCTGTCTCATTTTTTGTGTGAGCAGCACCTAACCCTATAGACTGTGTGACACTGTGTATAGAAAGAAAGATGAGCATGTGTACACTAAAGTATCACCACTATTGCAGCACCACAGTTGCACAATTGTGGTAAATATTTGGCAAAGTATGCCTTGTAAGGTATCATTGGAAAAGTTATGAGCTGCTAAGTATTATTATCCTGTTTAAATCTGTGTATCATCATTGTATCTGAAGCTATGAATATTTGCTATATGTTTGCATCTCAAATGCGTTGTGTTCCTGGATAACACCCACAAAGCAGATTTGCATTGAGGCTAGTCAGCCATGTGTTGATAACTCTTCAGTGAGCCCCTCTGGAGGATGCCTCGGAAGGCACAGAGACAATGGATGTCCCATAGCTCAGCAATGGCATGTAAGGACATGATCCAAGACTCCATGTTTGTGCGAGTAACTTTCCATGCACATGGGCTGGGGATATAAAAGTGGAGACTTGTGACATCACTTCTTTTCCTCTTTCCTGCTCCACATCTCTGGATTATGATTTCTAACAAAAGGAGAGCTTTGAACAATGGAATGAGGACTCCAGTGTTTGGGATGAACCAGAGAGACTTATTACAAACTGGCAGATTTAACATCACTGTTATTATCCTGACCTACAAACTCTGAAATCATCTGTAACGTATATGATTCATTTTAACCTCTTAATAATGCTCTTCCTTTTTTATATTAGTAAACCTTTAGTTTTTAGTTTACTAAAGGACTGGCTACCAGCATGGCTTTTGGGTATGATCTGGAGTATATAGTCACATGGGGTGGGTGTTTGGTTCTTTGGAACTGGAAGAACCTAATATTTGTGATTTCTGGTTTTAATAATCATTTATCACAAAGTCTAGTTTGTCTGGGTGATACATGAGGGGCTAGGGGGACTGTCTGTGGCTCCATAACAACTTGTATAGTATTTTGGAAACACACATTTGTTACTGGTTTGGTGAAATATAGGGTATATGCTCTATATTCTGACAGTCTTAGCTGTGCCCCATACCAGGCAGTGTGACAGACTGTTATCAGTCATTAGTTCTGTAAGCAGATCTGGATCCAAATAAATCTTTGTCATGTCAGACATGATCAATTTCTTGGTTGGTTTTTATCAAAAGCTTTCTGGTAAATGCCTTTTTGTTTGCTTTGTAAATTCCCATAAAGTTGCAATTACTGTATAGAATCTTTGACATGGTGTGCATGCTACTTAGTTATGCTAAAAAAGGAGTCAACTTCTTTAGGCTTTGTGGACGTTGTCTTGATCGCTGTGACCTTATGTTACACTACACTTCTTTGGCAGAGAAAACTGAATGGTGGCTTTACTGAGGTTACACTTCCAGGTTTTCAGGTTAAAAAATTGTCTGCATCACATGTCTGCATGAAAACTATTTGAAGGGCTACAGCATCTTTCAGTTGAGATTCTCCATATACCAAGATTTCATCTGTATAACTGGAGACTTTGAGAATGAACTGAATGATTCCTCTAGAAGTGTCTTGAATTCCTCATCTCCTTTAGCTTTCCTTTCCTTCTGGTCTCCTGAGACTTTCCCCCATCCCAGGAAAACATTGTTCCCCTCCCCCATCACCAAAAAAAGTTCATGTGAAGGATTAAATAAAACCATGTTAAGGTTGTGTTTAAATATTTGGGAAGGGGGAAAGGAAAGGGTAATAACAAAATATGGTATGTATGCCTATATATGTATACCTATATATGTCAAGGCAATGTAATTATAATATGTTATTGTAATTAACCCAAAATATCAGTACATATTTTCCTGGGAAAGATTTTAAAGTATTTATATTTATTTGCTTAACACCCTTCAACTAACACACTATTTTATACTGTTTCCGACCAATGTCATAATACAGTGGTTCTCCAACTATGGTCCATGGATCACCCAGAGTTCATAGTATCACCTCTTCCAGGTATTCACAAAATAAATGACGTTGAGAGGAAAGGTGGTCCACAAGCTGCTTGTAAGGGTGTCTTGCCCCTTTAAGGGCTAGTGGCTTGGGGCCAGCTAACCCTAATTACTAAGCAGGCACACCTGAGAGGGATCAGTGATTTTTTTCCCCCCCTTATAAAAGAGCATCAGGGAGCTCCAAAGGGAGAACAGAGCTCTCTAGGCAGGAAGGCCTGAGAGAGACTTGGAACAAACAAAAGGGATTATAAAGCTATCCTGACAGGGCAGCCTGGGAGAGACCCTGATCAAGCCTGACGCCTTACAGAAAAAAGAGTTGTTGCTGGAACCCAAAGACTTTTTGTTTGGGGACTTAAGTTTTGCCTGGGCTCTGAGGCAAGAGCCTGTAAACTGCTATTTAAGTCCATTTCCAGAAAGCTCCATTAAAAAGAGACACACAAATGCAAAGTACGGTGTTTGACTTCTCTGTGTGAGCTGTTAAAGTGAACTCATTGTTACCAAACTGAGAGAGAAACTGAGGCAGGGTGATGCCATGCCGTGATGTCTGGCTATGAGGGAGTGCTCAGGAGGCTGCTGCCCTGCTACAATGCTTCTCTTACAAAGTGGTTTGTACAATGAAAAACTGGAGTATCCCATTGGAAAATATTAAGATGCAGACAATATCACCAGCTGATGAAATCCTTTGTTGAGATTAGCTTGGAAAATACAGGGGTATTACCCAATAGAGGAATAATATAACTAACCATTGGTGAGACCAATAAAGGAGTGTTAGTGTATGTGAGTCTCATGTCCATGCAAATTGCTGCTCTGGATGGAATGACTTAGATGAGACCTATCTGTGCGGGAGAACCACTTACCAGCTCAGCAATGATCTGTTCCTCTAAATTCTTCAGCAGCACATCAGTTTGTTTCCTCAGGTTAAAAGGGGGTTATTCTGTGAGGTTCCACAGAAGTACCAATTTATCCTGATGGCACCAATACACCCTCATGCTAGTGAACCTGGGAACTTTTATTTTTTCTCAGTGCTTGAAGTAGAAAGATGAAATTCTGGATAAGGGTATTGACTGTTCATTCACAGTGTTTAGTACAGGGGTCGGCAACCTTTCAGAAGTGGTGTGCCAAGTCTTCATTTATTCACTCTAATTTAAGGTTTTGTGTGTCAGTAATACATTTTAATGTTTTTAGAAGGTCTCTTTCTATAAGTCTATAATATATAACTAAACTATTGTTGTATGTAAAGTAAATAAGGTTTTAAAAATGTTTAAGAAGCTTCATTTAAAATTAAATTAAAATTCAGAGCCCCCCGGACCGCTGGCCGGGCAGTGAGAGTGCCACTGAAAATCAGCTCGTGTGCCGGCTTTGGCACATGTGCCATAGGTTGCCTACTCCTGGTTTAGTATCTGAAGCATATCCGGAATCTCAGCAGATGGCATCTGAGTGAACTATAATATGGTCCTCAGATTTGTGTTTTCTTAGTGTCTTTCAACTCTTCCCATTGCTGTGGGGAGGGGAGGCATTTTGGATTAATAGGAATAGATATGAATATCTACAGGAAATAATCTTGTGTAAATGTTGTTTGACATTCCCTGACAGATTCCCCCAGTAAATGCAATCTTTACCTCTTGTACGGTGTGTCCAGCTAGTCCAAAAGGTGGAGAGGCACTGACTTGAAACATTCATCTGCTGACAAGCTTTCTTTACACCTAAGTTCATCAGAATGCATGGTAGCCGGTTTTCTGTGTAGTATTTTCATTCTCTGCATACAATGGAAATATGTGGCAGTCTCAGAGGAGTGGCATGTACTTTGGATGAGGATGGCTTTGTAATTGGTGCCATATATTGGTCCAGTAGCTATACATTTACAAATGTGAGAGGAGTCTGTTCCACTTAGTAACACTTCTGAGTTTTCACAGTCTGATTCAAAGATTTCATTCTGAAAACATTTATCTGACTACTTTGACTTTCGTAGTCTTTGCCTGGTTCTGAATCATTTCTCCTGTAGCTTGCATGTTTGTAAGAAAACTCTAGTGTGTGTGAACCATAATTAGCAGGTCATCCAATCCAATTAATTTTTTTTCCCTCGGTGCCTTTCATCTAATGAACTCACAAATATGGAACTATAATTTGTGTCTTTATTTATCCATCTCTACCAAGAAACCCTCACAGGCATGAAAGAGTGCACGCAAGGGTTTTGTGTCTGTGGATTTAAGGCATC
Organism: Chrysemys picta bellii; assembly: GCF_011386835.1. Classification (NCBI taxonomy): domain Eukaryota; kingdom Metazoa; phylum Chordata; order Testudines; family Emydidae; genus Chrysemys; species Chrysemys picta. The sequence continues at coordinate 80,695,692 of NC_088795.1, forward strand.
TTATAGGATATGCTTGGCTATATGGAAATCATAACACTCCTACTCTGCATTTACCTGAGTCTCAAATACTCCATAAAAGCAACTTTTCATGTAATGCAATCACTTCCTGGTGATAAGAATTTATCATGTATTCTGTTTACCTCTGAGCCAGCACAGTAAAATAACAGAACTGAGGCAATGTGATCTAGAAGATTCAGCCAAGGGACTGAGAGGCCCCTATATTCTAATCTTTACTCCATTATTGTCTTGCTTTGAGAATTAAAGTTTGTACAGTGCTTTGAAAAGTGTAAGGCATTGTAAGTGGTGTCTTTTGTCAACCATACTGGTCATAATTAACAAGAAATGATCAATGCAATTCAACAACACTTTCCAGTTCTCTGCTAGTCCAGTGATATAGAATTTTGATTATAAATGCGTCAATTACAGTTTGGTATAAACTTGTGGATGTTGGTGATTTTATTTTCAGTGCAATTTTCACCACGGGGTGGCAGTATAATAGGAAGGGAAGTTCTTTATTGCTAGCCAGGATAGAAACAGTGAAGTAGTTTCAATTGTTGCAAAGAAACTGTACCTTCCTTTTCTGGGAGAAAGATGAGATTGTCTGTCTGTTGGCAAAGAAATGTTTTCTTCTATTAAATCTAAATGTTTTTGTACCTGTTTTGTGTTTCAGAATAGAATTCTTTTGTCTGTTAAAACAGGCTTCCATTACTCTTTTGTAATTTAAAGTTCCTTTTTTTTTCTTTGAATGTAGTTGGATTTTTTTTTCTCCTTTTGGTATTTTGAGGTAATGTTATCTTATTTTCTCATTTGTATTTAGAAGCCATATCCTCCTCCTTCCCTATTTCAAATGAAGCACTGGAATAGGTTACCTAGGGAGATGGTGGAATCTCCATCCTTAGAGGTTTTTAAGGCCCGGCTTGACAAAGCCCTGGCTGGGATGATTTAGTTGGGAATTGGTCCTGCTTTGAGCAGGGGATTGGACTAGATGACCTCCTGACGTCTCTTCCAACCCTAATATTCTATGATAAAGCAGATTTTTATAGTTTTCATAACACACTCATGATGGTCCTATCTAAATTAGAGAAATTTGGCATGTTAACCACTCTCGTTCTCCTTATATGCTTGTAACACACTAAATGACCACACACAAGTGCTTCCAGAACCTGAACAGGTGTTACAACCACTTTTTTTTTTTTTTTTGTAGCTAACCACTGTGATTTTTTCACTGTGCCAGTCCTGGCATAATCTCAATGGTGCAAATAGTTCTTCCACTATCACTCCAGAATGCACTGATCACTGCTCAGGTGGCTTATCTGGTTTACTTTTATGTACTGCACTGCACAGGAGTCAAACTAGTCAGAAACTGAACTCGAACAAACAATGATATCATGAAAGGTTTCAGAGTAGCAGCCGTGTTAGTCTGTATCCGCAAAAAGAAGAACAGGAGGACTTGTGGCACCTTAGAGACTAACAAATTTATTAGAGCATAAGCTTTCGTGGACTACAGCCCACTTCTTCGGATGATCCATCCAGTAAGGCTTATAACACTGCTGGCTTTGGTGCTGGGAGTAAGAAGCACAGAATGGGAATGCTATTGATGGTTCCTGCACAATTCAGGAATCCTAACTGTTTAAATCCCTTAATAATCCAGTGCATTAGCCACACTTACAAAATGGCCCCACAACAAAATGTTTTTCTGTATGCTTTCACCACAACTCTCCACAAAGATTCTCTTACCCCAAGCAGGTGGGCCTCTGGGATTGATTGCTTCCAAAGAACAATTGTCACTCTTTCATCGTTATCGTCTGCTGCTACAATTAAGCTAATTCAGTATAAAAGAAAGAGCTGTTAGCATGGTTTCTCAGTGAGGTCAGCCCCTGGACTTTGGGTGCTCAATCCAAAACCAAAAGCTGTTGGCTTTCAGGAAACAGTGGAAGCCTTGAGGGTTTTTTTAAAGGGGTCTTTTGGGTGGGAGATGTTGGTTAAGGTATACCTTTGAGGAAAGAGTATATTTGTTATTGGACTGCATCAATTAATGCTGCATAAGGTTGAGGCTACTGCTTTGTTTTTTATGGTGACTTGACCGATTATGGTCCTGATTTTTCTAAATACACGCCTGTTGGCATCACCCATTCCTCCATCACGTATCTCAACTACTCATGTACAATCTAGACCTCCTCATCTCTCCAACAGTCACATTCTCCCACTAATCTTCTCTGGATCACCAACCCCCACCCATCAGACTTACTCACCTGCAATTGCAGTCTCTACTTCTCCATCTTTATCAAATCAATCTCTCCCTGCCCCCTTTCTTGCCATTGAATGAGATGGAGTGACATTTCCTTGTAAAACTTGTAATTATGCAAAACTGATCAAGACTCCGTGCACGATTTAGTGAATGTCAGGAAAACTTACTGAAATCAGACTTGCTCAAGCATTTCTCTTTCCCTCTAGAAGCCAGAGGTCTACAAATGGGTTTCTATTATTGATTATTACTACATGCATTTGTAAACCTGAGAGCTAGAAGTTCTCTGCTCCCTCCATAGGAGAAGGGGGGTGAAGTGGGTGGGAGAAAAGCTAGCATTGAGTCTGCCAATCTGCATAAATATATTCTTCAGTGCATTCCTGTACAGTGTTTTATGTCTGGAGTTTGTGTTCTGTTTTTTGGAATTGATATGATAGAATATGGTGCATGTGATGATATTTATTTAAGTAGGGAGAAATTATGAGATGTATAAGTGGGTCACCCTGAGCTGAGAAGTAGTGGACTTTGGTTAAGCAGGTTTCAGAGTAGCAGCCAAAATTCAACAGGGAACTTGAGCAGTTTATCTAAGTATTCTACTCTGTTTCCTATTGAGTATCAGGGGGTAGCCGTGTTAGTCTGTATCTACAAAAACAACAGGGAGTCTGATGGCATCTTAAAGACTAACAGATTTATTTGGGCATAAGCTTTCATGGGTAAAAACCTCATCTGAAGAAGGGAGGTTTTTACCCACGAAAGCTTATGCCCAAATAAATCTGTTAGTCTTTAAGGTGCCACCAGACTCCTTTGTTGTTTCCTGTTGAGAAATTCTGAATCCTATGGTGCTGACTGTGGGACTAGATAGGGAAGTTTGGGTTGTGGGTTTCACTAGAGTGAGACAGACAGTGTGAGGACAGCTGTCTCCTTGACCTTCCCTGAGTCTAACTGGATTTATGAGAGAGGCTGGGGCAGGAGAAGGGAAGGGATTGTTTTCTGAATAAGTTCTGGACCTCAACCAGGCATGCCACTGAGTCATCCATAACCCTCATATACTAAATTTATCTAATTTTATTTTATGTAAATATATGGTGATTATGGTTTTTCCTCTCAAAAAAGTGGTTTTGGTGGCTTCATATTCCCAAGGACTGCTTGGAAATATTTGTGAGTGGGGAAGCAACACTCACAAAGGAGATAGAGCAGGTTAAAATTTAAGTTCCTAAGGCCTGGGAGTGGATCAAGTTTGGCTTGATGGGGGAAGGGGACAATCTCAATCATTTAATTAATCTTAAAAGGAATCTCCCTGGCAGGATTGAAATCAGAACTTACTACTGCTAATGGCACCTGGTGCGAGGTTACAGATTTATAAGGCATTAGTCAAAGATATTTGAGCATCCATAAGCCTGACATGTAACAGAGTTGCTCATTGGGTAAAGACCTTCAAGGCGGTGGTACTTTGAAAAATGGCTATATACCAAAGGCACCCTCAACAGATCTGCTCTCTGGATGTATGCAATCATCTATGCTGACTTCTGTAGAAAAAAATTACATTTTTACTTTACTACCATTCACCCTGCAAAGCCAACTTGGCCAAGAGGACATAACCTGGATTCTGTTCCTTCCTGCATCTCATCAACAGAATTGTTTACTCAGGTGCAATCTATTATGCCTGTACACACCACATTGAAGGCAGTAGGGTTTTCACAAGCCTCACTGAGGGAATAAATTAAAGACAATGGGGTTGCAGAGGTTTAATTTGGCTCACAGGACCTTTATTACAGGGGGTGAGGCACAAGAAGGAGAGAACCCTTTTTGACCCAGATCCCACGTTCTGTTTGCAGTTAGAAAACACCCTATCTGTAAAATAAATGCACTCAGTCTGGGAAATCAGAGGCCCTAACCCTACTATGCCATTTTTTTTTTGAGTTGCTTTTCAGACACAAGGTCTGTATTTGTATGTCCCTCACTTCTTCTATGTTTGATCTACTGCCCTCTGTTAGATGAAATGTCAAATTTAGATACATACACTAGTTCCCTCTTCCAGCTGAGCTGGGAGAGTTTTGCCTCAGAGGTTAGGGGCCTTGTAATGATGCAATACTAGATGGAATTAGACCTGTTGGGAGTGACAAATTGTCACTTTTGGCAAACCAAGGGCACCGTAACAAGAGACATCCCCTCACTCTTCCCTGCTTAAGAGGATAAGTGAATAGAAACCCTCATTCTGTTCTCTATTGCTGGCCTTCTTCCACCTTGTGTTGGGCCAGGAGCTTGTACTATTTGGTACCTCCACAGGGTATGAACTGAATATGGTGATATAATTCCCCTGAGCAATAAATCTACGTGGTGTCCACAGCTGTGCCCCTAGAAAAGGCAGACTTGGTGGACATGTAATAACAATGATCAACCATATAATGCCAAAAAGACTGCATTATGTGATCATTTCCAAGGGAGCAATAGCCTCAAGGCTGCATACCAAAAGAGCTTTTGTAGGCTACCACCTTGGAGCCAACCGTGACTATGATCAAGCCCCTGGTTCACAGAACAAACTACAACTCTGTATCTAGTTATCTTTATCCACAGAAACATTTAACAGTGTGAATCATGGATGTTAGCTGCCTTGAATGATTGATCAATTTGTAACAAGTGCTTCTGAAGTCTTTAGGGAAAGGTTTTATTATTAAGATGCTGTTTACAATTCCATAATTAAAAGTTACAGGCAATGTTTTATTGTAAGATTTCTTATTCCTTCCTTCCCCTTCCTCTCTCCCCACTTTTAACTTTATTTAGTTGAAATAGCTATTGGTCTAATTTTTTTTGTCAGTGATAAGTGTAAGAGAATAGTAAAATTCCACTGTTTTTCAGAGGTATATGAACAAAACTACTTCTATAGCAAAGTGTAAGGGGTCAGACTCACCCCTGCAGCACCTGCTGGTCTCTCAGGGAATTAGCTCAATTTCCAGCCCAGAGCACCCTCTGCAGGCCAGTGATCCACCTTGTCACTGGCCCCATGTCCCTCCCAGGACCCCAGTGCCCCTTGCTCTGGTGCTGCCCCCTGGCAGTACCCACACACACTGGGTCACCCCTCCCAGGGGAACCCCCACCCACTAACTTCACCTCACTGTAAGGCTACTGCCAGTCACCATCTAGCCCCACTCCCTGGGGCAGACTGCAGTATCAGCCATTCATCACAGGCAAGGTTGGGTTTGAGCCTGCTGCCTTTGCCTACCCTCTGGGCTGCCCTCTGCAACCCCCAGTACCTGTTGACCCAATGCTAGGCCACAGCTTGGGGCTTTCCAGACTGGAGCTCCCCAGCTCCTCTGCCTTTCCCCAGCCCTGCTCCACTCAGGTATCCTGTCTCAAGCTCCCTGCAGCCAGGCCCTTCTCTCTCTCTGAATGCAGAGAGTATGTCTCTTTGTTCCTGGCTCAAGCCTTTATAGGGCCAGCTGGGCTCTGATTGGGGTGTGGCCCAGCTGCAGCTGCTTCCCCCAATCAGCCTAGGTCTTTCCTTCCACAGCCCCAGCCTTTTGCAGGGCTGGCTTTAACCCTTCCCAGGCAGGAGCGGGTGACCTCCCCGCTACACAAAGACAAAAAAAAATGCCTTTCACGATGACAAAAAAATTGTATCGGAAGACAAGTTCATTGTGTAAGTTTGAAAATTCACACATCTACACTTGAATGACAGCCCAATTTTACTGGGACTCTGCTGCCCCAGGATATTCCATATCTATTTGTAGGACACCGAAATTTTCCAATTTTTAATTTAATCGGCCAGAACACCTGAGCTTTTTATAATAAATATTTTTTTGTAAAGGCTTAATTCTGTAATAGTAGAACTTGCTCTATGTTTACCACAAGTAGTTGGTCCAGAGGAACTTCAATGGGAAGAACAGGATTTGGAGTGAAGAGAAAAGTAGATATGATCAAAGCTGTTCTCTTGTTCCAAGTAAATGTCAAGACTTCGTACTTCATGATAAATTCAACCAGAATACTACATTAGTTTTTAAAAATTCTCCATTCCAAGAAATATACATGAGTCACTAAGTCAGAAGTTGACAGTAGCAACACTAGCACACTACTTTTTTTAAAAAAGTGTACTCTTTGGTATGACTATTTCGCAACTCTAAAAAAGTTGCTTTGCAAATGTCCCAATTTTTGATTATTATTTTTTTTGAAAATATAGTCCCTTTTAAATTAAATTCATTGTTGTTGTGAATCTTGTGACTAACTCCCCCTGCCATTCTTTTCACAATGTTGTATTTACATTTTTCAGAATTTTGCAGTGACTGTAATTCAGGGAAGCCATTGTATAATATCCTTGTTGACCAAACAGATTTGTCATCAAGAACTTCAAGCATCCAAAACCTCAGACAACAAATGTGTCATTTCAAACTCATTTATTGTCTGAAGTTTTAAGATCAAAGTTCTGTCAGGATATTTGAAGCTCAGTTCTCTACTCCATTCAGACCCTAGCCAAACACAGTGGAGTTGGAGGGGTTTGCAGGGAGATGTCTGTGACCCCCTGATCCAGAGCTACTTGGTTCTAGCATAAGTTAGTTACTCCTGTGCAGCTCAACTTACACCGCTAGTGTAAGTTTCCTCAGGGATCTTACGCTAGTGGAAGATTGGGAATAGTGGAGCTACCCCTTATGCCCAGGGTAGGGTCAAATACATATCTTACCTGTAAAGATAGTAGATACAAAACTTTCAGATAGCAATGTTTTTTCAAGTTGGTATAATACAAAGTCTTCTCCAGCTCCCTGAGGTACACTACCAAGTAGAGGGAAATAGTAGCTCCACTCATGTTACTATTAATATTATCATTTACACTGCAGTAATGCCCAGACTTCTCAACCAAGTCATAGCCCCATTGTGCTAGGCATGGTACAAAGATAGTGTCAGATCCCCTGCTCATATAAATTAGGACAGCTCTACTGAAATCAACAGAACTATATTGACTTACACCAGCTCAGGTTCTGACCCATGTAGTGTAATTTCAGGTAAACAGCTAGTTTTCCTATGTTGCACTGAGTGTAGCATTACATGGTCACAGGATATTAAAATAGTTTGCTCTTCTTTTTTTGACAATCTCTTCACATGTACACTTATGTGTCTCTAAGGTTATGTCTACATTTCAAATAAACACCCCCTGGTTGGTCCATACCAGTTGGCTTGGGCTAAGGGGCTGTTTAATTGAGGTGTAGACATTCTGGCTTCAGTCAGCCTGAATGTCTACACCACAATTAAACAACCCCTCAGCCTGAGCCTTGTGAGCCCAAGTTGGCTGGCACAGGTCACCCGTGGTGTTTAATTACAGTGTAGATAGGGTTACCATACGTCCTCTTTTTCCCGGACATGTCCGGCTTTTCGGCAGTCAAACCCCCGTCCGGGGGGAATTGCCAAAAAGCCGAACATGTCCAGGAAAATGGCGGCTCTGTTTAAGAGCCGGGCTGCCTGAACGCTACCGGCTTCGGGCAGCCCCGTGCCTCCAGACCCTGCGCCGCCGGAGCCCGGGAGGGGAAGTGCCCGGCTGGGGGCGCAGGGTCTGGAAGCAGGGGGGCTGCCCGAAGCCGGTAGCGCTCGGGCAGCCCGGTTCTTAAACAGAGCCTCCAGCGGCTGCGGCTCTGTGTAACTGACACTGTGTCAGTTACACACAGCCCCGGCGGCTGGAGGCTCCAGCCGCCCCCGCTCTGTTTAAGAGCCGGGCTGCCCGAGCGCTACCGGCTTCGGGCAGCCCCGTGCCTCCAGACCCTGCGCCCCCAGCCGGGCACTTCCCCTCCCGGGCTCCGGCGGCGCAGGGTCTGGAGGCACGGGGCTGCCCGAAGCTGGTAGCGCTCCGGCAGCCCGGCTCCTAAATAGAGCGCTGGAGGCTCTGTTTAAGAGCCGGGCTGCCCCAGAGCTACCGGCTTCGGGCAGCCCTGTGCCTGGAGACCCTGCGCCGCCGGAGCCCGGGACGGGAAGTGCCCGGCTGGGGGCGCAGGATCTGGAGGCATGGGGGCTGCCTGAAGCCGGTAGCGCTTGGGCAGCCCGGCTCTTAAACAGAGCGGGGGCGGCTGGAGCCTCCAGCCCCTGGGGCTCTGTGTAACTGACCCAGTGTCAGTTACACAGAGCCAAAGAGGAGCAAAGCCTCCAGCCCCCTGGGCTGTGTGTAACTGACACAGTGTCAGTTACACAGAGCCGCAGCCGCTGGAGGCTCTGTTTAAGAACCGGGCTGCCCGAGAGCTACCGGCTTCGGGCAGCCCCCTTGCCTCCGGACCCTGCGCCCCCAGCCGGGCACTTCCCCTCCCGGGCTCCGGCGGTGCAGGGTCTGGAGGCACGGGGCTGCCCGAAGCCGGTAGCGCTGGGGCAGCCCGGCTCTTAGAGCCTAAGAGGAGCAGAGCCTCCAGCTGCGGGGGCTCTGCTCCTCTTCGGCTCTGTGTAACTTATACAGTGTAAGTTACGCAGAGCCGCCGGAGCCCCGGAGGGGAAGTGCCCGGCTGGGGGCGCAGGGTCCGGAGGCATAGGGGCTGCCCAAAGCCCGAGCGCTACCGGCTTCACGGTTTGCTGGGCAGCCTCCAGACCCTGCGCCCCCGGCTGGGCGCTTCCCCTCCCAGGCTCCAGCTGCGCTGGGGAAGCGCTGGCTGGGGGCGCAGGGTCTGGGGGCTGCCCGGCAAACCGTGAAGCTGGTAGCACTGGGGCAGCCCTTTCCCCCTGGCTGGGAGTGGGAGGGAGGAGGGGGCGGAGTTAGGGTGGGGGAAGGGGCGGAGTTGGGGCGGGGCTAGGGGTGGGGAAATGGGCGGGGCCATGGCCCGTGGAGGGTCCTCTTTTTTTATTTATGAGATATGGTAACCCTAGTGTAGACATATTCTAGTTTTTTGAACTATGCTGTGTTGCACAATTAAGCTGAACAATCTATGGCATACTGTACTGACCTTATCAGTTGAGATGTAGGTATATTTGCAAAACTGCTTTGTAGTTATTGGTTTTAAGGTCAGAAGGGACCCTGGTGATCATCTAGTCTGACACAGGCCAACAGATTGGAGAGAGCTGGATTTCTACCAATCCAGTTACCAAAGAGCAAAAGCAAAACTTGAGTGAACAGGCGGGACCCTGTTGCCTACAGTTCTAATATTCCTTTAAAAACCTCCAATTCTTATTGATAAACAGGCCCAAGTTCTCATGTACACTGATGTCCCTTTATACTGCTCTGGCCCCTCAGTGCTGACATGAAGTGCTTTGCTGGATTGGGCTCTAATATTTTTATTTATGATTAATGTGTAGTGGTCAAACAATGGGAAGAAAGAAAAACAAGGCCTCTTGCTACTGAGTAGCAATTCTTGAGTGTTTGTATATGTAAGGATTCAAAAGATCAGGCTGTTATGGATTTGTCTTGATATACATATTCCCCTAGAGTAGAGAATCCTCACTTTCACCTGCTGGGGCAAAGGAGGAAAGTTTGAATATTTTTCTACAGTGGGTTTAACCAAAAGTGTATATATAAGCTTTCAAGCATGGATCTTGTATGAATAAAGTAAAGGCTTTGACCCAAAAATGTTAGTGGTTGGGTACCATAGCACTACACTTAATATATTGTCCGAGGGGTCAAAATTAACTACGGGGGAAGTGGTGAAGTAAATGAGATTCATTTTGGTTCAGTACTGTAGATTTTCTGCATCACATGCCTGCCTTTGCTGGAAATCTTTAGACTAGAACAGTGGTGCCCAACCTTATTACACAGGAGGGCCACATAAACCTAAGCACAACCTCGTGTGGGCCAAACAGATTCTATATATGTTAATAAGATTTAAAGTCATCTGTATTAATTTTATATTTTAAGTTCAGCTTGTTTTGTATGTATGGGTTGTTTCTATGTACAGTATTGTCTGTTTACATCATTTTAGTTTACACTAGTTGTAAACACAATGACAAAATGCTAATGAATTGGGCATTAGTGTATTGTAGTGAAGCAGGCAGTGGGCCTTATGAAATGTCCAGGCGTGCCCACCAGAGCAAGAAACTATAATAGTTGCAGAACAGGTCTGTTTTTTAGCATAGTTAAAGACCATATCTTCTTCTATACTAAGTTCTACACTGATAGCGGGCAGCTACTTTCAAAAGACAAGAATCTTCTCTCTAGATTTTTTCAGTGTATGTAGTCATAGATCTTTTTATTAAAGGAAAGAACATTTTTAAAAGTGAAAATGAAAACCAGTTTGTCCTTTCCCAGGGGGGAGGGATAGCTCAGTGGTTTGAGTATTGGTCTGCTAACCCTAGAGTTGTGAGTTCAATCCTTGAGGGGGCCGCTTAGGGATCTGACACAAAATGTCCCATGCATTTGGTCACTGTGGAGACCATATAAAACTAGAGGTGATTGAGAGGTCCAAATTATAATGGAGAGGAGAAATATTCAGCAATATCACTAGAAAACAGGACTCAATTTTATAAACAGACCAGCTCACTTCAATGTAATGGTCTAAATGAAAAACAAAATAGATCTGTTGCTTGAATAGGCTCTAGTCCCGCAACTGACAGTGAGTGGGCAGATTGCTGAATCTATGCAGGAGCCCCACAAAAGGCAGGTTCTGTACATGTGCAGAAGCCTCCCTGCTTGACATCAATTGCAGAGTCAGGGCCTTATATTAGTCTCTTATTTCACTGTTACCTTATTATGGTGGATGTGGATACACAACTTCAAGAGACTAATATAGCTTCTTTTTAGGCATATTCTTGGGAGCAAAGAGAAGTTTGCTGGAATATGAAAAGAAGACTACAGTGAATAAATGGACTAGACCTAACTGTAAAATAGGGCATTGTTGTTCGTTTTCTGACATCCTGCCTAGTGCTGGCCAAAATTGCAACCCTTTCTTTCAAGTGTATTGGGGCAGGGGAGGGAAGAGGAGGGAAATGAGAGACAGACTCGCAACTAACTTGACAGTTTGACTGTACAATTACAGAGCATGAAGGTAAAAAACCCCTCTAACCTCATAATGCACAGGTGTGATAGGGAAGTGGTTTTCAACCAGGGGTACGCGTACCCTTGGGTACACAGAGGTCTTCCAGGGGGTACATTAACTCCTCTAGATATTTGCCTAGTTTTACAACACTCCACCTAAAAAGCACTAGTGAGGTCAGTCAAAACTAAAATTTCATACAGACAATGACTTGTTGATACTGCACATAAGAATGGCCAGACCATTGGTCCATCTAGCCAATATCCTGTCTTCTGACAGTGGCCAATTCCAGGTGCCCCAAATGGAATGAACAAAACAGGTAATCATCAAGTGATCCATCCCCTGTCTCCCATTCCCAGCTTCTGGCAAACAGAGGCTAGGGACACCATCCCTGCCCATTCTGGCTTATAGCCATTGATGGACCTGTCCTCCATGAACTTTAGTTCTTTTTTTAACCCTGTTATAGTCTTGGCCTTCACAACATCCTTTGGCAAGGAGTTCCACAGGTTGACTACGTTGTGTGAAAAAATATTTATATTCCAATTGATTTATTTTATACTTCTATGCTAAAAATGAGAATGTAAGTAATATTTCAGTAATAGTGTACCGTGACACTTTTGTATTTTGATGTCCGATTGTGTAAGCAAGTGGTTTTAAGGGAGGTGAAACTTGGGGGTACGTGAGACAAATCAGACTCCTGAAAGAGGTACAGTAGTCTGGAAAGCTTGAGAGCCAATTGAGAGAGAGAATTGGATGTTCCAAGAGCCAGAGCAGGGCACAAGAGAGGGAGAAACGGAGACAATAGTTGCAGCAGTGCCCTAGGCAGCCAGGAGGGGGTGTATAGGGGCAGCAACTTTACCACACATTTATTATAAAATAAACTCAATATCACCAATTTCTTCTAACAGTGAATGTCTCATACTGTGTTTATAACTTCATACAACCCCCCACCAACCACCTTAAAAACTTTAGGTTGCAAAGCTAAGCGCTCAAAACTCAGGAAATTCCTGGATTAAGGTTGTCTTTGCATCATCACATGCTGTTTCTTCCACATAGCCCCTGGCCTTATTCAGAGTACAAGCTTGATGATTAAGGGATACAGGGTTGCAATGTTGCCCAGTTTCGTAATATCTGAGAATGTATTTAAACTCCTAGCTACTGGAGCCGATTCACTAGGTGAGAATCTCAACTTACTGGTGTGTTCAAATGAAAGTCCCTAGCCCTTATGGCTGTGGAGGAAAGCTTGAAAACAAAAGCTGAGTGCAACCTCGAGGCTCAGCAACCTGCAGCCAAATAAATAAATAAATAAATAAACCCCAATCTGTTTTAAGAGTCATATCTCATGATTTCTGGGAGTCTGCTGCATGATTTCCTGCCCATTTGCGGTTGGCACTAGTGGGTTGTGGGTCACTGTTGTCTGCTGCGAGCCCTGCGGAGCAAAGACTAGCTGTAGTACCGTACAGTGCATGCTAGGCACGCCCCCTCTGTCCCCTGGGCCAGGGCTGAGAGAGCGGGGAGGGCATAGTCCTTCCACCAGCCAGGGGATAAGGGAGGATCCTCAGCTGGCCACTTCCACCCGCTAGGCAGCTGAGCCCTGGGCCCACTTAGCTTGGGTGCGCACAAAGGAGGGCTGGGTGTCAGGACTAAGTACCGGCTTTCCGGGGGGCGGGCAGTGACCCTTCCACGCTTCTCCTTGTACTGCTCAGTTGGGAAGCAGCGCTGGGGCAGGGAAGCCCTTCCAGCCCCTGCCTACCCCTCTCCTTCCCCCTTCCTGCAGCTCTCTCCTTCTCGCCTGCTGCTGTCGGCCCCGCCGCGCCTATCGCCCTTTCCCCCCCCCTCGGCGGGGTCTGTCAGGCCTGGGTCGCCCCCCCCCCCCCCTTCGCTTGCTGTGGGCAGCAGCAGCGGCAGGGTTAACGCTGAGGAATGCAGCGGCGAGGAATGTGCATGCAGATGAGATGGATGTTAATCTCATGCTAATGAGCAGCGGCGGCGACTGCTGCCCGGGGCTGAGCCGGGCTCCCCGTTCTGAACCCAGACAGTGGCTGGGCTCAGCCCGGAACCCTGCCCTGGTGCTGCTGGAGCAGGCGGCGGCAGCCTAGACATGGTGGATTGAACCCGAGCAGTGGAGGAGGGTTTCCTGAGTGATTGCAAGAGACTCTCTGCTTCCCCCCGCCCCAGGCCCAGCTCCGGATCCCCCCTCCCCGTCCCCCGGCTCTACTGGGGGCTTTTCCCGCTTCCCTTCTTTCTTCCTGGCCCTATGGAGCAGCTACCCCCGGCGCCCGACCATGCCTAGGAAAGCGGGGAATGGGCAGCTCCCTTTACCCGATGGCTGGGAGGAGGCGAGGGATTACGACGGCAAAGTCTTCTACATTGACCACAACAACAAGCAGACCAGCTGGATCGACCCCCGGGACAGGTGGGCGCGGACGGAGGGAGGGGAGGCCCGGAGGGGATGGGGGCAAGGGCAGGCGTGGGGGAGACCCGGCAGCCGCAGGGTGAGCCCGGCTGAGAAGCGGCAGCCGGAGCCCCCGGGTGGGGGTAGGGGGGCAGGAAGGTCTCACCCCGTTATAGAATAGAAGAGACAAAGGGGGGCAGCCCTGTGGCAGGGGACGAGGGTGGGGGTTATGTGGGGTGGAGATGTGTTGGGACTGAGGGGGCTGTCTTGCTCTCACTCAATTTGGAAGCGGACTGAAGAGAAGTGGGAAAGGGAGAGTGCCTTGGAAACTGAGGCAACCCCCCCACAAACAAACGCTGGAAAGGGGGGGGAGTGGAGAACGAGTGCCTGTTTATCAAGGAAATCAGCCTGATCCTGTTGGCAGTTCAGTATTTATTGTCTCTCATTGATTTGGTTTCACCCCCTTTTTTTTTAAACAGTATCTATTTTGTGATTTTTTTGTGTGTGAACCCCACCCTTAATCTTCTTATTAAAAACTAGCTTTCATGCTCTTTACAGTTAATCTGTGCAGCCTGTGTGTGTATATATATAGTTGTGGTTTTATGAAATCTTTCCTTCATGTAGTCTGATATTGAGAATTGGGGACCCATGGATCCCAAGAAAGAAAGAGATTTAAAGATTGAAAGTAATTCGAATTTACTTGTCTGTCCTCTACAAACTTCTATAACAGTCTTTCCTGAGACGACCCAGAGAAGCAAATGCTAGGCATCCCGCTGACTCCTAAGTGTGGTATACTTGGGTCTGAATCCCTCAGTTTGTGAAAGTGCAGGGCTGTGGCATTTAACTCTCCTTTACTGTGAAAGCTCACATCACGAAACTGCCTGTCTCCTTGCTCCATGAACATGCCTGATATTTGTAGCCCAAAATATAGTTTTTATTTCTTTTTGTGAAGAAGCTAAGTCTGCAAGAGCTCTACAGGCCTCATCTATTAAGTAGGCCTCAGCCAGGCTAAATCCTTTCAGTCCCCCACCTAGAGACTGGGATGTTCCCTGCGTTTTTCAGTCCTATATATTTAAACAAGAACCACAAAAGACAAAACTTAGGGGTGGGAGGGAGTAAAACCAACTCTGATCCTGCTAAGGCACCAACTGTCTTATGTAAATCTTTCAGTTTTGGAGAGGCTTTTACTTTATAAGCCACTTTTTAAACCTGAGATCTGTTTTAATTTGTGGCCTAAAAATTTCTGAAATATAGATTATTTACTTTGTGCATAGTGCAAGGTATAGCATTATTATTAAGCCTGTTGTAATCCAATTATCAAAAACTTACAAATGGCATTATAAATTTATGGCACAAACCATGATGAATTATCCATGAAGGTCTTGGTTTATAGTTCCCTGCTGAAGTTAGAAAAGGCAGTTGTGATGAAGCTAGCTAGTGTCAGAGCTTTGCTGCTTGTTAGATGCATAGTGAAAGTTTTGACAAGCATCATACACACTCAGGCCTTCTTTCCTGATATACATGGTATTGGAATTAACTGTTAACCCTGTTGTTTGACTTCCTTTGCACTTTGAAACAACTTAAATATATTGTAAATGTCAGTGACATAGTGGTGTTCACAGGACAGTGATATTTGTTGGACCTGTTTAAATATTTGGCTTCTGCAGATGTTTTGGTAAATATTTTTGACTTCTGATTGAAAAACTCCCCATTTTAACTATTTTCCTTGAAATTAGTGTTTTCAATTCAGTTTTGTTCTAGATTTGTGTTTACAAAACAGATGACAAGAAAACAGCGTAAAGCAAATAGAAAGTCAAATTATGATTGCGGTTATCTATCTTACTGCCTTCTGAACAAATTAACACTTTAAAACAAAAGAAACATTTGACACTTATTGTGGATTCTATTGTCCTTAAAATGTTCAGCCATATTTATCCTGTATTTGTGTGATTAGTTTCCTAGTACATTTGAGTCTTTAATTACTACAGAGTTGTGTTTTTAGTTTTTGTTTTAAATATGAACTAGGAGAATTACAATTTGTATCTCTCTCATCATGCAGGGATTACTGTAAATTAATTTCTCAAAAAAAATCAAGGTGAGAAAGAGAGGATTTGAAACACAATCAAGCTCTGGAGGCTAGATGTATTTTCTTTAATGAGGACTAATGGAGTGAAGTCCTTGTTAAACAGTGTAGGAGACAGTGTTTGGAGTAACTCCATTAACTCTTGTCAATCTTGTTTCTCACTGTTACAAAACAAACAGAAAGAGGTATGTTGCACGAGGCACTTGAGATAATCCATAAAATAGTGGATATGGCTCAACTGAAACTGAATTACCTGCATGAAAAAGAGGCTGATTGTCCATGCACTATAAGATTTTAGTATCTGTACGTGCAATCAATATTTAGATTGCTGTCTAGATTTGGAATAGTAGAAATAACTTTCTTGAAATGCCTGTGAAATTACTTCACTCTGGGCTCTATTATGTTGAAAATATAAGTATATTAGAAAAATGCATGTTGATATACTATACAGGACAGATTAGAAAGCTGTCAGAAGAACTAGAAAGTGAGCCTCCAGGTTTTTGTCAATACAGCAATGTCTGGATTCTTAGTGATCTTGGAATGTATCTAAAACTGTCAAGATGAAGTGCCGAGGTACTGTGGTGGTGATGTACTGGGAAGCCTGAGACTGACTTGATCCGAAGAAGTGGGCTGTAGTCCACGAAAGCTTATGCTCTAATAAATTTGTTAGTCTCTAAGGTGCCACAAGTACTCCTGTTCTGTTAACACGGCTGCTACTCTGAAACCTGAGACTGACTTGACAACATACTTATATCTATTCAGCTAGGTATTTTCAACTTATGATTTACATCAGGGAACTGAATAAAATGAAACAGTTGCATAATGTACTTGTGGAATACACTAGTACAGGGATTCTCAAATTCTTTCATAACTTTGGCTAAATCTTAATAAGATACTGTCTCATGGGCAGCTTCCTTCCCATTTGCAATTCCATAACAGCCCCGTGGAAATCCCCTTTAACCCCGTGCTTAAAGGTAAAAGCAATATTGGTGAAAAAATGTAATACATTTTTAGTTTCTTTGAACTTTATTTAGCAGATGAGAATAATGGGGGATCCAACATCTTGTGACTAGGCAGCTCTCATCAGCAACTGCTCCCCGGATCACAGTTTGGGAACCTCTTTATTAACAGAGGAAAGACTAGATGTGTGAAGCTTCTTTTGTGTGGAAACTGACCTGGCAATTGAAAATATTGATTATCCTTCAAAGCTTTGGTGAAACTTGCTTGCATAGGAATATATGCAATGTGTGTGTGTGTGTGTGTGTGTGTGTGTGTGTAAAATATATAGTACCAAATTTGTGCTAAGCACATTAGACACTCCTAGGACAAGATCCCTGCCCACCCCCACCCCCCCACCCCCGACGTTTCCAATTTAAAGCCATGTTGCTGAGTATATGGATCAGGCCTGCTGACATAATGATTGTACTCTGCACTACAAAAGAAGAAGACTTGGAGTAAATTCATGGACCGGGCCAGCTCAGTTTTGCTCACCTCACTTGTGTGAGTAATCCAGTTGACTTTTTAATGGTGCTCATATTTGTCGGTGAGAATGATTTAGCCCCTGATTTTTGTACTCTCTAAGTCCATGCATACTGGAAGTGCTGTAGAGGTACTGTAATACACTCAGCTGCTAAGGGTTTTGGATTGCTTTGCATTGCTTGGCAGTGACCCCTCCAAACACTTCAGGAGCTGTGTTGACTTGGCTAGAGGAGACTGGTGGCTAAAAAGCAGGACCTCTAAGGTATGGAGTGTAAAGAGAAGCAAAACTGAGCTGAATTCAAACAGGAATGCAAAGAGCCTGGAAATATTTTTATTATTTAAATCTACAGACTTGACTCCCTTGCCTATTCTGCTGCTGCTTTTCTAAGCTACAGCAGACTGAAAACTGACCAGTTTTGTCAGTTCCACTGCTGCTATTTAGAACCAATTAGACAACAGTGAAATAAACACAACCCATGTCAGTTTCACTCTGCCTCAGCTTGGAAAGATATGAAAAGCTGCAGAGACCAGCTGTTGACTGGGGAGGAAGACCAAAGTAATAGGTGGGAGAGGGATAGAAGAACACACATTTCCCTCCTAGTCCCTTTGTATTCGTTAAGAGGCTGAGGCAAGGGCAGAGTTGAATAGCCTAGAGTAGAAGAGAAGGAAACAGTGAAAATATGCTTCTGTTCTGCAGCAGCCAACAGATGTTGGAAGGGTTTCACATTTATTAGACACTTCATTGGCGGCTAGCATGAATGGTGGAGCTGCAAGGAGGGTGTAGAGACAGCAGCTAAATAGGAATCTCAGCTCCCTCCAGTTTCCAGAAGTTGGATGGTTCTGGATTTCTCACCAGGGCAGTGGGTCTCCTTGTGTTTTGTGTTGGTTTCTGGGCAGTTAAGTGTCAGGTAAATTTTGCATGCCCTTGTAGTGACTGCCAGTCACCTTTAACAGATATCCTTCTAGTCATTTGCATAAAATGAGTTCCATATAATAAAATCTGCTATCATAATTGGCTCTGATAGACACACTTATTAAGAATTTCAGGGAATGAGTTAGCATCGGGGTTGAACTGCCCCTCCTCTTCTTTGCCTTTTGTAGAGTTGGTGAAATGTATCTCTAGAGAATTTATAGATTACTTTATCAAAGCAGTGATAGATTTATCGTGTTTTGGTGTTTGCCTAGTAGAGACTGCTCTAGAAATACCCTGTCTGCATAACCAAAACAAGGGTTTGAAAAATTTACCAGACAGCTAGTAGCTAAACCTGCTAGTTAGAGGTAGGTGTGAAATACAGTTATCTTGTGAACCATTGAAGTGGAGAAGAAGCCCAGTTCTCCTTGCTTCTTCCAGCTTCTAGTATGGAGAGGGTACTGGGATTTTTACTGGGGATCCCCACATCCTTCAATGGTGCCATTTTGGTGTTCTGGCTAGGAGACACTGTGGACATTAAAAGCTCTATTCCTTCTCCATATGGAAGGGACAAGGAGCTTTATTATTTCTTGTATTACCTAGGGGCCCTTGTCATAGACCAGGACCCCATTGTGACAGGTGCGGTACAAACACAACAAAAAGACAATCCCTGCCCCAATCTTTTTGTCTCTTCTCTATCCCAGCGATTCCTGGTTGCTATCCTATGAATAGCAGAGGGCATAGAAGGGACAGGATATGGGGAGACTTGAAGCTGCAGCTGCTTGAGGAGTGGAGCTTGCTGCTCAGACATATGTTACAGGAAGGCTGGGAAGGAGGCATGATTAGAGGTAGAAGAGGAGGCACGGGCATAGAGGTAGTTGGGATACAGTGCAGGCAAGAGCTTTTGGGAAGCTCCAAGTATTGACCCCAGGCAAGAGAGTTATTTGGATGGGGGGAGCGTCAGAGGACAGAAGTACCTAGTGGATCTGCTCGTCACAGAACTAAATAATGTTATCACAGATAAATAAAATGACTTTCTGTTCGCATGTGAAGAGTTCAGTGTCTGAGGTGCTATGAAAATATATTTGCATGTGAAACTTGGGGGTTGTGGTGATGATGATTCTTTAGCTGCAACGGCCTGAATTTTTTTTTTTTTTTTTTTAAAAGGGGTAAATTTTAACTTTGACTAAAAAAAGGTGGAAAGTTCAGTTGTCCTTTGAAGAGTTGTGGTGTAAAATTTGGAGACTAAGTCATTAAACTATAAAATATAGGAATTTTAATACTGTGTTAAGTACAAATCTCAACATGATCTTAACCATGGAGTCACTAGAGTAACTCTATTAAATAAATCCTCTGTATAGTAAGGTACAAATTACCTTTTCTATTCTGGTAGTGAAGAGGAGGAGTATGCAGCAGATCATCTGACACACCAAGTTGTACAACTTTTCTGTAAACCATTCTACTGAGACAGATCATTTGGCATCTAACTCTGTTAATGTGGTTCCTGACTTGCTTCAGTCTACATGCTAGCACTCCATCTTCCTTTACTCTTACACCAAATAACTAGGTTCCATCCGTTCCTGCATGGCCTCTCCTGCTTATAACCAGTATAGTGTGCTTCCTGTGAAACTCCCTGGTCCCTCACTCTGGTTTCAGTGGAAGTCTGGGAACTCCTTTCTTTGTCTGATTGCAGGGTTTTTCTTTTAAATAAACATGCCTGCTGCAGGAATTGAACCCACAATAAAATGCTAAAGGTCCCTGAACTCCTGGCACCAGACCTTCAGCTGCTTATCCTGCCTTCTGCAGGATTATGAAATGGATTGCGAGGCAGAATTCTAATATTATGTGGTATGTGATACTATGGTAACATCAGCCAGTATTTCAGAATAGCAGTGTTTTTGTTTTTTAACAAAATTGCGACTTGTTCCATGTGTGTGGTATGTACACTTTTTAAAATATTGACATTTGTTTACCATAATTGAAATACTATGGTGACTCTTGCCTAGGAGTGTTACCCCTTATATCTTTAAGGATGATAGAACTCAACTTTTCTCCAATCAAAACAGATA
Organism: Chrysemys picta bellii; assembly: GCF_011386835.1. Classification (NCBI taxonomy): domain Eukaryota; kingdom Metazoa; phylum Chordata; order Testudines; family Emydidae; genus Chrysemys; species Chrysemys picta. Next base: position 80,715,794 of record NC_088795.1, read on the forward strand.
AAGTTGACTAATCAAAAGATGCTGCAGTGTGTCCACTTATGTATGCAAGGTAAATATATTCTAGTGGCTAGGGCAGAGGATTGTCAGGGTTCTATCCCCGGCCCTGCCACTGACTTCCTATGTGACTATGGGCAAGTTATGTCAAGAAGTAATTGCATGATTAAAAAAAGTAATAGAATACCATTTATTTATTTAAATATTTTTGAATGTTTTTTACATTTTCAAATATATTGATCTAAATTACAGCATACAAATGTTTAGCATATCTGGCATGTAATTACCTTGCAATGCCAGCTACAAAAGTGCCATGCAAATGCCTGTTCTCACTTTCTGGTGACATTGTAAATAAGAAGAGGGCAGCATTCTCTCTCCCTTAAATGTAAACAAACTTGTTTGTCTTAGCGATTGGCTGAACAAGAAGTAGGACTTAGTGGACTTGTAGGCTCTGAAGCTTTACATTGTTTTGTTTTGAGTGCAGTTATGTAACAAAAAACATTTGTAAGTTGCACTTTCATGACAGAGATTGCACTACTGCACTTGTATGAAGTGAATTGGAAAATACTATTGCTTTTGTTTCATTTTTGCAGTGCAAATATTTGTAAGCAAAAATAGTATGCACTTTGATTTCAATTACAACACAGAATACGATATATATGAAAATGTAGAAAACATCCAAAATATTTAATAAATTTCAATTAGTATTCTATTATTTAACAGTGTAATTAAAACTGCAATTAATCATGATTAATTTTTTGAGTTAATTGCGGTTAATCGACAGCCCTATTCAGAAGTATAAATTATAATTATTAATAGCTGTGTATAATGTCTGTTTAAAGTTGACATCAATAAGAGATGAGTCTGATTTTCATAAACAGGGTTTTCAAACGAATACTGATATCGCAGCAAGAGAGTAAGGCCCTGATCTGACAATGTGGTTTGTGCAGGTGGGCCTTTATGCACATGCAGTATACCTCCATAAGGCTAGCAGGGGTCTGCCTGTGCCAATTAGACTGCATGATCATGGCCCAAATTATGTAGGGCTTGACCCAGGTCAGGTTTATTATCCTGTGTAATATGGAAACCAAATTCAATAGGAAGAAGTTCATTTGTGAAAAATGGTTTACTAAGCAGGGAGGGTGAAATGGTTGGGACTGGATGAAATGTAACTTTCTGGGATGGAGGGAGTGGTACCTCTAATGAATTTAATAGATTTTGGATAAAGGGTGAAGTAGTTTTATAACCATTGGTAACCATAGAACACAGCCTCACAGAGGGAGTATACCGCATTTGCATTTGAGATGTATGAGGTATGAAACTTCCTTGTTGAAAACAAACATGCCGTTTAGTTCACAGTTTGCTGTTACCCAAATTTGTTAAAGGAGAAATCCATAAGTTGTGTGTCATTCCTTTTTGTTAAATGTGTGTTTATCAATTTAGAAAAGAAATGTTTAGGCTTTGAGCCTGTGTTGAGAGCACAGGCTTTTGCCTATGCCTGTGTGATTCTCAATACACTATTAGGTTCTGAGATGACAAAAACCAAACAACCCCACTGTGCCTAGACTTGCCTATGGACATAGTGCAGTCAATGTTTTCAAGACCAGTTTTGTTTCTCATCCAACATGGCTGACAACTCCAAAAATCAGTCCTCTTCAACTCCATTCTGGTTGTACCTCCTCTGTTGTATTTCCATTAGTCCTGTAAAGCATCTTGGGGTACAGTTGGCAGGATCTGGGCCTTATTTTCCCACGACCGTTCATACAAACCACTTGAGCATGTATGTAACTTAACTCACACAAGTTCTTCCATAGAAGTCAATAGGACTACTCATGTGAGTATATTATGCACGTGCTTTAATGTTTGCAGGATCAGGCCTAACTTGTATTGTATTTTAATTGTTTATGCAGATTAGACACTTTTGTATAAAAAAATTATTTTCTCTCACCATCAAGCCATTCTCTCTGGTTAAAGATTAGACATGTTCAGATCTTCAGAGGTTTGACTCAGATTTCATCTTTCTAAAGTAAACGAATGAGTTAAATTTCCTGAGTTTTAATGTGGAGCTCAGATGAGAATCCAAAAACTGAGGTCCTTCCTGGTTGTTCTGCATGAATGTTAGATTTAAACTTTTTTTATTAAAGCTAATATTAAAATTGTCTCCTACATAGGTTAAAGAAAATGTCTGTACATCTGGGTATAGTGCCAGATAGCAATTGTGAAAAAACGGGACAGGGGGTGAGGGGGTAATAGGCACCTATATAAGAGAAAGTCCCCAAAAATGGGACTGTCCCTTTAAAAACAAGACATCTGGTCACCCTAAGTGCTTAAATTGTCCAAATGTACAAAGGTTGGTTTGAAAGTCATAAAATACATAGAGTACAAAATCGGCAACATTCCAAATTAAGGTTAATAAATTTAACTACTAAGGCACTCTAAGTATAAGGGCTTGCCCTGATGTCCTTGACCAAAAGTGCCCCGATCCTCCCTCTCCTTACATTGTTGTGAAGTGTATCAAATGACTTCCTCTTGCCCCAATGTCTGCCTCCAATAGTAATGTGTATAGGGCTTGTGAAGTGAGCTTAGATCCATTGGGATGGAAAGCACTTCCTGTGTAAAATGCATTCCACTGTAACTGAAGCAAATGACTGTGCTGTACACAAAGATAAGTGAATTAGGTAACAATCTGGCATGAAGTGAAGACCTTTTTAACCTCTGTATTGCGAGCATTGCAAAGTATGAAATGAACTGTTTATACATTTACAGTTGTCCTAGTGAATGGTGGAATGTTGTGGAAATAATCATCTGACATGCTTACAGAACATTCCTCACATAGTATTCAAATGATTAGAGAAATTATGGGATGCAGCAGAGCAGCCAAGCATTGAGCCGTTTTAGTCAGACATTGTGGTTTACTATTGTGGTAAGTGAGACACAATACATAGCAGCTCACATAGTAAACAGATGACTTGTTCTAAGTTGCTCAACCTCAGGTATTTTTTTCCCCATTTAGCTTGTTCTCTGTTTATCATTCTTAAACTTCTCCTTTTGTACTTTCCCTTTTGGTCTCATAGCTTGATACTGCTAATGAACAAAAGTTTGAGGTTCACTAAGTGATCATGTTATGCTTACCAAAGTATAGAAGTTGGATTGTGTATAGCAAAACAGAGCATTTGGAGTGATATGGCTTACTTTTTGTTGGATCTGTTTCCTTACTTACGTTGCTAGTTGCTATCCATTGTTCTCCTTTGCTTGCTAGGTGCTGTAATCCATATAAAAGATCCATGGACTTCTGCAAATTTCTGCTCAGAACCTTCCTGACCTCTTCATTGGGAATACATCCAAACTATTGAAGGTTTCATTTCCCAGACACACAGATTTAGCATGAAGAATTTACCTGGCTTGGAGAACAGAGTGTAATTTTTTTTCTTTTTACTTTCACTCTGCCCAATTTCTGTTGTTTTGATTCATTAATTCTGGAAAGTGCCCTCTGAAAATATGTAGGCATTTTAAACAACAGAAGTTGGTGCTAGAATTAGATTAGCTGTCACAGAGATGTGTGACCTGCACCCAGGGGCCTGTATCTGGCTGGGCAAAATAAATTAAAAAAAATCTGATCCTCCATAGAGGAGGTGGAATTATGTGCCATTGTTCAACAATCCTTTTTCCCCTTCTGACTTACTGAGAGAATGCCACTTGCCTGTCATCTTGACTTCCAGGAAGAAATCTGCTTGTTACAAGATTACCTTTAAAACAATCTTATTTTAATATTTGCCCCCTGCTCCTCCTCTCCCCTCAGCCCTGCTCCTCTTCTTCCCTCTGAGGCCCCATTCCCTGGTCAGACCTAGGGTGACCAGATCACCCAAGTCAAATATTGGGACGCGGGGGGGGGGGGGGGGGGGGGGCCAAAAAAAAAACCACCCTTCCTCCGCAAGTGCTGGAGGGAGGCCCGGGAGACTCAGGGGAAGCGAGACTCAGGGGAAGCGCGGGGCTGGGGTGAGTAAGAGTCCGGCCTGGCCCCGAGCAGGCAGGACTCAGTCGGGCGGTAGGGAGAAGAGGGGGGCGGCCCGCGGGGCCAGGCGGCGGCTGTTGTTCTCCCCCCCGGGCAGCGGGACACGGGAGCAGCCGCTGCTGCAGCTCCCACTGCTGCGGGGGGAGGAAGCGGCCATGGCACTTGGCGGCTGCGGCTCTGGTGCCCCCGAACCCCCCGGGCCGGGGCCTACTGCGGGGACCCAGCAGCGCGCACGCTGGGCCCAGCCCCTGGCCAGTCGCGTCTGGGCTGCTGCCCAGCTGGTGCTATCCCGCGGCGGCCCCGGGGCGGAGGCTTTGGCCGCGCAGCCCCGTTCGTTCCCCTGAGGGACCGAGCGGGACGGGGGGGCCGGGGCCCGCTGCCCCCACTCCGGGGCCGCCGCGCGATAGCACCAGCTGGGCAGCAGCCCAGACGCGACTGGCCAGGGGCTGGGTGCAGCGTGCGCGCTGCTGGGTCCCCGCAGCAGGCCCCGGCCCGGGGGGTTCGGGGGCGCCAGAGCCGCAGCCGCCGAGCGCCATGGCCGTTTCCTCCCTCGCGGCAGTGGGAGCTGCAGCAGCGGCTGCTCCCGTGTCCCGCTGCCCGGGGGGGAGAACAGCCGCCGCCTGGCACCGCGGGCCGCCCCCCTCCTCTCCCTACCGCCCAACTGAGTCCTGCCTGCTCGGGGCCAGGCCGGACTCTTACTCACCCTGGCCCCGCGCTTCCCCTGCATCTCCCGGGCCTTCCTCCAGCGCTTGCGGAGGGGGGAGGAATGGTGAGCCCGGGGAAGAGGCGGGGATTCGGGGAGGGAGCCAATCGGGGGAGGAGGGGGTGGAGTCGGGGCGGGGGGGGTGTGCGAGCACTTCTGGGCTCCAGGCTCCAGCGCATTTCCTTGTTTGTCCAGTGTCCCGACTGCACGTCGGTCGGGACGCGGGACAAACAAGGAAATATCGGGACAGTCCCGATAAAATCGGGATGTCTGGTCACCCTACTCAGACCAGAAGATGGAGCCTGGGGTAGAGTGAGCATATTCCCCCTGCCCGGAGCTGGCCCAAGCCCCCTCTCCCTCCCCTCTCTGCATGGAGCTGGCCTGAGCCACTTGCTCAAGTCCATTCCTCCCCTGCGCAGGGCTGGCCCGAGCACCACCCCCAACCCCTAGGTGATCAGTTGGCAAGAGCAAATGGGACAAATGCCCAGTTTTGCCAAAATGTTGGGACATCCGGGGCCAAAACGGGACATATGGTTATCCTAGGCCAGGGGTCCCCAAACTTTTTTCCTTTGTGCCCCCTCCCCCCACCAGGTTCTTCCCCACCCCCTGGGAGTGGGGGCCAGAGCCAAGAGCAGGTGCTGGGGGTCGCATTGGGACTGGGGGCTGCGGTCGGGAGCCAGGAGCGTGGCCACGACCAGGAGCAGATCTGGGGCTGGGGGTTGGGTTGGGGCCAGAGAGGAACTGGGGGCAGGGCTGGGTGGTGCTCTCCCCCTGAACATTCCTCTGTATCCCCCTAAAGGGGCATGCGCCACAGTGACTGTGGGGCCTTGGGGAAAGTGGAGGAGCAGAGGGTGGAGCTCCGTGGCTGGGGTGGGATATGCAGGGCCCCAATAAATCTTAATCCACCTCTGCCTACGCTACAGGCGCTACAGCAGTACAGCTGCATCTATGCCACTGTAGTGTAGATACTTGCTACAGCAATGAAAGGTTTTTTTTCTATTGCTGTAGTAAATCCACCCCCTCTGAGGCAGTAGGTAGCTAAGTCGACCTAGTGGTGTCTGTACTGGGGCTTAGGTTGTCTTAACGTCATACCCTTGGGAGATGTAGTTTTCACACACATAGCTGGATTGATTGAAGTTTTAGCTATAGGTCAGGGGTTAGGCCAAGGGTCGGCAACCTTTCAGAAGCGGTGTGCCGAGTCTTCATTTATTCACTCTGATTTAAGGTTTCGGGTGCCAGTAATACATTTTAATGTTTTTTAGAAGGTCTCCCTCTATAAGTCTATATATTATATAACTAAACTAGTGTTGTATTGTAAAATAAACAAGGTTTTCAAAATGTTTAAGAAGCTTCATTTAAAATGAAATTAAAATGTTGATCTTACACCACCGACCCGCTCAGCCCGCTGCTGGTCTGGGGTTCTGTTCACCTAGGCCAGCAGCGGGCTGAGCGAGGCCTGCAGCCAGGACCCCAGCTGGCAAGGGTCCGGCAGCTAGAACCCCAGACCAGCAGCGGGCTATGTGGGGCCGGCGGCCAGGACCCCAGACCGGCAGTGGACTGAGCGGCTCAGCTCACTGCTGCTCAGGGGTTCCATCTGCCAGCTCCTGCCAGCCGGGATCCTGGCTTCCGGATCCACTCAGCCCGCTGCCAGTCTGGAGTCCCGGCCCTCCCCACATACAGTGGGTACCTAGCAACAGAGGGTCCTGTGGCACCTTTGAGACTAACAGAAGTATTGGGAGCATAAGCTTTCGTGGGTAAGAACCTCACTTCTTCAGATGCAAGAATCTTGCATCTGAAGAAGTGAGGTTCTTACCCACGAAAGCTTATGCTCCCAATACTTCTGTTAGTCTCAAAGGTGCCACAGGACCCTCTGTTGCTTTTTACAGATTCAGACTAACACGGCTACCCCTCTGATAAGTGGGTACCTACCTTCTCCCGGGTTCTGGCCATTCTCTTCCTCTCTCTGCACTGAGCTGAGGGTGGCAGTGCACTGAGCACAGGGCTGGGGGTGAAGGGTCGGGCCAGGAGCTAAAATGAGGGAGGGGGCTCAGGGTTGGGGCAGGAGGTTCGGGTGTGGGGCACTTACCTGGGCAACTCCCATTTGATGTGAGGGGTGCAGATGGGAATGTGGGGGTGTGTGTGTGCAGGAGCTCCCGTTTGGTGTTCCGGGTGGGGGTGGGGATGTGGATGTGGCGGGTGCATGGGGTGTGGGGGGGCTGGGGATGTGGGGCGGTGCAGGTGTCAGGGCAGGGGGGGGCTGGGGATGTGTGGGGGTGCCAGAGTCAGGGCTAGGGTTGTGGGGGTGGGATGAAGGAGTCAAGCAGAGGGCTGGGTGTGTATGAGGGAGGTACAGGGCTCAGGGCAGGGGTCTGGGGTGTGTGCGGGGCTCAGGGCAGAGGGCAGGGTGTGTGTGTGTGGGGGGTCAGGGCTCAGGGGAGAGGGCTGGGTGACTGCCCCCCAGCGAACTCCCAACCCCCCAGCTCCTTGTCCCCTGACCACCCCCTCCAGAGACCCCCCCCACCCTAACTGCACCCCTCCAGGTCCCTCCTTGCTCCCTGTCCCCTGACTGCCCTGACCCCTATCCACCCCCCACCCCCTGACAGACCCTGGGACTCCCATGCCCCATCCAACCCCCCCTGCTCCCTGACTGCCCCCTCCAGAGACCCCCCCCCATCCAACCCACCCTGTCCCCTGACTGCCCCCACGCCCACCCCTTATCCAACCCCCCCGGACTCCTTACCATGAGGCTCCACGCAGAGCCTGATAAGCTGCCCCGCGGGAGCGCGCAGCCTCGGCCCCCAGAGCTCTGCGCGCGCGGCGGCAGGGCTTCGGGTGAGCGGGGAGCGTCTTTCCCTTCCCACAGAGCCAAACACTGCCCCGCGGGAGCGCACAGCTCCTACCCCCAGAGCGCTGCGCGCGCGGCGGCAGAGCTCCAGGAGAGGGAAGAAGGCGTGGGAGGGGCCATCAGCTTGCTGCATTCCGGCCCAGGAGCGCGGACCCCGCGGCTTGCCGTGCCGGGAGAGTGGGGTCATTTGCCCACCCCGTGCGCACGGCTATGCTTCTGCTCCCTGCCCCCCGCGGGCATATCTTTCAGGAAGTGGCTCTATTACCAGACTTGGGTCAGTCTGCAAAAAGTCAGTTAGCTCTTGTGTGATCAAGTGTCAACCTCAAATCTCACCATTCTTGGATCCAAATGCTAAGCTCTACTTCAACCTTGACTTCCCAAATAACACACAATCTACCATCTTAATAAATTAAGAAAACACAGTTTAACCATAGGGAAGGGAATAAGATAAACAGCATATGACTGATGTTAACCATCTGTTTTTCTCATTGGAAGGCTCTCTGATAACACAATCTGAGACCCTGAATGGAAAAAAATACAGTAGACATAAGAAACTTAATTGTGACATTTGGAATTGTTCATTTAGCAGTTATGGGCCAAGTGAAATCCTGTTAAGACTTTCAGAGCTTGAGGCTGAAAAAACATTTTCTCGTTAACTTTTTATTTTGTTTGTGGGTTAATTAAATTGACAGATTAAAAAAATAAACAATGAGTGATCCGTTTGGGAGGTGTCCATTTAAAACTGCTTTCGAGCAGGATGAGAGCAAAAGAGAAACCTTGTTTGGAAATCTGTCTCAGAGTCAGTTACAAAATTTAGTTGGTTGAAGCATGGTAAGGTGGAAATTTTGAGAGACTATTATATCTGCCATAACATGTTGAAATTGAGTATTGGGAAGGTGTCAGATCACTATTGAACAGGTTAACAGAGTGAACCATGTAGGCAGCATTTCGGTCTGGCCACAATCCCCGGAAACTGTACAGAGGTATACAGAAATGCAAACTCAAAGAGGCCATGGAAGCGGGAATTTCCAGAGGGACTTTGTATACAATTTGCCCTGGGTAAAATGACGGCAGCTGATCACTAGCTAACTTCTAATGTGAAGAAATGGGCTTTAGGAGAGGGAGACTGTTGGAATCCCAAAAGACGCTTCTCTTCTATATGAATGAAACAACTTCAAATAATGGTGAGCTACATAGGCGTGGGATGTAGGGATGCGGGGGGTACCGCAGCACCCCCAGGTTCTATGAGGGGTACCGGCTGCGCTCTGGGCTGCGCCTGTGGGGTCCCAGTTGCACCCGCAGGGGCCTGGCTGCAAGCCCCAGGCCCGGGGTACACGCAGGGTTCCGACTGCTGGCTCTGCACGAGGTAAAAAGTATGGAGATAGTTTTTGCTGGCTTTCATCACCCTCACTATAAAAAGCGTTCCAACACCAGTGGTGAGCTATGATAGCTGTGAGGGAGCAGCATGTTCACTGTAGCTTTCCAGTGTTAAAATCTGCAAGCAGTTATGTGGGCCCAGTGCCTCCACCTGTTGTTAGACTGTTCTCACTGGATCGTTTTGAGCACTGGCAATGTGTTTGGTATTTCACAACACATCGAAGACATGGCCGCTGCTCAAAGAATCTTCGTCTTCAGAGTTGATAGGGAAGTCATACATAGCACTTGGTGACCAAGAAGTAGAAAGGTCACGTAACAGAGAGCATTTAAACAAAATTAATAATAGTACTTATGCTGGTGACACACTAAAGGCCTATTGGATGCCTTTCTGGGAGAACTCTTTAAATGAGAGATTGCCAAAAAGAGTATCAGTTTGACTCTGAGTTCATGCTGTGAACATAGTGAAAGTTTCAACTGCAAAATGCAATGTTTGACTTCTTTTAATCATACATGCAGCTTATGATGCTCTATTAAAACCAACTTCTCTACAAAACAAGCTCTTGTTTGATTGGAAGCTTGGCCCAGTGTTTAGGACTTGGGGAACCTCCGCTTTGTCAGATTTCCTATATGACTGTAGGCAAGTCATTGAGTATGTGTGTCCTAGGTCCCATCTGTAAAATGGGGATGATCACCCCAATTTACAGGGGCGTGATGGGTGGTGGGGCAAGTAGGTACAAGTATGTGAGATATTTTGCCACTGTGCCCAAGCTAAGTTGCAAATGGGAAATGAGGTATGGAGTGAGTGTGTGTGTGTGTGTGTTGTGAACTAGCGGACTCACAAGATGGAACTTGACCTATTTTGGGTCAAAAATATCTGGTGTAGAAACATATGGGTTATGATCACTGATGACTTGAGGAATCTGTCTATATACAATGTATGAATTGTGGTTGGCATTATGAAGTTGTTATATCATGGCATGCCTTTATGTGGACATGGAAGCCACCATTTGCTTATGGGCCGTAGCATGTGTCTGCCAGACTAGGGACAATAGTTTGTCATTAAATTTTAAATGGTCAACTGTTCAGATGGAAACACCTTGGGTCAATGGATTGACTAAAGATGGGAGAAGCTTGTCCGTTCAATTATGCACTGACGGGGAGTGGAAAATCCCAGCAGCAGAGTCGAGGTGTTGGTAGGGGGAGAGATTTACAGAGCAAGGGTCAGGAAGCTTTGGACAGGAGAGAGGCATGTTTTCATAGCAGGGAGTTTGGTTAAACCAGGGAACCAGCTAAAGGAAGAGAAGGCTAGTTGGCTGAGGGAGGTGCCGTGAGTCTAGACTGGAGCAAAGTCATGAGCTGCAGGAGAAGGATCTTAGATGCTCCAGAGAACTAGTTCCAAGCCCAAAAGGCTCTCCAGAATGGCAGGGAAAATGCCGACATGTGTGTTTATTTTGTCTAGATCTGTGTATCTTTCATGCTAAGTAAAGAGTAATGGTGGTTACAGTCCTGTGCAAAGTGTCTGTTCGCTTTCATTGTCTTGTGCCACTGAAGAGTTAAACTGTAAATTCAGAGTGGTGGGAGGAGGTATATTGTAAGCTACAGAAAGGAAAATCTGAGGGGCCGGCACTAGTATCAGGGGCTGAGCAATTGGACTTCAGGATCCCAGCTCTCAGAAGTAGGTGCTAAACAGGATCTACACCCTTGGAATATGTCTAGAGACCCTAGCCAGGGATAGTGCCTGGAGTCTGCTCAGATTTGAGGCTTAAAGAGCACACAAGGTCCACTGATCTGAGTCCCAAACACAACAGCCTGGAGAGTGTCCAGCCATGGGAGGGGGGGGAGCTTGCACGCGTGTGTGTGTGCACATGCGTGTGTGTATGTGTGAGAGAGAATATCGCTTTCTTCTAGTAGGTGGTTGGAGAGGGCTTTGTTCTGGCACAGGAGAGCCTGGTAAACTGTGATCGGCATTCTTCAGTCTGTTCAAGAGTTAATCTGTGAAAGAAGCATGGTAGGCAGCTTGTCTGTCAGTGGTGGTTCCACCTGCCTGGGCTCTGACTAGCCACCTTGGCATGCAAGTGACATATCAACACCATGACAGAGGGAAAAGAATTTCTCCGGTATTGTTTTCAGCAGGGAGCGATCTGCAGAATGATGAGGGGAAGGATAGCCTTGTGGGAAGGTGTTGGATTGGGAGTCAGTTTTGGGTTCAGTTCCTAATTTTACTATGAACTTCCTTTGTGACCTTGTACAAATCATTTACTCGTCTGTAATATAAGGATTATACCCCCCTGTACACACGCATTCTCCCACCCTTTGTCAGGCTCATAGTCATAGATTTTAAATGTTTTGGGGCAGGGACTGTCTCTTGCTATTTGTTTGTACAGCACCATGCATGCCTACACCACAGTTACACAGCCCTTTGGCCTGTGCCAGCTGATTTGGGCTAATCATGGGTTTTTAATTGCAGTGTAGACATACTCTTAATGTCATTCCTGAAGGTATAACTGTTTTCAGCACCTTCAAGGTGGACCAAGGCAGGATGCTGTCCTAAGGCATCTGAAGACTAAAGGGTGAAGCAATCAGACTACCATTCATTTTATCACTGAGGGCACTGAAGGCTGTTGTCTGGACCTTTAGGATATTTCTTGGAGACCTAAGGGTTAGAGGTCCGCTTTGCTATATGATCTGATCTTATGGGGGTGTCTGTCAATCTACACTTCACCCAGTCTCTCTCTTTTTTTGGTGGGGTGGGGGGGAGGATTGTCATGGTCTTCCCCCAATATACGTCCTACTGCTTGGAGTTTTCCTGAACAGCATTGTGAAATTCATCTGATTCTTATTAGTTTCACTGGTGCCCACTTCTTCTATTCAGAAGTTTGTGAAACCTGACAAGACCCTGTTCAGTGTTACTGTACGGCAGTCTGGGGAAATCTCTGAGCAGTACAGAAACTGGCCCTTTCTCTCTGAAGATCTAGGAAGACAACAGTGCATCAGTTTACCCTTGGTCTACATTTGAAAGTGTCTCCCATCCATAAGGGCTAGCAAGTACATATTTTTATTAAAGCTTTAGATTTTGCTTATGTTGATAGCATTTACCTGGCAAAGATTTCTGTTGCCACTGAGGAGTGGCTCTTTTGAGCCCTGTAGTTAGATGCTAAATTAATTTACAGTGGAGCAATAAGGCTGGTGTTCCTCTTTTTTCATACTAAATTAGCGTAGTCATAACACGAAAGACATTTTATCTTTTCCAAACTTAGAATTCTTGGAAGGGACTGCATTTTAAAACCTGATGTCCAGCAGTTCTCTCCTGAAAGTGCTCAGGGGTAGAAGACTGAGTATAACTCTTCTGAATGGCATCTTGCTGTACTCAATAAATCATAGTAGTTCCTGTCCAACAATCCAGTTGTTTTAAACAAGTAAGTGTGGAGAGCACCTAAATTAATTCCACCCCCCAGCCTCAAAAACTATGTCCAATGGTGAGCCAATTTATGGAAGACCGATATGTTTGGTAGTGAACAAAGCAGACACCTGACTTTCCTGTGGAATGGCTGTTTTCACCGTCTCCCCTTTAAATTCTAAACTTATGTTTGTGCAAAGGTCTTGGCTTTTCATTACTTAGTCTTGCTTCTAGTCACAAGACACAGGCCTGGTCTACACTATGAGTTTAGTTCGAATTTAGCAGCGTTAAATCAAATTAACCCTGCACCTGTCCACACAACGAAGCCATTTACCTCGAAATAAAGGGCTCTTAAAATCGATTTCTGTACTCCTCACCGATGAGGGGAGTAGCGCCGAAATTGACATTGCCATTTCGAATTAGGCTTAGTGTGGCCGCAATTCGAAAGTATTGGCCTCCGTGAGCTATCCCACAGTGCACCATTGTGACCGCTCTGGACAGCAATCTGAACTCGGATGCACTGGCCAGGTAGACAGGAAAAGCCCCGTGAACTTTTGAATTTCATTTCCTGTTTGCCCAGCGTGGAGAGCACAGGTGACCACACAGAGCTCATCAGCACAGGTAACCATGCAGTCCAAGAATCGAAAAAGAGCACCAGCATGGACCGTACGGGAGGTACTGGATCTGATCGCTATATGGGGAGAGGATTCTGTGCTAGCAGAACTATGTTCCAAAAGACGAAATGCCAAAACATTTGAAAAAATCTCCAAGGGCATGATGGAGAGAGGCCACAATAGGGACTCACTACAGTGCCGCGTGAAAGTTAAGGAGGTCAGACAAGCATACCAGAAAACCAGGGAAGCAAACGGAAGGTCCGGGGCAGAGTCGCAGACATGCCGCTTCTACGCTGAGCTGCATGCAATTCTAGGGGGGCCCGCCACCACTACCCCACCCCTGACCGTGGATTCCGAGGAGGGGGTAATCTCAACCATGCCTGAGGATTCTGCGGATGGGGAAGATGAGGAGGAGGAGCTTGCGGAGAGCACACAGCACTCCAATCTCCCAACCAGCCAGGATCTTTTTCTCAGCCTGACTGAAGTACCCTTCCAACCCCCAGAAAATGAGGCCATGGAAAGGACCTCTGGTGAGTGTACCTTTGTAAATATAAAACATGGTTGAAGCATATTTTAATGATTAATTTGCCCTGAGGACTTGGGATGCATTCGTGGCCAGTACAGCTACTGGAAAAGTCTGTTAACGTGTCTGGGGATGGAGCGGAAATCCTCCAGGGACACCTCCATGAAGCTCTCCTGTAGGTACTCCAAAAGCCTTTGCAGAAGGTTTCTGGGCAGTGCAGTCTTATTCCGTCCTCCATGGTAGGACACTTTGACCACACCATGCTAGTAGCAAGCAATCTGGTATCATTGCATGACAAAGCCTGGCAACGTATGGTCCCGGTGTTTGCTGGCATTCAAGCAACATCCATTCTTTATCTCGCTGTGTTATCCTCAGGAGAGTGATATCGTTCATGGTAACCTGGTTGAAATACGGGAATTTAATTAAGGGGACAGAGGTGGCCGTTCCTACTGGGCTGTTCGCCTGTGGCTGAAAAGAAATCCTTCCCTGCAGTTAGCCAAGCGTGGGGGGGGAGGAATTGGCCCTGAGCTTTTCACGTTTGGCTAGCAGGGATCTTTCCTGATACCAGCCACGCGGTGGGGGGAGGAATAAAGCAATCAGAGAATTGGATGGGGAGTGGGGTTAGTTTGGTTTCTGCTGCTGCACGTTAATAGGAAAACCGCAGCACTCAACGGGCTTTGCTTGGTATGTGGGAAAGGAGGGCGCTGCTTTTCTGAAGACTACAGAAGCCGAAAGACAATGGCTTACCATGGCCGCATGCAAGCCGAATTCTGTTGCCCTGACCTGCATCTGTGCTCTTACACCAAAGCCACAGGCACTCAATATTAAGATGCAAAATGCGACCTTGTACCGAAATCACCTGTGCTATGTAATGTGAATAGTGTTGTTCACCGTGAAAGAGTATAAGGATTGTTCTGTAAAATGTATCTTTTTAAATACTTCTCTCCTTTTTTCCATCCCTCCAGCAGCTGCAGATTTTTCAAGCATCCCTCCTCCGTCCCGAAGGCTATCTCAGATAAGGCGGCGGAGAAAGAGGATGCGAGACGAGATGTTCTCTGAAATCATGGAATCCATCCGCAATGAAAGAGCTCATCTGAATGAGTGGAAGGACACGATATCAAAGTACAGGAAAGATGCCAGTGAACGTGAGGCCATGAGGGACGCTCGAGATGAGAGGTGGCAGGCTGCAATGCTGGGGCTGCTGCGTGATCAAACGGACATGCTCTGGTGTCTGGTGGAGCTTCAGGAATGGCAGCAGGATCACAGAGTGCTGCTGCAGCCGCTGTGTAACCTCCCCCCCGACCATGTTCCATAGCCTCCTCACCCAGATGTGTAAGAACGTGGGGGGGAGGCTCCGTGCACCCTCCCACTCCACCCCAGGGGATAGCCCAAGCAAAAGGCTGTCATTACTTTGAACTTTTTTAGTGGCCTTTTCCTTCCCTCCTATCCTCTTCCCAAACCCCACCCGGGTTACCTTGTCAGTTCTCTCCCTATGTTTATAATCAATTAATAAAGAATACATGATTTTTAAATGATAGTGACTTTATTTCCTTTGAAAGCAAGCTGTGATCGAAGGGGGGAGGGTGGTTTGCTTACAGGGAATGAATCGATCAAGGGGGCGGGTTTTCAACAAACAGAACTTTCACACAGTAGCCTGGCCAGTCATGAAACTGGTTTTCAGAGCTTTTCTGATGGGCTTCCTGGTTTGCTCTTCTAATCACCCTGGTGTCTGGCTGCACGTAATCAGCGGCCAGGCGATTTGCCTCAGCCTCCACCCCACCGTAGAGGTCTCCCCCTTACTCTCACAGAGATTGTGGAGCACACAGCAAGCAGCAATAACAATGGGAATATTGGTTTGGCTGAGGTCTGAGCGAGTCAGTAACGTGCGCCAGCGACCCTTTAAACGTCCAAATGCACATTCTACCACCATTCTGCACTTGCTCAGCCTGTAGCTGAACAGCTCCTGATTATTGTCCAGGCTGCCTGTGTATGGCTTCATGAGCCATGGCATTAAGGGGTAGGCTGGGTCCCCAAGGATAACTATAGGCATTTCAACATCCCCAACGGTTATTTTCTGGTCTGGGAAGTAAATCCCTTGCTGCAGCCGTTTAAACAGAGTAGTGGCCCTGAAGACGCAAGCATCATGAACCCTTCCCGGCTATCCCACGTTGATGGTGATCCACCAGTGCTTGCAGCACCATTGAAAAGTATCCCTTGTGTGGTTTATGTACTGGCTACACTGGTGCTCCGGTGCCAAGATAGGGATATGGGTTTCATCTATCGCCCCACCACAGTTAGGGAATCCCATTGCAGCAAAGCCATCCACTATGACCTTCACGTTTCCCAGAGTCACTACCTTTTGTAGCAGCAGCCCAGTGATTGCTTTGGCTACTTGCATCACAGCAGCCCCCACAGTAGATTTGCCCACTCCAAATTGATTCCCGACTGACCGGTAGCTGTCTGGCGTTGCAAGCTTCTACAGGGCTATCGCCACTCGCTTCTCAACTGTGAGGGCTGCTCTCATCTTGGTATTCGGACGCTTCAGGGCAGGGGAAAGCAAGTCACAAAGTTCCATGAAAGTGCCCTTATGCATGCGAAAGTTTTGCAGCCACTGGGAATCGTCCCACACCTGCAACACTATGTGGTCCCACCAGTCTGTGCTTGTTTCCCGGGCCCAGAATCTGCATTCCACGGCTATAATCTGCCCCATTAACAGCATGATCTATCAAACTGCAGGCCCCAGTGCTTTGGAGAATTCCATGTCCATATCCTCATCACTCTCGTTGCTGCGCTGCTGTAACCTACTCCTCCTTGCCTGGTTTTGCAGGTTCTAGTTCAGCATAAACTGCACGATAACGCGTGAGGTGTTTACAACATTCATGACTGCTGTCTTGAGCTGAGCGGGCTCCATGCTTGCCATGGTATGGCATCTGCACTGTTCACCCAGGAAAAAAGGCGCGAAATGGTTGTCTGCCGTTGCTTTCTTGGAAGGAGGGGGTTCTGTACCCAGAACCACCCGTGACGATGTTTTTGGCCCCATCAGGCATTGGGATCTCAACTCAGAATTCCAATGGGCGGAGGAGACTGTGGGAACTATGGGATAGCTACCCACAGTGCAATGATCCGGAAGTCGACGCTAGCCTCGGTTCATGGACGCATACCGCCTAATTAATGTGCTTAGTGTGGCTGCATACCCTCAACTTTATAAAATCGGTTACCAAAAATCGACTTCTGTAAATTCGGAGTAATCCAGTAGTGTAGACATACCCACAGAGTACTCCAGAGTACCCTGCACTGGGGTTCCAGATTTGTACGTAGAGGCTTGATGATATGTTTTTAAACATCATCTTTAAAATTACTATTCAGAGAGGAGAGATCTGCAGAAGTTCTTGTCTTTTATGAAGTCTCAAGTTTTAAAATGCTTTTCCTCATTATTCCTGTGACAAGTTCAATATGAAAGATTGACTCAGGTTTTTATTATTATTTTTAATATCACTGTACTTTTCTACATACGCTCTGTCTGGATGACACTAATAAATATTGGAGAAATAGTTCTGTGACATGAAGTTTGGTCTCCTAACTGAGTTTGGTGAACTCAACTTGAGGTAAGGCTTTTGTATTTGGTTTTCATTTCTTACTGACATTTGTGGACTGCAAGTTGCATACTTGATTTGGATGTGTTCTGTCTTGAAGTTGTCATGCATTTAAATTACCTAAGGCTGTCAATTATAGTAGTCTCTTTGAATCCTACTTGTCATATGGCACAATTAGATTTTAAGAAGCTCTTGCAGTGATGAATAATAGGAATATTTTCAATTTTGCAGATAGAAAATGTGAAGTATTTCAAGTTATGATATATTGCGTTAAGAGATGCTTTTGTTTTAAACATAACTGTATGCTTATAATAGATGTATCTTGTGCAATTCCTCCTTGTGGAATGTTGTTCATTGTATATTCTGTTAAAGTGATTACTGCTTATGGGCAGCAGATTTTCATTTGAACTGTTTTATTTATAAGGGACTCATGCCTTCTGGGGAGCACTTCCACCATGATCAGTAGGAATTGTACTTGCATATATAGTACTGTATGAATTCATGAGACAGATTCAATAAGTAGACAACAGTAGGGTCATGGAAGAAGTGGGTCTCCAGGAAGGAATTAAAGACGGTAGTGGCTTTGTGGTCCCCCTCAGGGAATTCCATGTGTATGAATATTGTGGAATAAACACAGAGGTGGTTAAGGGTGACTAGGTATGGGAGAACGCACAATTTTTCATTGTGCTAATGTTCACATTCCGATGGGTCTTTAGACGGCTTGCAGCTTGAGGCCAGTATCTGACTTGTCAGTTACTGGTAGCTGGAGAATTCAGGGGGAAGGCAGTTCCTGCCTGTTTTGTTCTGCCTCCACAGCGACAGCAAGTTCAACGAGAACTCCCTGCTGCAGAGCTTTTCTGACAAAAATTCCAAACTTCATTTCAAATTTCAGACTAACAGTTGGGTTTAGGAATTTGGCCACCTGAATTCCAGCTTTGTCCTGCGGCTACTTTATTTTTCCTCTTCAATTTTGCTCCCCCCTTCAGAGGTGCTATGGTGACTGGTACCTCTCTGCAGCTGCTTGAGGAGCTAGCAAGGCTGAAGAAGATGAGGGTTGGGGGAAGGAGAGAAGGACAAGATCTCCTGCTCCAATCCCCTTTGTTTCTCAATGGGGAGTTTGACCTCTTCTGTAGGCAGAATTTTCCCCTGCAGCAGGTCATTCCAAGCTTGGCTTTTCTTTGATCCCCTTCCATAGGCGGAAAAAGAGGCAGGCAGGATTGGAGGCAAGCAGGATTGCTCCGCTACCACATGGAGCCACCACTCATTCTCCATAAGGCAAATCTTGCCTGTCCCCCTATATTCTGCACCACTTCTCTAGAATCTGGAGATCGGCCATCTCCACACCTCTATTATGCCTTGGGGCACACCTCGGGGGCATTTGAGATAGCTCAAACATTGGGGCCAGAAAATGCAGGAAGACTTATCCCCTCTGCTTCCAACCGGGCTGCCAAGGAGGTGCCAAACGGACTTTTCAGTGAGTGCTTTGAAGCTGTGCTCAGAATGTCTGGTTAAAAGAAAGAAAGCACCAGGCTAATGTCCCCAGCTGCCACTGCAGGTCACCATGCTCCACCAACCAGATTAATGTCCTCAGCTGCCAGCGAGGGTCACCAAGCACCACTGCTTCCTTCCACTTCTCCCAGCAGCTGGTTGTGGAGAGGGGAGAGCAGCCCAGCACAGGAGAACAAGTAGGTAAAGAGCCTCTCAGCCCATTGTTCACTGCTTTTGAGCCCCCTCAGTGTCAGTTATATAAGGCCATAAACTTCCTCACTGTGCACTGATCCAAAGCCAACCAATATCACTATGAAAGGTAGATGTGGCAATTTTCCCTGGTGGCTACGGACTCCAGGCTTCCTACAAGGAGAGGTTTTTTTTTTTTTTTTTGTTTTTTTTTTTATTTACCTGTGTGGTTGGAATGCTGGAGGCACAAAACATGTCCTGACAATGTGTCTCACATTTCATGGTTGTGTTGCATAATATGTGGAGATGCTGAGTTGCAGCGGTGTGATGTGAAGAAATAAGCAGTACAGTAAATTGTCAAGACTTCACATGACAATGAACTTGTAGCTGCTTTAGTGCCATTGGGTGAGTTCTCTTGTTCTTCAAGCTGGTATATCTGTTTATTAAAGAAGCATGTATACCAAATCAGAAGCCTTGCTCATAATGTCAGTTTGACAATGAAACAACTTTAACCCAGACAATGTAGCAGTGTATAAAGAAAGAGAATTTGACCGGGGAGTGCTCTTTGTGTGTCCTTGGCGTATAGCAGTGATATCAGTAAGGGGTGGAGCTTAAGACCCTCTCATTTGAATTTGTCCAGAAAGGTGGGAGTAAGGCACAACTATTTTTTATTTAAAATGTATTTGAGAACAGGTTTTGACAAAAAAATAAATAAAGCAGAAGTAGATCTTCATGGACCATGGGTCACGGGCTGAAAGTGAACAAAGTCAAAAGTTACACAGATCACGTTTTTAGAAACAACTAAAACTACTTTCTCTGTTTGTTTCAAAGCTCTGCTTTTGTTCTAGTTAATTATGAAAGTGCTGGGCAGCTTGGCACAAATAAACACATTTAGTTCACTGAGAACTGGAAATATAAGTGATTTCAACTTGCAAATGTGTATTGCTTTTAGAATCATGTGGTGAAATAATTGTTTTTTCATTGCCGAGAGCACTCAGAACTATTTTTTCCCTTTTAAACTTCTAACTTAAAAAAAAAAAAAGACAGAAAAGCAAATCTCCCTTTCTGATTTTAAGTCAATCCTTGTTCTGTTCGAAGACATAATTTCAAAATTCCTTTAAGATTTATTTTTCTCCCCTCTCGCTAGTTATATATGCCAAGCCAGAAAATTTTTGCTTCTCTTAAACATGCAAGAGAATCCCCAGAGTCTAAAACAAAGAAAACAGAATTATGTCAGAGTGTAGATAATTGTAGTTTCTCTTCTTTCCTGCACCTCTCCTCTTGCAAAGGTTCTAAAATAGAATGATAGCCCCATTGAGTCTCTGGGAATGAGCTCAAAAAGTAAGTTCATCCACCACCACCAGTTTGCAGGCAATCTGTTCCCTCATTAGGCCAAATTCTATGTCCATGTACGTATGTGCAACTCCCATTGGAGTTATTGTTCCTTTATATCCAGGAGTAAAATAAGGCTCTGGGAACCAGATTTTCAAATGTATGTAGGCATCTAAAGATGCAGGTGCCTAGTGGGATTTTTTAAAAAGTACTTTAACAGATTAGGCACCTAACTCCAAGTAATTTAAATGAGGGGTAGATGCTTATCCGTATCTTTAAAGAAATAAATACCTTTGAAAATCTGGCCATGGATGACTAACCCCAGCAAGGGGAAAATCTGAAGCCAAGCCTTTCAATGTAAAGTCTGATCTTTTTAAGGCTTGAACACGGCATAAAGTAAACCATTTCCCAAAGGAGGTAGGCATATAGCGTAGAAGACCTGGAGAAGGAAATACTATTTAAAGTGTGTTAATTTTGTATTACTGTACTATCTACATAATATTTATGTAGCTAGTAATATGGTTTCATTAAGATGTGTACTGAAACATTACACAGGGTATTTGATAGTAGAGGTCTGTATCTGGGGCATCTCATAAAAGAAAATCTTCGCTATTTAGCTTAAAAGAATAATAAATGGCAAATGGAGACATCATCTTTTGCCAAGACAAGTGTTATCACATATTTCCAGTGTATACAAGCTCATATTTTGGTCTTGCATTGCTCAGACTGAATGGGAACTGTACTCTTAGCCAAATACTCGGTGATCTTACCAAATAATCCTTTAAAAAATGTAGTTTATAAGAAATTCTAGAAGTATGTGAAATTGCAGCTTTTCAGTCTTCTGAAACTTGCTTTAATGGCATCATGCCTCATCCAGTACAGAAGATATGTACAGTGTGTGAGATTACTGTTCAATCAATGCTTTATGCTTAGGCACCATGTTTTTGTAAAAGTGCCTCTGTTTAAAATAAGGCAGCATTGTAGCTTTCAGTGCTATCAGCAACTACGTTTAAAGTTCACAGTCTTAGAACTTAGTAAAGAGAGAAGTTCTGGCTTGAAGGAATAGCCTAGTACAACTTAAAGCCACTGAAATCTAAAGCCTCTCACGAGTAAACTTAATGTTTCTTCAACTTGGCTTCAGCTAACTAATAACGATTGCTGTGCTAATTGAAGTTAATGGCAAAGTTTCCATTGACTTTAGTGGTACAGGATGAGGACCAAAGTGTTACGTGCCCTCAAATCTCATTCTAGAGGTGCTCAATCCTCTCAGGATCAGGCTCTTTGGCATACATTTTTACTCACGGGAATTCAAATGGCCATTAGAATGATCTGCTACAGTAACTGACTGAGAAGCTGTTGCCATTCTTTATATTGCAGCAGAAAATGCATGTTAGTTCTCAAAATTCTTCCCTTGTCATATAACCTTTGCTTTGTAACAATTAAAGGTCATTGTCCATCTGCCTCTGGTTGTGTGTGGGTTTTTTTTGTATGTTTGTTTTTTAAATCCTTGAAGCGGGGTGAGCTCAAAAGCATGTTTTCTGGCCACATTGAGTTTAACCTGGATCTCCACAAGGAGATACCTGAAAGACAGACTAAGATGCAAGATTGGATGGTGGGGAAACAAGAGGAGAAATAGATGTGTCTGTGTAAAGGCGGTGTGTACTGCCATGCTTCTGGGTAAGAGTGCCTAGAAACAGTCTTTGGAGAGAGAAAAGCAGGGGTTCAAGGCAGGAGCTTTCGGGAACACTCCATGAAGGTAGCTGGAGTACAGGCGTATACACCAAATGAGACTCTGAAGATGCAATTGGAGAGGTAGGAGGAGGATCATGAGAAGATATTGAAAGAGCAGTGGAAGACAAGGGAGTTTTTGAGTTTCAAGCTGTTGAAAGAGCAAGGAAGCTAAAGAAACCTAGGTTATGTCTACATTGCGCACTTTACAATGGAGCGGCTGTGCTGCTACAGCTGTGCTGTTGTAAGGTGCGCAGTGTAGCTGCTCTTTGTCGCCAGGAGAGAGCTCTCCTGATGACAAAATAAAACCACCCCCAACAAGAGGTGGTAACTTCATCAGTGGGAGAGCATCTCCCACTGACAAAAGCACTATCCACACTGGTGCTTTTCGTCGTTAAAACTTTTGTTGTTCAGGGGCATGGTTTTTTCACACCCCTGAGCAACAGACGTTTTAATGATAAAAGTTAGATGTAGCCTTATTGTGTTTTGGATGTAGATGAAGATAAATTCTAATTTAATCAAACGGAGCATGTCCGTTTGGTCACACAGCAGCCCCAGCGTTGCAGCCTGCCACCTCTCATCTCGAGCGTCCCTCATGACCTCACGTTCACTGGCATCTTTCCTGTATTTAGATACCGTGTCCTTCCACTCGTTCAAATGAGCTCTTTCATTGCGGGTGCATGCCATTATTTCCGAGAACATCTCGTCTCACGTCCTCTTTCTCCACCGCCTTATCTGAGATAGCCTTCGGGACGGAGGAGGGAGGCTTGAAAAATTTGCAGCTGCTGGAGGGAGGGATGAAAAAAAGGAGAGAAGTTTTTAAAATGATACATTTTACAGAACAATGCTTATACTCTTTCATGGTGAACAACACTATTCACATTACAGAGCACATGTGATTTCAGTACAAGGTCGCATTTTCCATCTTAATATTGAGTCCTGTGGCTTTGGTGTTAGAGATCACAGACGCAGGTCCGGGCAACAGAATTCGGCTTGCATGCGGCCATGGTAAGCCATTGTCTTTCGGCTTCTGCGCCCTCCTTTCCCACATACCAAGCAAAGCCCGTTGACTGCTGCGGTTTTCCTGCGTTAACCTTCAGCAGCAGAAAACAAACGAACTCTCCCACCCCCATCCAATTCTCTGGGATGATCGCTTTATCCCTCCACACACCGCGTGGCTGGTATCAGGGAAGATCCCTGCTAGCCAAATGTGAAAAGCTCAGGGCCAATTCCTCCCCTTCCCACCCTCCCCCGCGCTTGGCTAACTGCAGGGAAGGATTTCTTTTCAGCCACAGGCAAACAGCCCAGTAGGAACAGCCACCTCTGTCCCCTTAATTAAATTCCCATATTTCAACCAGGTTACCATGAGCGATATCACTCTCCTGAGGATTACACAGCGAGATAAAGAACGGATGTTGCTTGAATGTCAGCAAACACCGGGACCATACGCTGCCAGGCTTTGTCATGCAATGATACCAGATTACTTGCTACTAGCATGGTGTGGTCAAGCGTCCTACCATGGAGGACGGAATAAGGCTGCACTGCCCAGAAACCTTGTGGCAAGGCTTTTGGAGTACCTCCAGGAGAGCTTCATGGAGATGTCCCTGGAGAATTTCCGCTCCATCCCCAGACACGTTAACAGACTTTTCCAGGAGCTGTACTGGCCGCGAATGCATCCCAAGTCCTCAGGGCAAAGTAATCATTAAAAAACGCTTGCTTTTAAAACAAGTTTTATATTTTAACAGGTAAACTCACCTGAGGTCCCTTCCATTGGGTCATGGTCTTGAATACTGGCTTGAGAGGCTTGGGAGGGTACTTCAGTCAGGCTGAGAAAAAGATCCTGGCTGTTGGGGAGAACGGAGTGCTGTGTGCTCTCTGCAAGCTCGTTGTCGTCGTCGTCCTTGTCCTCCTTGTCCTCCTCTTCCCTGTCCTCAGAATGCTCAGGTGTAGCTGATGAGATTACCCCCGCCTCGGAATCCACGGTCAGAGATGGGGTAGTGGTAGCGGCCCCCCCCTAGAACTGCATGCAGCTCAGCGTAGAAGCACCATGTCCGCTGCTCTGACCCGGAGCGACCGTTTGCCTCCTTTGGTTTTTGATAGGCTTGTCTGAGCTCCTTGACTTTCACGCGGCACTGATCTGAGTCCCTATTGTGGCCTCTCTCCATCATGCCCTTGGAGATTTTTTCAAAAGTTTTGGCATTTCATCATTTCGAACGAAGTTCTGCTAGCACTGAATCCTCTCCCCATATAGCAATCAGATCCAGTACCTCCCGTATGGTCCATGATGGTGCTATTTTTCGATTATCGGCCTGCATGGTTACCTGTGCTGATGAGCTGAGCTATCTGTGGTCACCTGTGCTCTCCACGCTGGGCAAACAGGAAACAAAATTCAAATGTTCGCGAGGCTTTTCCTGTCTACCTGGCCAGTGCATCCGAGTTCAGATTGCTGTCCAGAGCGGTCACAATGGTGCACTGTGGGACCTCCACTCCCGGATGCCAATACCATCGAATTGTGGCCACACTAACCCTAATCCGAAATGACAATATCGATTTTGGCGCTACACCGCTCGTCGGGGTGGAGTACAGAAATCGATTTTAAGAGCCCTTTATTTTGAAATAAATGGCTTCGTTGTGTGGACGGGTGCAGGGTTAATTCGATTTAATGCTGCTAAATCCGAATTAAAGTCATAAGTGTAGATTAGGCCTTACTCTGAAGGTTGCAACATTGCGGTAATTTATAAGAACTACCCAGCCATGTTGCCATCAGGCTCTCTAGTTGGATGCAGTTTATGGACCCAGGATGTATGTAATGTAGGAATAATGTCACATGCTTTGCTACAGGAAAGCATTGGAAATCAGTTTAATCCCTGTGAATTAACTTCTATAGTTTGGAGGGGTTGTGGGGATAATTAGCCTAAACATCAGCTTCAGTTAAGGAATATTAAACTAACTCATTTGTAAATATATTATAGCTAAGGCTACGATTTAATCACGGGTATTTTTAGTAAAAGTCACGGACAGGTCATGGGCTAGAAACAAAAAATCACAGCCCATGACCTGTCCATGACTTATACCATAAATACCCCGATTGAATCTTTTTTTTTTTTGGGGGGGGGGGGGGGGGGGGAGCGGGCTGCTGCTGCTTCAGTCACCCCAGGACCACTGCTGGGAGCTGCCAAGCTGTGGCTGCTCCTGTTGGCCCCAGGATCACTGCTCCGGTGCTCTCCAGGGCCAGCTGCATTGGCCGCTGCTCAGGTAGTCCCTGGGGCCAGCTGCCCAGGGCCACCAGAGCAGTGGCTGGCCCCAGGGCTGGGGCCACTCCAGCAGCGGCTGTGGGAAAGTCTGAGCGGCTAGCTACAGAGCTGCTCCAGCAGCGGCCGATGTGGCTGTCCACAAAGCCGCCTGAGCATCTGGCCCTGGGGCAAGCTGGTTGGGCCGCTCTGGTGTCAGCCACACTGGCCGCTGCAGAAGGCACGGAGGTTGCAGGAAGTCACAAAATCTTCCACGGCCTCCGTGACCAACACGGAGCCCTAATTAGAGAACCTACTTTACATGCACACTGAAATTTTGATTTCCAAGATTCTCTAACTGTAAATTTTTTTTCTGTGCTACTTTGAATCATCACACAGTCAAGATGACAGCATCCTGTGTAGCTAGCTCACTGTTTTTAGTGTACTTATTTTTACATGTTTTAGTTAGTCTTTTCTTTGTCATTACTTGAAGGATGCAATGCAGCTTTTGAAAAAACTCCAGAATTGAAGTAGACTTAATTTTGTTATGACCAGATATTGCAGCTGGTATGATTACTTTTTCTGTTATCAAGGCATAACAGCATCAGTAAAGAAAGGAATGGCAGATTTAACTCTGCATTTTTGTAGACACTTAAAAGAAAAAAGTGAGGTTAGAATGGACACACAAACAGTTACCAAAATATGCCATGCATACATAGATATTTCTCCAGTCTGGAACAGAAGATTAGTGAATCATGTTCCATAGCTGAACTTGTGATCATATCCAATGATGAAACTGTAATATTCCTAGAATTATTGAGTCATAGAAACATAGGGCTGGAAGGGACCTCAAAGTCCCCAAGTCCAGCCCCTTGCACTGTGGCAGGACCAAGTAAATCTAGATCATCCCTGGCAGATGTTTTTCCATTCTGTTTTTAAATACCTTTAATGATGGGGATTCCACAGACTTCTTGGAAGCCTATTCATCACTGTGAATTAATTTCTATAGTTTGGCGAGGTTGGGTTAATTAGCCTAAATATTAACAATGATCATTATTAGCACAAATGTTCTAAGTATATCTAACCTAAATCTGTCTTGCTGCTAATTTAAGCCAATTACTACTTGTCCTACCTCCGGTGGACATGGAGAACAATTGATCACTGTCTCCTTTATAACAGCCCTTAACATAATTGAAGAATTGCCATTCCCCTCCTTAGTTGTCTTTTCTCGAGACTAAACTTGCCAAGTTTTTTAACTTTTCCTCATAGGTCAGGTTTTCTAAACCTCTTATAATTTTTGTTCTCTTTTGGACTCTCTCCAATGTATCCACATCTTTCTTGAAGTGTTACACCTAGAACTGGACAGTACTCCAGTACTGAGGCATCACCAAGGCCAAGTAGTGTGGAATAATTACCTCCCATATCGTACATATGAACCCTCCTGTTAATATACCCCAGAATATTAGTCTTTGTTGCAGGTGCATCACATTGTTAACTCATCCATTATAACCCCCAGATCCTTTTCAGCATTACTATCAAGGATGCTGAACTATCAGACGTTTCTTTCTGTTATTGTCTTAATATGTCTTATTGCCTTAGAGATTATGCACAGCATCTTGATACAAGTGAAAGATGCTATATGAATTAACTTCTTTATTAGCATGGTGGATTATTCTTTTGAATAAGACATTAAACAAGATTCTTTCTGCCCTCTTCTTTTGACTAGCCTGGTGGAAGTGTAAAGTGTCCCATTGCACTTTACCTATGATTGTTTGTGATGTAAAGACTTAATGTTTGCAATTTGTTTGTATATGGAATCAAATTATGTAAGAAGATGATATGCTTGGAGGGTGGTTCATTTTCAACATGGTATTAGTCCTAGATGAAATGAAATAGGCACCGTTTCAATTCTGGCCAAGCTATGCAAAATAATTATTTATGAGCAGATCCACTAAATCACAACTAGCAGCCACAGTTTTAGAAGTCATGAAAGGATCTGTTCTTGACTTCACTGGAAGCAGGTGAAGGCTCAAGGAGATTTTTTTTTTTTATCTCCACAGCAGAAGTTTGATTCTTGTGGATCATAATTTCGGCTAGAGCATTTATAGAAGGCTTTTCTTTTTTCCACTGAATTTTATTTACATAAATAACAGGATTCTAGTGTTCTCTGCCCTATAACAGTTTATAAATCAAATTTTGACTGCACAGCTATAAGATTAGGGAAAGGTAAGAACATAACAATGGCCTTTCTGGATCTGACCAATGGTCCATCTAGCCCACTATCCTGTCCTGCGACGTGGTTGGTACCAGAGGCTTCAGAGGGAATGAACAAAACAGGGCAATTTATCTAGTGACCATCCTCTGTCATCTGGTCCCAGTTTCTGGCAGTCAGAGGTTCAGGGACACCCAGAACATGGGGTTGCATCCCTGACATTATTAGCTAGTAGCTGTTAATGGACCTATCCTCCATGAACTTATCTAATTCTTTTTTGAATCCAGTTATGCTTTTGGCCTTCACAACATCCCCTGGCAATGAGTTCCACAGGCTGACTTCCTTGTGTTTGTTTTAAATCTGCTGCCTTCTAATGTCAGGGTGATGCCCAGTTCTTGCATTATGTGAAGGGGTAAATAACATTTACTTTCTCCACACCATTCATGATTTTATAGACCGCTGTCAGGTCTCCACCTAGTCATCTTTTTTCTAAGCTGAACAGTCCCAGTCCTTTTAATCTCCATACCCCTAGTCATTTTTGTTGCCATTCTCTGTACTTTTTCCAATGCTAACATCTTTTTTAGATTGGACAAATGGTGGCTGGCTTACAGGACAAATACTGTATCTGAAAATGTTTGAATTAATATGTTTGCATATAATAGGGAATATGGAAAAAAGAACCCTAAAAGAATCCTAACCCCTTGCACCCCTTCCCCTCCTTTCTCCCCTCCCCCCAATAAAAAAAGAACTACATGGGATACTGCACTGAAGGTCTTGATCTCTTTTCACTAACAGGTCTTGTAGGCAGCTGATCATTACAGTGCTACTTTATGTAAATGAATATTTAATATAAACTTTATTTTCCTGGGGGTAAGCACTTCCAAATTAGCAAACACTGAATATTTTAGTCTTCAACTCTATTTAAAAACAAAAACAAAAAAACTCGTTTTTTAGAAGACTCACTTGAGTTATGAGTTTTGGTGAAGTATTATGTTCATGAATGGGAGAGATTAATGGTCCTGGTTACAGATAAGCATAATGGTCAGGTAGAGCCATTTGCAAACCGCTTCTTGCACAGCTATGTCAATGTACTTCAATCCTTTCCAGATATAATCTTCCCCTGTGATTACTTGTAGGGCACTTGTTTGCATAGAAATGTCCTGTATTGTACTTTTCCTATTTGTACCTTTTAGCAGTGCATTCTGTGCGAGACACTGAGCAATTGTGAACAACCATGTACTGCTTTTGGTGCTGTAAAGATGAATAATGATCCTGACTGCAACAGGATCGTACTATTTGAACATTAAAGCCTAGTCTACACTTAAAACTTATATCTGTGTGGTTATGTTGGTCAGGGGGTTGAACAAACCACACCCCCTAGAGATATGGCTCTGGCAACAAAACCCCCAGAGCTGATAGAGCTATGCAAACAGAACTGTTTGAGGTGGTGTTCCTATACTGGAACTCCTGTCGATGTCTAGTGCATCTATACTAGGTGGCTATGCTGGAGTAACTATATGCTGATATAAGCTCTGTAGTGTTGATTCAATCTTGAGCAGCTTCTGAACAAAAACACAATCCGTTGTAATCTGTACTTATGTCCCTAGAAGCTGAATCTACTAAACTAATTTTATTTGAGAGATTTGAGCCTGGGTTGCACAGTTAGTTTGGTGCCATATCAGTGTATTTTGGAGCTTATGTAAAACAGACAGTACTGTAGATTGCAACCAACCTAGCATGTGTTTCTGTATAAAACAGCAGCTGCTTTGTCTTTTTTTGATTGCTACATACTGAAGTTTTAATTTCAGATGTGACCAGGCATATCAGACTGTAGCCCCACTTATTCATTTTAATGTGTGGAAGAATGGGCCTGGCAGCCAGGATTATTCCTGAATTCTATTCTTGCTTCTTGGCCAGAGACTTATTGTGTGAGATTTTTTAAAACCTATATCTTGGGAGGCAGGAACCGTCTTTCTGATGCTTTTCAAACAGAGGAACAGTTTTGAATACTTCTGCAATATAAATAATGAGTGGTCTTTGGCCACTTGCCCAACTTTTCAAATTTAGGTGACTAACGTTAGGCAGCTAAGTAAGTGGCCTGACTTTCAGAGGTGCTGAGTGCTCCTGCTCCCACTGAAATAATTTACCCCCTCTGAAAATCTCTTTACTTTTAGATGCCTACATATGTTTCTAGGTGCCTAACTTTAGGCAACTAAGCTTGAATATGTGGGCCTTAACCTCTGTCTTTTTTTTTTTTCCATCTGTAAAATGGTGATGATGATAATTGATTACCTACCTCATAGGGAAGGGGTATTATGAAGATTAACATTTTGTACCATTCTTTGAAGATTTGAAGCGCTGCTGCTGATTTTATTATATACTGGTGGTGACGGTATTGGTTACTATGTTTTGTAGCCCAGTTTGAAGAAAAATGGCTTTGTTTGCCTACTAAGGCAGTGGTATCAACTACTAGTAAGCTGTAAGCGAAAGGATGTGATCATGCATCTTTGTATATGTGAGAGTGTGGGCACCAGAATTGTGTATATACTAGAATCTAGAGAGCTAGGGGTTAGCAAAGCCTTAAAGAAGGAAGTTGTATAGTGAAGGGGCAAAAGGAATGAATGCATGAATGGTGACTGCCATGCTGTTGGGCTCGAGGCAGTGGCATCCATGTAGTGTTCCCAATGTCACGATAGATTTAGAAAGATGATATGCTCATGTCTTGTGGTCCAGACTTGCCCTTTCTGTCACAGTGATGAGCCTCTATGATAGGTTACGCGGCACTATCCTCAGCTTCCCATTTATTTGTGCACACTTTAACCTGGAACAGAGTTGAGTTGCTCCATACACCAGTTTTGTGACTGGGGGATGGGGTATTCCATGCTCTGTGTAAAAGTACATGGAATGTGTGGAGAGAGAAGACACTGGCTAGTACAAAGGACGTTTCAGTCTGACAAGCTGGTATCCTTGGCTGAAAAAGTTGGGGAAGTTTTTCTCCATGTGTGTAATATATATTCTCTACAATAAAATATTGGTTTAATTTTGAATGTTTATGTTCTAAATACATTGACTTGATGGAAATATAAACTTTTTCACAGGTTTGATGACTTGTTTCTGCTCCTGAAATGAAAGTTTACAAGGGAGAGTTAAGCATCTGGGAACCAGGTGTAATTTGGGGAAAGTGCTCCTACTTTGAGTAATTGTCATGCCAAATGTTGCTCATTAAAGAGGAACTCTTGATCAGTGATTGATATGTTGAGAATAGAAAAGGGTTTATAATCCTTATAACTACCCCCTTCTGAGTTCCATCCTGATAACAGCAGAAAAACATATTTGACCTACAAATCGATAAATCAGCTTGGACAGTAGGGTCAAGTGCTGGAATGAGTAAGAGAAATGTAATTCAATATATTGTCCTTGCCTGAACAAATTAAAGAATAAGTGCAGTGTTCCTTTTAGTCACTAAGCATACCAATGCTTGCTTTGCTGTAATAGTTAAAGCTTTTGAAGGAGAGGGTGTATGTGTTTGAACTCTGTGAACACTTGGATATTTACTCTTGTATAATTGTTGCATACTTCTCATGCCTTAAACTTCATTACCAATAGGAATAAATCCCATCTAAGACGTAAATTCAATTAATATTGCAAGTAAAGAATGTAAAAACATTGGAGGTGCTAAAGGGACTCAGTACTGAAATCAGCAGAAACAATACTTTTGTTATGGTGTATGAATGTTATGGATCGGTCTTGGACTACAGATAGAAAAGCATTTTCATTTTAACTTATGCACTGAAAGATGGAATTTTAAATATTCAAGGAATCTGATTCTGTGTGTGTGGAGGTGGGGTTAACAAACCTAAACTGGCACACTTTTATATTACAACAACAACAAGTTTTCAGATGTGTGGTTTTAAAGTACTTTGAGATTTCAATATTAGTGATTTTTAGCTTAATGTTAGACTTTTATGTGAAGTGACTATCTTTGATAAGAAGTTATTTGTTAAACTATTAAAAAAATTTTGTGTCTGTTTTCTGTGTTTTTCCCCAGTCCCCAAGTCAGCCTGATATTTCCAGTACATTTCACTTTAGTGGGTGGTCTGATGGACTCTGCAAACGTGTAGTTTCTCTAGAGATTGCTGCTCTTACATGCAATTGCAGGTGAAGTAGTTTGAAGGAACCCCTTGTGTTATCTAGTCTAAGGGTTGTCCAACTTTCTGTGGTTACATCTTAATACAAAGATGGTCTCCAATTCACTGTCTCATGGACTCTGTCTTTGCAATCACACAAAATCCATGTGGCAACTATATTTTCCATGTAAGCAATTCATAATGTAGTTTTAGTTGTCTTTAATGCAGTTTAGCAGCTGGAAATGGGGAGAACCAGCACCATGTGACCTGCCAGGTCTCTGAAGACCACCAGCAGGGACTTGCTGAACCACTCCTTGAAAACCTCTGATCTAGTCCATCCTTCTGCTGCACAGGAGGAGAACTGGGCTGTATGCCACATTGTATAGAAACATGTATTAAGAATTGTTGGGAAACAAGTGATTGGAAGAGAAACTGGTAGTCTAGGCCCCTCGAGTTATATAACTGTTGTGATTATGCTCCTTAATGGCTGGAGCATGACATAATCAGGATATCTTCTCTTCTACTTCTCTCGCCCCCCCCCCCATCTCGCCCCCCCCCCCCCCCCGCAGCCAATCCTACCGCTGCCACTGAATTACTGTGAGTCTGATCCAAAGACTTCCGTTGGCTTCAGTGGGGCCCTCTGCTCAGGCCGTATCTGACCTTGGGTAGTTCACTTAAGTTCTTTCTTACCTGTTTTAAATTGATTATACTTGATTACAGTAGTTCACAGGAGTATTCCTGGAATTAAATGTTTGTAAAGCTCTTTGAGGTGCTAATATGGGTGGGATACTTCAAAAGTGCTTGGCATTGACCTAGGTCATTTTCCATTGAAATCAATGTTAAAATTCCCATTGACTTCAGTGGGAGCAGACTTAGATGAACAATGAGTGCTTTTGAAAATTCCACTTACAAATATTATTTACTATAGTGGACACTTCAGGGGAAGGGGAATTCTGCACATGAAATTTCAAATCATTTTCTGTGGATATTGAGGTGAGCAGGGTGAATTGTAGAAATGGTATATAAAGTCACAAAAAGGGAAGAAAAAGGAAGAGTAAAAGGTTCTAACTCTCATGTATGATGATGGTAGTTTTCAATTCAGGTTCCTATTCAAATGCTCTGTCTGGGTTAAAAGTACACTCAGACATACCTTTTCTCCAGTTCCAAAATTAAACTTGGAAGAAAAAACAATTCCTTTGTCTACAACCTTGTCCTTTGCTGGGGACATTCACCACAGATCAGCCAGAAGGCCAGGCATTTTAATTTTCAGTGCTATTATCTTGGTGAAACAGAGAGGATGAAAGTCTTCTAACAGCCATTACCCATCTTCCACTGATGCAACAAAGTGCTGCCCAAACTTCTGCTGCTGCCAGAGCCACCGTTTCCTCCCCTGCACCATATGTTTGGTGGCTAAATATTCTGTGGATCAGTATCTAAACCAGTTTTAAATATCCATACATGCTCTATGGATGTATATAAAGAGGTTTGGAATGTGAACAGTACATTTAAAGAAAAAAAAGCAAATATTCAAAGATAATGGTCAGTGTCTTCAAACCAGGCTGCCTAAAATTTAGGCTCCTGGGTAAAAGTGATCTGATTTCCCATATAGTGACTCTATGGAAGCTGCAGGTGCTACCTTTGGAACAAGATTCCTCTTGTTTTTTCTCTTTCCCAGCAATCATTCAGAGCAATAAAACTTCTTCCTCTGCTACGTGTGAACTGAGCTGGAAGAAAATTGCTTTCTAGTCAACACTACAACCAGGGGAAAGATGCTATATTTTAAAATATAGTAGCTCAGTAAATTTAAATCAGTCATTTTAAAGCCAGATTTTAGAAGTTTTTACACATAATTACTGAATTTACATGTGCAATCGCAGTTGTTGTACAGGTCCAGCTTATTGCCAGAGCATATAATGCAGTAGATATTATCAGCCTGATCTATTCTCTAGATGTCAGGAAAGTCACTTTTATTATTTACTTTCTGAAAACATATAAGGTACAATGTTTTCCCTCTAAGCTGTCAAACTTTCCAAAATATTGGGATAAAAGACTTGATCCCTATAATAAGCTTGTCATTTATTATCATTTCCCTTTCTAAAGCCTCTAATGCAGTATTTCCACCCTAATGTCACTTTGTTCCCCGTTATTTGTTGCATCATGTCTGAAATAAGGTTGTAAGCTCTTTGGAACAGACTTTCTCTTATTTGCCTTTGAAATGCCTAACATTCTTGAGCTGTTCAAATAATGCTACTTGCAAAATCCATTTGTCTCTGCCTTTGTGGTAAAGGCCTTAAAACCAATACTTCAGTGATCTTTATTTCTCAGTGACTTTGCTGTCCAGCACACAAGAGCAACCTTGTAATAAACAGTGCCTGAAACCAGAAGGAAGAAAGGAAAATTGGCAAGACAAACATTTCCATGTTCAGTTTACAGGTAGTGATTGAACAGAGGGAGGAGAGTTGTGGGGGAGGAAGGAAGAGAGGATTAAAAAATATATATATATGGAAGTACTTCAACAATAACACATGCACTAATTAAAATAAGTAGCATGTTTTCTTAAAACTTTAATGTACTTAAATATGATAGTTTCTGTGTTTATCACCATGCACAACTATATTTTAAAATAACCTATAATAGCACCCAACATAATGGTCTTTTTATAATTCCGCTGCTTCTGAGTTTCCTCTGGAAAGCTCAAAGGTCATATCATTTGGTTTATGACCGTGGAATGATCCCTGCACAGGGAATGGTTATCAGACATTCTTAACATTCCATGTGTCTAATATTAAGGTTTTACATGCTAGTGCAGGGCCTACAGCTGTGTGAAAGAAAAATGCAGGAGAAAACTGTCTTAGCACCAAAAAGCCCCATAATACACTTTCAAAATATTCTGCATTGAACATGGTGCTATAGAGTGGCATGCACTACAGCACTTCAATTTTTTATAGTATAGCATAGCTGTGTGAAAAACTGAAAATGCTACTTTGTACCTCTTTCTTTCTGCATATAGTTATTTGATATGTCCAACATTGTGAGCTGATGGAATGATGTGGCAGAAAATATCGCTGCATTCAGCAGGGCCTTTTCTCCAGGGATGATGATTAAACTAAATTTGTTTTCTGCCTATAACATAAGCAGGAACTTGCCAGCATGCAGTTCAACCTAGTTCTATTGACCTCTAGGTGTGGATCTCTTCCTTAATAAAAGCATTCTTCCCCTTCCAGGTCTCTGTCAGTCAGTCAGCTCTTCTCCTGAACACCTGTGTGAGGGGAAAGAGTGGGATGCTGAGCTAAGGTTAGTCCTCTTTGTAATTGGGGGACTAGGCAGAGCCCATGAACAATATCACAATTATGACACAATTTATGTTTATGGGAGCCTTTTAAGAGAGACAAATTAATGAACTGCAAAAGCTTTGTTCCTCTTTCTAAGAGGAATAGACTCTCAAGTTTAAGTTCTCATGTGTTGTCTTAACTGTTCCTGCCTTCCCTCTCCCCCCTCCCCCAACTTGTCCATGAAAGAAATATCAATTTTTCACTTCCCTATATTTTGTGGAGGGGGCTGGCAAGATCTTTAGAGGATCTGAAGAGTTGTGTTACAAGTTTCTCCCTTCCTACATTATAGAGTTTGGGGGAAGAGGGGAGACAGAGGAGGGGGGAATATATTTGTAGAGAAAAAGCTAATCTTTTTTTAAATTTGGACAGATACATTTGAGTCTGAACACCAAAAGAAACACCTTTCTTACTGAAGCAGTTTTTGCTAGTGTAAGACCATTAGCTTTCTTGCGCTAGCAGCTTTGTGACTGCTCTGTTGAGTTAGGTGGGATTAGGGGTGTCCTTGAGGAAAAAACCCTGTAGCCTTATGTGTGAGTCTTGATTTGTATATCTTAGTTTTGTTAAAAACTGTATTTACCAAGGTCTGCTCCACCACCTGCTTTACATTTCGCTGTCTCTTCTTGGAAAAAATGAATGCTTTCCTCTTTATTTCTGTAAAAGGAAGGCATTCATTAGTCTGTTGTTTTTCCTCAATGAAGAGACTTCTCCAAAATTATTACTTGCTTAGTGTGTGCTACCATTAAAATGAATGGAGGCCATAATTTTCTGCAGAGATAACCTATGTGAAACTGGAACATGTTTTTTGTTTGTTTGTTTTGTTTGTTTTTTAGTGGACAAAATTCTCTCTACCATAAAACACATGGGCTGAAAACCTTCTTGAATGATGATGCTAAGAGTAAATTTTGAGTTAAGCAAGTTTTGGAAAGAACATTTTCTGTAATAAGGCTGAAAACAGCTTTGTCCAATTGATGCTAGCAGTTAAATCCTATTCAGAACTGACTCAAGCGCACCAGTTATTGGAAAACATTTGGAGGAATGGAACATAATTTTCTACTGTAGACAGAAATTGAATGTTTGAATAAATCACTCTCCAGTGAGAGACAGTCAGTTCTATTGCCAGTTATGACCGCTCAGGAATGTGTGCAATCTAGTACAATGCGTGCAGTTCTATGTAGGTCAGCATTAAGCAAGAATACAGTGATACTGCCATTTCACATGGCAATACCAAGGTACCAGTGTCTGAACAGGGTTCTCTAGATGAGAACTAAAGACCCCAATTCAGCAAACCACCCCATTCAGCATAGTACCGAGTTGGGACCTAAATTGCTGAGAAGAGGTACTTATGTTGAGTAAAAAGCTAACAGAGCAGATAAATAATCCTTCTCTCTTCTCCCATTTCAAAATCCCATCACGTATCCTGTCCCAAGACTAAATGCTCCTTTCCTAAATCTTGCTGCTTGTTTTCAAACTTAGTTTAGAAAATATATCCATTAAATAGAATGAAACTAGTTATCTCTTGCTTTTGCTGGCTTCTGCTCCCTGATACTTTTTTTTTAGTTGATGGTGACAACAGTACTAGGTGCTCAGAGCTGTG
Source organism: Chrysemys picta bellii (assembly GCF_011386835.1). NCBI lineage: Eukaryota > Metazoa > Chordata > Testudines > Emydidae > Chrysemys > Chrysemys picta. Next base: position 80,752,084 of record NC_088795.1, read on the forward strand.
TTTAAAACTTTTTTAAAGGAAAAAATATTTTTTCCAGTTTCAATCACATTTTCTAAAATGGGATTGAGCATAGTCTGAACTTCCCTCTAAGTTGTGCAGCCACGCAGGTGGGGAGAGGCGCCTCTCCCCAGCCCCGAGGCAGACTGCACCCCAAACCTCTTATCCCCAGCCCCACCCCAGAGCCCGCACCCTGAGCTGTACCCCTCATCCCTCTGCCCCCCAACCCTCTGCCCCAGCCCTGAGCCCCCTCCCGCACCCCTCATCCCCGGCCCCACCCCAGAGCCCACAACCTCAGCCAGAGCCCCCGCACCCTAGCCCTCTGTCCTAGCCTTGAGCCCCCTCCTGCACCCCAAATCCCTCATCCCCAGCCCCACCCCAGAGCCAGCCCTTCCCTCCCCCCCGCATCCTAACACACTGCCCCAGCCCTGAGCCCACTCCCACACTCCAAACCTCTCGGCCCCACCCCAACCAAACATCACCTCCATATTGGTGCACATAACAAAAGTCATTCTGCACATGGATGTAAAAAATTAGAGGGCACACTGGTTTGTCCTTTTTACACTAGCACTTAAACTATTTTTAATACTGATGCAGGGAGACATCACTGAAAACCAGTGAGACTTGGTTTCATTAAGTATTAAAAACCCTTTGTGTGCTTGCCTTGTTCAGCAACACTGGGTTCTACTGCAGTTACAATAATGAGGGCACTGTTCTTTTGTCCCTTAATATGGGCAATAGTCTGTATATTTCTGCATTGCACTTCACCAAAAAACCTGAAATATATTTCCTTCAAACCCATTGACTCGCATAAACACCGCTGGTATTAAAAAGGCTTTATCATACAAAGCTATTACAAGAGCAGACATAATCCAGGACCATGTCAGAATTTTAGAAAACTTCCCAACTTGGACTCAGCAGGGTCCAGTTAGCCTGAGTTTCAGTTTATTTGTTAAAAGTTTCTAACAATTTAGTTTGAGCTTCTACCAATAGGAAATGCTCCAAACCTTGTAAAGAAAACAAAACTATATCAAATGTAGCCAGGAGGTGTTTATTGATAAAACTAATAAACCTGCTTCCTTTTAAATATGCATCCCTCCTTTAACTATTGTTATCCTATCTACAATAGACTTCCAATATGAGGGTCCAGTTCAGTTTTCAGAAAGAACACTTAGCACTACAAATATCATAGTGTTATCTCCCGTGCATGAACATCAAGACTATAGTCCTCTGAGTATAGTGCTGAGTATGTTCCCAAATTGTGGCACCTGAGCCTCAAAGCTGGATCGGATTATTTATATTGTGTGTACATGAGCAACTCTAATTAACAATATATTTAAGATTACCGGTGATTCTGGGCACCAGCAACATAACTTGATATAACTGAGGATTTTCACATTTTTAAAAAATTTGAGTGACATTTCATTTGAACTACTCTCAGTAACTTTACTTTGGCATAGCTAAAATAACTGGTACACCTTATTTAAAAAAAAAAAAAAAAAAAAGGCCAGCCAAACAAAAGTTTTTCCTATGTGAAATGACTACCACATTAGGGCAGTGGTTCAGTGTGCACTGCAAACTCACCTTGCAAATCTAATAATGCTGGTCTTAGGACCAAGATAAACACATAGGTACCTAGCCTGCCACATCTAGAGCCACTACTGGAATAGGACAGGGTTTACCAACAAGCCATTCTTGGCTTGTTCTTCTCTGGCTGTGAAGTTCCTGCCCACCAAGTGACCCTTCCAAAAGGGGATCCCTATCTTTTCTCAGTTGTATGCAGTGGGTACCTACGCAGTCCACCTTTGAATACAGTGAGGTGGATACCAGTGCCAGGGCTTTCAGAGATTCCTTTTTAAAGCACTGCCTGCAGGTGTGCAAAAGGTTCACAATGTTTAGACATTGTAGTTGCTGGTCAGTTGCTGTCAGGAAAAGCAAGGATAACAAAGGCTTTTTTGGACAAGGAAATAATACCAAAGACCAGCTGATTTACAGACCTGGGTGGGTGAAAGAGAGAGCAAATGAATAGTTTGGTGTGGGAATGCAAATTCTGTCATTCTCTAGGGCTAGGCAGGTGATAAATATTGTGCCATCTCTTTTTTTTAAAATTACAAAAGAGAATTGACCGCCATTCTAATAGGCAAGGTTGTTGCAAACAGGTTCAGATGGTCTGAACAGGTGAGATTTTTGCAGAGTAGCTTAGATGATTGGCTTACACTGGTATCAGTAACCGCAAGTCAGTCTGACAGGAGTATCCTCTTTTCTAACCATGACCCGTGTCATGGAAATCATGTTCTCTCTCTCCCAGCCCTCCTGTGTGTTGCGCCTTTTATTGCATGATGTTAGAAGCAAACACACTCTGACAAATATGGATCAAATGAACTCATTGAATCTCTTTTTTTGGAAGGGAGTCTGGCAGAGAGCTAGAAGTAGTGGTCATAGTGCTGCCAAATTTACTCCAACTGTAACTTTTGAGAACTAGATAAGTGATTAAAGCACATGAAGATCCAGCTCAAGATAGAGTACTAATGAATCCTATAGAACTTCTCCCTCCCCTTCTTTTAATACCATCCTTTTGCCTGGTACAATAACTGAAAGCTTGCTTTGGATTGGCCTACTTCCTGTTTCAGGCAGTGAGTTCACAAATAGAGTCTTCTTTTGAGTATTTGGCACCTTCTGTCTAGCACTTTGTAGGTTCCTATGATATGAGGTGACAATATACGGTAATCTGGTGCCAAAAAACAAGAAATACCACGCTTGTGTTTACATTTCATACATACTTTTGCTAATCATTTCAGTGAATGACCAACATTTCCTTTCCTTTTAATTTTTATATTATAAACTTGAGTTCAAAGGACATGGGTACTGGAAGCAGAGAGCAGAAATTTATGCAACCTAGCATGAAGGATCATATCTGTTAATTTCATGCTTTATATTTATTTTGCTCTGTAAAATCAATAAGAGGCAAACCATTACAAAAATACCCTGCTTGGACCATTACACATGCTGTTCTCTGAACTCCTAACTACAGTAATATTTAGGAACAAAGAAAGGATTTAACATTTTGTATCTCCCTTGTGCAAAACAAGAGGATGAAATGGTTGAAGCTGATCGTACATTTCTGTTCACAGTATTTGTCATAATTAAAGCTGTTTGCGATTGTTATGGGGAAACACCAGGAGGTTAAACAAAAATGTATTAGCGTTGTATTGTCATTGTAAAGTCTTTTGTATGTCATAGAAACCTTTCCTCTGTCCTCATTATGCACCACTGTGAGGAAGTGCATAGTCAAGTGAGTCAGATTCCAGTTAGGTGGTCCTGTGACCTTATTCTGTCACTGGATTGTTGCAGTTATAGTCTAATAAATGCTCATTCTGTGAAGTTTAAGTGATAACATATGCATGCTTTGCCTTGCTAATTGCTAGAGCATGGAGTAAAGAGAGATGTGCGTTTCTCAGAACGCTCGGATATCTATCTACAAAGATAGTAGCAAAATTTGCATTGTAGGACAAAATGGAGAGTGCAGTACTTTATGGAAAGCTAAAGATATACCATTAACCCTCACTTATTTAAATGAAATGGACATGAAATTTAATTTGTGCAATACAGTACATTTAAAGCCTGACACTTAATATTCAGCAGGGGATAGGAGTTCATTTATGGCAAACTTTTTTTTGGGGGGGAGGTTGTATTAGGAGTAAAAAGGAGAGATGGTAGCTGAATTTATGTTTGCAGAAGGCATTACACAGAGAAAGTGTAGAGGGAGAAGGGAAAGGGGCTAAGCATGGAACCTTGTGGAACCCTCACAGAAAACTGAAGGGGGGGCTGAGCGGAATCCTATGATAGACATACTAGAGGAGGGAGGAGAACCAGAAGAAGACAGTCATGGAAGCCAAGGGAGGACAAGATTTCAAGAAGAGCATGATCAACTGTCAAAGGCATCTTGACGGGTCAAGGAGATTAAGGATGGAGTACTGATTCAGACTCTAGCAAGTGTGGTTTCTGTTGAGTGCAAGGGGTGGAAGCCAGATTGGAAGGATAGGTTGGGAGGAGAAGAACTGAAAACAGTGATTATAAACAAGGCATTTAATGATCTTAGAGTTAAAAGGGAGATAGGGCAGTAGTTGGAGAGGCACGTATGGTTAAGGATGGATCTTTTAAGATGGAAGAGACTTAAGTATGTTTGTACTGAGGGGAGAAAGTGTCAAGAGTGAAAGGTTGAGGAGGAGAGTAAGGGAGAGGATGGGGGAGTGCAAGACAGATCAAGGGATGGGCTAGGGTTACTGGGGTAAGTGGAGGGGTTAGAGGATAAGGGCAGACAAGAAACCTCTGCACCTGTGACAAGGGAGGAGGAAAGAGTTGTTGAAGGTAACAGGAATACAAGCTAAAGGGTGGGGGAGGTCATCGGATTTTGTCAATTTTCTCTTGGAAAAAAATAGGCAAGATAGTTTGCAGAGAGAGAAATGGAGGTAGGAGGACATCTGAGGAGTGAGTGGCAGGAAGGTGGGTGTGAGATTCAGTTAAGTTGGAGAAGTAGAGTTGTTTAGCTAGGAAGATGGCAGTACTGAAAGAGGAGAACAAATTTGTAATGGAGGAGACACTCCACAGTGCAAGAATAGGAGTACAGGAAGTAGATGTTGCAAATGAGCTAGGGCTGAAGATTGGCAGGGTGGACCTTGTCATTGGAGAGAGGGGCAAAGAGTCAAGGGTGGAGGAGAGTGAGGAATGGAGAGAATCAACAGCCATATTGTAGGTGAGGGCTGAGAGCAATGAGAAGTCATCAGTGCCAAAGGATGAAATCATATGAAGGCTGAGTGCTAGGGCATGAGGGAGGGTTTAATGGGTGATATTGAAAGAGAACTTTTGTCTCATGTCTCACTGCAAGCTTTCCCCAGGCTCTGAAATGGAACAGCGAGCAGCTTTTCACAACTGACAGCTGACTCCCTATATAGGCTACATTGGGAATTTCCCTTCTGGATCGTATCCCAGATGAAATGATTAGAGAACGCAGTGGTGTGAAAGATATTGTCATGGAAAGCAGATATAAGATACGATGGGCAAGCCACATAGCACTGTTCACGGACAGTAAGTGGACCGCAGTCGTTACTGAGTGGTACCTGCGAGAACAGAAAAGACCACCTGGTCGCCTCCAAGAAGATGGGAAGATGACATTGTTAAACGTTTTGGACGAATGTGGAGAAGGGCAAGAATGCGAGAAGAATGTCGGACGTGTTATCGGCGCAGTCTTAATGACAGCTGAAGACCAATCGATCCAGGTGATTGAAAGAGAGCAAGTGATGGTTGGAGACTGAACAGACAGATCAGAGAATGAGCAGTGCTTGATGAAGACCAAGTCAAGTAAACAGCTCTTTTGGCAAGTGGAACGTGTTGTGAGAGGAGGTTTTGGAACAAGTTGCTAAATTAAACAGTAGTAAGTCGCCAGGACCAGATGGTATTCACCCAAGTATTCTGAAGGAGCTCAAATATGAAATTGAAGAACTACTATCTGTAGTATGTAATCTATCATTTCAATCAGCTTCTGTACCAGATGACTGGAGGATAACTAATATGACACCAATTTTTAAAATAGGCTCCAAAGGCAATTCTGGCAATCACAGGCCGGTAAGCCTAACTTCAGTACCAGGTAAATTGGTTGAAACTATAGTAAAGAACAGAATTATCAGACATTTAGATGAACACGATTTGTTGAGAAAGAGTCGAAATGTTTTTTGTCAAAGGAAATCATGCTTCACCAATCTATTCGAGTTCTTTGAGGAGATCAACAAATATGGACAAGGGTGATCCAGTGGATATAGTGTACTTAGACTTTCAGAAAGCCTTGGACAGGGTCCTTCTCCAAAGGCTCTTAAGCAGAGTAAGCAGTCATGGGATAAAAGGGAAGGTCCTATCACGGATCAGTAACTGGTTAAGAGATAGGAAATAAAGGGTAGGAATAAATGGTCAGTTTTCAGAATGGAGAGATGTAAATAGTGATGTCCCCCAGGGTCTGTACTGGGACCAATACTGTTCAACATATTCATAAATGGTCCAGGAAAAGGGGTAAATAGGGAGGTGGCAAAATTTGCATATGATGCAAAACTACTCAAGATAGTTAAGTCTGAAGCAGACTGCGAAGAGTTACAAAAGAATCTCACAAAACTGAGTGACTGGGCAACAAAATGGCAGGTGAAATTGTGTTGATAACTGCACCAACTATATATACCAAATGATGGGGTCTAAATTAGCTGTTACCACTCAAGAGAGAGATCTTGGAGTCATTGTGGATAGTTCTCAGAAAACATCCACTCAGTGTACAGTGGCAGTCAAAAAAAAGCTAACTGAATGTTAGAACCATTAAGAAAGGGATAGATAACAAGACAGAAAATATTATATTGCCTATATATAAATCCATGGTATGCCCACATCTTGAATACTGTGTGCAGATCTGGTTGCCCCATCTCAAAAAAGATATAGAGGAATTGGAAAAGGTACAAAGAAGGGCAACTACAATGATCAGGGGTATGGAACAGCTTCCATATGAGGAGAGATTAAAAAGACTGTGACTTTTCAGCTTGGAAAAGAGATGACTAAGGGGGGGGATATGATAGAAGTCCATAAAATCTTGACTGGTGTGGAGACAGTAAATAAGGAAGTGCTATTTACTCCTTCATATAACACAAGAACTAGGGGTCACCCAATGAAATTAATAGGCAGCAGGTTTAAAACAAACAAAAGGAAGTACTTCTTCACGCAATGCACAGTCAACCTGTGAAACTCTTTGCCAGGGGATGTTGTGAAGGCCAAAACTATGAGAGGGTTCAAAAAAGAATTAGATAAGTTCATGGAGGATAGATCCATCCATGGCTATTAGCGAGGATGGGCAGGGATGCAACTCCATACTCAGAGTGTCCCTAGCTTCTGTTCGCCAGAAGCTGGGAGTGGATGAAAGGGAATGGATCACTTGATGATTGCCTGTTCTAACAGTTCATTCCGTCTGAAGCCCTTGGCATTGGCCACTGTCGGAACACAGGATACTGGGCTAGATGGACTATTGGTCTGACCCAGTATGGCCATTCTTATGGGAGAGTTGAACCAGGACTGCAGGAGTTTAAGATTCAAGCCCTACAATTCTTATAATGGTTTTGTTTGTGGACCAGTTGTTTTGAAACAAAACCTGTGCTCTAGTTCCTAGGAGAATCTAACTGCATGAAAAGTTTGGTTTACTAAAATGAATCTGGGTTTGAGTTACAAAAGAACAACAAAAAGCTTTACCAAACGTAAAACATTCCAAATTTGTTATAGCCTTATAATTTCATCCTCCGCCCCAAAAACCAAAACAAACTTACTCTGGCCTGAATTGTAAGAAATCATAATGATTAATAAAAGGGGGAGTAGTGGGGAGAATGGGACACTGGGGACGGTATGGGCTTTTTGTGATAAGGGTGTGTGTCAAATCTAGTTTATAAAGGTGAAATGATAGTAAAAGTTACAGTGGGTTCTTCACTAAGGCTTCATAATAAAGTGAGTTGAAATGAGCATGGTCGACACAGTTGAGGGAGTTCTACTATTGTATCCTATTATCTTCTCTCATCAAGGTCACCTTATGATGCAACCTCCAGTCTTATTGATACGTAGACAGTAAATCCCCAAATCCTTCCTTTTCTTAAAATATATCCGTATTCTGTAAAACTTCTGATCTTTCAGTTGGAAAACCAGTACTCACTGTGTTCCAAATGAAATAAAAGTATAATATTGGAAGGCTTACTCAACCTTAGCTATGGAAGACATTGTCTCTTTCTGATGTGACACAGATGTAAACTATTATGGTTATAGTCTGTTTCATTGGGCCTTGTTAGAAACAGTGGTTCCTGTAAAACCTGTTGTTCTAAACAAAGGGTTATTCCCTCCTCCCAAAACAATACACACACACACACACACACACACACACACACACACATATATATATATATATATATATATATATATATATATATATATATATATATATATATATATATATAGATTAAAATCCATCCAAAGAGAATTCACAGTGCGGGTCTCTCTCTCACTCACACACACCATGTGGGAATCTCCACAGGGAAACGTTCAGAGTTGCAGTTTGGTTAGAAGTGATTGTCATTGTTTAGTCATCAAATAAAAAATGAACATGCTACAAATATTATTAGGGATAACCACTGAACACTTTAATTTTTTTATGTGGAATGGAGCTTGAAAAGGAGAAAAGAATGAGGGAAGCAAAGATTTAAGCAATGCACAGAGAGGAAAGGAAGTTGGTGATGAGTGAGGAAGAGTGAGACGTGAAGATGTAGACTTTCAAAATGTAATCCTACCGGGGACTTTGATGGTGTGATGGCATCCTACAGAGTTCCTCAGGCCGTGGCCTGTGGGTCTAATTAGGAGGCTCAAGGCTGCTGCATCTTGAGAAGAACGTTTTTCACATTCTGGTCATGTCTACGCTAATAATTTTTATCTGTTAGCAGTGGATGCAGCTTCACTGATGCTCTAACCAATGAAAGGGCTAATGCATTCAGGACACACGTTTGTTCTTACCACTGTGACGTGAAACCCTAGGATTTCTGATGGTAAAAATGTTTGTGCCCTGCCTATGCTAGCATTTAAGCAGCTGCTAGCACCAGTGCAGCTGCACCTGTCACTAATAAAGAATTTTAAAAAACAACAATACTGGTGTAGACTCTATTTGGGCTTGATCAGACTTGCACTGAAGTCAATGGCTACTGGATCAGACCCCTATGACTGTAGATAAGTCCTATTTCCTCTCTGAGATGGGGAAAGGATATGTGAATTGTGAATTGTTTCACTAAAATCTCATTTGTGAGTACATGCTGCCCCCCCTTATTGTTGTTTTTTTTGATAGGCTGGTAAAGTCATCTTACTCTAACTCAGGGGTCGGTGTGCCAATTTTTAATGGCACGTTGCTGCCTGCCAGGGTCCCAGACGCCAGTCCTGCTCAGCCCGCTGCCAGCTGAGCGGGTCCGGCGGCCGGGACCTTGGCAGGCAGCAGCGTGCCATTAAAAATTTTGCCCGGCCCGGCCCGCTCTTCTCCGCCCCTCCTGCCGGCATTTGCACATGCTTTGCTGACCTCTGTCACTTCCTGCTGGACTCTGGGAACAGCTGGGTACACCTCTTTCGCCACCCCAGGTCACTGGACCCCACTCCCCTCCGGCATTGAGGGCAGAACCCAGGAGTCTGCCCCCCACCCCCTCAAACAACTATAGCCCAGCTGGAAACCTAGGACTCCAGAGTCCTCGCTCCCAGCACTCCTACCCCGCGCGTCAGACACCAGCCCCTTCCCGGAGCCCAGGAGTCCCAACTCCCACCCCGCTCCCCACTCTACCCCCCCTCACACGCCCCCAGCCCTCTGATCTGACCCCTGCACCCCCCCACGATCCCAGCCCTGACTCCAGCACCCCCACACATACCCAGCCACCCCACACCCCATGTCCTGACTCCTGCACCCCCCTCCCACATCCCCACCCCTTGCACCAAATGGGAGCTCCTGCACCCCTCACACCAAATGGGAGCTGCCCAGGTAAGCACTCCACACCGAAACCTTCTGCCCCAACCCTGAGCCCCCTCCTTCATTCTAGCTCCTGACCAGACCCTACACCCCAACCTCCAGCCTGCTTCTTCACCCCCAACCCTGTGCTCAGTGCACTCCCACCCTCATCTCAGTGCAGAGAGAGAGGAAGAAAATGGGCTAAAAGCAGGGAGACTGTAGGTACCCGTTCTATGTGGGCAGGGCCGGGACCCCAGACTGGCAGCGGGATGAGCAGCAGCGGGCTAAGCCACTCAGCCCACTGCCGGTCTGGGGTTCTGGCCACTTGCCAGCCGGGGTCCTGGCTGCTGGTACCACTCAGCGCCCACTGCCGGCCTAGGTGAACAGAACTCCAGGCCGGCAGCGGACTGAGCAGGCTGGCGGCGTAAGATCAGCATTTTAATTTAATTTTAAATGAAGCTGCTTAAACATTTTGAAAACCTTGTTTACTTTACATACGACAATAGTTTAGTTATATAATATAGACACAGAGAGACCTTCTAAAAAATGTTAAAATGTATTACCGGCACGTGAAACCTCAAATTAGAGTGGATAAATGAAGACTTGGCACACCGCTTCTGAAAGGTTGCCGACCCCTGCTCTAATTGCTGATACATACACAATATACTGACTTCAGTATTCTTCAGTAAGAAGTCTTATCTTGGTGTACTTATGGCCCCCATCACTGCAGCATGAATTGTGAGCTTCCGAGAAATTTAATTTTCCGGGCTGCATGCACACACACACTCACTCTTATGATTTAGACATTTCTTCTAAGATTTAGTAGTGTTACTTCATGTTGCCACTCATGCTTCCAAGGACACATGTCCATCAGAATAGGATTACCTGTACGGTACGCCATGTGAAGTTATTTTCTGTTCTCTGAATTTTCTGTGTGGACATTGGGGAGGAAGGATGATTTTATGATTAAAGCAGAGGACTGGTACTTTGGAAATCAAGGTTGAAAGCGTAGGTCCTCCCACTTACAAGAGTCAAGTAGGAGAGTAGATTTTTTTTCAAGCTGTTGTCTGCTGCTGTTGTTTAATTACTGGAGAGTTTGAGGATAGCATTATAGTAGATTTCTCAATCAAGAGTGCCTAGGCTAGGCAAATTTTGGGGATAATTTATCTAACTTTGAGTTAATATAGTCAGAAGGATATCCTTGAAAAGTCATTCAAGCATTTGAGGTTATTTTTCCATGTCGTTTGGCAACTTTTCTTCTTAGCCCCCTATATCAATCCTTAACTTCTAATTATGAACAATAGGATAAGGTCCAGAATTTTTCAAGAAAAAAACCATTGCTTTAATTGCATTACTCTAATTTGTTTTTAGGTTAACAAAGCCTTTGTCATTCGCGGATTGTGTTGGTGATGAACTACCATGGGGATGGGAAGCTGCATATGATCCTCAGATTGGTGTCTACTATATCGATCACATAAACAGTAAGTGTTTTTGATCTGTTTTATTGATCATATGAGAAGGCTTAGCTGCATTAGACTTTCTTCTCCTAAAGGAGGAGTAGGAGTGGGGAAGGATTTTTTATGTAACTCATAGAAAGCCTGTTCAGTGCCTTGCTTAAAAAAACAGGTCCCTCCCTCGCCCCAAAAACACAAACACACTTTCCTGTGAGTATGTATTTTTTCTGAGAGTGATACTGGCTCAGAACTAATCAAAAGGCTCAGTCTTCTAAGAACTGCTGTGGAAGAAGTATACTGCTCAGATGTGTACAGTAAGTACAGAAGGCTTAGTATTCTTAAATAAGCATCTGCTATAGGACTCAAATAATTGCCAATTGGAGATAATATAGGACATTTTGAGTCTTTTGAACATTCAGTAATTCACAGTAACAGAGGAAATCTTAGAAGAGGAATGAAACATCAGCTTCAATCTAATGGCAGATAGAACCAGTGAAGATTAGCTGGTGTTGGGTAGAAGTGCTTACTCAGTGTAATTTCCAAACGAGGACTGGCAAACATACTGTAGTTTTAAGAACAGCATTCTTTTAGAATAGATTCTATGCTGCAAATTATTTCATCTACAGTAATTTGGAAAAATAAAGCCATTGGAACTAATTCATCCTTCGTGTGACTCCACTGGCTGCATGCAATAGGCTTACTGTAGGGACCTATGTTGGTATAATAGGACAGTTACTCCTACCCCTTACATTTTCAGAGTTGCATTGGGTTTTGTGTCTAGATCCTAAACAACTCTTTGAAAATTTAGGAATCTAATGTATATTAGATTTGTATAGGTAAATATTTTCCTGTAAGTATTTTTGTCTTCTGTGCTTTTCCATACCTAGATGTTCAATACTGAATGATGCCTTCAGCATTTTCACAAAAAGGCTCCTTAGAATCTAAAATATGCATATTGTGCCATTTTAAAAGTCTCTTGTGTAACCAAGTAAAAGAAAGCAGAGATTTCTCACTTGTCTTTTATTATGGTTTAAATATTCTAAATTAATATGTTACTATAAAAGTAGGGAAGTATTTTACCAAATCTGTTCTTTGGAAGCAAGGAAGGGAAAAAAATATGCTTCTAAAACTCAGCAACACTGTTGGAGCAAACTTGTCTTTTTCTCATTCATTTCTCTCTCTCTAAGACTTTTGGCTTTGGTTGTTCATGTAATTAAAAAAAAATCAGAATATGGAATTGTTAATGATTTTTAAAAAAACAGTGCCACTGAATCCGAATTAAATATACTTTGAGGGAATGCAAAATATTACTACTACAAATCGCATTATACAGCCCAGTGCACAGACTTGTGGTGCATGTCAGGAATTTCAGTGTGAATGCTGATGTGTTCATAAACTTGGATTTTCAAAAATGACTAGTGAGATTTTGAGTGCTTTAGGTTTCTGGGTGCCTAATTTTCAAAAAGCTTGAATACCACCACTCTGAAAATCATGCTCCTTTTAAGGTATTTCAAGTTGGACACCAATTAACAATTGAGGCATTCAGAATTACTAGTCACTATTTAAAAATCTTCACCTTAAAAATTTTTTTTTCTTTTTATAATTTGTTTCTGTACATGGACAGAGGCCATGTTGTTTAAAAATGCTACTTTGCACTTCCATGGAAACTTAGATGTGCATGGTTTTGCTTTAAAATTGTCACAGTAAGAATTCCTGAGACATGACTATTCCCACTTGCCAATTATAACAGGTTATAGAAGAATTGTGTGTTCCTCAGCTGTGTACATGCTTATACTTTCCTGTGACTTCAACAGAATAGAAGTATTTTTAGCTAACTTCCCTTTTTTGTAAGTGTATTTGATGGATGGTAATGAAATGCAGATAGGTTTGTTGGGTTTTTGTTTAGATCAACTGTTTTTTTTACCCATTGTTTGAGAGTGAGAGATCTGACATGTACAGCTCTGTTTTATTAAATCTATGTTGCCTTGTTGTAATTTCAGTGAAATTTATCAACTTTATGATATTTTGGACAGCAGTAGATGTTAACTATGTGGCATGTTTGAGGTGGTGTTCTGAAGAGAGCACTCTTTGTCTGAGTCGCTGGGAGGTAAGCAGCCTGTGATAAGGGTCAGAGGCAGGTCATTTGTCTAACATGCCAAACGTTGAGATTATATGAGCTTTAATTCGCCTGACTGGAATGAATGTGTTACTCTGATGTTTTTGAAATAAACAACGGTATGGGGTGGTTAATTGCAAAAAGTACCACCATCTTTCTAAAAAGCAAAGTTTGCTTCTGTTTGCTGCGTCATCGACAGATTGTTGGGCTGTACTGCCCAGAGTGGAATTCTTGAGTCTGTCTTAGAATGGTGGATAACCTTCCTTGTAGTTCTAGTTTATCTTCTGTTCTTTCATCCGTACTAATCATGGATTTTGTCTTTGTCATTCTCCAAGTGTCATATGATAAAAGAAAAGCATTTTATGAAAGGGGGAGGGGGGAGAGAAGAAATCAGACACTGGCTAGTTGGGAGTAAAATTGGTCTCTGGCTAATAGGTGTGATAAACGGGGATAAGGACCCACCAATGACAATACCATGGGGCAGTGCCTTGGTAAAATTCCACAGGGAATGGGGAAAGTCACTGGGATTCCTACCAAGCTGCTGGCTGTGGAATTTGTTTTGAAGTTCCGCTTTAAGTATGAGTAGGAGGTGTCTGTTAAATGTGAATCCCCCAGCAGCTGAGAGAGAAGGTGCAATTTCTCCTATCCTGCCCCCTCTTGCTTCCTTGATTCTGCAGGCAGGAGGGAGTTGTCCACTGTTCTACTACCCATCCATCCTTTTTTTGTTTTTCCTTGCATCATCCTGCTATTCTACCTGCTCACAGCTTTTCCCCAAATAAATTAATTTAACATGATTCTTGTCAGTTTCTCAGCTGCCCCCAGGGTTCTGAGTAACAGTAGTAACAAGCAGCGACAAGATAGTGAGCACCTGTCTAGACAATGGGATGGTGTGTTTGCCAACCAGAAGACAGTATTCTCCTAGTTCAAGTAATAATGGTTTCTTTAACAGCTATAAAGGATGGGAAATTTACAGTGGGATTTTCAAAAGAGCTCAGTGTTGGCCTCAGTCTGCTCCCAGTGATGTCAATGGTAAAACTCCCGCTGATTTCAATGGAAACAGTGCTATGTCGGTGTTGAACACTTATGAAAAAAAAGTCATGGGATTTTCAAAAAAACAGTTTAACTGCTACAAATATCGATGGCTTAGACCACGAGTGGCCAACCTGAGCCTGAGAAGGAGCCAGAATTTACCAAAGTACATTGCCAAAGAGCCACAGTAATACGTCAGCAGCCCCACATCAGCTCCCCAACCCTGCTCCCAGTGCCTCTCACCAGCTGGCAGCCGCGCCGATCAGCGCCTCTGGCTCCCTCCCCACACCTTGCGATCAGCTGTTTTATGATGTGCAGGAGGCTGTGGGGGTGGGGAGGAACGAGGGCATGGCAGGCTCAGGGGAGGGGGCGGGAAGGGGTTGAGTGGGGGCAGGGCTTGTGGCAGAGCCAGGGGTTGAGCAGTGAGCACCCCCCGGCACATTGGAAAGTTGGCGCCTGTAGATCCAGCCCCGGAATCGGTGCCTATACAAGGAGCCGCATATTAACTTCTGAAGAATCACAGGTTGGCCACCCTGTTTTAGACTTTTGTCTGCCCTGCTCTAGACATCTACTTGCTAGGAAGTATTGGGAAGCAGGAAATATTCCATACCAGTGGTGGGCAACCTGTGGGCTGTGCACTGCCCACCACTGCTCCATACTTTTAGATAGCAACAATTTTCACCAAAGTGTGTGTGTTTTTTTTTTTTAATTTTATTTTTTATTTTAATTAAAATTATTATTGAAATGGGTGAGATCAGGTTGGGAATATGTCATACTGCGTTTTTCTTTCTTGTGAGTGTGTTGTGTTTTTTTGCACACCCCTGACTGTTGTAGCTATGCCAATATAACTTTTGAGTTATTTTCAGACCAGGCCTCAGATGTTATGTACGATTGTAATAAATATAATAAACTCAGGTAGAAATAAGTTTTCCAATTTGTGTGTCCTTTTAACACCCAAAATTAGACACTGACATTGCCATAAACAGTGATGGATATGTGTGGGGTCATTTTGCCTCTTGTTTTCTACATCTGCCTCCTCAAATTTTGGGATTAAAAGTGATTTTTCAGGTATCCTAACAGAAGAGTCCTCATTTCCTTCTTTCTTTCTGAAGTGACTGTATAAAGCATATTCCCTGAACTGAGTAGAAGTCAATTATTCCTGGGGGAATTCTGCACCAAAAAATTAAAAATTCTGTGTTTAAAAAATAATAATTCTGCGCACAATATTTTAAAATTTGCAAAATTCTGCATATTTTATTTGTCAAAATAACACAATATAATCATGCCAGTTTACATTATTTTGGTAATTTATTTCAAAATATCTGTCAGCAAGTATGTCTGTAACAAAATAGACCAAAAAAAAGATTTTGGTAATTTTTTTAACAAATAGATTCCTTACTGGGCATATTAATACAGAGCTTTGAGTAATTAATTTAATTTACAATGCAGAACTGTATTTCCTATACCCGTCAGAAGTAGTGCAAGGGCTTGTGAGTGTAAGGAGTAATGGAGGAGCTAAGGGAGAGGGAAGGAGCCTGGAGGGTTGTTGAGTGTGGGTGGAAGAAGTATGGAACAGGTTTTTTTGGGGGGAGGGCCAGGATTGTTGGGGAGCCTCCCCCATGCAGACCCTGGCTGATCCCAAGCCTCTTCCATTCACTCAGGCATAGGATGACCAGATGTCCTGTTTTTAAAGGGTCCCGTATTTAAGCCCTCCTGTAGATGTCCCAACTTTTTCTTAAAAATGGGCAAATTGTCCCATATTTTCTGTCTCTCTCCCCCTTGTTCCCCCCCTCAATACTGGCAGGTCCTACTTCTGGCTGGATCCCTGCTCGCCAGCCACCCACCCACCAGCAGTGAATGGGGGTCCAGTGGCCGCCGATAAGTGTGGGTGTAGAAGGCTGGTGACAGAGTGAAGATGCAGCGCGCAGGGCCGGCCGCTCTCCCTGCTGGTCCATCAGCGCAGCCCCCACTGTGTGCCGGCTCTAGAGCAGTAGGGCTCCATCCCCTGTCCCTTTTCTGGCCGGTGCTGGCTGCGTGCTGCAAGCTGCAGAGGCTGGTGTGTGCGGGAAGGCACCAGGCAGCAGAGGGTTACGTGTCGCCTCTGCTGCCCACGCATTGTCCTTACATGAATAATGTAGGTTATTTGCTGTGTTCAGAATTCGATAGCTGTTTTTTCCTGCAAGTGCCTTTTACTTTCAAATAGATGTAGTGTGTTTCAGCCACTTTTTATTTTCTTCCTTTCCCATTTATAATTTCCATAACTCTTCCCTAATTCTCTGTAAACTAGAGCTGGATGGAGAGAGGCATTCTATTTCATGGGGGATTTTGATAGTATGAAAATTTTTGTTTCTTTTCGATTTGGAACTAAAAAAAAAAGTTCAGAATTTTCCACAAAAGGGGATGGAGCCCAGGCCCTGCGGGGCAGTCGCCGTGGAGAGCTGCCATACACACTGGAAACCCTGGAGTCCCTGACCCCAGAGCTCCCCTGGAGCCATGGACCCTGGAAGCCTAGGCTCCCTAGTAGCCCTCCAGGAACCATGCCTTGTTTCTGGAAAAAAGTTGTCAAAATCAAAGTCTCCAAAATGTTTAGATTTTGACAAATAACCTTGTCCAGTACATTCATGTGTGTGATTAAGTGATTGTAGCTAGACACGTCTATGCCATATGCAAAGCTAAAGATTATCTACTATATTTTCTTCTACCTTTTGGCTTTGGAATATGTGCTTAACCATCTCAGTGTTTGTGTGTAGTTGATTGTAATAGTGGGCATTACTGTATTAAAGAAAGGAAACCCTCTTTTTAAGGGGGGAGGGGGAAGCCTTGCTACGTTTTTTTTTTTTTTTTTTTTTTTAAATCTGGAAAAGTAATAACAAATATCTTAAAGCAATTAAAAAAAATCCCTTCCACTCTGATCTTGGAGAAGAGCAAATATTTGATGTATAAATAATCGCTGTAATATGCAATACCACAAGCCCTGGGACAGGTTCACAACACAAGAGAGATGGAGCCCAGGAAGAGTTGTGTTAGTTAACTGTTTACAAGTAGAATGGAAAGCAATCCATTGTATATGCTTAGAGTATTATGTAATATGAGTTCCAATCCATTGTATGTCTTCCTCTTCTCTCATAATTCCCTAAACAGATTTGTTACACCTCTACATGCCAAAAAGTATTTCTATCTAAGTCACTTTTCCTCCTACTCTGGAAGCATGGAATGTGCAACGCATGGGTCTTTTCAGTCTCGATTCATCGATAGGGAATAAGAGAATAAAAAGAGTATGGCAGAAGGGAGATAGAGAGGAAGAAGACAGACAGGGATGGTGCCCCTACTCCTGATCCCTTGCACTCTGAATGTAAAACTCAGTGGAGTTGATCATTCCATCCTCCTGCTGCCTCCTTCATGCAGTTTCAGCCACTGTTGGCTTGGCTAAACTACTTGACAGCAGTAACTCAATCTGCAATGTCATGGCAACAGGATCTCAGCTCTTGTCACATTTGTCCAGGCTCTGGCACCAGCTTATGCCTGGGACTGGTTTGCCGACTGTATGGAGCCTTGCTGATCGGATCACTTTTCTCTCTCCACCAGCCTGGTGCTAATGCATCCACTAGGGAAAGGCTATTGGGGGACAGAGGCAGGAATCTTGGAAAGTGAAAAAATACACATATTCTATAATGAGTCTTCAGGTTTTCACAGCTTTTATTTCTGGTAGTCCTAGTAAAAGAATTCTCTGTTGCTTGAAGTATGTGTTCTTGTTTTGAGACCCCACCAAGGGCTGGATCCTGTAAAGCCTAGTGCTTGAAGTGTCTATAGTGCTTGCCTCTGAACTCGTGTTCCTAGAGCCCTGTTACCAGACATGGAGAGAGGACTGGTACACCACAACCTCAGTGACATGGTTTTGTTCCATCATTCCTAGTAGAAATCTTTGAGTAGAAACATCCTGAGAAAAAGGGGTGTGTGAGAGTGTGAGTGAATTGTTTTAAGTTTATGGGAAGTTGAAGAAAATGGCTGGAGGAGAGGAGACTTGTTTTATCTGCAGGTTCCTAACAGAATGAAGAGGACAAAGGGAAAAATGCTCTGAACACTTTCTCTGCAATCTAATGCTCCATGCTCTCCTTATAAATCATAAACTTCCCCATCCGTAAAACTGGTGGAATGTGAATTTCTTTTTGTGTGTGACATTTTTATCATTGAGGGATATACTCCTCTACTTCATCTTCTGAATTTTAGATAACTTTGAAACCATATTATGTGTTATGACTGTGTGATCTTGAAGGGCCACAGGGTTTTGTCAAACCCACTGCCTCTGTAACATACTCTGTTTATCTTCTTCTTCAGATACCCAATGAGCAAATGTATCAAATGGAAATGAGACACTATTTCTTTTGAATCCTTTCTCAAAAGTG
Source organism: Chrysemys picta bellii (assembly GCF_011386835.1). Lineage (NCBI taxonomy): Eukaryota > Metazoa > Chordata > Testudines > Emydidae > Chrysemys > Chrysemys picta. Next base: position 80,770,621 of record NC_088795.1, read on the forward strand.
TAGTTGGGAATCTTCTTTTGTGGCTCAAGTTTGAATTGTGCAGGATTTCACAATGTCAATATTGCTTACAGAAAGCTTTTGGAATGTAAACTATAGTGTCCAATATTGTCTAGTAGCATGTTTTTACTCTTGCTGATCTACCTGAAACTAATGCAGGTGTGGTTTTTTTTGTTTTTTTTTAAACTTTTCATTAAGGCTTCCATCTCAGTTACATGTAATGATTATTTTGTCAGCTTAGCTGAGTTGAGAAATATTTGAACACTATTTTAAAAAAAAGATACTATGTATTTTTGTCTGATAAGCAAATCTACCGGAAATGTTAATCATCCCCTTGAGTGCTGTGCTCATGTGTCGGTATATCAGGCACGGCCGGCCCTACGTGCCCTCTCAGTTCCTTCTTACCACCCTGGTAGTTAGTCGGAGTGCCTTTCCTTGCATAGCAAGGGCTAGCGGTTTCATCTCTACTGACTTCGAGCCTTAGGGCCTTGTAAATAGTTTGTTTATAGTAGTTAGAGTAAAGTAGTTGTTAAGTATAGTTAGAGTCCCAGTGCGGACTTCGCCCCAGGTGGGGCATTCTCCGGTCTCCCGGGTTTAAACCCTGAGCGGACTGTAACAGGCCTGTGCCTGTAAGTGACCCCCATAGCAGCTGCCTCAAGTGCTTGGGGAATCACATGTGAAGAACAAGTGCTGTATTTGTAAAATCTTTCAGCCCAGGACTCAGAGGGAGTGGGATAGTCATTTGAGGGCTCTGATCATGGAGTCTGCCCTTCATCCAGCTTCCGAGCAGTCCCACCAAGACTTGCCAAGTACCTCGGCCTCTGTGTGCAGTATGACTCCAGCATCGGGCTCTGCCCGGCACCACTCCCTGTCACGGGTGTCCAAAAATAAGTCAAGGAAGTACGACACCCCGGCAGCAGGTAAGAAGAGCCATAGGTCATCGGGCAAGAGACCCAATTCGGGCCACCCAGCCACTCCGTAGCCACGTGAACATGCCTCCCTGGTTGTGTAATATACTGGAGTGACTTAATCTTCAGGTGACATTTTTTTCTCCTAAGTGAATTGTATAATTCTATGAGTCTGTACTTTACTCTTGGTACTCATGTCCACCTGAAGCAACAATCTACCATCTCTCTGGTATTTTCTTCTGGGAGCCCTAGAAATCTCTCATCTTCTACCTACACAGCATCCCTCCTCCATGACTAATTGCCATATCTTTGGCCAAGGAGAGCTGCATGTGGTTCACACTGGAGCAAGTCAACATTGCTACTTGAGTCTACCAGGGGAGATGCTGAAAATTTATTGCTTCCATAGCATTGCTATTCCTGGAATAAAAACATCCAACTCTCTCCTGTCTACTGTTACACTGTGCTTCTGGTAGGTTGTAAGATTTTAGTATTATTTATTTTCTAGAAGAATGATCTACTGAAGATAAAGTAATTTCCTTTTGTTAAAGACTTTTTTTTTTTAAACCAAGACTTGGCAGAGTTACTTTGTAGCAAACAAGAACATAAATATCTGAAATGAACTAATGAAAAATTGAAATACCTTGTGTCCTATGAAGCATTTTGTTTCCCATGCACATGTAATGTGTTGTACTGAAGGTTTTCTGTTTTCCTTCTGGTTACAGCTTTCTTCAAGAGCAGTTTAACATAATTTTAAAAAGTCTTAGTGTGTTGGCACTGAATTATTATTTGGCCCAAATTCTTATCCCAGATTAAGTGTTTTGAACCTTGACTGCTGTTGGCCATGAATCTTGGTGTCCCCACTTTGGTGTTAGCACTAAAAGTTATAGTTAAAAACAAAACTGTACATAAGAGATATAATAATTCTAGTGCTCAGGAATCTTCTTGGGCAAAACATAGCATCTTGCTATTCGTGTAATTCTCCCAGTAGAAACCATAAGTGTTGGTTTTTCATTTTATAGAATTTTATAGAAGTATGGCGCATCTCACAGATCTTGAATATTGGGGAAGTAAGGTCCCCAGTTGTTCTTGTTATTCAATAAATAAATAAATATACAAACTGTCCACCTGAAATAGCTTATAATTGAAGCACACTGATTTTAATAAAGATTTCTTAGAAAAATTGATTTAACTTTACAATGTGCAATTGACTTTGCCAAATGAAACTAAAAACAAATTGACCGATTAATTTTAGTTGGTATACAATGATCCTACATTCAGACTTTGTCTCTGCAGCACATATTTTGCAATATTATGGATTCTGCATTTGTGTCATAATTAAATAAGTGAAATTAACACTAAAAGTAAGATAAAGGGCTTTTTATCTAAGCAATGTTTTTTGTCCCTTCCCCCACATATTCCTTGAGAAGTCTGGTGTCATGTGAATGCTTCTTAGAACCAGAAAAACTATTAAAAATAAAATACATCTAGGGATACATTTTTGTTCATGTCTAGTTGTGCCATTAGTACATTTATTTTATGTATTTCCTGTGCCATAAATTGGCTTCATAACTTTTTTTGCAAAAAAACAAATGAATATGATGGTGACCAGCTAGCCATCATAGAATCATACAAATGTAGGGCTGGAAGGGTCCTTGACAAGCCATCTGGTCCACTCCTCTGCGCTGAGGCAAGAACAAGTAAACTTAGATCATCCTTGGCAGGCGTTTGTCTAACGTGTTCTTAAAAACCCCCAGTGATGGGGATTCTACAACCTCCCTAGGAAGCCTAATCCAGACTTATCCCTGGTCTACACTAGGAATTGACATCGGTACAGCTACGTCTCTCAGGGGTGTAGAAAAACCATACCTTTGAGAGGTAGCTACATTGACCTAACCCCTCAGTGTAGATAGTGCTGGATGGATGGAAGAATTCTCCCTTTGACCTAGCTACTGCCTCTTGGAGAGGTGGATTACCTACACTGACAGAGAAGCCTTCCCTGTTGGCATGGGTATTGTCTGCAATGATGTGCTACAGCTGTGCAGCTGCAGTGGTGCAAGTGCTCCGCAGTAGTGTTTTAAGTGTAGGCATATCCTTAACTACTCTTAAAGTAAGAGTTTTTCCTACTATCTAACCTAAATCTCCCTTGCTGTAGATTAAACCCATTGTGTCTTGTCCTACCTTCAGTGGACCTATAAAACAGTTGATAACTGTCCTCTTTATAATGGGTCTTAACATATTTAGAGACTGTCTCAGTCTTTTCTTAAGACTAATCATACCCAGTTTTTAACCTACCTTCATAGGTTAGGTTTTCTAAACCTTTTGTCATGTTTGTTGCTGTCCTCTGAACTCTCCAGTTTGTCTACATCTGGTGCCCACACTGTGGGGCGTGCCCCTGTAAGGGGATGGGGAGGAACATTTGAGGGGGCGTGGTGGGGCCCAGGCTCTGCCTGCAGCTCCATTTTGGCCCTGCCCCCAGCTGCAGCACTGGCCCTGGCCTTGACGCCTGTCTCCCTTCCACAGCCCCAGCTGCAGCTCCAGCTCTGGCTCCTGGCCGTCACTCCTGGCTGTGGCTCCGCTTCCAGGGAAGCACAGACTGGGTAAGGGTGGGACATGACTGAAAAAGTCTGGGGACCACTGCTCTACATCTTTCTTAAAGTCTGGTGATCAAAACTGGAAACAATACTCCAACTGAGGCCTCACTAGTGCCGAGCAGAGCAGCACAATCACCCCCCATGTCTGACATGGGTCAGTCCAGTTAGCACTCCCCAGAACATTAGCCTTTTTTTCACAACAATTTGACATTATTGACTCTTATTCCATTTGTGATCATTATAATCCCTGAATCTTTTCAACAGTACTACCATCTAGCCAGCTATTCCACATTTAAAGCTATGCATCTGAAATTTCATTCCTAACTGAATTCCTTTGCACTTATCTTCATTGGATTTCATCTTGTTGATTTCAGACTAATTCTTCTATTTCATAGAATCATAGAATATCAGGGTTGGAAGAGACCTCAGGAGGTCATCTAGTCCAACCCCCTGCTCAAAGCAGGACCAACACAACTAAATCATCCTAGCCAGGGCTTTGTCAAGCTGGGCCCTAAAAACCTCTAAGGAAGGAGATTCCACCACCTCCCTAGGTAACCTATTCCAGTGCTTCACCACCCTCCTAGTGAAATAGGGTTTCCTAATATCCAACCTAGACCTCCTCCACTGCAACTTGAGACCAGTGCTCCTTGTTCTGTCATCTGCCAGCACTGAGAACTGCCGAGTTCCATCCTCTTTGGAACACCCCTTCAGGTAGTTGAAGGCTGCTATCAAATCCGCCCCCCGCCCCCCCCCCCCGCTCTTCTCTTCTGCAGACTAAACAAGTCCAGTTCCCTCAGCCTCTCCTCGTAAGTCATGTGCCCCAGCCCCCTGATCATTTTCGTTGCCCTCTGCTGGACTCTCTCCAATTTGTCCACATCCTTTTTGTAGTGGGGGGCCCCAAAACTGGACGCAGTACTCCAGATGTGGCCTCACCAGTGCCAAATAGAGGGGAATAATCACTTCCCTTGATCTGCTGGCAATGCTCCAACTAATGCAGCCCAATATGCCGTTAGTCTTCTTGGCAACAAGGCCACACTGCTGACTCATATCCAGCTTCTCATCCACTGTAATCCCTAGGTCCTTTTCTGCAGAACTGCTGCTTAGCCAGTCGGTCCCCAGCCTGTAGCGGTGCATGGGATTCTTCTGTCCTAAATGCAGGACTCTGCACTTGTCCTTGTTGAACCTCATCAGATTTCTTTTGGCCCAACCCTCCAATTTGTCTAGGTCACTCTGGACGCTATCCCTACGCTCCAGCGTATCTACCTCTCCCCCCAGCTTAGTGTCATCTGCGAACTTGCTGAAGGTGCAATTCATCCCATCATCCAGATCATTAATAAAGATATTGAACAAAACCGTCCCCAGGACCGCCCCCTGGGGTACTCTGCTTGATACCAGCTGCCAACTAGATATTGAGCCGTTGATCACTACCCGTTGAGCCCGACAATCTAACCAGCTTTCTATCCACCTTATAGTCCATTCATCCAACCTATACTTTTTTAACTTGCTGGCAAGAATACTGTGGGAGACCATATCAAAAGCTTTGCTAAAGTCAAGGTATATCATGTCCACTGCTTTCACCATATCCACAGAGCCAGTTATCTCCTCATAGAAGGCAATCTGTTGGTCAGGCATGACTTGCCCTTGATTTTTCTAGGGACAGGTCAAGATTGTTTGTCAAGATTATTTTGGATTTTGTTTTGAATCCAGGTGACAGCAATATGGGAGGGGTTGCAGTTTTATAAGCATGCTCGCCACTCCATTATCCCAGTTATTAATGAAATATTGAATAGTACCAGATCCAGAACAGATCCCTGTATGACTCCAGGAGATGTATCCTCCCAGTTTGACCAGAAATTGTTGATAACTACTCTTGAATTTATGGTCTTGAAACCAGTTATGCACCCACCACATAATAATTTAATCTAGACTACGTTTCCCTAGTTTGCTTATGAGAATGTAAAAAGCCTTACTAAAATCAAGATATATCACATCTACTACTTTCACCCACCATCCACTAGGTAGGCCAGTAACCCTGTCAAAAGGAAATTAAGTTGATTTGGCATGATTTGTTCTTGACAAATCTATTTTGGCTATTAGTTATCATCATATTATCCTTTAGGTGCTTACAGATTGATTGATTGTTTGTTCCTGTATCTTTTCAGGTATCAAATTTGGGCTGACTTGTCTACAATTCCCTGGGTCATCTTTGTTTCCCTTTTTAAAGATAGGTACTATGTTTGCCCTTCTTCAGTCATCTGGAACCTCACCTGTTCTCCATGAGTTCTCGAAGATGATTGCTAACTTTTCTGAGATTGCTTCAGCTAGTTCCTTAAATAACCTAGAATGAATTGCATGAGGCTCTACAGACTTGAATACATCTAATGTTTCTAAATATTCTTTAACTACTTCTTTCCCTATTATGCCTTGTGTCCCTTCCCCTTTGTCATTAGTATCAATTGTCTTAGGCATCTAATCATTTGTAGTCTATTTAATGAAGACTGAAGCAAATTAGGCATTCAGTACCTCAGGCTTCTTCGTCATCCAGTAATAGCAAAATCCCCCTCCCACAACTTTTTAATCTTTGGTGCACAGGAACTGGTGTATAGCCCATCAGAGTCGGATCTCGGCCGTTTATCTTCCAGGAGCCCAGAATGTCACAGCTGATATGCTCATCAGGCCCTTCTCTGAGGTCTACAAATGGGATTTGAACATTCAAATCCTTCGTGGGATATTCCAGAGGTGTGGACTCCCTGTTGCTGGATGTGGCAAATAGGTCCACCTCTGGAAGTGCTGCCTATTCTGCTCAAGAGGAGGCCTCTCTTTGGGAAATGCCTTTCTCTTTCCTTGGACAAAGGGCCTGTTCTACTAATTTCTTCCAACACCACTAACTATAAGAGTGATGAATAAGAACCCTGACCTCGTCCTGCCTGATATCCTCTTAGTATTTACCTGGCCAAGGCAAGCTTGGTATCTTTACCTGCTTCATTGGTGTGTCCAACCAGTGCTCAAGTTTCTGACTGCCTCCCATCTCCTCTCCCAGGATGTAGGTAATGTCCTTCACCCCAACCTAGGGCTCCTTTGTTTCCAAGCATGGCTCATAGATGGTTCATGGGATTAGTCTTCACCTGCTTTACAGGAATACAAGTATTACTAAACAGTAGAAGGAAGCAAACTCAAATTATTTACCTTCAGAAATAGAAAAAGTTTAATCACTTTTGTCACCATCACCGCCTCATGCCTGAATCTTTTCCATTCTCAGCCATCTTGGATTATCTGCTGGATTTTTAAATCAGGTTTATCAATTAGCTCTGTTAAGGTTCATCTTGTTGCAATATCAGCATTTCATTCCCCACTAGAGGGGTTTTCTATGTTTGCTCCTCCTATGTCCTTGAGATTTATTAAGGGTCTGAATAATCTTTACCACGGTTAAGGGTCCTATTCGACTCTTGATGGCAGCCTGTCTTTTTATGGGACCTCCATTTGAACCTATGGTGACCTGCTCCTTACTTCACTTACCTATGTAGATGGCCTTTCTAGTAGCTATCACCTCAGTCTGCAGGGTTGGAGAAATTGGAGCATTGATGGTAGACTCCTCCCTCCCTCCCTTCCCCCCGCAATTCCAGAGTCTGAGATATGCGGAGCTGCTATATGGGCTTCAGTACATACCTTTTCTAAACATTATACTTTGGTCCATGCCATTAGTTCTGGTGCTATACTGGGTTCTGCTGTACTGTCTTCAGCCATGGACTTGATTCTGAAGCTGCCTCTTTTCTGGGAGGATATTTCTCGGGAGTCGCCTGAAGTGGAGTACCCAAAGGGACACTACTTGAAGAAGAAAAGGTTGCTCACCTTGTGCAGTAACTGGTACTTTGAGATGTGTCCCTATGGGTGCTCCACTACCTGCCCTCCTTCCTCTTTGCTTCTGATTGTTCTTGTTGCACATACAGATAGAAAAGGAACTGAGGGTGGTTCGCCAGCCCAGCCCTATATACCTTCAGAGCACAGCACGAGGATGTATAGAGCGTATGTGTGGGCCAAATGGACACTGCTAATAAAAAATTTCTGATCAAGGACTTGCGGGGCACATGCACACCTGGAGTGGAGCACCTACAGGGACATGCATGTCTAAGAACCACAAAAACAACAAGGAGTCCGGTGTCAAATAAATAACAGATATATTCGGGCATAAGCTTTCGTGGGTAAAAAACCCACTTCTTCAGATGCATGGAGTGAAAATTACAGATGCAGGCATTATTATACTAACACATGAAGAGAATGTGTCAGTATAATAATGATAAAGATTTTCTTCCTATAGGACCGTACCTACCAATTCTGAGTTTCCTTAAGTCAACTTATTTGATGTCCATTGTCCTTATTCTGCTGCTCTCACTCCTTCCTTTCCTTAGAATCATGAAATCTGTCATTTTTATGATCACTTTCACCCCAACTGCCTTCCACCTTCAGATTTGTTAGCAATTCCTTCCTGTTAGTCAGAATCAAGTCTAAAATCACTTTTCCTTGGTTACTTCCTCCACCTTTTGAAACAAGAAATTGTCTCCAATACATTTTAAGAATGTATTGGAGATTTTTGGGGGGGTTCCATATTGTTTTTCCAAAAGGTGTCCGGCTAGTTCAAGTCTCCCATTACTACCAGGTCTTGTATTTTTAGATATTTCTAGATATTTTGTTCTAGAAATGCCTGATCCTTGACCACTACCTCCTGATTTGGTGGTTTGTAGCAGACCCCTCCCATCATGCTGTCCCTATCTCTTCTGCCATGCCCCCCCCCCCAAATCATCAACACCTTTTATCTTTACCCAGTGACTTTCAGCTAGTTTGCCTCTCACCTCTTTTTAGACCTCAGAACAATAGTATATATTGATGTTTAATGCAATACTTGCTTCCTTTTTTCCCTATCTATCCCCTTCCTGAATAACCCTGCTACACCAGTAATCCAGGCATGTGAATTGTTCCACCAAGTCTCTGTGATGCCAATTAAGTCTTAATTTGGTTTGTGTATTAGGACTTCCAGTTTTTACTGTTTATTCTGCATACTCCTTGCATTTATGTATGCACTGCTAAGATGTTAAGTAAATTCCTCCACTCATTGCCCTCTTGTTGCTCCAATGACCCTGTTACTTACATGTGCGTGCACACACGGCTCCAACTTCTAGCTCTTAGTCATCTTTTTTATATCTTTGGTCAACTGCCAGAGGGATGGATGAGCCTCCTCAATCTTTCCATAATGTCACTGATGTGGGCTCCAAGCAGGCAGCACACCTCTCAGGACTTCAGTCAGGTCGGTAGATGGATGCCTCTGTCCCCCCTAGAAGGGATTCCCTGACACTAGCATCCTACGTCCCCTTCTCTTATGTGTGGTGAGTGTGAGCCCCTATCATCCTTGAGGGTAGGTGGCTTCTCTTTCTCAGGGCTGCTCCTTATTGCCTGTTGCCCATACTGCATGCTGGTTCTGGACCTTGAAGGATGGGTCTCTGATGATGCAGAAAGTGTTGATATGAAAAGGTAATGATAAGCTATTTTTTTAAATTGTGGGGATTAAAGTTCTCTTCAATAGAACAGATCCTGCCCACGCTATGCTGGATTCCCTACCATTCTCTACCGACGTGTCTTCATCCTGACCTGGAGGAATAGCCTGTAATGGTAAGAGTATAGTTCACTATCCATACCCATTAAGTGCTTGTCTCTAACACAGCCAACTCCAGCTATTTGTGGTGGAGTGTCTTATGATGTAGACTGTTATCCACTGGAAGCTGGACTGAAACACCAAACTCATTTCACATAAGCTATTGAACAGCTATGGGATGGAAATGCATTTTTTTGTTGTGCTGGGCTGAATTTCAACTGGTGACTTGGAGATGAAAGGCTCCATATGCCACTACTACTACTGAGCAATCCCGCCCATTAGCGGCATGCCTTTAACTGTCCTGATAATATTCCCATGTAAAACTTTAACAACCGGAAGTCAGGTATGACAAAACCAATTCTCATTCAAGCAAAAACCCTTAGAAAGGGTATTGTGGGTCGTCTCAGTGTGAAATTTGCTTTGGAAAAAAATGAACTCTTCATTTTGAATGTCCGTGAACATTAGAAAGCATGAAAGAGCAGAGTTAATCACCCAAATGATCACTGCTTCCAGAACTGTAGCATTACATTATCAGGAAAGGGAATAAACTTTATTCTGTCTATGGACTCCTATGTAGAATCTGGTAAGCTGTTATATCAGTAGTGTGGCTCTGAATTTTCACGTGAATGTATATTTAACAATGTAACTTCACATAAATATATTTCTTTATCTAATGAGTTGTTTTTCACTCATTTCTAAAAGGCCATATAGTGAAAACTAGCCTCTATTTTGAAAAGCATCTCTTGAGGAGATTTTAAAGCCTTATCTACACATGAAGGCTATTCTGGAATAGCTTTGAGTGGAGTAACCATTTCTGAATAAAATCACATTTATAGTGAAATAGAGTTTCCACTCTAGAATAGCTGTGCTGGCCAATTTCCCTGTGTAAATAAGTCACAGAAGGGACCATATTAACAACTTTCTAGGAGGCAGAGGGGCGCTTATAAATGCACATATTCTAAAATAAGCTCACATAATCATAATGTTGGTTTGTATATGCAGTTTTGAGAGGCAAAAAGAAATTGCTTCATTAAGTTTGTCAGCAATAAAAATCTGCTGCTGATCAGCTTTGTCCTTGTCCTGCAGTCACAAGGACGGGGCTGAAGGCTACGTTTTTTAGGACTCTGTGGGCTACAACTGGCCTTGGAGCCACACATTGAGCAATCGTTACTTAAACCTACAGAGCAATTACCTATAATATGCTTGAAGACAAGACCTTCCAATCTTGTAAAATTATTCTCCGTTGCTACTAGTGTCACTCTTAAAATACAATTACATCATTGCATCCTTCCAAAAACCAACACAACTGCATTTATCTTATTTGATCGCTGACCCATTTGAGTCCTGTGCTGCATCCTCCTTCACAAGAAGGAACACCTCTGAAAACGCAGCACTCATTATTTTGTGTAAATAGCTGTGGAGGTGTTTTAAAACACAATAGCAATAATAAATGCACTGGTGGGGACATGTGTTGCCCATTTGAGGGGAAAAAAGGTATTGATTGGCTTCTTTGTGTGTGTCGGCTGTCTCTGTGGAAAAGCGCAGGTGACTGGATTTTGTGGTTGTGTAGCTAAAGTTAGTTTAAAGAGAGATTCCCTGTTGGGATTGTTGCAAAGCCAACTGTGAATAAAGCTGCCCTGCTTTAATCTTTTATGTACTGCACTTAAGTTTTATGTGATGGGTTCTCTCTCTCCCTATGCTTCTTTGGTGTATACTTTTCCAGTAGAAGTGCACTACACTGTCATGTATCTGTATTTGGAGAAGAATCACCAACATTATATTCTCAAACCTCTCATTAATTGGGCATCTTGTTATTTTTGTGAATTTATTTAATGAACTGTCTCACTTTCTTTCTGCCTCCCAGATATGCCTAATGTTAGCACCAAAAAAGATAAAATTTGAAAGACTATCAAGTATTATTGATAATTATTATCACCAGGGATCTTGCCTTGGAACGGAAGAAGCTTAAGGTCCTGTTTACACTAAAAATTTCAGTCAATACAAATTACTCTGGTATACAGCTGCTGACATCCGTGTATCACTCAGGCATCTGTGCACATTTGGCTGCTTGCGTCAGCACTGCACCTACTCATCAGCAGGGCCAGCTCTGGGGGGGAGGGGGAGAGGGAGGGAACGGGTGGGAGAGCGAGAGAAGGAGGCGGCCAGGACTACAGCAGGGGCACTGCCACTCGGCCCCTCCCGCTGCGCTGCTGCCTGCCGCGAGGGCTCCGCTCCGGTCTGCGGGTAGGGAAGGAAGAGGACTGCCCTGCAGGGCACTCTGGTTCTCCGCGCCGCCGCCCCCTACAGAGCGGCCGGAGCGGAACAACAACAAAGAAAAGCGGCCATGCCGCCCTAGGATTGGGCAGAATGCTGCCTCGAGCAATCTGCCGCCCCAAGTACCAGCTTGCTCAGCTGGTGCCTGGAGCCGGCCCTGCTCATCAGGAGTGCTTCTGCTGATGCAAAGTATGGTACACCATAGTTAGGTATCCCCGTGTGCCATGCGCCATTGTCCAGTGTGATGCCTTTGGGGAAATTTTCACAGTGTGTTGTGGGGTAGAAATGACTGGTGGGATTGCATCATAATGTAGTTTTTGAGATGATGGGCAGTGTCTGCAGAACTTTCAGATGTGAAAGGTCACCTTCCTGGATCGATGTGCCAAGCTCACCCCAGCCCTCCAATGCATGATACCAGAATGATAGCAGAGAAGCGAGTCGTGATTGCACTCTGGAATCTTGCAAAGCCATATTGTTACTGGTCTGTGGGAAGTCATTTTGGAGTTGGAAAATCCACAGTGGGAGCCATTGCCATGCAAGTGTGTAGGGCTATTAATTATCTCTGCCTATGCAGGACTGAGACTCTCGACAATATGCCAGACACGGTGGATGGATTTGCATCACATCACTGTTTTGGCACCAGCCCACCTCGCCATAGAGTACATCAACAGAAAGGGCTATTATTCTTTGATTATGCAAGTGCTGGTGGATCACTGGGGATGCTTCACTAGTATCGATGTGGGCTGTTGAGGGAAGGTGCATGAAGCTCACATCTTTAAGAAGGAAGGACTGTTCAGAAAACTGCGGGTTCAGACCTTCTTTCCTGACTGGAAATGCCAATTGTGATTCTGGGGGACCCTGCCTACCCCTTACTCCCCTGGCTTGTGAAGCTGTACACTGGCCACCTTCATAGCACCAAGGAAAGATCCAGCTACTGGCTCAACAGGTGCAAAATGAATGTGCTTTTGATAGATTGAATGGACACTGGGGTGGTGGCGTTCACTCACTAGTTTGGATCTCAGTGATATCTCAGTGATTATGCTGCTTGTTGTGTTTTGCATAGTATCTGTGCGGCAAAGGGGGAAAAGCTGCTGCCAGGTTGGAGGGCAGAGGTGGACGGCATTTAAAGTCGGAGATAAGTGGTTGTGGGAGGCTTTGAAAGAACACTTTAACCGTCAGTCATCGTAGTGTTCTGTAGGCTGGGAGCTTTGGGTGTTGCTCGGAATTGAGTAGTGCTTGCTGTACACTTATAAATGCAGGTGTTGTCCTGAAGCCATTAACTATGTGGTGTGTGCCATATGTACATTTACAAGTACTGTTTGCTTTGAGTACCACTGTGCGTTCTACGGTATGTATTGGGAACTAATAAAGATTATTTTATTCTCCAAAAATTGAACTTTATTGAGTGGGGAAAAACAGGGCAGAAAAACAATATGCAAAAAACCACAGGCAATGAAATATAAATTAACAGTGTGGAACTTTAACACTGGAAAGGCAATAAACATTTCTGTCCATTTCAGTGCACGCATGTAGCTATGGCTACAATACACCAGCCGTGGTTCTCGCAAGTTAGTATATGTGAAGCTGTGGTTCCCTAGCATAGAGTGATGGGGTAATTACGTGCCCTGTGATGTCACATGGTATGTTGGAGGGTGTCGGTAGGGAGCAGCGACCATGGAGTTCTTCAAGGGCTGCAAAGGGTGGGAGTCTGGAATTTTTGGACCTTTAGGTCAACCAGCATTTGGGTTTGCAGCTTGAGAGGACCTGAAGGTGGCAATGTAGGAAAATGTCTTTAGCGAGGGGCATGTTAATATCAGGAAGTGGAGTGAAACAGGACACTTAATTATAATAGAGCAGCTTGTATTCTGTGGGATTAATATTTTTAAGTGATCAATATTTATTATTGAATATTCCCTTTTGTCACTTGATATGGAGTTATTGTACCTTTATCAGCTAAAGATTTATCAGTTAAATTGTAATCTTGAAATGAGCCAAGAGTTTTAATGATCTTCTTATATGTATAATGGAATTGCAGTGTTTAGGTTTCAGATTGGATAGATTTGCCATGGCGATGACTTAAGATAACATCAGCTTTCCTCTCCTTCATTATTATAACTTGGTGCAAGCTAACACTACATTAAGCAGCCAGGAAATGCTAAAGTTAAGGTTGACAATGCTGCTATAATTCTGCCCCCTTGCATATCTGCATTAAGGCAATCTTGTATCAAGTGAATCACACTTCTTTCTTGCAATATAATAACCTTTCTACAATCTTGCATATCGAAGCCCATGTGAGTATGACTTTAAAGAGTGTTTACCTTGTGCATTTAACAGCATTTTGTGTAGTCAGGTTCACTTTTTCTTATGTTGTTTGTGTGGATTCACAGTCCTCCATTAGATTGCTAATGGCAGAGAAACACAAATACACATTAAGAAAAATAATTTAACCTTTCACTCAGCAGAGGTGGGGAGAAAACCATTTTAAAACATTAGGAAAATGTGATTGTAAAACCACCAAAATAGTAGAGGGACTCCAGAACAGGTGTAATGATGGTACCTGAAAGTGCTTTTAATTAACTTTTTTTTTTAAATAAACTAGATTTCAAGAGGTCTGTGCTCATTTAAGGGCTTTATATTGACCCAGTTATTTATAACAAAACCTTAGCTGTAATTCAGGTGGAAGGCTTTTCCTGAAATTTCAAGGTATTTTATCAGTTCAGAAGACAATACCAACTGTTTAAAAACTTTTAGAATGTATACTACTGTATTAGCTATTGTGCATTAATTGCTCATTTTAAAGTTGGTCTTCACATGAAAATAATGAAGAAATGCTTTTATAAAAATAAACTACTCCACATGCCTACTAGTCAAAGCTTAGTTGTCATTTTAAATTAACAAGGTAATAAAATGGACCCTTAAAAGAAAATGCATGTAGTACCAAAACTACAACTTTGGATCCCTTTTAATTTCGTTGAGACAGCTAAACCAGCTGAAGAAACTGTGGAGTATCCAGGCTATTTATACTGGCTTCCCAGCTTCTTCCTCCTGACTTATCTTCTTGTGGAGGGACTAGCCCTACAGTCTAGACTTAAACTAGAACTGTGAATGACAAATAAAACCGAAATTGTAGACACACCAAAAATGACTAGCACACTGAAGTCTATTCACTTGGCAAATTTAATTTATTTAACTAAATTGAAGCTTTTAAAACTATATATATTTTTAAGAAACCACACAGATAGAAGATCCCCGAAAACAATGGAGGCAAGAACAAGAGCGAATGCTAAAAGACTATCTCATGGTAGCGCAGGATGCTCTCAGTACCCAGAAGGAGCTGTACCAGGTGAAAGAACAGAGACTAGCACTCGCCCTGGATGAGTATGTACGTCTGAATGATGCCTACAAAGAAAAATCAAGCTCTCGTACCAGCTGTAAGTACATTAGAAATGTGTATGTTGTAACTCCTTTGAGCGTGCTCTGTAATGGCTCTTGTTCTGCAATTCAAGACTAGTCCTCAATGTTTTGAGCCCCTGGCTGTTTTTCCGACAGCCTTTCCACTTTTTGCCCCTTAAGGCAACTGTGTTCTGCTGCAGGGAGCTCTGGTCTGTCCAACACAGTTGAACTCCTACAGAAATTTGGGCCAGGCACTTGGCTCTGAAAGCTGTTCCTTCATGTGGTTTGCTGGAACCGAGATTAGGTGGTTGGTGTTCTAAGGATCCAGGATCACTTGTTCCTTTTTGGCTTGCAGCCACCAGGTACTCAGTATGTAAATAGGTGGCAATGATAGATGGAGCAGTAGATTTCACTGCTTGCTGTTGGTAACAGTTTATTTTAATTTTTGCAAAATGTGTGCAGATATAAGGCATGGGGTTCAGTAAAAATAAGTGGGATCATTTTTGATTTAAATCCCCAAAACAAAGGAGGGAACCTGGTGGCCAAGTATAGTGTTTTTGAGAGGTCTGTGTTTGGGTTGTTGGCCAAATATCTTACTCTAGGATGGGGAGTGTTTAAAAAGCAGCAAGCTCAACTCCTGAAGAGAAGAGTAGTGAGTCTCAGGCTCTAGGGTTGCCAGGCATCCTGTTTTCGACCGGAATGTTAGCAGTCCGGTTGGCCGCCCGCAGCAGACTCCGCGCGGCTCCCGGGAAGTTGCTAGCATCTCCCTCTGGCTCCTAAGTGTAGGGGCAGCCAGGGAGGCTCTGCGTGCTGCCCCTGCCCTGAGCGCTGGCTCCGCAGCTCCCATTGGCTGGGAACCATGGCTGATGGGAACTGCAGGGGTGACGCTTGCAGGCAGGGACAGCATGCGGAGCTGCCTGGCCGTGCCCCTGCCTAGGAGCAAGAGGGAGATACCTGCAGCTTCCCGGGAGCCACCTGAGGAAAGCGCTATCCAGAACCCCAACCCCCTGCCCCAGCCCTGAGCCCCCTGCTGCACTCTGAACCCCTTAGCCCCAGCCTGGAGCCCCCTCCTGCACTCTGAACCCCTCATCCCACACCCCCAGCCCAGAGCCCCTTCCTGCACCCTTAACCCCTCATTTCTAGCCCCCACAAGGGGGGCCAAAACCCCCGGCCCCATCCCGGAGCCCCCTTCCACACTCTGAACCCCTCATCTCTGGCCCCACCCCAGAGCCCGCATCCCCAGCTGGAGCCCTCCCCCCACCCCTCCAGCATCCCAACCCCCTGCCCCAGCTGAGTGAAAATGAGCAAGTGAATGAGGGTGGGGGAGAGTGAACAAGGGAGGGGAGATGGAGGGGGGGAGCCTCAGGGAAGGACTGAGCAGAGAGAGGGCAAGCAAGGGTGGGGGAGAACAAGTGATGGGGGGGGGGATGGAGTGAGTGGCAGGTGGGGCCTCGGGGAAGGGTGGAGCAGGGGCAGAGCAAGGGTATTCAGTTTTCTGCAAATAGAAAGTTGGCAACTCTAGTCTCAGCCAGCTGAATAAACCCACCTTCCAGAAAACCTATTTGTTGTGAGAGCTCCTTGAGCTCTGAAGATTCCTTCCCTCACAAAGTGTGCTGCCCAGCTAGAAGAATGGTGGCCAGGTGTTGAAAGCAGGGGGAAATGGGGACTTGCCTTGGGTTCCATCCTAGACAAAGAGCTTCTCCTCCCTTAAATTTTTGAACTCATCCAAATGATGGTAGCAAAAGTAGAAGAAAATGTGTTTAGTATTCATTAATTATTTTCACACAGATGCTGACTGTACTGTATAGAGGTATACGTTAAAAAAGTAATATCCATTTTATTTGCACTGTTATGTTAACCTCATAGTTTTAGTGCTAAGTGAACTCTTCAAGATTTATGGTTGAAAGTAGTAAAATATTTTTCTTTTCTTTTCTTTTCTTTTCTTAAAATAAGTATTCTCAGGCTCCTCATCCAGCACAAAATATGACCCTGACATTCTGAAGGCGGAAATCTCCACTACAAGATTAAGGGTGAGAATGCTTAATTTAGTTCCACTGGAATTCTGTACATAAGGTTTGTGACTGCAGTGTGCTGAGCTTGGGCTAGCAGAGATTCAGATTTAGGCCTTTTGCATCCAGACATTGAAACCACTTAGCATTCCGGCTAAACGCTACTCAAGCATTTTAATTAAACTGTTAGCCAAATCATCCTAAAAACCAATCCAATTAATTTTTAAAGGGAACACCCTTAACTTTGAGAAATATATTCATTGGTTTAAATATGCCTCATAACTAATTTCACCTAGAAAATAATTCAGTAATTGATTGATTCCTTTTTAAAGGCGAAAGCTGGGAGAAGAGAGGGAGAAATCCTTTAAAAATGCCTAGTATGTGGATCAACACCCTGTGCTTAATTTAAAATGAGATCCTTTTATTTCTAAAATCAACTTTTGGGCTCTCACAGCAGAATTGGTTTTAAATTTGTAATGACCAGGATAATTTGGGACTTGTTTTAATCTGCAGATACAAAGTATTGAACAGAAGTGTGCTTCTGTACACAACTACTAAAAGATTTCTGCATATTATAGGCATTGGATTTGGTTATCTTTTTAATAATATGAAAAATAAATAGGTTGATTTATAGCTTGCTCTCTCATGAATTAACCTTAAATAAGGGGGGAAATGATGTAGAATAAACTTAAAATCTAAGTCGGAAGAGGGAGTTCTGTTATGTGAACTGTGTCAAACACTGCATTTTGTGCAGTTTGGGTTCTCCATTTGGTATTGAATTTTTTGTCTAGTCAAAACCTGCTCAGGTTGGAAATACAGCACCTTCATATGCTTGGTGCTTGAATCGGTCCTAGGGATATATAGGTTCTGTATGCATAGAATTTACACAAGAGGTGCTGGTTATAGAGCTTTCAACGTCCCCTGCTGGACAATTCCTAGCATTTACAGCAGCCCCAAAGTCACGTCTCCTCTTTATATGTAGTCCAAATCACAATTAGGGTTATCAACAGCCAGTATTTGAGAAGTAGTATGATGTCACACGTTTAACTTGTTTTTCCAAATTAACATTTAACACACACACCATACTGCAGTACATTTGCTTCCCAGGTCATGCACACCCTTCCCACTCTCCTACCCAGGTTCATCATTGCCAGTTACTTAATTTTTAGGGAGTGGGCTGGCCAGCAGATTACAGAACATATTTCAGAGGCAAGTTTCAGGAACCCTTGAAGAGGAGGGAGCCCTCTGAGAAGAGGGATTTAAGCCTGTAGGAGAGGCTGACAGGATGACAAGGCCAGGGATGGGAGAAGAACAAATGTGATGGGGAGGGCAAATGATAGCCTCTACATGAGGATGGCTCCCTTTAGGAATGGCTAAGGAATTTAACCATATTTATTTCCAGAAGACTGGCAGAAAGGTAATGTTGTACCAATATTTAAAAAGGTGAAACAGGATGACCTGGGTAATTATAGGCCTGTCAGTCTGATGATTCCAAGCAAGATAATGGAGCAGCTGATACGGGACTGGATTAATAGAGAATTAGAGGAGGGTAACATAATTGTCAGTCACCATGGGTTTATGGAAAATAGATATATCAAACTAACTGGAGATCTTTTTTTGATGTGAACACAGGTTTGGTTGATAAAGGTAATAGTGTTGATGTAATATACTTGGACTTCTGTGAGGTGTTTTGACTTAATACTGCATGACATTTTGAGTAAAAAAAAAACCACTTGATATAAAATTAACATGGCACACATTAAATGGAATAAAAGCTGGCTGATAGGTCTCAAAATGTAATTGTAAGCAGGGAATCATCATCAAATAGGTGTGTTTCCAGTGGGGTCCCATGGGGATTGGTTCTTGGCCTTACACTAGATAACGTTTTATATTTTAATTACTTGTAAGAAAACATTAAGTCATCACTGATAAAGTTTGCAGATGACAACAATTGGGGTACTGGTAAATAATAGAGGACAGATTGCTTGGTAAACTGGAGGCAAGCAAACAATGTGTATTTTAATATGGCTAAATGTAAATGTATACATCTAGGAACAAAAATGTGAGCCATACTTAAAGGATGAGGGACTGTATGCTGGGAAGCAGTGACTCTGAAAAAGATTTGGAGGTCATGGTGGATAATCAGCTTAACACGCGCTCCCAGTGCGATGCTATAGTCAAGAGAGCTAATGCCATCCATGGATGCATAAACGGGGAACCTCAAGTAGGAATAGAGGTTACTTTACCTCTGTATTTGACACTGATGCGACCACTGCTGTGTCCAGATCTGGTGCCCATAATTCAAGAAAGATGTTGATAAATTGGACAGGGTTTAGAGAAGCATCATATGAATGTTTATAAGATTAGAAAACATGCCTTGTTAGTGATGGACTCTAGGAGCTCAGTCTATTTAGCTTAACAAAGAGAATGTTTCTTCCTATTAATATTTGAATGCTGGGAGGGAGAAGGGGTTAGCACTGAAAAGCCTAGCTGAAGGAGCAATTTGAATGTGAAGAGGAAGGTTGCTGTTGAACAAGGAGGGAGTTCAAATCATGGGCATGGAAGAAGGCTTGTAGATGGGAGAAGGGACAAAAGGACTGTCAGGCAGGAAGCTTAGAGAGGAGTATGGGCAGTGGTAAAGGGTGTAAGATGAAGCAAGTGCAGAGGTGTGGGGGGGCAGAGGGGGTTATACAAAGCCTTGAAGGAGAGGACAAGGAGCACAAGAATAGAATGCTTTAATGTAAATAGAGTGCAGTAAACAAACAGAGGTCATGCTTCATCATGTAGGTCACATTCTTCTGGGATAGCACACCTAAGGTTATGTCTACACTGCAGATCTTACAGCAGCACAAAAGTGCTAGTGTAGACAGACCCTAAGTCCCTGGTGTAACACTCGGTATAATGAAATGAAGATGAATTACAGTAGAGGATGTTTAGAAGGTGATCTTTAGGAAACACTTATGAGTTGTGGGGGATCCAGTCCTCCCAGCAGTTCTGTGGTTCTAGGGAAAATGGGGATGGTTTTAATCTCTACATTATATAAAACATGAATGTGGTAGTGTAGTTGTTAGTTTTTAAGGTTTTTCCATCCCTTGACTGGAAGTTTTGAGTGAAATCATTCCTGGGGATTGGAATTTTAGTTAGTTCTCAGTTTGTTTATAGTTAGGAAAATGTCTTGCTAGTCAGATGGTGGGTAGCAGAGGAGAGTTTAATGTCCCTTTGATACAGTCAGTGAATTGGACATTTCTGTCAGGATATCTACAACTAGGCTTGCTATAGCCACTCCCTTTATCACGTTAAATGTCTAACATGATCAAATAATTTGATTTCTGTCAAAGGAAGCAGTTACAAATTGTATTTCCAAAAAGATGAGTTCAGCCCAACTCCCTATATTTAGATAAGAAATTTTACTGGAAAAAAAATGCTTGAAACCATTTATTTCTACTAAGGAAAAAGGCATGAGCCAAAAAATTTCAAACTTGGATGCCTAAAATTAAGCTCCTCAAGATACATCCAAAGAAGTGGGTATTCACCCACGAAAGCTCATGCTCCTGTACGTCTGTTAGTCTATAAGGTGCCACAGGACTCTTTGCTGCTTTTACAGATCCAGACTAACATGGCTACCCTCTGATACTCAAGATATATTTAGGCACCCAAATGTTTAGGTCCTAAATCTTCAGAAGAGCTGAGAACCCAGAAGCCCTTTTGAAGACTGTAAGAGCTGCATATACTCAGCACCTTTAAATATCAGGCCTTTAGATTTGAGAGAGAGAGTAAAATTTATATTTTATTTTGGGGAATGTGTAGGGAATGTCCATCCAGTTCTGTGAACATGTTCTCAAAAATACAAATTTTGGGATATAATTTCTTTTCTGCTTATATAATCCCTCCAGTTCTCTATTGTAACAAAACCCATAGTTAATCATCAAAATTATATTAAAAGTAACTAGAAATTTTTAACATGACCAGATTTTTACCATTTTCTCCTGGCAAGGAAGTGAACCCATTGAAGGTGGCATCCCACTACTTTTGTCTACCACTACTTTCCCAGTACCTTTCTTTGTGACTTATCATCGGTCTAACCTCACATTGTAAACTCCTTGGAGTAAGGGCCTTGTCTTTTTCATTTTCCTTGTAAAGCAGCAACTCTGCTTGTGGTGCTATATATAAAGAATAGACAATGGTGGAATAGAAAGACTATATCTGCATTAGTTTAGGATGTGTGTGCTACTTAAGAGTGCTAAAGCCATGATTGTCTTATAGAGGTCATTCTAACTTAATGAGTGCCATAAAACCTTAATATGAAACCATCCTGTATTCTATTTGCCCTGATACAAGCCCATTGAAATAAATGGAAAGAATTGACTTTCGTGAGTTTTGAATCAGACCCTATTTGCTACACTTCACAGAAAAGAAAATTAATGATGTTTGAGCAGCAAAAAATGTAATGGGTTATTTTTTTGTATATCACTTATGAGTCAACTATGCGGTCCATAGAAGAAGAGAAATGTTATTGAATACAGTTTTTGAAAGCTTTAAAGTTACATAAATAACTACATAAATACAAAATAATGTTGTAATTTTAAATATCCTCTATCTCATGACCTTCCAGGACTGGGAGCAAGTGCTGTGTGTTTCACCCGAAAGGGGAGAGTCTCCATTTTCCAAATGAGACAGTACTAATTTCTAGCCCTTGTGATTTGTATATTGGACCTTAAACTGGTCACTGGTGCAAGACTTAATATTGTATATCCTGGACTTCTGGCCAATGTAATTTTGAAGCTTAAAGTCCAGCGTGACAGGGGAAGGTAGGAAATATTTGGTAGGGTTTTCATTTTCAAATAATAATTGTTTAAAAGTTAAAACTAGTCCCAGGGCAGATTGGCTAGTGTGCAGAGTGCAAGTATGGCTGTCAGAGGCATCATAAGTGCAAGTTATCACAAGACTCCACAATTTCATGTGGGTGTTTCTGCCACAATGACATCTGGGATGTATTAAGTAATTATTACTTACATTAAAGGGACACCGTCCCATATCTGGCCTCCACAGTTTGGTTTAGTTTATTTGGAAAGTTTTTACATGACATTTAAAAACAATTCCAACAGAGCTTTTTGTTTTTACTGACAGCCATTTTTGGATGGCGCAGCCCAATCTGTCAACATTTGAAATAGCATCATTAGGGTGAAAAAATAGGAATACTGTTTTAATCCCCGTGGGACTGAGATTTATTATTTTTTTGGTCAGAGCAGGAAAAATGTTTGCCTCAAATGTTCCTCCTAAATAAAGATAGTTGGTGTGTATGCGTTTGTAGCCAAAACAGACCAGCCTTGTGATTGTTTGAGAATCTAGAAACTGATTTGTGTAGAAACAAAAGTGAAATTGACTATTCTATTCTTGTTTCCAGGCTGACTGAAATGCAAAAAGTAAACAAACAGGCTAAACAGACAAGCCAACATCCTAGTTTTATAAAAAGGAACAATTCATGAGGAGAATAGGAACACTTTCTCTTCTGACTCTTTTGAACTATAGCCAACTGAGAGCTTCTTGGAATGATCAAGTGAAAATATTATAATAGAAAACTAAAAATCTGACTGTCTTCTAAGATAGTTATCATGCATGCTTAACTAGCAAAAAGTAAATTACATTTTAAAATTCTCTCAGGTTTATGTCAGTGTCAATGCTAATAAGAAAATGTGTTTTTAATCTGATGTCCGTTTAACACAGAGGTAAATTGCACACAGACATCAAGAGGATAACAGAATGCCTTTGTTTTTGATAAGTGCTAAAAAGCATCACACATAGCAATTTACCTTTTTTGCTTATCTAATGTAGAGACTGCATTAATTGTTGGAAACCATGGGTTACACTATTTAACAAGAGGAATTTTCTAATTCTTGCTTTGATTTCACACAAAAGGTTAAGAAGTTGAAGAGGGAACTCTTTCATATGAAGCAAGAACTGCTCTATAAAGAACAGGGCTTTGAAACACTGCAACAGTAAGTATAAGAAAATAATTGAATTTGACTTAAATAATTCAATCTACTAGTTAGGACTAAACCAAATACAATTATTATTGTACAGAGTTGCAGTGAAAAGACTAGGAATAAGAAAATGGCTGGAAAGAATCCACCAAAAATGAACTGTTTCCAAAGGGCTAAAGCTTTTTTTATTAGGCTCCAGAGAATCGATAGAAACCACAAACCTGCTTTGGGAGTAAAAAAAGCAGTAAAACGAGTTTCATCTCACATGTAACTTGCCCATTACACAAAAGTGTGTTGGAAAAGAGCAGGAAGGAGGCTTTGTCGTAAGTCCCATAAGAAGGGAGATTAGATCCTGCCTGCCCCCTCAGCTGGCATGGAGAGAGAGGTCTGCTACCATAAGGAGGTCTGAACAGTGCACAGCAGAGAACAGCTCAAAATGAGTTGCAGTTTTGAGAGTTAAGGGAGATCTTGCCTTTTTAAATGGATCACTCTCGAGCCCTGCATCATACATCTTCTCAGGCTTTATCTACACTACAGAGTTAGGTCGATGTAAGGCAGCTTAGATGTATGTCAGTGTCTACACTACAATGTTGCTTCCACTGAAGTAAGCAGCCCGCTGCACTGACATAACTCCACATCCACGAGAGGGGCAGCTGTAGTTAGGGCGACACAGTGTCCCTGTAGACATGGCGTTACTTATATCGGCTGTTATATCGGGCACTGGCAGTCCAGGCTGTCAGGGGAGTGTGGGCTCAAACTCCTGCTGCCGCCTCCCAGTGAGGGATTGCAGGGCTGGG
The DNA here is from genome assembly GCF_011386835.1 of Chrysemys picta bellii. NCBI lineage: Eukaryota > Metazoa > Chordata > Testudines > Emydidae > Chrysemys > Chrysemys picta. The sequence goes on from NC_088795.1 coordinate 80,794,215, forward strand.
AAGCCCCTGCGGGAGTCTAAATGTGAAATAATAGTAGCCAGAAAACAGACAAAAATGTCAATTTCACTGCTGGTAGGCTTCTTGCTGTGAAATTGCAGTCCACTCAGGCTCACAGATATGAACCCGGCACCCAGCTGACAGCTTGGGCTGTCGGGTTGGGGTGTCCCAGCTGTGAGCCAGTACCCGCCAACGGCTGGGGCGAAGGGGAACTGCTGTGAGCCCCATGCCTACAGCTGAGGCTGTCAGCCAGAGGGCTTCTGGGCTCCAGCTGTCTGTCCCACAATGCCTCACTTCAGTCAGTGGAAGCGCTCCTGGTGAGGATGCGCACCACTGGCAGAAGGAGCAAGTGTGGACATGAACTTCTGCTGTAATTACTGCAGTGGCTGTACGTCGACTGAAGTCGACTTAATTTGGTAGTATAGACGAACCCTTCAGTATCCGAACATCAGCCAGGCTAGTTCTGCAGCAGAAAGGTACTTCCTGGGAATGGCAACCAACTCATGGTGACCCCTATCCTGACCAGTGTGAAAGTGTAGATAGCAACAGAGGGTCCTGTGGCACCTTTGAGACTAACAGAAGTACTGGGAGCATAAGCTTTCGTGGGTAAGAACCTCACTTCTTCAGATGCATCTGAAGAAGTGAGGTTCTTACCCACGAAAGCTTATGCTCCCAGTACTTCTGTTAGTCTCAAAGGTGCCACAGGACCCTCTGTTGCTTTTTACAGATTCAGACTAACACGGCTACCCCTCTGAAAGTGTAGATAGTTTTTTACTGCGGAACCTTTTTATAACTGAAACCTGCATAGAGGGGCAGGTAAGTCAATTTACTTATCGATTCTGTGCTACAGAACTCCTCCCTCTGATTTAGAGTCTTTGCACAGACTATGAATTCATATCTTTGTGAAAGATGACAGCTGGATTTTTTTTTTTGTATAGGAACCTTCTAAATACTAAAAGTGGAAATTGTAAGAGGATTCAGTTTCACTTCTTGGGAATCCAGTACCAGTCTTAGCCATAACACACTTACTTACTTAGTTAGGCAGATGCACACAATTAGCAATTTCAAATTTCTTTTTACTGAATAGCATTCCTAAGATAAACCATTACAACACAGCCGTTACAACTCACCCTAGCTAGACTAACCTCACTAACTAGTGATTTGTTATTTTCCTTTAAAGTGAAGAATGTTACACGGGGTCTAAACCCTAAAATATATATGTTTATTCCTTTATAAAATAAATACAAGGATTGGGACTTCTGCTTTCATGTGGGCTCATCCTGGGTATTATATTGACAACAAGATAAAACATCCAGTTGCACCACATAATCAGTGGTTTCAGCGTTCACAATACTGAGCATGTACACAATTTCAAATAAGAAAAACTGACTATTAGTGTAGCTGTTAGGTACACATGGTGTCTTTGGTTCAATAATGTAATACACTTCAGAGACATTAGACCTCCAGTCTATGATTCCTCCTTTGTGGTGTTTTCCCAGCCTCAATTCCACTGACTTCTGTAAATTTACAAAAAACTGTATTGAGATCCAATCCGCAGACTCAGCCTGGCACAGGGGTGGGCAAACGATGGCCCGCGGGCCAGATCTGGCCTGCTAGCCATTTTAATCCTGCCCTCGAGCTCCCGCTGGGGAGCAGGGTCTAGGGCTTACCCTGCTCCAGCAGGGGAGTAGGGTCAGGGGCCGCTCCACACAGCTCGGCCCACTTCCGGCTTCTACGCATAAGGGCAGTCATGGGGCTCTGCTTTGCACGTTGCCCCCGAGAACCGCGGCCAATGGGAGCTGCGGGGCGGTGCCTGTAGATGGGACAGTGCGCAGAGCCGCCTGGCCGCACCTCCATGTAGGAGGCGGAGAAGGGACATACCGCTGCTTCTGGGAGCTGCTTGAGGTAAGCGCCACCCAGAGCCTGCACCCCTTAGCCCGCCCCCTGCCCCAGCCCTGATCCCTGTCCCACCCTCCAAACCCCTTGATTTCCGCCTGGAGCACCTTCCTGCACCCCAAACCTCTCATCCCCAGCCTGCACCCCCGCACGCCCCAAACCTCTGCCACAGTCCTGATCCCCCTCCCGCTCTCCAAACCCCTCGGTCCCAGCCCAGAGCACCCTCCTACACCCCAAACTCCTCAGCCCCACCCCAGAGCCTGCACCCCCAGCCTGATCCCTCACCCTCCTCCTATTCCTCACTCCAGCCCGGAGCCCCCTCCCACACTCTGAACTTGTCATCGGTGGCTCCACCCCGGATCCCACACACCCCAACTAGAGCCCTCACCCCCTCCCGCACCCCAACCCCAATTTTTTGAGTATTCATGGCCCACCATTCAATTTCTATTCCCAGATGTGGCCCTCGGGCCAAAAAGTTTGCCCGTCCCTGCCCTAGCAGCTCTATCTTCTCCCTGCAGTACTTGTCTGGATCTGACTGGTGGTCAAAATGTGTGCCAATTTTACCCCTGTTGGAAATCACTACTGCTTGGTTAGGAGTTTCCAGCTTCTAGCTAAAGGTGTATGTACATGCAAGAAAGTCTGCTCCTATGAACAAAGCCTTTCATGCCAGCTTCAACACAGCTACTGAGCAGATTAACTTCCTGCACTCCCTCTAGTGTGCTAAATTACAGCTACTTGTTTGCAGTCACTCAAGGCTCTATACTGCCACCTTGTCTGGGAATGTTTCGGTATCAACTCAGAGCAGGCAGAAACAGCAGCTGTAATTACAGCTGCTAAGATTTTTGGCGGAACACCAGACAATAAGAAAAAAATGAAGAGAAGGGAGTTATATAACCATGCTCTAAAACAGCTCTATAAACTACCTAGGAGAAGACTGTGGCATGGTTAGGCTAGTACCATACACAGGAAAACAATCCATGTATGTATTAGTCATGGAAATGTATAGCAGTAATTGGAAAACATGTTAATGTGTAGGTTAGCATGGCCTTAGCCATAGATTGCATCAGTAAATAAAATAGTGCAACTTCTGAGCTGCCTGATGGGCTCTAAAGGTCTCCTACTGCAAGGAGTTGATTTAATTCCATGGGAGCTGAGGGTGCTCAGCCTCTGTAGTTGGGCTCTAACAGCCTGGTTTTCAGAGGCTCTGAACACCGGCGGCTGTGCTTCACTCCTGCAGGTCAGGCCCCAAGTGACTAAGCATTGCTCAGACCTATTGCTAAAGAAACTGACAGCATGTTGTGACCCGGTACATACTGTAGTTGTCACCTTGCTAACAAACATGTTTTTCCTGACTAGTCTGAACAGCATTTTATTAATACCATTATTTGTATTATGGTAACACTTAATGGTCCCGACTGAACCAGGATGCTATGGCTCTGAGTACAGTATGGTCACATAATAATAGATAATCTTTGTCATGAAGAACTTACAAAGGCACTGGAGAAGACAATTATTATCCCTCTTTTATGGATAGTGAACTGAGGCACACAGAGAGTGACTTGTTCAAGTTCACACACAAACTGGCAGAGCTGAGACTTGAACCCAGATCTCTCTGCTCCCCTGTGCAGTGCCTAAGCCACAAGGATAGCCTTTCTCCAAAGGTGTCTCAACTTGTACTAACTAAAACATACTATAAACTATTTCCTGTGTAGTTTAATAGAACACTTTTACACAACCTGATTCTCTGAGATGGAAGAAATTCCTGGTTCAGGAAACCGATAGCAAAAAAAAAAGTGAACACAACTGTTGCTGCAACACCTTCAGTCATAGTGCGATAAGAACTAGGGATGGGGATGTAGCTTTAAAGAGAAACTAAATTATTTTCCTTTGTGTTGGCATATAGAGACCAAAGTCAAAAATGGGAGTGGAAGGCATGCAGCAGCTCATAATATCAGCCCCTTGAACTCTTTAATTGTGGATAAAAATGAGATATGCATTATTTAAATCTATAATACGATGAAAGGAGGGAAAGGGGAAAAAAAGATAATTGCCTGGATTTATTTAACTATAAATTAAACTTCCCTGGAGGCACACTTTAAAAAAAAAAAAAACAGTTCTGAAGCTTAAAGTAATAAAAACTCATGCCACTGTCCCTGGATTAAAGGTTAGCCAAGCACGCTGGCTTTACTATATTAATGCAACAATGAAGTATTGTTTTAAAGCAGCTTGCTTGCAAGTAATTTTGATAGGAATCCAAAGCATGTTTGAGAAACTGTCAACAGCATACCACAGGAAAACAATGGACATTTGTTGTAGAAATTCAGGCAGTCACTTCTGAACAGCACTAATCCCATTAATTTAAAACAGGAAGACAGAATATTTTATGTGTCAGAGACCCTTCATGTCCATCTTAATTACATACAGAATAAAGAAGTTGCAGTTTGAATGTGGCACATCATTCTGTTAAGCAGCATGCAGCTTATTACCTGACCGCTCATTCATGGCTCTAGACCACAGGCATGTCCTATAGCTATTTGACCTTAGAAATGAGGTAATTTATGAAAAATCAAGTGACAACTGGCAGTAAATGTGCCCCTGCTCATAAGAGTTTCTGATGTAAATTGAAACCCAGGATATTTTGTCTGTATAAAACTAGTGCTGAGTGGAAATGTTTTACAACCTCTTATCTTTATTTTTAAAGCCCCTATTCTTCCATAATTTATGTAAAGGGGTATGGTCTCAGTGCTGTGGCACTGTATTTGGATCATGTGGGCTAATAACTAGATTGGGCCAAAACAAACATATATTTCCACTTCTCTAATGCGCATCCATTGTAATTTCCAGATGTGATAACTGCCTTTGTTTTATGGTGAAAGTGCTCTGGACAAAAAAAAACCATTTTTCTGCTGTGCAATAAAAATGAGTCAAAAGGTAAATGTCATCTTTGATTTGCTGTGGGCATTCATCATTTGTTTACAGCTACGGAACAGAATTTTTCAAAAAGATACATCCAAGTTTCTGTGCAGAATGAGTTATGCATACAGTGGTCAATTAAACAATTTGAGCAGCACTTACCTTTTTGCAGGTAAAACTGAATATTTGGCTTTGGAAATCCTTTTAGAAAACATGGTCTACCTTATTCCAGCATTTATAATGGTTGGCACTGGTTTTGGGTTTTTTTCATTACCAAACTTTTGCACATGGGGGACAAAAACTTAAATTTATGTGCGCAGACTGCATTTCTGCACACAAATAGCCGATTTGCTTAGAATCATAGGACTGGAAGGGACCTCAAGAGGTCATCTAATCCAGTCCCTTCTCTCATGGCAGGACTAAGTATTATCTAGACCATCCCTAACAGGTGTTTGTCTAACCTTCTCTTAAAAATCCCCAATTATGAAGATTCCACATCCTCCATAGGCAATTTATTCCAGTGCTTAACCACCCTCACAGTTAGGAAGTTTTTCCTAATGTCCAGCCGAAATCTCCCTTGCTGCAACATAAGCCCATTGCTTCTTGTCCCATCCTCGGAGGTTAAGAAGAACAATTTTTTCCCCTCCTCCTTGTAACAACATTTTATGTACTTGAAAACTGTTATGTCCCCTCTGTCTTCTCTTTTCCAGACTAAACAAATGCAATTTTTTCAATCTTCCCTTATAGGTCATGTTTTCTAGACCTTTAAATCATTTTTGTTGCTCTTCTCTGGACTTTCTCCAATTTGTCCACAATCTTTCCTGCAATGTGGTGCCCAGAACTGGACACAGTACTCCAGTTGAGGCCTAATCAGCACGGAGTAAAGCGGAAGAATTACTTCTCATGTGTTGCTTACAACACTCCTGCTAATATATCCCAGAAGGATGTTTGCTTTTTTTGCAATAGTGTTACACTGTTGACTCATATTTAGCTTGTGGTCCACTATGACCCCCAGATCCCTTTCCACAGTACTCGTTCCTGTGCAGTCATTTCCCATTTTGTATGTGTGCAACTGATTGTTCCTTCCTAAGAGGAGTTGTTTGCATTTGTCCAGATAATTTTGAATTATAATGCTATCCGCCAAAGCACTTGCAAACCCTCCCAGATTGGTATCGTCCACAAACTTTATAAGGGTACTCTCTATGCCATTAGCTAAATTATTGATGAAAATATTTAACAGAACCCGATCAAGAACTGATCCCTGTAGGACCCTGCTCATTATGCCCTTCCAGCATGACTGTGAACCACTGATAACTACTCTCTGAGAATGGTTTTCCAACCAGTTATGCACCCACTTTATAGTAGCTCCTTCTAGGTTGCTTTTGCCTAGTTTGTGTATGAGAAGGTAATGCAAGACAGTATCAAAAGCTTTACTAAAGTCAAGATGTGCCACGTCTACTGCTTCCCCCCATCCACAAGGCTTGTTACTCTGTCAAAGAAAGCTATCAGGTTGCTTTGACAGGATTTGTTCTTGACAAATCCATGCTGATTGTTACTTATCACCTTATCTTCTAGGTGTTTGCAAATTGATCACGTTATTATTTGCTCCATTATCTTTTCGGGTACAGAAGTTAAGCTGACTGGTCTGTAATTCTCTGGGTTGTCCTTATTTCCCTTTTTATAGGTTGGCACTATATTTTCCCTTTTCCAGTCTTCTGGAATGTCTCCTGTCTTCCATGACTTTTCAAAGATAATCGCTAATGGCTCAGATATCTCCTCAGTCAGCTCCTTGAGTATTCTAGAATGCATTTCATTAGGCCCTGACAACTTGAAGACATCTAACTTGTCTAAGTAATTTTTAACTTGTACAAATGCAGTTCCTTGCACAAAATCTTGACATGAAAAATTATGGCTGCAATTCTAGCACCTACTTTTGAAAACTGGATCTTAATGTCCAAAGTCAGAGGGAAAAATATAGTTCTCTAATATAAGTATTCTTGTAAGTTACTGTGCATGCACTGGATGCTCAAGATGACTTCTGATCCTGGACGTGTTTATGCATTCCTCACTCACAAGATTAACATCTTCAAATGAAGATGATGGACGATGATAGAAGCAGAAATTCAATTGCATAAAAATGCATTCTCTACTAGATGATAACCTTTGTGAAGATGCCTGTTTTTGTTTAAATTCTGCGAGGCACAACTGTAATAGTTTGCACAATGCTATGAAATATTCAGTAAAATAGTACCGGATAGGAGAAATATGTTTATAAATGACACTTGTTGAAGTAAACATGGCAAGACAAAATGAAATACCTTTTGTCTTTATGTTCTACAGAGTAAATAGCTTAAAAAAAAAAACCCTTTTTTTAATCATTGATATTCCAAGAATTGTTTGCTCTGTAAATTACCTACTGTCTGGCATATGATATTAATTCTCCAGAGATTCTGTGGGTAAAAGAGAGCCTGGAGATTGTCTGTCTGTGTGAACAGAACTGCTGTTCTTAACCATTGAATGCCTAAGAATAGGATGGATCGAGGGACGCTGAGTCAAGCTTGGTGGTGTTGTTTTCTGCTTACCTGTCAAAGTGCCACAGCATGGATCTGGATATGCGGGGGAGTGTAAAGTAAGAAAAAATATTCAGACTTTACCGTGATCATTAACAGCAGCAAGAATCCATACATTCCTTCTCCTCCCTCCACACAATTAAATATTCAGGAGTTAGTATTTTATTTATGTTGCACCCAAAGGCTGTGTCAACATTAGCAGAATTTAGGGGGGAAAAAAAATTCCACCAGTGCTTCCACCAGTTCAGCTGTATTCATGTTAGTATTTGCAAGAGTCCTACTTTTAGAGAAGGCTTCAACAGCTTCTGATCTTTGCTGGTGAGTCATTATCCTTGCTGCTGGAGTCTTGTCTGCACTGAGGATTCCAGTGATATTGCTGAATTGGTGGTGGTGCCGCTGGGCATTTTTTCCCAAATTTATCTAATGTACGTACACATAACTATAGAAACTCTCGAGCTTGGAACTGGATGTGGGATGGCTAGATTTTTTTTCAGTGCATAAACCAAGGCTCAAATGATAAACATTTTAATGAAAACTTTGTCTGTTAAGGTAAGTAGTTATTTTAAAAAGGAAGCTGTCTCTCTAATCCCCAATTCTCTAAAAATGAACTGTTCCTGAAATGGACCAGCAAGGATCTTCGTTTTCTTTTCTATGTCAAGCATTCCCAATCTGTCTTTTTACAGAATTGATCAAAAAATGTCTGGCGGTCAGAGTGGGTATGAACTGAGTGAAGCCAAAGCCATTCTGAGCGAGCTGAAGTCTATCAGAAAGGCCATAAGCTCAGGAGAAAGAGAAAAACAAGATTTAATACAGGTATTTATTGATCGATTGTTATCTTGAGGGGTTGATGTCAAATTTTTATTTTTTTTTAAATCCTAACCTGATTTAATGTTGTAAACTACTCTTCACTTGTACAATGTCTGTAATCAGAGGAACTCAAGAATTTTGCAGCACGAAATATACTAATTTACAGATGAAGAAACCAAGGCATTTAAAGATTACATGATTTGCCCAGGGTCTCATAGCAAGTTGCTGCCAGAGTCAGGACGGGAACGTAAATATCCCAGCTTTGACCAGAAGTTCCTGTGGTCATAGCTTTAAAAGAGCCAAACATCAACAATACAAACCATAGCGCCGAGAGTGATTGAGAATGCATGTTAAATATTTTCCCTCCTGTACTTAAGAACCCTGCGTGAAATCCTGGCCACATTAAAGTCAATGGAAGTCTTGCTATTGATTTCAGTGGAGCAAGGATTTCACCCTGAGTCTAACCGCCACTGTACCCATTCCTGAAAACAGGTTTTGGCATAACTAGCTAAATAGTCAGTTAGTTGACCCACTTAACAACAACAACAAAAGCGTCTTTCTTGTCATTACATAAAGGGCCAATAATGTATCCTTCACTTTGTCTGAGAAGTCTACTTGTCTTAGGCATTTTATTTATTATCTTTTTATCTTGTGCATTTATGTGTCATATATTCATTTGATTTTATATTTTAAAAATAATCCTGTTGTGAATGCAAGGTCCAAGATTAAATTAGTATTTTCTGCCTTTTTATTTTGAAATGGTTACACTATTTGCTTGGATCAGCAATTCTTTATAAAATATTAGGACATGGAAAGGTTGACTTTCCATCTGCATATGGAATACAAATGATTGAAAGTTAACAGAGCTCTTTTTCCTTTATTTCATCCTGTCCAGCTGATCACTGAACTTTACTGTGTATTGTGCCAATAGAGCTATTTGGATGGCTGGATAACTTAGTGCTAAATGAAAACTGAATGTTTATTCTTTTGGGATTTTTGATTAAATGTCTCAGAGAGACTGTGTGGTAGATAAAATTGATGTGTAGGATCCTTTTCAGATTACATTGTGGTCCTTCTGCTCCTGAAGAGCTCTGTTGTGCCTTTTAGAAACAGCTTTCTTAAGAGGTCTCCCATGCATTCCCCTCTGCAGCTGGCCAGCTGTGCTGGCTGGTACAAAGAGGACACTAGGTCAAGGCCCTGATTCTTCTTTTGGGTACATTTGCGGTGGCTGGTGGTACTAGGCTCTTGCAGTCCTGGCATTCATCTGAACGCAGACTGAGTGGACATTTAAAAGGAAGAGAGACACTCAACTGTACACCTCCCCAGGTCTAATCTGGGGCTGAATGAGTAAATAAGCTTCACACTATAGTGCTTAAACTATACATTGAAATGTAGCAGTGGTGAAATGTTCCTGAAATGCAAAGATAAAATAGTAAAGCATTATCTGATTTCAGAGCCTTGCAAAGTTGAGAGGGCGATTTCACGTTGACCAGACCGTTGGGAGATCTGAACCAGATTTGAGGTCCAGCTCTGTAAACTCTCAGTTGTCTCTTTCTAGACAGACTCTGGATGCAGGGTCTCAGACAGACATTTCTGGCGATGTAAGTCCTTTTCATTTTGACAAGGGTAAAGGGAGAGTGATGGCAGAATACTGCTGTTAATGGGATTGGAATCTTTACTCTTATTGCTGTGTGTGTAAGTAGGTGTAAGGGAAAATTACCTACCCCGGTGCCAGGTAAGTTTTTAGTTTCCCCTTAAAAATTTAATCTGAATTTTTATTTAAAATTAAATAAAAAATAATTTGCCATGAAGCCTTTATATAGTAATCTAATTTTATCAAACAATTCCTACATAATATAGATGAACAGTTCTATAACTGGGTAGTATTTCTTATTTATTTGTATGAGCTGTTTGATCTTAAAACATATTGTGAAAACAAAGTAACGTAGAAGTTAAGTTTAAAGCTGATCTCTTTCAAAAACAGGATTTCAAAATGTACCTAATAATTTAATTTTTGAGCAGCTCAAAACCAGTTGGTGGAATTAGCCTTTCAGTGATTGTCATTAAAATCTTCTGTATGTCAGTAACCCAGACACCTATCATGGATTTGCATTCAGAAATGTTTATCAAACATCGGCATTTTCCTTGATGTTAGTGAGCTAAATGACTGCACCACAACTAAAGGTGGGGCACAAGTTGTCTGGGCTTACCAAAAGGAGGCAGCTCTGCTTTGGGGTGGGAGGAAGGTCAGAAACTGCTGCAAAAGGTGCTTTGCGGCGGTGACTCACCCCCCCGCTTCTCCTCCCCAGGAATGTGCATAAAGGTACGGAACCTGGGTGGAGCAAGTCTCTATGTCCAAGCAGCAAGGAAGCCAACACCCACCCCCTAGTGGAGGCGAATGGCAGGCTGGGTTAGGGCCTGCTGTGGGCATTACGCTAGTTGCCCCTTTTAAAGGGGGCTGGGAAGGAATTTTCCCCGCACCACCAGAATTGGCTTCGGTGGAGTGTGGTTTTTTCGCCTTCCTCACAGCAGGTGTGAGGATGGACCTTTTCTGGTCAATAGAAAGGATGGTAGGCCATATGTCGCAACTTATTTTGTAATATTGGGTGGATGTTCAGTGCAGGTACTCCATAGGGAGGACAGCCAGTGACCAGATAAATGGCCTGGTAAAGGACATAAAAGGAGGTCCTGGATAAAGAAACAGAATGGGGAAGGGGGTTTGGGGACTCCAGTGACCTGGCACAGCAGGGAGCCAACCCCCTCCGTTCTCATAGCCCTCTAAAACCCCCTCACGAGGCTGGTGGATGGTAAGGTCCAAGCCATGGGTCAGTTGGGGGACCTGGATGGAAACAAAGGGGGTTGGTGAAAGCCCCGGAGAATTGATTTAAATAAACATGGATTTGCCTGCACTGTACACTTTTTATCTGCCGGGTAGTCCCAGACATCTATATAATAAAATTGCGGCCTGATTAAAACCCATAACAAGTCTCCTGTCCTTGTGGTATACCCAGACAATGTATAAAGAAAAGATTGTATTAGGTTTTCCAGACATAGGCATTGTCTACACTACCGCGGTAAATCGACCTAAATTCCGCTACTCGAGCTACGTGAATAATGTAACTGCAGTTGATGTAGCTTAGGTCGACTTACTGCGGTGTCTACACTGTGCTGCGTCGATGGAAGACGCTCTCCCATTGACTTATCTTACTCTTCTCGTTCCGGTGGAGTACCGGAATCAACCGGAGAACTCTAGTGGGTCACTAGACCCACTAAATCGACCCCACTGCATCGATCGCAGCAGGGTGGATTCCTGGTAAGTATAGACATGGCCTAAGGGCGTAACTTAGGTGTGTCTTTAGCAAATGCTATTTCGTTGAAATTCTACTTTGAATTCTATTGAAGTCAGAACTTTTGATGAAATCAATGTGGTTCAAAGTAGGATTTAAATGGAATCACAGCTGCTTACACCAGATCTGAATGTAGCCCTAATGTCAATTTCACAGTTGAAAACAAAAACAAACATAAGAAAAAATCACTATACATTATGAATTTGAGTAGTGTATTAATTCGACCTTGTACTGAAAAACAGTTGGCAAACTATATTGCTACTACTGGGCATATTTCCATTTTAAGTAAGTAATTTCTGTAGTACATGCATTTGCTTTGTCTTATGGATGTGTCTTGTATGATAATAAAGGTGATCTTTTTTCTCAACAGATTGGAGTGAAAAGTAGATCAAATTTAGCTGAAAAAGTCAGACTAAGTCTTCAATATGAAGAGGCAAAAAGAAGGTAATAGGGTTAGTTGCTTTGTTAAATTAAGTAGATTGTGAATTGGAACATGTTTCAGCATATAATGCATTCTGTAGCAGTACAACTAATCTTGTGCTTGCCATGACATCTAGTGGAGGGTATTTTTGGACAAATTGCAGCCAATCTATTCTTTTCAAGGCTGTTTTCCTTTTTCTTATTTCTGTCAGAGACTTGAGTCCTGGTTTGTTCTTATTATAAAGCACAAATTCAGTTTACTATGGCACAAGTGGCTTTTTGGTTTTACAGAGTTGTCTCTTCTCAGAGTGCGAGTTCCAGTGTAGTCTTTGATTGGCTTAATTATCTCATTTCCCCTGGGAACTTGGATAAATTAACCAATTGTATCCTTTTGAATGCTTTGCCCCGGGAGAAAGGAAATCAAAATCTCCACAACTGATCAATGGGATGTCCTTCAAAGAAAATGCTGCAGTGACTGCTCAGAAAAGTAATGAAATTTTGATTAAAGGCTGCCACAACACCGGTGTAACCAGGTTTTGCAGGGCAGAGTGGTCCTAAGCTGTCAATTGCACATGATTCTCTTTGACCACCAGAAAATATTATGTAGCACTGGGAAGAGATTTACTATGCCTATTTAGCCATAATATGTGCATAGGTCACTTGTAACTAGTGTTCAAATTGTGCTATGTTGATACTATTTCTGGTACTTCTTCACAAAATAGGTATGTCGAAGTCAAGCTTTTATCAGAAACCAAGCCTATGACCTCACCAATGAAGAGGCTTTGTCTCTATAATGAGAGGAAAACAGAAGCCTAGAGAGGGTTTTCACATTGAAGTTTCAATTTTTAAAGAACTAAGGAAATTCCCAGACAAAAATGAGATCTAAGATACTATTAAAGTTGTAAGTAGATATCAATTAAATGAGAACATTATAACATTGGCAGTCAGGGATGGAAGAGGAGACATTTGAAGGCCTAGAAATTAAAACGTAACTTTTTTTAAAGAGTAAAAGGCAGGAGATTACACAAACAACCTTTATTGTGACCCATATAAGCACCTAACAGCTAGTCATCTTACTGGGAAACTGTACCTCAACCACATGTCCAATATAAACCATAAAACTTGGTTTTGCCAGTAAATCAGTACTGTCTGCAAAGCTGTAAAGAGACTGCGCTATGGAGCTTACCTCAGTATCAAAAGTTGTATGTTTTTTTGGCTCTAGTTCATAATGTAAATAACATCAACTACCATCCAGAACTGTAGATACTAATGCACAGCACCTTTCCATAGGGACCGTTAATTTAAATATAGGCCGTCCTCGTGACACAACACGATGTGTTGGTGTCAAGAAACACAGCATCTCATGTCTTCTCTCTATCCACGTAGCCCAAAAACACTGACTGCATCGGTCTACCAAACCCACCCTATAAAGTATACGTTGATAGGAATCATAATACTGCACCATCAGATCTAGCTCTCCCCTCTTTACATATGGGATTTGGGTCAGACTTAAGGTTTTTATGAAACCTTAACTTTGAACTTCCAAGTATTTCTTCTTTATAACTAGAACATTTTAGTAATATCATTTTAATTGAACAGATCTCTGTTTAGAATTTGGGCTGTAGTTTAATGGAGACATGTCTGGAAATAACCCAGTAATTTGCGTCCTTTTCAGTTCTAAAAGGAAGCAAATGAGACTTCCTGAAAGACAGAACACATTTAAAGGCTCCTTTTAAGGGAAGGGACATCCTGGTTTTATAAGTGACGAGAGAATGCTTTTGATAAAATTACTGTATCTTGAAATAATGAACAAAGGTAACCAGTTTGTCCTCAACCTCAATGCGTAATCATATCACAGCATCTCCCATGCCAATTACGGTAGCCATAATCATTATTATAAAAGTAATAAGTATGACCCTTCTTTCTGAAGTGTCAAATGTGTGAGATTCACTTGTCTTGTATTAAAAGAGCCAAGCAAGGGAAAAAACACTTTCAAATGGGTTTCCCAATTTGGAAAGTATCAGAAAATATTTTCTTTTTCAAAAGACTACTTACAGTTCTTTCTTTCTTTCTTTCTTTCTTTAAAAATAGCAAATCCTGTAGGGCAAACTCAGATGTTGCTACAAAAAGTCAGCTTTACTGGCCTCAACTACAGCAGATAAACACTTTTAAACAAGTATACAATACTTCAAGTGAATTTTGGTGCTCATAAACTGTGCCTGACTTGGAAGTCTTTATTCACAGAGGGCAGGTACTGCATGAGCAATGATATCTTGCTAATGTGCCTTGACTCCGTTAAGTGGGGACTGCCTCAGAGGGTGAGAGGGTAATTCAGTTTTCATGTCCATTTAATCCTTTTCCCTTCTGATCAGACTGCTAACAAGGGTGCCAATTATGATAGTGGATAGCTGGCTACATCAGAGAAAGCTCTGAGACCACCAACTCATCCCATAAGCCACTGAACAGCTGTCAACAGTATCTACTATCAGACACTACCAAGGTTAGCTAGATTTGAACCAGTGACCTGGAGATAAGTCTCTACATCCCATTCTCAATGTGAAACCAACCAGTTGATTTCCCTACAAGTCTCGCTTCCCTAACGGAATGTTAGATATAAATAATTGATATATTGAGTGGCTCCAAAATATGTTTACATATAAATTAAACAGTTTATTTTTTCAGTCTCCCTAGTTGTTTGGTTACTGACTTCATACTGCAGCTTAAAGTACTGTGTTCAGCTTTGGTTTCATTGTTGTTTTATAAAATATCATGCTACTGACTTGTTGTGGTTGTTTTAAGCTGTTGGAGTGGGGAGGAAGTCTCAAAGATCTCAGTTTGTGATTCAACCAAGTTTGTCCTTCTGATTTCTGAATTAAAGGTTATTGAGAAACTTGTTTTTTTGTGATCAGTGACGCTTATAATATCATGCTTATTTAACATTTTGATTATTAATTTTCCAGTATGTTGAGGCCGTTGTTTATGGCTTTTCTAGTTGAAGCTAAAGAACAGCTGATGTTGGGTCTTTCCTGACCGCAGAGAGAGTACGAATAACAAATTTACTCTTGTTTGTGAAATATTATATGGGCCAGATCCTCAGCTGGTGTAAAATTGGCATTGAAGTCAGTGTAGTTGCACTGATACACCAGCTGAGGATCTGACCCATATCTATTTAACAGTGACAAGACACGCTCTGCTTCTTACCCTGGATTATCCTGCAATGTGCTTCTTTCTCACCCTTCCCTTGCTCTGACCTTCTCCCAGTCTAGAAGAGGAGAGGTGCTGAATGGCTCCGGGAAATGTTATTGGGTGGGATAAACAGCTTTTGAACTAGGTGGCCTGTTGAAATCCAGCTCATGTTAGTAGTTACTGAAAGTTGCCATTCAGTAGTTATATGGCCCATGTGATGTAAGTTTGATGGTCTTTGTAGCTCCCAGTGGGCTTCTGTATCTATGTCATGAAAAGCCACAATACAAATGTGTGCCCCTGTTAGTTTCAGCAGAGAGGTTGAGGACTGAATGGTTATGGAGAGGGAACTACTAGAAGTAGTCCTTCCTAGTCAGGGTTGAGTCATGTTAGCAGGATAATGTTGGGAAGCTTCTACCGTCCTTAGACATACTGTATCTGTTCTGACGATAAGCAGAAGACTTGCAGTCTAGCACGTTTGACAATTCACCCAGACTTTTAAATATGTAATCTCCCTTTTCTTTTGCTTGCAAGTGTTGATGGTACCTTACCTTTCAGCAGGGTGATAAAACTTCCTTCATCCTTTGAGACTCATTCATCTATTTGCCACTAGAATTTGTGCCCAGATATCATGCTCATTATGTCACAAAGTTGTCCAAATATGCTATTACTGCAATGCTACCAGCTTCTAGCACTTTAGGGTAAGTGGGTACCTCTCTTGGTTCCATGATCTACCCAGTGCTTCTACAGGGTCAGCAGACTGATGTTTTCAAAACATTCAAGCTGTAAACTGTATTTTTAAGTCAGCGTTTGGACTATAGGAGAAAAAGGTTCACATTTTAAATCGGGTAGGCAAGCTATGGCACGCGTGCCGAAGGCAGCACACAAGCTGATTTTCAGTGGCACTCACAGTGCCCAGGTCCTGGCCACCATTCCAGAGGGCTCTGCATTTTAATTTAATTTTAAATGAAGCTTCTTAAACATTTTAAAAACCTTATTTACTTTACATACAATAATAGTTTAGTTATATATTATAGACTTATAGAAAGAGACCTTCTAAAAATGTTAAAATGTATTACTGGCACGCGAAACCTTAAATTAGAGTGAATAAATGAAGACTCGGCACACCACTTCTGAAAGGTTGCCGACCCCTGTTTTAAATATATAAATCTTCACATTTTTGTATGCCCCCATATATGAATAAAAAAAAATATGTATAAGGGACCATGTTTTGGGGCATAAGCCAGTCATTAGCTGCCTGGGTTTTGGAAGAAACTTCCCCATATTGGCAAGGACTGGGGTTCCTTGTACCTCTGATGCATCTGGTACAGATATAGGCTACTGGACTAGATAGCCCACTGGTCTGATGCAGTGTGACAATTCCTACATTTTCGTGAAGCAACATTAATTGTAAACATAACTTTTTGTGCAAAATCTATACCCTGGTATGTACATGTCGCCCACCCTTGTTGGTACAGTAGTTCTAAATATTGTCTCCATTTTGCACTCCCAATTCTTTGGAACTGTTAAGTATGCCAGACCCAAACGCATGTATCTTTTGTTTTAGCATGGCAAACTTAAAGATTGAACTATCTAAATTAGATAGTGAGACCTGGCCTGGGGCACTGGATATTGAGAAGGAAAAACTGATGCTGATCAATGAAAAGGAAGAGCTTTTAAAAGAACTCCAATTTGTCACACCACGCAAACGCACTCAAGATGAGCTAGAGCACCTGGAAGCAGAAAGAAAGAGGCTGGAAGAAGAGCTGCTGTCTGTGAAAAGCACTCCTAGTCAAGCACTTGCTGAGAGGTACGTTTTCATCTTTTGCTAATGTTAAGTACTGTTATCTGCAGTTTAACCTTTGTACTCATTGCAGGTCTGTGCTGTGCCTTGATGGACCATTTTCCTTCAGTAACTGTTCTGTGTAGATCGTAATTACATTTATTATTAATCCACTGGGCAGTAAGACAGAGGATCCTGTTGTATCATGAGAGAAAACACACACCCTGTATGGGCTCTGCAATATCGGCTGCTCTGCATTTGTTACCAGCATGAAATGCCTATGACAGATGTTGGATAATTGAGGAATGTCAACATACCATCAGGAAGGCAATACATCATTCGCTGCTTTCGGATAATAGCTGTAAGCTATTTGAACTCTGGCTATTTGATTGTTGCAACATCTGAAATCTCTCACTGTGGGTTTTATTACACAAAAAATGCAAAAATTTCACTGCTTTTAGCTCAGAAGAAGAGGACAGTTGCAGCAGAACTTCACTAATTTGCACTAGTAAATAAAATACCCATTGCAACATACTGAGTTTTGCCAGCTGGTGAAAGAGCCTGAAAAAAATCAATGGAAACTTTGTCACAAAATACGACTTACGTTAAACAATGGTGGATGTAAATTTTATCGTGGGGATTATTTCTCGTGCATTAGTAAATATACTGTAGTATGTCTGGTAGAAATAAAGAAGTCAATGTTCAGACTTTCACTATAGCACTCTGTCAAAGGTCTGATCCTGCTCAGAGTCCCATTAAAGTGAGTGGCAATGGGAGCTAGATTGATTTGAGCCCTAAATCATTGAGTAGAGAAGAGACTCCCCATTGCTATGTGCAAATTATGTAAATTGTATATTAGCAAAGGGTGGATTAAGCAAGGTTTGATCCACGCCCTTTTAAATGCTTTAAATTGTGGTTTGTTTCAGTTATCCACAGAAGCGGGTGAGGTGTGATCTCAGCCCTTATGAAACTACTGAAAAAATTTCCTCTTGACTTTTTGGATAGGAAGATTCGATTTGATGTTTTAAAATGTTTAAACCTTTGTCTTCTTTGTACAGTTCACCCTTCAATAGAGGGAGCAGGCAAAGACTATATGTGCTGCACTCTGGAAGTCTAGGTTTGCGAAGGAATTGGACAGGTTTGAGGATAGGATGTAGGGAGACTTGTGAGAAGGGGCTGGCAGGAAAAATAAGGCAATTTGGAAGGAAGTATAGCAGAGCGGGATTACTCAGAGAGCCAGCATGTTGGTGTGTTTAGTAATATATATAGTCTCAAGAATAATTCCTGACTCATGTGTGAATTAGAAGTGGATAGAGCATTATAGATGTAGAGGAGTGTTTGAATGAAACTAAATTTCCAAGGAAGAAATTAACCAGCTGTGTTAAGTAATATCTGATTAAGTTACCAGAGTTGTGTTGCCCTTTAACATCCATTGATCAAGTAAAAACAGGAAAAACAAAATCATAAAATCACATAAAAACACAATTAAAGAGTGTAAATGAAAGGTTTGATAAGTAGGCTAACAAGTAACAACTGGATCCTGGTTCTTATGCTATGATTTAGCAGTTGATTTCTTAGTCTGTGTCTGAATTTGCATGTTTATCACTAAGGATATGTGCTTATAGGTGTGTGCACATGAATAAGACACATTCTTAATTTACATGAGTATAATAAAAGAGTAAGTTACATTTTCTTCCCCATACAGCAATGGGGAGTCTCTTCTCTACTCAATGATTTAGGGCTCAAATCAATCTAGCTCCCATTGCCACTCACTTTAATGGGACTCTGAGCAGGATAAGACCTTTGAAGAAATATGTGATAACAATATTTTCCAGGACTCCAGTTTACTGTGTGGCTGGCTGGTGACCCATTCCGGACTGGCCTTTCCCTCTGTCCCTCCACAAACTATCCTCTAACTAGGATGGCAGAATGCTGTGTCTCTTCCGAGGCGGTCAGTAGTTCTGGTATTCTGCCTTCTGACCAGCAGGTGGTACTTGACGATTAGGGTGGCTCATGCATGCTTGCTAATGAGTCTCAACCTGTAACCTTTATAACTTAATAACTAAATCCCATACCTCCAAAGTAAATAGGCTCTTTTCACACTAAACTTGATTTGTTGCATCTCGTGCTGACTCGGAGGTACTCTAAATTTTGTAAAAAGATTCAAAAGTGAATCTTTTCCTGAATTTTTAAACTCTTTTAATTAATGTTCAAACCTCCAAATGTTACTTCCCAGAGGACAAAAGAATCACCCCTGCAGTGATCGTGGGAGCAGCCAGTTCACAAAAACCATCTTTTCTTCAACAAAAGGCAGTGTGGCTGCATTGCAGTCTTCTTTTATAATCTTCAGTGAATACGGTAGGCTTCTGTCTGGTTCAAATGAGTACGTCGGCTGTGATTGCTGTAATGAAGCAACATTTTAGAAAGCAGCAGATCCTATCAAAGTTTGACAAGAATAGTAAGAAAAAGAGGTCTGAACCAAAAGATGTGCTGTGTAAAACCAAGTTTCACAGTGTAGCCTAGGGATCTCTGGGAGAGAGTAGGTAAAACTGACATGAGTAGCTGTACTCAGACCATTTACAGAAGTGGGTAAAGATCATATATCAGATTAAAAAAAGCATAGGCAAAGCCTATCCTGGCTATTCTGAGGAGCCTCCATTATTATCACACAGAAATAACATTCAGTTTTTCCTAGTTATGGAACGATCGAAAGGGCCACCTGCTGTTTCTCCTTGATTTCCATTTATGGTAGTGAGTTCCTTTATCTTTTTGGCCCTAGGAAAGGTCCCCTGATTAATTGTAGACTGTCTGGTCTTTGAGGGAGTTATCTAGTGAATTCGAAGTTTTTCTGTGTCCTTTTCCTTCCATTATTGCTTCCAAAATGGTGGTATGGTCTTGTGTTTGCATCTACAACAATGTCCAGATCATGTTGGGAGAAGGTGGGGTGGGGGGCAGAAGAAGTGAAGCTGCTACATTTTGAGGTATTGCCTACTCAGTTAGAAAACTTTCTCATGTGAAGGAACTGTCCCTAAGTCTAGAAAAATGGCTGATGTGTTAAATATTTTTTTTCACATTTAGACTTTGTTGTGGAAAAGGACTAAGACAAATTCTCTGTAGTTTTCTAGAAGTTCTGCTGATAATTCAGTTGCATTCCTTTAAAACACACAAAATATTTTTGTTCTTCTTTTAACAAAGGGTCAGGTCCTCATCTGATGTAAACTTCGCTAGAACTATATCAATTTATAGCAGCTGAAGATCAGGCCTAAAATATTTTTCTTAATGCTATTTTAAGTCTCATCTAAATATCTTTATTTTATGTATATATCTGTAGAAATTACAGATTGTGTAATTAACTTAATTTCTGAAAATAAGTTGTGTTTTTTAAAGTACAACCTATCAGACTGTCTCAAAAACACATGTATAATTACCTAACACTTTGGCATATGAACTTTAACAATACATGATCTATTAATAGTCACTAAAGAAATATTTTTAAAATAGTGCAAATCATTCAGGTAGGATGCTAATGCTTTCCCCTTTACTACTCGTGCAAATTGGCCATCATTTTATGTAACTGGGGCTACAGAAAATCCTTGATATAATCATAGTCCAAAACCAAACCCTTCTTGTCTTTAAACTATTATACATTCAGCAGGAAATACAGCATGCAGAAATGCTGGTCTTAAAACAAGAAATACCTTTATTTTGACTAGACTTACTTTATTTGCATCAGGCTTGGGGTGAAATCCTAGCTCCACTGAGGTCATGGATTAAACTTTTATTGACTTCCTTTATCACTTAAAAGAATATTCCCTTTAGATTTCCAGACTTGACTCAAGATTTGTTTACCATCATTCCTGAAACAATGGCTGAGCATATGGTACCAGTAGCAAGGAATATTTAAAGATGACTTAATAGGAAATCAAAACGTTTAGAAATAGTGACTAGGAGGATTAAATTCAGTAAATGAATATGAAGCATTATCAGTTAGTTGATTTCCATTTGATATCAATAATACCTAAAATATAAATATTGCATGACTTCAAAAAATTTCCCAAAGCCTCAGGTTTTTTAGTTTATATTCTATTGCAATCTGGTACTCCTGATAGTGATTTTATGCTGTCAACTTGTATTTGTGACTCAGCCATCCTATCACTGAAATCTTTGAGATTTAGTGACAGAATTGACATCGCATTCTAAATTAGATGTAATTTCACTTAACACTAACATTGAATCGGAATAATCAAATGTTATTTCCAATGACTGAACTGCATTAAATATAATAGCTAGAGAAATCTTAGAAGTACCAGTAGATTGATTTAGAGGAAATTTCATTTTCAGCTGATTGTACAGCCTTGCTAACAGAAATATAGGTATATGAGTAAGGGACACCAGTAAGAGCAAAAGGCTTCTTATCACATTTTCTGTAGTCTTCATTGTTACTGGTAACTCGGAAGTTACAAATTTTTGCACCTCCTTCCTTACCTAGTTGCTTCTTCTACAAGGGAAGGTGAAAAGCCACAAAAATATTAGTAAAAGATTAACATTGCCAGGGGAGAGAAAAACAGGAGAAACTATAGTTAAATAACTGCAGAAAGAACTGAAACATTACAAAATGGCAGAAATGGGGGGAAAGAGTCTGAAATCATAGATTATAACATGCAGCAGAAAAAGTGAAAGGGTTTAGCTTGGGAGCCCTGGGAGACTATCAGCAGCAATATCAAGACACTGAATGGGGCCATCCCTACTCAGCATCTGCTTAAAGTTAGGCTTCTCTTTAAATGCTTTGCTTAGTCCTGGGACTCTCTGAGTGTAATAATCTGTTTTTCATGCAGAAATAGTATCTTTGAAGGTGTACTTTGCATTTGCATTTGAACCTTGATTTGTTCCTGCTGGTACTGAGTGAGGAGTCTAAAGGGAAAATTTAGAAATAAGCCTAAAACTTCTTAAAACTAACCTAACAAATGGCTAATACTTGTGATTCAGCGAAATGTTGTGTGTAACTTGACTGAGCAATGGCTAACGGGGAACATAATAATCCACAACTGTGGGAAGGGCATTAGTTACTCCAGCAAGAGATAACAATGTATCTAGCATTATGTATGAATTTTATCAATACATTAGAAGCAAGAGGAAGACCAAAGACAGGGTAGGCCCACTGCTCAGTGAAGAGGGAGAAACAGTAACAGGAAACTTGGAAATGGCAGAGATGCTTAATGACTTCTTTGTTTCGGTCTTCACCGAGAAGTCTGAAGGAACGCCTAACATAGTGAATGCTAATGGGAAGGGGGTAGGTTTAGCAGATAAAATAAAAAAAAGAACAAGTTAAAAATCACTTAGAAAAGTTAGATGCCTGCAAGTCAACAGGGCCTGATGAAATGCATCCTAGAATACTCAAGGAGCTATAGAGGAGGTATCTGAGCCTCTAACTATTATCTTTGGAAAATCATGGGAGACGGGAGAGATTCCAGAAGACTGGAAAAGGGCAAATATAGTGCCCATCTATAAAAAAGGAAATAAAAACAACCCAGGAAACTACAGACCAGTTACTTTAACTTCTGTGCCAGGGAAGATAATGGAGCAAGTAATTAAGGAAATCATCTGCAAACACTTGGAAGGTGGTAAGGTGATGGGGAATAGCCAGCATGGATTTTTAAAGAACAAATCGTGTCAAACCAATCTGATAGCTTTCTTTGAAAGGATAACGAGTCTTGTGGATAAGGGAGAAGCTGTGGATGTGCTATACCTAGACTTTAGTAAGGCATTTGATACGGTCTCGCGTGATATTCTTATCGATAAACTAGGTAAATACAATTTAGATGGGGCTACTATAAGGTGGGTGCATAACTGGCTGAATAACCGTACTCAAAGAGTTGTTATTAATGGTTCCCAATCCTGCTGGACAGGCATAACAAGTGGGGTTCCGCAGGGATCTGTTTTGGGACCGGCTCTGTTCAATATCTTCATTAACGACTTAGATATTGGCATAGAAAGTATGCTTATTAAGTTTGCAGATGATACCAAACTGGGAGGGATTGCAACTGCTTTGGAGGACAGGGTCATAATTCAAAGTGATCTGGACAAATTGGAGAAATGGTCTGAGGTAAACAGGATGAAGTTTAACAAAGACAAATGCAAAGTGCTCCACTTAGGAAGGAAAAATCAGTTTCACACATACAGAATGGGAAGAGACTGTCTAGGAAGGAGTTCAGCAGAAAGGGATCTAGGGGTTATAGTGGACCACAAGCTAAATATGAGTCAACAGTGTGATGCTGTTGCAAAAAAAGCAAACGTGATTC
Organism: Chrysemys picta bellii; assembly: GCF_011386835.1. Classification (NCBI taxonomy): domain Eukaryota; kingdom Metazoa; phylum Chordata; order Testudines; family Emydidae; genus Chrysemys; species Chrysemys picta. Next base: position 80,817,430 of record NC_088795.1, read on the forward strand.
TGGGCTGTATTAACAGATGTGTTATGAGCAAGACACAAGAAGTCATTCTTCCGCTCTACTCTGTGCTGGTTTGGCCTCAACTGGAGTATTGTGTCCAGTTCTGGGCACCGCATTTCAAGAAAGATGTGGAGAAATTGGAGAGGGTCCAGAGAAGAGCAACAAGAATGATTAAAGGTCTTGAGAACATGACCTATGAAGGAAGGCTGAAAGAATTGGGTTTGTTTAGTTTGGAAAAGAGAAGACCGAGAGGGGACATGATAGCAGTTTTCAGGTATCTAAAAGGGTGTCATAAGGAGGAGGGAGAAAACTTGTTCACAGCCTCTAAGGATAGAACAAGAAGCAATGGGCTTAAACTGCAGCAAGGGAGGTTTAGGTTGGACATTAGGAAAAAGTTCCTAACTGTCAGGGTGGTTAAACACTGGAATAAATTGCCTAGGGAGGTTGTGCAATCTCCATCTCTGGAGATATTTAAGAGTAGGTTAGATAAATGTCTATCAGGGATGCTCTAGACAGTATTTGGTCCTGCCATGAGGGCAGGGGACTGGACTCTATGACCTCTCGAGGTCCCTTCCAGTCCTAGAATCTATGAATCTATGAAGGTATCAATAAATGGTATGTTAAGATAAAATTCTGAACAAGAGTCTAAGTGTAGGAAGAGCTTTTCTGACAGATCTGTCAGACTTTTGAATTGTCAGTCAAAAGAAACAGACACATTTCACCACTTGGCTCATTAGAGCTAGACTGGACAAATGTACAGTAGGGAACAATCCTACGTTGGGATGAAGATGAGCTGGATGATGATGGGGGGATCTCATCTCTAACGTCTATGACTCTATCGAGCAAAGACTTGAATGTTTGGGAGCAGTACTGTGTGTCCTGGATTCCTAGATACTATCCAACATCTCTGAATTCTAAACCTACTTGTTAACTTGGATCCTGTTTTGGGTATCAAATATTTTTCTATATCCATATATGAAGCATCCGATGTACAAAGGGACTCGTCTTGATTCCTGTTTCAAACAGCAGTATGTCAACGTACACTATGGAACTTACTGTACACAGTAGCAGTGTCCATGCAGCGAGTTGCTGCACAAAGCTGGTGTGCTGTTAGATTTACTCCCTGGCCTGCTGCTTGCTAAGTCTCCACGTAGACAAACCCTAGTGATTTTGCTTCAGTTTTTCAGTTTTTTTCCACACTGTTCCCCAGAGTTCTTAAATTTTCAGAATTTACACTATTACTTGCTTTCCTATTTAGTTTCCTGGGGTTTTTTTTGGTGGAACTATATTAGATAAGCAGCCAATATACAGCTTCCTAAAATGCAATAGATACAGCTTTTACTCTTTTTAAGTTATGGATGTTTTCCAAACTGCTATCCCCGTTCTTTTCTTTCTCTTTGCATGCATGACATTTCTCTCGGTATCGTGTGTATACAGATCCTATTTATTACTTGCGTGATGACTCAGGTTTGTGTGATGCCTTACATTTCACAGTCCCTATTCTAAATTGCTTAGAATCTTAGGCTGTACAATGTAGTTGGAAGCTAGGGCGAGACCAATCAGAGTCTGAACTGATGAGCAATGACAAGCAAGGTGTAAGGTAAGAAAATGGGTTTTAAGGAGGAGTTGGAGGCATTAGCTTTGTTTCTTATCTACAAAATATTCTTGCATATTTACTTTGTGCCTTGTATATTTTATAACGTCTTTATATACTTGAATATAGTTCTTTTTCCAGGTTGAAATTGGAAGAGAGAAGAAAAGAGTTGGTTCAGAAACTTGAAGAAACTACAAAGTTAACTACTTATTTGCATTCGCAGCTTAAAAGGTAAGGCTTCATTTTACATTGTTTTAACAAGAAAAAAATAAAGACCTGTTTTCAGCTATGGTGCAGCAGCACTGAATATGTCTGTACTTCATTCTTAGATTTTCTGCTAGCTGGAGACTGAAACAAGTTCATTTTGATAATTGTGGCAAGATAGATAGGTGCAGTTGCTTCTAGCATTCTCTGTGCAAATCTACTGTATCTATATAACTTTAGTAAGTGTACAAGAATGGATTTTTGCGCATGTTTTATAATTAAGAAGAGAGCGAAGCATCTTCTTGCTTAGATTAAAAAAATGGTTAGCAACTATTTTAGTACATGAGATGTCTCCAAAAAACTCTTGTTCCTAATGAAAATCCTTGGGGTTTTTTTAATATGACTGTATCTATAAGCTTGACTACACGAACGTCAGCTTTTATTACTGACAGAGCCTCAATGCATGCACATATTTGTAAACATTAGTGTAAACAGTTTGTTCTGATTTTATTTTTTCTTTTCAGTTAACTTATTTTTTACAGAAATAAAATATTTGTTGCAATGAAAGATAACCCCAGTGACATTTTTCCCATTTTAAAGTCTGACTTTATGATATTACATTATTGTTAATTTTATAGTCATGACAGAGGGCTACCTACTGTACAGAGGATTTAAAGACCCGTTCACTGCCCTGACAGGATTATAATTTAAATACCTCATGTCACTGTTATAGGGATAGCATCTCCTTTGTGGTCTATGAGTGCACTCCTTCAGACCTCAATTTTTACTATTGTGTGCTGGTGATCAGGTCTATAGTAGATTAATAACATAAATGGTTGTTTGTCCTTTCTTTGCAGTCTCTCCGCCAGTACGTTATCTGTGTCTTCAGGGAGCAGCCTAGGATCCCTGGCATCCAGTCGGGGGTCTCTGAACACATCCAGCAGGGGGTCACTAAACTCCCTCAGCTCCACGGATCTCTATTATAACCAAGGCGATCAAATAACAGACTTGGACTATCAGTATAAACTTGACTTCATATTGCAAGAAAAGAGTGGTTACATTCCTTCTGGGCCGATCACTACCATTCATGAAAATGAGGTGGTCAATTCCCATGGGAGACTGGGTTACAGTGACTCTTCTGGATCTTTGGCAGCAGGCCACGCTCCAAAATTGACTGAGCCACCCAAATCTGTGACATCACTGTCTTCAAGATCCTCCCTTTCTTCCTTGTCCCCGCCAGGGTCTCCTTTGGTTTTGGAAGGTGCATTTTCAGTGTCTGCCCAAGGTTCCCCCCTGCACCACCTCATCACAGACTTTGAAGACTGTGAATTGCCTGGTGATTTTGCAGGCATTAGTCTCTGTGAGAACCAAATGTCATTGGACTCTGAAGCCAGAGCAACATCACAAGCTCTTACAGATGATAAAGATCTCAATGAAAGTGTTAGGCAGCCTTTGTCATCTTTACGTGAAGGAAATGCAGGTAAAGAAATAATTGTAATCTCAAATCTCTATGTAATGGATAAAAATTATTAACTAAGGTCCTGACTTTTAAATATAGGGCTGCCTCTAATATGATCAATAACCGATTTGGGCAGGCTACACCTGCACTTGTGGGCAATTGTAGATACTAGGAACAACATGTAAATGTTTTAATTTAGGGTTCTGTCCTACAAAATGTGGAGTCTGCAACTTACACTGAAATCAATCCAATGAACTTTACAGGATGAGGTCTTTAGTAGGTAATCAACTGTCTTCTTTATTACCTTAGAATATAATTTGTTGTTGGTTTTCCAAAATAGTATCTGAGCATTGGTCAAACTCTTCTCCCATTGAAGTCTGCGGTGCAACTCCCATTCACTTAATTTAAACTGAAAACATTCAAATATTCTTTTTTTGTTGGTTAAATAACTGAGCTGTGCGAATATACTCTAAAAATGTCTAGGCTGAAGCTATCCCGATACTAGTTGTACTCATGCACTCTATGAGGATTTTTTACAAGCACCAAGATCTATAATCTTCTTTGCAAGACAGCAGTGATGTCTTGTCGTTTTTAGGCCCAGAAAGATGTGTTTTCTTTGAAAATTTGCCCAAGAAGGATGAAAAGAGCAGAAAACAGAGGCAATTAGCATGCAGTTGCACTACTGAGCTAATTAATAGTTGGGATTCAGTAACCACTGTATTGGCTGTTTAGGGAATCCTGTACTAATATGCTTCTTTTCAGTTCTATATGAAGAACTCTGCTAGTTTAAGTTTTACAGTGGAGAGAGATCTTCAGATTTGGTGGCAGGCGGGGGGGGGGGGGGGACGGGGGGGGGGGACGGGGAGTTAGCTTTGTGTAAAGTATTGCCCTGCCATCTTCTGGCCAAGATGTTAAATTGCTGTCCAGCCTTGGTTTCTTTATTGCTTTTTGTTACTATGTACTCTGTGACTTAGGAGAAGAGCTCGTACACATCTCATTTTTCAAAAAACAGATTCTGAAATCTGGTTAGCATGGTCACTCCGACCTCATCAAACTGTAGAACTCTGGGGTGCACTGGTGGTGATAGCCAAATCTGGTGGAACAATAATCCTTGTCAAAATGGCTCCAGTGGGCTGACTTTGTCAAAGTTGAAAGTCTGTGTGATGCGAAGTTGGAAGTCTATGTGATTCATGAACCTCTACTATTTAGTTTCCAACATTTTTTTTAAAAAAGTCATTCTCATGCAGTTGTGAGAAATAACAAGGAATCTGGGCACGACCTAAAGGGCAAAGGAAGGTTGCATGAGCATCCTGTGGAACTGTAAGTGACTTCAGTATGAAGACCTCAGTTCTCAATAACTAGCAGGTCAAAAGACAGGAATCCTGAGCAGCAATAGAGCAGTGGCCAAATCTCTCATGCTCTGCCATAGCTATCTCTCCTTCTTCTTTGCAATAATCCCACTAAGGGGAAAGGGGTGGGGAGAATCTATCCGACAGTAATGGCAAAGTGAGTCTTTCTCTGATACTTGTAGTTTGTTAAGCCCAAGGAATGGTGGCAACTTTGTAGAGGCACAGAAGAATGTTGCTGTCTCCATTCTCGAATCAGCAAAAAAGTGCAGAGGAGATACCATTAAGAATGCCAACAAATGGAGGATTACGTCAATTTAGGTGCAAAAAAATCCAGTTATTGAATGTTGGAAGGATATTTTCCTCATTCAGGCTATGCAAAGAAGAAACATCCGTATAGATTTGCTGCGTGCAATGTAAGAGAGACTTTCTTTTGTTGACAGTCTTCTGTAATAATATATATTTGTAGTTCCCCTGTCAGTGAGATACCTAATGCCTCCTAAGTGACAGTTGCAACATTATTAAAATCCCAGTTGCCAAGATGTGACCAATCGCTACCGAATCTAAAGTGCTGGCTTTGTTGCAATTGTTGAGGCGTATATTGTGTTATGCTGTCCCTGCACATTTATTTTCTGGCTTTTCTTATGGCACTTCTGGTTGGAGGAATAATGGATTTATCTTGTCACATACTATGTCCATTTTGCCATTGAGGAACAGAGATTAAAGAGCCTAATTCTCAAAAGTGCTGAGCCCCTGTTGTCCTGTTTGAGGTCAGTGAGAGAACTGAGTTCTCAGCACTTCTAAAAATTGGGTCCTGCGTGACTTGCCTGAGTTCATACAACGACTGTGTGGCAGAGCTAGGAACACAACCCAGATTCTCTTGAGTCCCAGGCCTTAATCACAAGATCATCTGTTATCTTTTTGAACCACCTGTAACAATTATTCCTCAGTATCTGTGAGTACATCCACACTTGGAGCTGGAGGTGTAATTTCCAGCTTGGGTACATAGCAGTGTAGCCGTGGTGGTGCACACGGGCAATGGGATAGGTTAGCCAGCCTGAGTGAAGTCCCACCCCAGAACCTACTTGGGTGGCATAAGGGGCTATCCATCCAGGTCACCACAGCTACCCTGCTATTTTTAGCATGCTAGCTCAATCAAAGCTAATGCATGTGCATTTACTCTAGCTGGAAATTACAGCTCCGGCTCAAAGTGTGGGCATGCCCTGTGTGTCTTGTGTTACTTGGCTTTAGTTGTTCACAATATGCTTTCCTTGGGAGAGGATCCTCCCATTCTTGCCTTTTAGACCAGAACAAGAGAAGTACCTTTAGCTTTAGAAACTTGTGTGTCATGCAGGCCCCACAGTGTGAGGACACCTGCAGCATGATTCTCCTCTGAGCTGGAAAACAGCATGCTATCTTTGAATGGGAAGCATTTTTCTCTTTTAAAAACCAGTTTCATTAATTAAAGGAAAAATACAGAAAAATAAATTATAGAAAAATAAACAGATTCCTCAACATATCATACCTAAGGTTTACATTGCCGAAAGTCTACCTAGGCAGGCTATTGTCAGTTTCATTCATATGCTTCCAAGAGATCAAATCCTTGTGTCGGACCCTCTTGTCTGGCACAATAGAATGTCTCGCCAGAAAGTGTATTTTATTTATTTATTTATGTTAGGCTGCTTCTCTTTCCTTTAAATAAAAAAATCCTCCTCCTTTCTAGTGATGTCCAGGTAGGAAGAAATAATCATACGCTCAATGGCCTTTGTGTACTGGGAATGTAATTTCCAGGACACACATCCTGCTTTCTGTCCAACCAGTTATACTAGCCTATGTGTGTGGATTTGCCCTAATGATCAAAGGTGAATAGTTGCTGTGTCGGAATTGCCATATTTTAGGGCTGTCACTGCCCATTCAGTGTTGCAGGAGAAGATATTACCCTGATTGATTGGCGTTAACTGTTTCTCTTTTCCATGAATCCTCAAATACAGTTTCAGAAGTTAGTTACATAAATCCCATTTCATTACATATGTTAGGTCTATAAATGCTATTTTCTTACCATTCTTCATCTCCCAGCTGCTGAGTTATTGTGAACCAAAATAATGATGTACATTTTTCAAAGATTTGTGTTTTTCTAAAAGAACATGTAGCCAACATGGTGATCCAATTGGTTCCTAATTAACCATTTCAGGTCTACATTGGCATTTAATTGTCTGACATAGGTATTTGGGCATCTAAGTACTAATTTGATTGTCCAGATGCATAATGTGGCGGTGCCCAATTTATATGCCCAACTTTGATAATTGGGGCCACAGACTCAGTCATTTGAGGCTGGAATTTACCAGCAAGGAGTACCTGGAAAAAACAACCCCAAAAAAGGTAATTTTTTAAAGGAAAGATAGAATTAAAATATCTATTATGTAAATGAATATATTGCAGCATCTTTTTCAATGGTTTTATCATGCTAAGAATTTCAATACTTTCCAGTTCATAGCATGGGGAGCCAGCAGGGGATTGCATGAGGCACTTCGGACTTCCTTTTGTCTCCTTCAGTTATGCACAGAAAGAGATGTCAGAAGTTGACTAAGGACTTGTCTACCCAGAGAAATAGCTATTGCAGAATTAGTGGACTAAGGTAACCCACACATGGGCACTCTTAGTGTGGAATAAGTGTGTCCACATAGGGAGCTAGTACACTACAATAACTCTACACTTAACATCCTCCCGCTTAACGTTGTTTCAAAATTACATCGCTGCTCAATTAGGAACATCCTCGTTTAAAGTTGTGCAATGCTCCCTTATAACATCGTTTGGCTGCCTGCTCTGTCCACTGCTTGTAAGATGCTGTGGAAGAGCAGCGACTTTACAAGGGAGCAATGCACAATTTCCTCTTCTCCGCCTCCTCCCTCTCCCTTCCAGCGCTTCCCCCACCGCCAAACAGCTGTTTGGCAGCGCTTAAGACTTTCTAGGAGGAAGTGAGAGGAGCGGGGAAGTGCTGCATCTCCACTCCTCCCCCTCCCTCCCAGAAAGTCTTAAGCGCAAAGTGCTAGGAGGGAGGGGGAGGAGCAGGGAAGCGCCACGTCTCCGCTCCTGCCCCTCCCTCCCAGAAAGTTCTAAGTGCCACCATTCAGGTGTTTGGTGGTGCTTAGGACTTTCGCGGGGGAGAGGAGGGGAAGGAGCAGGGATGCGGCGTGCTCCGGAGAGGAGGTGGAGCGGGGACAGGAAGAGGCGGGCCTGGAGCATCCCCCGGCAAAGTCGGCGCCTGTTCTTCTCCAGGGAAGCTGCTGCCGTGAAGGTGCTTCCTAGTGTCCTTGCCTGCAGCGGGCTCTACCTTTGTGAGGTAAGCCAGGGGCAGTTCCCAACCACAGTACAGTACTGTACAGTATATAATGCCTTTTGTCTGCCCCCCAAAAATTTCCTTGGAACCTAACCCCCCTGCATTTACATTAAATCTTATGGGAAAATTGGATTCATTTAACATTGTTTCACTTAAAGTTGCATTTTTCAGGAACATAACTACAACGTTAAGTGAGGAATTACTGTACTTGCTTCTTGGTGCTTTAAACTCACACCCTGACTTTTTTTGCGACAGTTTTCCTGTGTAGACAAGCTCTAAAGCCCAAATGTTCTGAATCTGTGAAGTGCAAAATTAGAGCTTTACTTTACCTTTACTTCTTGCTGTTCTTTGTCTTTTCAGTGTGATGGAACTTAGTGTTCTGTCTGCTTTAGAAGCCTCACAGAATCTGATGTAAGAGGCGAGGGAATGATTCAGTTCAGTTCTTCAGTGGCCAGATGAGTCACAACCAATTTTAAAAAAATACAGCTTAGTTTCAACAACTAACTTTATGCTAACTTTCAATACTCTAGCTGTTCACAAAATCCAAGTGGGCAGGGCGAATGAAGAGACAGGTGTGAAAGGCAGGCATACTATGACCAATGAGAAATCCAAGGCCCTGGTTTTGCTGATTTGAAGAAATGTAGTTTTACATGTTTTGATGGGATGATATGGAGAAAAGGGGTATAGGTCAGGAAAAAAAAAAAAAAAAAGCCCTAAATTGTAGCTCTCGTTCTTGATAGTCTCACTGTATCTTTAATTCTAAAAGCACTTATATTTTTTAAAAGCTATAAATGAAGTTAATCTTTATGCTGAGATTTCCTATTCTTAATATATGTAGTGCTGTGAGTGTATAAATATAAAACAAAAATATATTAAAAAGCCTACATTAAAAGTATATTAAGGTTGCAAAATCAAGCACTCAAAAGTTAGGAAATGCGAGAAACAATTAACTCCGCCCCTTTGTATGTCTGTATTATGATAGTCTTTCATTACATGATCACGTACAATTTTTTCCACAGGACTCCTGCCTCACTCAGTGCACAGGATGAATGGTGCTCAGGGAATGAATCAGGTTGTGGAATGAATTGGGCTGTTGTCTGTAGGACACTTGCAGCTGGTAGGAGCAATTGTAGAAAGCATTCTGCTCAGCCCTGGGATGGAGCATGTTAAGTAACTGTGTGGATGGTGCATGCATAGTCTGATGAACTGCTAGGCAGCTAGGCAGGGGTGAAAGTAACTTTAAGGACTTTCCGGTATGCCGGAGTCCTGAGTGGGCGTGTCCTCAACGGGAAGAGGTGAGTCCTTTCAAGATTTAAAGGCCCTGGGGCTCCGACTGTGGCTGGGAACCCTAGGGCCTTTAAATCACTCTGGAGCTACTCCCAGCTGCAGAGGTGGCTGGGAGCCCCGGGGCTCAGGGGCGAATTAAAGGGCCCAGGGCTCCTGCTGCTGCTACCCCGGGGCGGCAGGGCTCAGGCTAGGGCTGGGGTAGCGGTGGCAGGGTTCTGGTGGTGACTTAAAGGGCCTGGGGCTCTGGCTGCTGCGGGGAGCCCTGGCCCTTTAAATCCCCACCGGAGCCTGGCTCCCGGGGCTCCAGAAGCCGGGCTCGGGTGGGGATTTAAAGGGCCGGGTGCTCCTGCCATTGCGGGGAGCCCCGGGCCCTTAAATCACCTCCAGAGCCCTGCTGCTGCTGGGGTAGCGGCAGCAGGGCTCCGGCAACGATTTAAAGGGCCAGAGGCTCCGGCCGCTTCAGGGAGCCCTGGGCTCTTTAAAGCGCTGCTGGAGCTCCGGCAGCAGGGCTTGGGCAGCGCTTTAAAGGGCCCGGGTCTCCCCGCAGGGGACAGAGCTCCAGGACATTTAAATCCCCGCCTGAGCCCGGCTGCCGGAGCTCCGGCGGTGATTTAAAGGGCCTGGGGCTCCCCACAGTGGCTGGAGCCCTGGGCCCTTTAAATTACCGCTGGAGAAGCCGGTCCAGTCTGGCATGGCGTACCGGCTCTTGCCGGTATGCCGTACCGTACCAGCTTACTTTCACCTCTGCAGCTAGGGGGATAGAGCTTGCTCAGTGCAGATGGAATAGTCTGAGGCCAGGTCTAAAGTAAAACTTACATTGGTATAACGCTGTTGCTCAGGGGTGTGAAAAATCCACCCCACCCCTCCAAGCAAAGCATTTCTACTGACCTGACCATGGGTGTGGACAGCGCTGTGTCGACAGGAGAAGCCCTCCCATCGACATAGCTACCGCTTCTCATGGAGGTGGGTTAATTATGCCGACGGGAAAACTCCCATTGGCGCTACAGTGTTTTAAGGGTAGACCTGACTTGAGAATTTAGCTGTCAAATTTTAAAAAGCTTCTACGGATCATGTGCAAACTGCAGGTTTTTTTAATAGGCTTATAATTTGGTCTAATTTATGTGGAGTTTCACAAAGCAGCAAAAGGCACATGCCTGACACTAGGGCACTTCCCCTATACCTCACCAAATTCAAGTCCATGTACCAAAGCATCAGAGTGTTAGAGCTCCTCAGTGAAATGGTTATAAGAATTTTTTGAATGTAGGCAAAACCTGTTTTTCCCTAATTTAAATCTTGGAAATGGCTGGACTGTTTTAGCTGAAACTTAAAAAAAAAAAAAAAAAAAAAAAAAAAAAATCAGTCTGAGGCAGACATCTTACACGGAAAATTTCAGCCTAAATGGTTAAAGTTTGACAGAGTATTATAAGCAACTAAAAATAAGGTTCTATAATGGAAAGCAGATAAACTTAACTATAGGTGGTGCTTCCAGTGCCACCTATTACAATACAAAACTTCTCTGCAGATAAAGTGCCTCTGTACTTGTCTCTTGTAGGCGCTTCTGTATAGGTGAAGTACATACAGATTTACTCTCCTCTACAGGTCCCTGCTGGCAGCAGCCAACTCGGAATAACCATGAAGTTCTTCCACAGTCAGTCTCTGTCATTGTCAAAGTCAATTTCAGGCGTCTGTGCTTATTCCTGGGAGTAATCAATAAATCTTGTCATCACCTTCACCCCTCACATGAGTGGAGGGGGGAGCACTTCATCATCAAGGAAAAAGCATCTGTACTGCTACATATAAAAGCAGAAATGTAGCAATCGATCCTCTAAACCGAAGCCTGAAATTTTTAACATCTTAACAAGATGTAAAGTCATGACTCAGGAGGTGTGCATAACACATACCAATATCCTAACTCCTTTGCAAATTAAAAAAAAAAAAAAAAAAAAGCTCCATAGGCCTGCAACTTATTTCACGGCAAAATGATGCTTTCAACGAATGCTGTGTGTTCACTGCAGGACACTAGCATATGAATATGACTCGGAGGTTAAAATTAAGTAGTAGCTGGTGCTAAAGGTTTTTGATGATAGTGTTAGGCATTCCTTGGCTAAACCAAATGGGAGTTTGCATTTCTAGGAGGGAAATCCTGAAGCTTCTATATCACTTATATATTGTTAATAAAACATAGTTGTCAGCCCTGGTCTTGTGTGCTGCTGAAATTTTATTACAGTGAGAATTTAAAATTGGAAATGTAGGTTCAAAGCTCAAGATAAAGACTAATAAGGGTGAGAGAAGCCTGTGTTTGGGAAGGGAATAATAGTTCTGCATTTTCAAGCTCATCAGTTTAGACATGTAACCCCCTAACTAGAATAAGCGACAATAGTAATACATCCTGTATCTGTTCAGTGGGGTGAAACAGAATTACTCCATGAAATTGAGCTAAGGGTCATCACTTTCAACTTGGCAGTGTTCTAAGCTGTGCAGTTACCTTGCTGGTAATTGTCTAGCACTAATTTTTATTCTTCCTCCCTTGCTTAGGTGTCAACTTACCAAGAAGAGCAGTAAGTCAGCTGCTTGAGGAGAAAGCAACTTGTGTATCTGCTGCAGTGTCTGATGAGTCTGTGGCTGGAGACAGTGGTGTATATGAAGCTTCTGTAAAACAGTAGGTTTAGGGTTACCATATTTAAAAAATAAAAAAGAGGACACTCCATAGGCCCCTGCCCTGCCCCTTTCCCACCACAGCCCCACCCCCGCCCCAACTCTGCCCCTTCCGCTTCCCCAAAGTCCCCGCCCTAACTCCCCCTCCTCCCTCCCAGCCATGCGAAAAGGGCTGCCCGAGCGCTACCGGCATCATGGATTGCCGGGCAGCCTCCAGACCCTGTGCCTCCAGCCGGCGCTTCCCCAGCACAGTTGGAGCCCGGGAGGGGAAGCGCCCAGCCAGGGGTCTGGAGGCTGCCCGGCAAACCGTGAAGCCGGTAGTGCTCGGGCTTCGGGCAGCCCCCATGCGTCCGGACTCTACGCCCCCGGCTGGGCACTTCCCCTCCCGGGCTCCAGCTGCTCTGCTCCTCCACTGACTCTTCGGCTCTGTTTAAGAGCCAAGCTGCCCGAGCGCTACCGGCTTCGGGCAGCCCCCTTGCCTCCAGAACCTGCGTCGCCGGAACAGAGCAGCTAGAGCCCGGGAGGGGAAGTGCCCGGCCGGCGGCTCGGGGTCCGGAGGCAAGGGGGCTGCCTGAAGCCGGAGCCCTCGGGCAGCTCGGCTCTTAAGCCGAAGAGTCAGGGGAGGAGCAGAGCAGCTGGAGCCCGGGAGGGGAAGTGCCCGGCCAGTATTTTCCCGGACATGTTCGGCTTTTTGGCAATTCCCCCCGGACTGGGGTTTGATTACCAAAAAGCCAGACATGTCCGGGAAAAAACGGACGTATGGTAACCCTAAGTAGGTTTAAGAAACCGAGAGACTTTTTGACTGAAATTAGCGCATTTTGGTCCCAGGAGATTTATTTCTGTCCTGCCCATCCACCCATTTGCAGCTTAATTTATAAAGAAAAGTATATTAACAAAATATTTACTTTTTTATAAATTCAGAAACATGCACATTTTAGTGGACCACCAGTGCTACTATAGTTAAGGTTTAGATTTAAATTGTTTTAGTCACCTTAATTTGGCCATGTTGCTCTAATATAGTGTTTTCTATTCCCATTTCTCTTGCTAATAGGATGTCCTAAGCAGAAATGTAATATGTAAACTATAGGTTTCTTAGAACAATAAACAAATTTTAGCACGGATAATAGAATTTTAAGAATATTCCAAACAAAAGCAGACTATGGGGAGTCTCTAGGATCTTCAGTGTTCACCTCAACTTTTGCAGGTATCTGATATTAAGAGATCTGGGGAGGGAGGTTTGAGGACTGCAGGATGTGTGTTTTAATGAGATGCTTATCTAATATCCCTCTTTTAAATGTTCCAGTAGCAGCCACAATAGCCTTACTTGCTGGGCAAATGAAGGTACATTATGGCAGGGGTTCTCAACCTTTTTCTTTCTGAGTCCCCCTTCTCCCCCTGCCCCCCCAGCATACTGTAAAAACTCCACAGCCCATGTGTGCCATTAGGGGGGCTAGCATTAGGGGGTAGCAATCAGGGCAACTGCCTGGAACCCCATGCAACGGGGCCCCCGAGAAGCTACATTGCTCAGGCTTTGGCTTCAGCCCCAGGTGACGGAGTGCAGGGTCCTGGGCTTCAGCCCCATACTGTGAGGCTTCGGCTTTCTACCCTGGGCCCCAGGGAGTCTAATGCTGCCCTGGACCCCCGGTTGAGAACCACTGCATTATGGTGTCGTAGAGGGAGTGGGGCTTCATTAAGTTCTGGTAAAACTTTCTCAAATCAAAAAGACAAAATAAAACTATTCAGATGAAACCTAGCATAGAAGATCTTGTGAGATTTCTAGCATTCTGAACTAAAATCTTACCAGAACATCTCAGGAGTATCCACACCACTCAGTCCTGTCCTAAAGCTGTGGATCTGTACTTCAGCCTGAACTCTAAGGCCTAAACTAAGCCTATTCCACATCCGATCTTATTGCTACTTCCTTGGTCCCTCTCTAATGCAAAGTTTGGGTGGAATTAGATTTACACAGGTAATTCTCAGCTTGTGATTAAAGTAGGGCAGTTGATTAATCAGTTAACTCACGTGATTAACTCAAAAAAATTAATTGCAATTAATCACCGTTTTAATCACACTGTTAAACAGTAGAATACCAATTGACATTTAGTAAATATTTTTGGATGTTCTACATTTTCAAATATATTGATTTAAATTACAACACAGAATACAAAGTGTATAGTGCTCACTTTGTATTACTTTTGATTACAAATATTTGCACTGTAAAAATGGCAAACAAAAGAAATAGTATTTTTCAATTCACCTCATACAAGTACTGTAATGCAATCTCTTTGTCATGAAAGTGCAACTTACAAATATAGATTTTTTTTTAACTTAACTGCACGCCATAACAAAACAATGTAAAACGTTAGAGCCTACAAGTCCTCTCAGTCCTACTGCTTATTCAGCCAATCTCTAAGAGAAACAAGTTTGTTTACCTTTTTGGGAGATAATGCTCCCTGCTTCTTATTTACAGTGTCACCTGAAAGTGAGAACAGGCATTCACATGACACTTTTGTAGCCGGCATCACAAGGTATTTACTGCCAGATATGCTAAACATTCATATGCCTCTTCATGCTTCAATCACCATTCCAGAGGACATGCTTCCATTCTGATGATGCTTGTTTTAAAAAAAAAAAAAAAGTGTTAATTAAATTTCTGACTGAACTCCTTGGAGGAGAATTGAATGTCTCCTTTTCCATGGTTTTACCCGCATTCTGCCATATATTTTGTTTTATGGTAGTCTCGGATGACGACTCAGCATATGTTGTTCAATTTAAGAATGTTTTCACTGCAGATTTGACCAAACAACAAAGAAGGTTCCAATATCAGATTTCTAAAGATAGCTACAGCACTCGACCCAAGGTTTAAGAATCTGAAGTGCCTTCCAAAATCTGAGAGGGATGAAGGGTTGGAGCATGCTTTCAGAAGTCTTAAATGAGCAACACTCTGATGCAGAAACTACAGAACCTGAACCACCAAAAAAGAGAATCAACCTTCTGCTGGTGGCATCTGATTCAGATGATGAAAATGAACATGCATCAGTCCGCACTGCTTTGGATTGTTATCGAGCAGAATCTGTCATCAGCATGGACGCATGTCCTCTGGAATGGTGGTTGAAGTATGAAGGGACATATGAATCTTTAGCATATTTGGCACGTAAATATCTTGCAACACTGGCTACAACAATGCCATGCAAACGCCTGTTCTCACTTTCAGGTGACATTTTAAACAAGAAGCAGGCAGCGTTATCTCCTGCAAATGTAAACAAACTTGTTTGTCTGAGCGATTGGCTGAACAAGAAGTAGGACTGAGTGGACTTGTAGGTTCTAAAGTTTTACGTTGTTTTATTTTTGAATGCAGTTATTTTTTGTACATAATTCTACATTTGTAAGTTCAACTTTCGTTATAAAGAGATTGCACTACAGTACTGGTATTAGGTGAATTGAAATATACTATTCCTTTTGTTTTTTATAGTGCAAATATTTCTAATAAAAAATAAATATAAAGTGAGCACTGTATGCTTTGTATTCTGTGTTGTAATTGAAATCAATATATTTGAAAATGTAGAAAACATCCAAAAATATTTAAATAAATGTATTCTATTTTTGTTTAACAGCGCGATTAATCATGTGATTAATTGCGATTAATTTTTTTATAACGATTACTTTTTTTTATCACTTGACAGCCCTAGATTATAGTCATGTGCAGTGACTTGTGCTGCTGTATATGGCTGTCATGGAGACTATCTGTTGGGTCCCAGTCCATCTTGGTCACAAGAGCATACCTCATGCTGCTTATCACTATTGCAGCAAGCAGAATATGAATAGGCAGGATCTATGGGGATCTTTCCTATCCCTCTAAAAAGCTAAGAATGGTGGGGCAGATGGAAGAGGGAAGAAATCCCCTTCCTGTCTACCATTCACCAAGAGATGGAGGAAGGAAAGAAGAGAAAGACTTCCTTGTTGTTTCCAGCAACAAAAGGTAGGGAGAAAGAGTGGGTGTTTTTCCTCTCTTTTGCCTGCAATCAAGAAGTGATTGGGCAGCTATGAGAAGAAAGAGCTATACATGTAGAATGGAGTCCCAATCACAAACTAATCATGGCATGATGTCTTGACACTGTATTGAATGTGTGCATTGTTCTTTTCATCAGAAAGTGATGTCTTTGGACTGTTATCCAGAAGGTTAGACTAGATAGTCACAATGGTCACTCCTGGCCATAAAATCAATGAATCTCATTAATGCCATGTCCTTCCTCAAACAGCCAATCAGTGTGTGTGTGTGTGTGTGTGTGTGTGTGTGTGTGTGTGTGTGTGTGTGTGAGAGAGAGAGAGAGAGAGAAGAGCTAGTGCTCCTAGTACTTGTGAATACAGGTTCTAATTTTTTTCATAGAATCCTCCTCATTGTACAGCGCCCCAACCCCCCAGATAGACTGGACTTGAAATAAGCTCCTGATACCATGTGTGGTCAAATGTTCTTTCATCTCTTTAGTTCCCAAGACATCATTTCTCTATATCCCTGAATCCATCTACTGTGCATAGCTGGTCACCATTATTGCACTCATACCTATTAGTCTGACCACTTTAAACAGCTGGCCTGAGGCCTTTCCTAAGTCAGACACTGAAGTGGCTGGTCTTAAAACCTGTGCCATTGCAGTACAAACACTGAAATTCTTAGTTGTGCTACAGATAAGCGATTCAATTAAATCGGTCTTTTGGGAGGCTTATGGGTTTTTTCTGTATTCTTCTATGATAATTGAAAGTTAACTATGATTTTCTTACCCTTGTATCCAATTATTTACTTATCTGATCTAGACCAAATGAAACTGAAGATGCTGTATATAGTGAAGATGACACGACAATTCTAGAGGCTGCCCAGGTGCAAATAGGACTTAGGTAAGTAATAAGCAAATGGGAAACATCTATTCATATTTAGGGACACTTCTGGCAAAACTGCCTCACATTGTCTTCTTATTTTAACAGATATGACCAAAGCAGTTCAAGTTTTGTGGTAATTGTAATGCAGCTCAGAAATCTTCATGCCTTCTCTGTCCCCTTTGGTTCCAGAGTGTAAGTAAGATAATCATTGAGCAGTAATGCTGAAGTGTACATTGCACGATTTCTGTGATTATGCTTTACTCGTTCCTATTGGAAGGTACTGTCGCTTTAGATACTGTATAATTATATGTTATAGTTATTTTTAAAAGAGTTGGTATTTTTAAGGCTATTTTGAACTGGGTTCACTGATCAATAGGAAGCCAGTGAACATGAAGGATGTGTGTGACACAATCTTGTTTTTTGGAGTTAATAGTTGTGTCTACCACTGTTATGCCCCCCTAAAATTTATAGTGCAGGAATTTAGAAAGACCGTGAAAATGGAAAGTTGAGATGAGACATGGCTAATGTACAGCAAAAATGCTGAGACGCATCATCTCTAACAAGTGATGTTTGAGTGCCTCTCAAAAATTAAGCTCTGCGTTGTGCTGTATAGATAGAAATATCAAAACAATAAAAGTGGAAAAAAGGTTGATGAAAGTATTGAAAAATGGCTGATGTAGGAAGTAATGAAAGAAACAAGAGGGAGTGTTCTTAGTGAACATAAGAATGGCCATACTGGGTCAGACTAGTGGTCCATCTAGCCCAGTATCCTGTCTTCTGACAGTGACTGATGCCAGATGCTCCGGAGGGAATAAACAAAACAGGGCAGTTATCATGTGATCCATTTCCTGTCATCCAGTCCCAGCTTCTGGCAGTCAGAGATTTAGGGACACCTAGAGCATGGGATTGCATCCCTGACCATCTTGGCTAACAGCCGTTGATGGACCTTATGGTAGTTAGAGTAGGGAACTGGGATTAAAGATCTCTGAGTTCTACACCTAGATCTGTAAATTAACTTGTTGCGTGGCTTTGGACAAACAACTGCTTCAATTTTCCAGGCTGCAAAATAGATACAGTAATATTTGACTATCTCAACAGGCTGTTACGAGGCTTAATATGATTAGAGGTAGGATGGTGCCAGTCCATGGACAGTTGGTATTTTTAAGGCTATTTTGAACTGGGTTCACTGATCAATAGGGAGCCAGTGAACATGAAGGATGTGTGTGACACAATCTTGTTTTTTGGAGTTAATAGTTGTGTCTACCACTATTATGCCCCCCCCCTAAAATTTATAGTGCAGAAATTTAGAAAGACCGTGAAAATGGAAAGTTGAGATGAGACATGGCTAATGTACAGTATGAAGAAGGCTGTCAAAGTTAGAGCATTAAAGATCAAGTGAAGTACAAATATTAACAATGTTCTGAAGATATAGTAAGAAAAATAAGTTGATTCCCAATATTTTTGGCCTTGGGACCAAAGTAAAAGGTTGAAGTCAGAGACCTGGGGCAAAGAATTTTTTACTCCACAAAAAGGACTCCAAGATATACTGTTAGTTTAAAAAATATGAGCTGTTTTCTTCTGATACAAAGCCATAGCTTGTTAGAAGTGAAAGAATTTTTAAAATCCAGTATACTTGTCTGTATTTGTAAGCCGTTTACATTTTTCTTAGCTTGGACAATGACAATCAATGAAGTCAGTTTCACTTTTATTCACTTAGTACTGCCATCTTTGAAACACACCGGAGAATGTGCATTTTGGAAAAAACACCTGTTTTCATTGGTCCCTTTTTAAAAAAAAATTGTGTTGTGCTGTTGATGGTAGGTTTTATGAAACCTTGTTTTCACAATTTGGAATTTAAGACATTCAGTTGTCAGTGTCCTTTTAAGTCTTCAGAGTATTCAGCAGTAGAAAGCTGACATATCTGTGACCTGATACAGTCAATAAAAGCAGATACTTGGGAATCGTAGTTAGAGGACTTCAATATAGAAGAGAAGTCCAAGGTAGTTGATAGTGAGGTGAAAATGAAGATAGCTAAAGTAAGAAGGTGCGTAAAAGATGAGGGTTAAGGAAAGATCCTTGGTACACTTGATGCATATGTAAAGGCAGGATTCAAATATGGAAACCACACTGTTGGCCAGGGTGTCAATAAGAGTACAGAGACTGTTGAACTTAGGCTACATCTACACGTGGGAGTAGGGGTGTGATTATTAAATACTAGATAATATTAATCTCGGTCAAGTACTGCTTCTCATCTTTCCTAGCTGTTTTCTTTCTCTTTTACTAGTTTTCAATTTTCCTTTTTCTCAGAAATGCATTCCACCATGCTACTGAAGTCACTTCTAAGTGTTTAACTTTTTTCTCTCAATTTTCCAACTCTGTCTCTGCTCCAAAAGGATCTTTCAACTTTCTAGGATTTCTTGTTTCCATTAGGATAATGTATCCCACTTTCTGTGACATGATCTTCAGCGTCTCTCACTTAATACTAAAGCAAAGGATTCATTTGGATAGAGTCAGCAATGCCTACCTCATCTGTCATTACCTTCCCAAGGCACAGAAATAACTTTTGGGGAAATGGCTGTGCAAGGGACAGGTGGGAAGTTAAATTTATCAGCCCCCTCTTTCTCCTTTCTCTCAAGTGAATTGTTGCCTGTCCATTTCCCTGGCATGCACTTTTCCTTCAAACCTTGTGATCAGTTTCCCTCCACGGTGGAAGGCTGGCTGCAGTGATTCACTTTTCCCCTCAGCAGCTGGCACGTGTTAAGCATAGTGCACCTGCAGCTGAGCATGAGACAATTACAGGGGTAAAATGTTAAGAAGCCATTAATTTTGGATTTTGTGAATGATCTTAAATTGTAATTGTGCTTGCATACTAGGTGCTATTTGCTACACATGTAAATCATTTTATTTTGTTCCCTTCAGGTATTTTAGGGTAGCAGTACTTCCATCCTCAGTTGACATCAGCTGTCTGTTCCGCACTAAAGTCCATCCTGCTATGGAAACCATTTTATTCAATGAGATATTCAGAGTAGCCATTTCCCAAGAAGCTTTGCAGCAGAAGACATTACATGTAGATGTTTGTTCTGTCAGTAAAACTCGACGGGAAGAATGCCTGGTATGCATTTTTATATTAGCTTTGCTTGGCATGCATTTGTTTGTTTTATTCCCCACTGACGAATATGGCTTCTAGAATTCTGCAACGCTCCCAGAAGAATTCAGCACCTCATCTGGGTTGTCTCAATAGCACTGATGATTACATTTCTCTGCAATTCCACATGTATACAATACGGTGTTGGATGGAGACCGTTTTAAAAGCTCTATCTTGCCATGATATTGCACAATGATAAATCGATGTATAGCACACAGATGTAGATCATGAGTCATTTCATCTAAACTTCATTGGAGTTACATCAGTGTAACACTGATGCAAGTCAGAGTAGAATTGGGTCTCCAAAGTATAAAATACAATATGTAAAACAAAGTGATGTGAACTTGTGTTATAACAAAACACTGCCTGGAATGCAAATCTTTTGTACAACACTGTGTAGACTGCATTAAGGTCCATGTTTTGAGACTAGTATACTTCATTGTAATAATATGTGACATTAACAATCCAGGATACTGTAGACTGGGACATTATCCATTTATTCTGGCTTCTGACATGATTAACTGTGTCATCATCACATAACTAATAACTTGCTTTCATTTACCATTAAGCTTGTCATCATGTAAAAAAGACAAAAGGAAATTTTCCTTCCAGGACACTGTCATGGGGAGAGATCATTGTTTTATTTTGAAGTCTTTCCATATTTTGTATTTGTTATCACTGTCATCACATATTGTTGCCCAGTGGCAGTGGTGATATATATGAGGCACACTGATTAATAATCAAGAACTCTTTAAAATATAAACTGCAAACCATGAACAATGCCTCTAGCTCTGAGTCATCGTCCAAGGAGCCAGTGGACACTGCTCAAAGGAACTCTGCACAGGTATATGAGACAAATAGGGTCCACAAGTAGGCCCCACATTTGTAAAGAACCTCCCCTCGAGCTTCCTCCTCCTGGACTGATGGATGGTTATCGTGGCCAGCGCCAGGAGGAGGTTGATGAGGTGGCCCAGCGACTTTGTGGAGTTATAGTCAGGGAATGCATACAAAAAAAGATGTGGGGGGAAATGCACTGGAACCTCAGCAGGAGGTTTTGGAGGTGCCAGAAGAGGGGCTGCCACTTGGTGCCTTCCAGGTAGATGTGCACCAGGGTCTCCCTCACTGCAGAAGGGACACATGTCAGGGCTGTCAGTGAATTGTGCCAACCAGCCACCCAGACTGACAGCTGTGGAGACTGAAATCCTCTATTTAGCTACAGAACAGAGAACTTAAATCTCCAAGGTATAGCCCTGACAGCAATAGTGCAAATTTCCCCATAGTTCCCAACCAGTAAGCCTCAACCCTCACCTGAAGGTCTCCCTTCCCTGAATAAAAAGTTAGCTTAATCTCCCCTACTATTCGCTCTTATTCTTCTTCGCTGATACTGCCAGGAAGATTCCAATTAGTATTGGTGGTTGTGGGTGATTTTTGTGATGGGCCAACTGCTGAGAAGTGGACTGAGATCGACCAGAATGTCCTCCATAGGGTTGTGGCTTTGTCTCTCCAGAACCCAAGATGTGCACTCTGCAGTGGACTCCAACGGTTGTTCATTATTTAATGCTACAGAATACCAGAGAAGCATTTTGGGGGGTTTCAGGGGTCTCATTTTTTGGTAACAGGTAAATGCTTAGCTTGGTATTTTATTTATTTAAAAAAAAAATGCAATATTGAGTAGCTTGCACAGATTTCCATTTGGTCTTTAAACTCTGTTTCATCACTGGAAAAAACAATGCTTTTTGAGCTGTAAAACACTCAGAAATGCTTGTCAAGTTTGTGGTGCCCTTTGTACAATGAAAAATACTGTAGAACGAGAGCTCAGCTCTCATACAGGAAAAATGACCAATTTTAACTTTTTCCTTCCATCTGTCATTCTGTGTAGGCTGGAACTCAGCTCAGCCTTGCAGATTTATCATTTTCTAATGAGACCTATACTCTGTGGTATAATCTGCTGCCCTGCAAGCAAATTCCTGGCAAAAAGAACAAGGAACAAAATGAGGAATCGGTGTTTCTGCCTTACAAGCAATTGTCAGGCTCGTTGGACTTGGTGAGCAGTGTGCGTTGGCTAAGCCAGCGAAAGCAAGAAAAAAGGCATTGACCCCTACTCCCTCACCTCACTGAGGCAGTTGCACTAATGTTATATGCGCCAAATTGCCGTTCTTATTCGTTGACTTTACTAGGGCCTAGGGTCCCAATCCTGCATGCACTCATGTGCATGCTTAACTTTACTAGTCCCATATGGGGTTGTAAATATTAAGCATGTGCATAAGTGTTTGTAGAATCAGGGCCTAACTATGGGTTGCAGGATTGGGTCCTATGTTTTAATCTCTTCTTCTTCTGACCTTCCTTACATTGTTTTTAAAATAAGAGTCTCCCTAATTTCCCTGTTAGTTAACTTGGTTTCTTATTTTCATGTGTGTATTTTGGAAACAGCTTTGTTTTTTGTTCTTTGTTAAATGTTAAAATATTTTCATTGCGTTTTAAAAATACTTTTTATGCAAATTGCACCATAATCATTCCAGTGAAAACAAACTTTTCTGCTTTGTGCTTGCATCACAAGAACAGCATGAGACACACGTGATTTTAAAAAATAATCTTTTCTTCCTATTTAGGCGATACTATAATCACCCCTCATTAGAGAAGAAATATACTTCATGGTATCACCCTATTAAAATACTTAAATCTCTTTTTGAATGTTTTCACACAACTAATTAGTATATAGCATGTCTGGAATTCTGATCCCCGGCATAAACTTCCATACTTTGCCTTTTTATTATCACTTAATCACATTTTCCTGGTGTAAGGGAATGCCAGGGAAACGCAACTCTTGTAAGCGTTGTCATTTCTTGCCTAATGTACTGTGTCTAGTTTCATTCTCTTTATTTACGCCATCAGGATGCTGTCTCGGCTCTGCTGGAGAGGACATCTGCTGAGCTGGAAGCGGTAGAGCAAGAGCTGGCGGAGGAGGAGGAGGAGGAGGGGCAGGAGAACAGGGGTGCTGATGAAGACTGGTAAAGCTGTTCTTTACATTGACCCTCATTGTAGGCTTAGGAAAAGTGCTTTACTTGCCAGGAAAAAAAAATCACTTCCTCTTCAGGGACAATTCATTATCTTCACTTAAGTTTACCAAATATACTGAAAGTTCTAATTCCCCCCCCCCCCTTCTGTGTAATCCACTCAGTTCTTCCTGACTCACTGACTGTGTCCCAAAATGCCACATCACAAATGTTACTTGTCCCATCTTATTGCAGTCCATAAACTATAATGAGAGATGACTAGGAGTTCGGGTGAGGGGGCTGCTGCATGTCATAGACAGGATATGTGCTATTTGTTCTTGTTTTGGAGGGGTTGTGAACTTTCTCCATGAGTGGGGACAGGTTCTGTTGCTAAATTACTGTATCTTGTTGTGTCTGTTAAGGAACAGTATTTCCCAGTACGCCTTTTCTGTAGTTGTCATACAGAAATGTGTGATCACGTACAGGAAGCTTTAATAAGGCTTTTTCATAGCATTAAATTTTTATTGTGTACATTATCACCAGAGCAGCATGGTGCTATCAAATTTAGTGAGCTTTGTTAAAATGTTCTCGAAGGTGAATTATAACAGAGCTTTCTGTTTTTTCTTGGAGCATATAATTAAAAATGCATTCACATGAGTAATTTGGAAGCATTTGGTGATACTATAATCATCCTGTTCTTATCAAGATAACGTATTGATAACAATACGCCTCTTGTACAAGGTGCAGGATTTAGGCATTTCAGTACTTTTCTCCTGTGGGTCTTGTCAATTCAAGGGTAACTTGGGTTATTTTTGTTCTTGCAGGTTAGAAATGCTAGCAGAGGCGTCTGATGAAATTGTGGATGAAAAGGAGGATGGAGTTAAATTGGCAGAGGAAGGCGGATATACAGATAACTTGAGATTATGCAACGATACAGCAAAGACAGATGAAAACAAGGGTGGGAAAGAAAGTGACCACGCTGATGCCCCTGGCAATCAGTTAGCTGCTGTAGTCCCAACACTGGTGAATATTTTAGATTGTGCTTCCCTAAAGCATACTGCATGTTTGAAGACACCACTTAGTCTCATGAAATATTTATTTGCTTCTTTCCCTTGGCGTATGCCATAATAGTATATCGGGTTTGAAAGCTTAAAGATTACCATGACATTTATTATAGCAATTGTTTGTATAGTAAGTTTGAGCAAAATCAGATTGGTCATTTTTGAGTTAGGCAAGTGTGAACTTCTAACATTCATTCTAGTTGAAAATGTTGCATGCTTTTAACTTAAAAACAACTACCTTAAAACTCCAGTCTTTACTTGGTCTCTGAGTAAGGAAAAAATTCAAGTTGAAAGAAAATTAGTTTAGTAGCTTTAAGGTTATGAATGTATACGTTATTTTTTGCTTATGTATGTCATGATTTCATCTTTAGTTTTTTCTTATTTCTCTTAAGATTGTGCTTTCAAAAAAAATTAAGATCTTTGAAGTTAGTGCAGGGAATTTAGACATAAATCTTCCATCTGAACTTGGAAAAGTTCAATGTTTGGTCTAGTGACTCATTGGGGATTGTAATTAGCTCTCAGTTAGTTCAGGGAGTGGCCAAATGGATTGAGGGTCTTTTGGGGACCAGGCTGGCAGGCACAGATCATGGCCCTGATTCAGCAAGATGCTTAAGCACATGCCTAGAACAACTTACCTGCTTAAAGTTAGACACATGCTTAAGTAATTTTCTGAATCGTGGCCTAAAGCTGTGGTCTAAGCCTTGTTAAGACCTGCATTCAGCAGTGAGTCAGAGGCCAAGCAGCAGGTGGCGATGCAATATCTGATTGCAATACTGATTGAAATGAGATCTACTAGTGCCAAATCCTCCTACAGTTGCTGTGCTGCTGCTTAAGACATTCTCTGGTCTGTATGAACAACTAGATAAGTGAAAACTTCAAAGAACAATCAACTTTGCTGTAGAAAAAGGAAAAAAGATACCTAAATGCTTACTTTAGTGGGCACAGTAAATAAAGTAGGACCTAATTAATATTGTATGAATTAGTTGAGTGGGAAGCCCCAGTTCAGATTAGTGAGGTTGGCAGATAAGCAGTTGCCGTGGGCTGGGCAAGTCGGTGATGTAGCCATGTTTCAGGGTGTTTGCTGCGGGGAGGGAGTCCAGGGGTGATATGAAATGCCCCGTTAGTCCTTTAGGCATGTGGCATCACCCTTCTCAGTCCTGCCCTCAGCACAGCATCAGAACCTCACTGTGAACAGGGCCGGCTCCAGGCACCAGCTTCTCAAGCAGGTGCTTGGGGCGGCCGCTCCGGAAAGGGGCGGCAGGTGCAGGTATTCAGCGGCAATTTGGCGGACGGTCCCTCACTCCAGCTCGGAGTGAAGGACTTCCCGCCGAATTGCCGCCGCAGATCGCGATCGCGGCTTTTTTTTTTTTTTTTTTTTTTTTTTGGTTTTGGCTGCTTGGGGCAGCCAAAACCCTGGAGCCGGCCCTGACTGTGAAGCTGTAAACTGCAAACCCAAATGTTTGTTCTGGGTTGTGGTTTACAGATTAGTGAGGCCCCTGCTATAGAAGTTTCAGATGGAAGTGGCAATTGTATTGGGCACAGGGAACACCTGGCAAGGTTTTTCTTACACTTTTTAACTGATTTTTTTTTTTAATTGAATACTGCTGCACTTAGTTATGGGTAAGTTTCTTGGGAGGGTAGAAGGGTCTTGGGAGGGGAGAAAGCAGTGCTTGCAAGGTATATCGCTGGCAGGGGAGTGTATGTGTGTATGTATTTTTTATTTTAAATTTCTCTTGACAGGTTGATAAAGAGACTAATACCGAGGAAGCAGTTAATGAGAATATGGCAGTCCGACCCAAGGACAGAGCCAGCTTGAGCTCTAGACAGCGTCCCTTTGTCAGGAACAGCATGCTAGTGCGCTCACAAACCTTCTCTCCAGGAGAGCGGAACCAGTACATCTGTAGGGTAAGAGGAAAAGCACTCTCACTGAGATGCTATTAACTAAAGAGTCATTTAATTCTTTGGCAATGGCACATTAGTGGCAATGAGTCATGTACTGGGAAAACCCATTTTTCACCTGCAAGAGTCTAAATTGTGCTTTTCTTGGATTTTCAAAAGAACATACTGATGCACAGTGGAACAGGCTTACAGTGAACTCATATATTGTGTCAAAGCACTTTACTATGGATGAAAAGCAACCCTTTGCAGAGGGCTTGTATCTATGAAGTGACTTGTGTTGGACCTTTGCAAACAGGTGTGTTTCACTGTATAAACAGAACAGTAATTCACACATTGCAATGCACTGAAATCATCTGGCAATTTTGATCTGTTGAAAATGTGTTAGAATAAAGCTCATAATAAGCAAACACTGCATTAGCATTTTTTAATAATGTACAGTGTGAGGGCAACATAAACTGGAAAAAGCTCAGCTGCTATCAGTTTTGAATCACTTTTTGAAGCTTACCATGATTTCAGATTGGATAGTATGGTTAGCATCTACATGATGCAGTTCTGAAACCCTGCTGCAACTGTGTCCCTGAGCTCTGCCTTGGGCATTAGTCTCAAATTTGGTTCTGACAATACAGTTTTAGTCACCCTTTTAACAGTGGTAACATGGAGACTGCCTTAGTTTATCAGCAATAGCTATAAGTGTTTGGTATTTAAACAATAAAGACATTTTGTTTTAAGATCTAAGAAGTAATCACAAGCTGTATTACACAAATTTTAATTTAAAAACAAACTGATTTTTTTTATTTGATATTTGCTTTGATCTGAGTATGGCTTCAGTGGCAAGTATGTCATTTTTTTCCCTCAGCATTTTAATTCCTTACCAATCCCACTCCTCAATTGGTCAGGAGTTTCCATTTTAAATAATGAAATTTTTAAAGTTGGTCCCAACTTTATGGTGATTATCTGATTAAAAAATTAAAATAATTGGTATGAAAGCACTTAGCACTATGTTATATTTATCCTGTCATAAGGTGACTCTCCTGTGAAATGACCTTTCACTTCCTCTTGCACTCACTAAGCATATTAGGTACCCATAGAATACTCTGCTCTACAGGCTTTGCATAACTTTTGGATAACTTTTTGGCTGAATCCAGGGCCCACTGTCTGTTGTTTAACCCCGGCACATTGAGATCTTGTTTACACTGGTGAACCTTGCAGCCCTAATGCTGTTACTTATGCAGCTCCTCCAGAGGAAGTAATGATGGATGGTGTGATGTAGAGAGGGCCCTGATGGTTTTAGCTACTGTTATGTAAACTTGGGCATGGCAGTATAAACACCTTAACTTCCACCCATCCTACCAGGGGTGGAGCTGAACTGGTGGTAAATTATGGCTATGAAGTTGGCTAGTATAGATGTAACCAGAGTGTGAAACCAAGGTACCATGCAGCATCTCAAATTGTGACTGTGGCAGGAACAGGACACAGAGATTGTGACTTGCCAAAAGATCATAGAGGAAGCCAGTAGTGGAGCTGGTGACAGAACCCCGACCTCCTGGGTCCTGTTCCACTGCCTGAACCACAAGACCATCCTTCCTCCCCCACTGTGCAGCATGTCCTGGGCAGAAAACATCTGATGGATATGCACTCAGAGACTTCAAGGCTAGAAGGGGGCCATTGTGATCATCTAGTCTGACCTCCTGAATATTGCAGGCCACAGAACTTCACCCACCACTCCTGTAATAGACCCTTAGCCTCTTGCAGAGTTTTACTGAAGTCCTCAAATCATGGTTTAAAAGACTTCAAGTTACAGACAATTCACTCCAGCTGATGTCCGCTCCCTTATAGTAAAGCACCTCTTCTCAGATGATGATTTGAAAGTGACTCTCATGAAGTATGTATAGTCAGTAGAGTTTGTAGGGGGAGAGTCTCAAAGACACAAAGGACAGGTAGGGACCAAAATCGCATTTGTTCCTTTGAAAAGTGTTTAACTAACGTTTAGATGCTAATGTCTGATCATTAGTATTGATGAGTTAACAGCTGAATTCGTATGGGAGAAGACTGACTTCTCTCTAGGGACATGTATCCATATCACAAGTTCTTCTTTTCACATAAATACTGCATTAGAATGCTGTATGGCTTTGATTTTGTCAATCATTGAAATTTCAGCAGCAAAATTCCTGTAGTTCATGTTAATTTTTTCAGCTCTTCAGAAAAGAGTACTAATAATCTTTCTGATAACTGTATTAGACTTTAAACCAGCTTTCCTTTAATTCTGCTACTGTATATATTGATATACTTATTCAGTTTGAGAACAATCTGCCATGTCATGGAATAGCTCAGTGGTTTGAGCATTGGCCTACTAAACCCAGGGTTGTGAGTTCAATCCTTGAGGGGGCCATTTGGGGCAAAAATCTATCTGGGGATTGGTCCTGCTTTGAGCAGGGGGTCCCTTCCAACCCTGATATTCTGTGATTCTATAGTGTAACTAAGGCTATGTCTACACAGCATTTTTGTCGGTAAAATTTTTGTTGGTCAGGGGTGTGAAAAAAACACACCCGTGACTGACACAAGTTTTACTGACAAAAGCAGTTTGTCAGCAGGAGACGCTTTCCCGCTGACAAAGCTACCGCCGTTCGTTGGATGGTTTTATTTCCCCAGCAGGAGAGCTCTCTCCTGCCGGCATACAGCAGCTACACGGAGGACCTTACAGTGGCACAGCTGAGCCGCTGTAAGGTACACAGTGTAGATATGGCCTAAGAAAAGAGCCACTGTTGTTGTTTAGTCTGTGGTAATGATTTCTGAAAAGTAGTAATGTTCTTGTAGGAGGATCTGCACATACATATATTCAATCCAAATAAGACTGAGGTTGAGATTGTTGCTTGTTGGCCAGGTGAACATGTAGAGTAATTTGCTTTTCCCTGCGTAGCTCTGTTGATAAGGGTCTACCCCAGGCAAGTGAATAGTATTCGCAACCTTGGAAGTAAGAGAACTGTAAAACAGCCAATGCTTTGGCAATATGCCCTGTGCTAAGGTAATTAAACTTTTTAAACAATCCACAATGCATTTTCAGTAAAAATATTGTAAACTGCAAATGATCCTATTTTAATTTCACCATAATTGATGACTGATGCAACAATCCATTTCAAGCCATGAGTAACCTTCCATCACCTGTGTCGTCATTATGCTGTGACTGTCATGTGCTCTATGAGGAAGAGAATATGATTGGCTAAGCCAGTATTGGGCACAACTCCCCCAGGGGAGGCATATAAGATTGATTAAATTAAGGTGAGTGGGCCTTTAACAGTACATGAGGTAGCAGGGGATTCCCTTCCCCTGAAAGGGGGGCTTGACTTTCAAAATGTTGGGAAATGGGGTCTCAGCTAGGTTAGGTTGCCGACCTACTGGCTGAATCATCGTTTTGCTTCCAAGTAAAAACTGCTGAAATATCTTGATGTGTATGGGGGGCATGTTTATATTCATGTTATAGAACCACTGATATTGTCCGGACTGGCAATGTAAATTGAAGAACAAAAATTGAGTAAAATTACCTAATGTTATCCTTCAGCACCACTAAATAGCCTAGGGTTCATTATGTGGCTTCAGATTGCTTTCATGCAGTAAATGTCTCTGCGCTCTTTAAGATGCTAACCCTGAACATATATTTTATCGGACTGAGAGGTTTTATTGAACCCCAAGAATGACCCACATCCACGAGGTTTTCTAAATGTTTCTAACTTAAAAACAGAACAAGCCTTGTATTGAAATATACCGCTGTTTTATATCAGAGTGTTTATATCCATATTTTGACAGCTGAATCGAAGTGACAGTGACAGCTCAACACTGGCCAAAAAGTCTCTCTTTGTGAGAAATGCCACAGAACGACGGAGCTTGAGAGTTAAAAGGGTAAGTGCCGTCTCACCTGAGCAGTGATCCACATATCTGCTACTTTTTTCTATTTAATTTTAAACCATCAGCTTGATTTTAGGCGTCTGGAGTCTATAGAGTGATCTCAGCATCTCTTTGAAACACCCAGACTCCCTGGGATCCCAGATCCAAATCTTGCCACAACTGTGTCATGGCCCATCATCTTTCCAAAGCAGATCAACAGAGTTCCATTAATTGTGTCTAGGTCCGTTGAATGCGACCTTTAGCAACAAAATTGTCTCACCAATGTTTGGATAGTAACGATCCCATGGCATTTCTTGTGAGAGTAGAGGTTTGCCCTGGTACCCTGGGGCAGAATTGCACCTTCCTCACTATTAGGATGTGTGCCAGATAGTTGCCACCCTCACATTTAGAGTTAGTTGTTTCAGAGATATGCTGTACAGTGTATAAAAGTCATAGGGATCCTTCAATAATACGACACACTATTTAAATATAAAATAATATATTATGCATGTTTATATACAATATACATAAAGAACACACAGACAACATTCATCCTAAACGTACTTTTGGTGGAAGGGTTGGGGAATCCCATAGTTTCAAGGGTTCAACCATACTTAAGTTTTCTTTTTCAATGAATTTCCTCCAAGATCTTTTGTGAATAATGAAGGGATTTGAAGGAGAAAAGGATATTATGACAATACATAAAATGAAATTTACATTCTCACCTAGGGGGCTGTGTCCATTTTTGGTTACTAGGCTTCAGAGATACAACAAGCATTGAAAGGGTCTAAGGAAGGCTGACTGTACTTAGCAGAATGGCAGAGTTGATGTAGGAGAAGAGATTGCAAAGTTGGGGGGGTTTACTCTGACCATCATGTGAGAAAACTCAATTTAATTAAAGGAAGTAAATTTGAAGCACTGAAAGGGAAATACTTGTTTACAGACTATGGTCAATCTCTGGCATTCCCGAATCAGCAAGGTACTTTAGAAAATTAATAGTCCTACTGAAATCAATGGGACTACTCGTGCTTAAAGTTAGACATGTATTTAAGTGCCTTGCTGGATTGAGGCCTGCTACAGGAGGTCATTGAATCAAATGCTATGTCTGGAACTTTAGAAGTCCTGGATAATTTTATGACTATTAATGACACATGCAGAGCTAGGAAAGCTAAAGACTGTTAAATCTCATACTTCATAATTGTGTTGCTGTGAGGGTCAGAAAGCAATTTTTCGCTAAGGCTTTTGGTCTACACATAAATTATGTCAGCATAGCTATATCAGTCAAGGGAGTGAAAAAAACAACAAAAGCCCCACTGTAGATGCAGCTACAGGTCGTCGCATCTTACGTGCATTTAACATGCGTGATTTCAGTTTTACGCGGTCGGCAAAAACAAAAAAAAAGAGAAAAATAACAATTTTAATACTGTACCTATAGGGCGGGCAATTCCGCCTGCCATTCAACTCAATGTAATTTTGACTATATGCGGTTTTCACTTTATGTGCTAACTGCGGAACGGAACCCCCCCACGTAAGATGAGACTCACCTGTATCTTCATGAGAGAGGGCTTCTGGCAACATAGCTAATGTCATTCAGGGAGGTAGTGTTCTGATAGACAGAAAAACTCCTGGAAGTGGAGGCTTCATCTACATTGGGGGCTATGCTGGCATGGCTATTCTGGCATAGCCATATGGCACCTGTAATGTACAAACTATAGGAGTTTTACAGCATCTTGTGAAGCGTTAGGCACTGGCTGCTGCCAAAAGCAGAGTTCCAGAGTAGATGGCCTGTGGACTTTGACCTGATCTGGTATGGCAACTTGTGCTCAGAAAAAATAAATGTGAACATTCCTTACCCAACTGGCAACTCCTTACCTCAGCCTTTGTATATTAAATGTACTCTTACTTTTTATTACATTATCGTTCCTGAACAATTCAGCCTGCATGCCAGTCGATCATGCGAAGAGCTACGCAAGAGCACCCTGTACGCACTTCTCTTGACTTGGAGCTGGACCTCCAGGCATCTCGGACGCGACAGAATCGTCTGAACGATGAACTTCAGGCACTGCGCGATCTTAAACAGAAGCTTGAGGAGATGAAAGCCAGAGGAGAGACTGACCTTCCCCAGTGTGTGTTGGAGGATGAGCGATTCCAAAAGCTCTTGAAACAAGCTGAAAAGCAGGTATAAATAGTGAACAACTCCATCACTTTACGATAAGCACTCCTTTATTTCCTGGGAGGTCTGTGCTTAAAAACCTAGTCCTTATAGTCTGGTTGTGAAGGAAGCACAAATGAAAAATGTCCTGTAATGTGTCTATAGATGGAATGGTTCCATAGTAGTATTAAAAAAAATTAAAAACCCTTTACTATAGGTTCTTTGATAGATTTGGTTGTTTAGATGTTTTTAGAAGATATTTACAGGAGTATCAAGTTTAACTAAATACAAAGCTGAATTATGTAACATCAGTAAAAGATCATGGGAAATCTAAGGAAAAAATCTACTAAAGAATTAATCCAGGATCAAGTATTTATTTATTTATTTATTTATTTATTTAAACCTAGAATTCGCTAAACACCAGAAGTAATGTTATTCTAAAGTTGAACATCAAATTGAGTAGCCAATTAATTTGGAGGTGAAACGCTCTTTTTCATTTGGAGGTGGGGTTTGTGTTCTGACACAATATAGAAATCCGTTTAAAGGTTTAATAATCTTAAATCCCAGTCTTCCTCCCATTGAAGTCAATGATTTTGTTTTGTTTGGGGGGGGCGGGGGGGAGTTGCTATTCAGTGGTAGCTGGCTCAAACTCTACACAGATGTAGCTGAATAGAAACCTCAACAGAGAGGGCATAGATAGGCAGAAGCCATGATATGAGACTATAGACTGTAATAATACCTGTGGAGGCACTGTGCAGCAGCCCCACAGGACCCCCACCCCAGTTGAGTTTGTCCTTCAGAACACCCTTCTTCTGACTTTGGCCAGGGAGAGCTGAGTTTCACCCACCAAGAGGTAGGTGCATTTCAGAAAAGATTAAAAAATAAGTAAGAAATGGTATGTAAAATAGTCTACTGATTAGAGCAATGTAGGGGCTCACATTGCGTGGATAAATTACTGGATCTACCACAGACTCTCTGTAAGCAAGGCACATATCCTCTCTGTCCCTCAGTTCCTTGTTTTCTAAAATGGTTATGTAATACTAGCACACAGTAGTGTGGAGGGCTCCGTGTTGGGAAAAGATTCTTGGGTGAAATGTGCTGATAGTGCAAAGTTTGTTATTTTTATCCACGTGGATTCTTTGTGTATGTTTAAGCTCCTTCTTGTTGTTTTGTAACTAGAAAAGTTTGATTATTTAAGAAAAAAAGATAAATTTGTTAAGCAATTGAGTATCAGACCTTATTTCTACCACCACACTTTAGACAAATATGAAGCTATTACCTTATTAAAAACTAAGGGATAACTTCAATCAATAGTTATCCCCATTACCATGTACATATCTCTGCATTAGTTAGTACTGTAAAAGTCCCTTAATACTTATTATTTTATATTTAATATCTAAATTTAGCCAGTCCCTCAAGGAAGTACCCAATGTATTCAGTATTTACATTTCTAGTGTCAGGGGACCAATGGCTGAAGTTCTCATCCATCTCAGTGCAAAGCCTAGGCTTTTGTGGAGAATTAAGGAGAATGGCATCCACCCCCAAATTGCATTCAGGTTGTAGTGCTACAGTACAGTCCCTTCTAATGCCTCTGTTCCAGGCTACGAATCAGTCTCTGTACCTTCTACAGCTGTCTACACTGAGAGCTTGTAGGATACTCTCTGCGGTTGGGTTGAGTGGTTGTGGTTGGTTGTTTTAGTACTGATGCAGTCGCCAACAGTGCTAGCAATGTTGAAAATGCTATTGTAGACTGGCTGCTAGTGCCACTTTATCACTATGTTGGCTAAACAGGCTAGTCTAGACAACATGGTCGTATTTCTTTACAAAGCCTGCGAGTCCCAGCATAGTTAGGACCAATACAGCTACAGCAAGTTCAGGAGAATTTTAAATAATCTTCAGTGAAAACAAAATCTGAAGGCATGGGGGATTTCCCAGTAACCAATGTAAACAAAAATTCAGTGGTCCCTTTCTGGCCTGCTATAACAGTCCCACCACAGCAACCTATTTGGAACCAATGTGGAGACCTCCCCTGCACATATAGGGTGTATAGCCCCCACTCCAACAGGGCTAGTGTGGTCATCCATAATGCAGAGAACCTTGTATAGTTTCTCTGCAATAGGATGTATTTCTTCTGGTTTGAATAGGGTTAAGGAGACAGAAGAGATCAGAAAAAATAGAAACATTATCCAGCATTTCAAAATAAGTTTTAGGTGTCTTAATATTTTAATAATAAATAAAATGAGTTCCCTAAAATAGCTCTCATCACATGCTCAGTATTTACATATCTGGAGTATAGTGTCTTCTAAAGTTCTGATCCACTGTACCCTTCTGGGAAAGATTTCCAAATTTCATTAAAAAAAAAAAAAAGCCCATTCTGTTTCCCTATTTGGTAAATTAACCTCTCCATATGGAGATAATCTGTAATATGAGGTTAATGCCACATAGACAAATCTTTGGTTTCAGCACCCTGTTTACATGTTATGCTTGCAGAACTGACTTTTTTTTGAAGTGCAATTGCAGAAATAAAGACATATATCTTATCAACTGTATAATAAAACAAAACTGCCATCCACAGATGTTTCTTTTTAGGCAGTATAAAACCCGATATAAAAGTTGGGCCTGAGTCAAAACCTCAGATCTTAAACATCCCCTGACAGAATTAATTCAAATTTATGTTTTGAGGGTCTCTCATTTTTAAGACGTTTTGAACTGGTATCCTGTGCGCTTTCATACTGCAATTCAGTGTAGGAAATTAGAACAGCTGTTCAGAAATGAATTGTTGCATTGAATCAATATGAAACTTACTCACCCCAGGTATTAATCTGCTCAGAGGCTGCCAAACTGTGCTCTCTAGAGCACTTTTTAGTGGTCTGCAGAGAGTTAGGTGATAGCTGTTCACCTGGTTTTCAGCTGAGAAAAATGGAGCAAGTGGGAAGGAGAAATAGAAAGAACAGCAAAAGTTAGACATCTTTATTCTTTTTTTCCAAAACATCTAAACACTCATATTAAATGTCTGCAAAGTAGACAATGACTGCTTGCTATAACAGACAAAACCACTGCTAACTCCAGTGTTCGGATCCAAGGAACAGGTTTATTTCAGCATAGGTACAAAGTACCACACCTCAGTGATCAATTGAGGGTGGTGGGCCAGTGAACAGGCTGCAAGCACCCTCGGCAAAGACTTAACGTCTCAGTACAGTCTTTTATACCCAAGATAATTCTATATTTTTATCAATATCCCTCTCCTCTGATTCATTACATAATAATAAAGTTTTATGAACAAATATAACATTCTGCATTGTGCCCTAAATTGTATAACTTGTTTACTTGTATAACTTGTGAATTTGTCTGGTACTTTGGGGACTTTCCTTGTTTATTCTGATTATATTTGGCTGGGTCATTGTGACATTTCATTGTAACTTCATCCTTGTTGTGTGCCCCAAATATCAGGGACATTTCAAGAGCTGAATAAGAGAATACACAGTAAGTTAAATCTGAATTAGTCAAATGGCTTTGTTGTGCACTTCTTCCCAAAAAGGGTTATTTACAGGTAACCCTAAAAACTAGCCAACTCATTGTATTGATTATATTGGTTATGCACCTCCTTATATATTAGTAGCGCGCGCGCGCGTTTGTGTGTGTGTGTGTGTGTGTATGTGTATATGATTGATTTAGTACACTTAAGCCCTTACCACTTTACGTGAGGTAAATTCACCTAATCACTGTCTCAGCTCCTTACACTGATGAAGGGAGATGATCTCCACATTCATGAATGGGGATGGGAGATGGTCCATTCTGTTGGTAAGGGGATAAGAGAAAATGTCTATCATCATGTGGGTCTGTTCTGTACAGTGATTTGAGAACTCATGTGCTTAGACAGGGGAGAGCTTTCCTGTGCTCAGTTGTCTTAAGGCTCACTCACCTTTTTACCTACAGTGTGTGATGTGGTAGCTTGGTGATGCTGCACTGAGCTTTAATAAAACTGGAGTTAGCGAGAGCCAAATGATCTGCATTGCTTTTTTTCAGGGTGTCCTTGTCCCCTCCATACCCACAGGTGAAAGGTACAGGGGATCAAGATGGGGAAGAAGCAGCAAAAGCAGAGTGCAGCCTCTGTGGCATCTTCCACTATCCCCATGGAGTCCAAGTTGTATGTCCTGGGTAAGGTTGGGACAAGGACAGTGTGTGAGTTCTACTGGTGGTGGCAACATTCCCTCATGTAACCCTCTTGCCACCAAGGGGTCTCTAAGAGCAATGGTTAGTGGGGGATCCCAATCAGAAACCATACTGCTGTAGGTTCAGAAGAAGTTGGAGGTGAGGGAGGGAGGGGCTGGGAAGCCAGTACAGAGGCACAGGGCCTGTTTACTGAGGTATCTGCCTCCATGGATTTCCCAAGATCAGCTGAAGCGTCTGCTGCTTCCATTGGGGGAAGGTGCAAACTCAGCCCCTTCCCAATTAAATATGAGAGTGCAGGCTCATGGTGCCTCCAGTACCTGATGTAGGAATTGCTCAGGTAGGGGAAACAGGGCCTGCAACTCAGTTACTGAAAGTGCTCTGAAAACACACTTCTCCACTGCTATTTTTTCAGGTTTTGAAATGGGAGCTGCAAGCACTTTGATAAATGGATTGGTGGGCAGAGATGTAACAGGTCATTTCAAGTCTGGCAGAGTGGCCAGTCTGTTGCCCCTGCCTGTAGTGCTAGCACAAACTCCTTGGGTGCTGTTAAGTACTGAAGTGAGCTAGTTCAAGGCTTTGTATAACAAAAAGCCCTACCAGTCATTCTTTCAAGTGCTGTCCCCAGATAATTACAAACTGTAAGCTGTGGCATGATCATGATGTACTATATCGCTCCTTACATCCATACTAAAAGGTTACCTGGTATCACCAGAACTTCTATAAATGCCTCTCTATCCTTTATTAAAATGATTTTGTAACACTTTGCAGAAGGGAGGGAGAGAATTGGGGCTATTTTATCTTTCTTAAACCGTAGAAAAAAAAACATTATCATGTGGCTGTGACCTTTTCTGCCCTGTGCTGAAAATGCAGATGTGACCCAGGGAGAGCTTTTTCCAGATCTGCTGAAAATTTTCTTTTGACAGTCTGTCTTTCTCACTGTAGATGTTTTGTTTCTGCTTTTATCAGAGACAGCACATTCCTTTCCTGCTATTTACTCGTAAATGTGGTACAATTTCCAGACATTTCATAGATCTGTGAAGTGAAAATAAAAGTAGAAAACTTGAAATAGCATATGTTTACATATTGCGATAGTCAACATTAGCTGGGAATGCTTGTGATTTTAACAGATGGACATTGATAAAACATGTATTAATGTTCCAAGTGTTACTTTACATTGCCAGAAATAAGTTGCAGATTGCTATTCTTGCTGTTTATAGACCGTGCTTGCTAGTGTCCAAGAACTAATGGGGAAAATATTTCAGTTTTAACCTCAATTTTAAAATCTGACTTGATATTTTGAGGGGAGAGAGGGATTTCCAGAGGGATGGTTGTGTGGTTTCAGCAGTGATACTAACACTGACCATAGCTTTATTCGGGGTGGTAAGTTTTCTAAATCACTGGTGCAGAGACACGATGCAAGTATAGTAGAACAATTTTTTAATATAATGATCGTTTACAAACAAGAAAAAAAGCTATTTTTGCTGCTTTGTTTTTCCTTCTCTCACCTTTAAAATGTGTGGTTAAGTATTAATGTTCTGAAGTGGATATTTTCTCTTATATTACTGCAAAATTGCTTCTAATTAAAAAAATGAAGTGCAAGAAATAGGAGCATATTAAAAAATGTCAGAACAATAGACTTTGTTGTTGAAGGTAAATTAGTGATGTTCATTTTCAACAGGTTGCAAGTGTGCTGCTTTTTGTAGCCGTGCATTTAAGGTATGTCTTCATAGCATTTTGGAGCAAGCAGGAGCGAGCCTCCCAGTGTGTGTGTAGACAGACTTGGGCTAGCAGGGTTCACATTAGCAGTCTAAAAGTAGCTGTGTAGACAGCACTTTGAAGCTGTGGCTCAGGCTGAAACTTGGCTCTGAAGCCTAGGGAGGGGGATGGTCTCACTTGCTCCAAAATGCTGCCTGGCTGTACCCCAACTCCACGGTTCAATTCGGTGACTGCCACAAAAATACTATTTTCTAGGGCTGTGAAGCAATTAAAAAAATTAATCACAATTAATCACACAATTAAAAAAAATAATAGAATACCGGTTATTTAAATATTTTTTGGATTTTTCTACATTTTCAAATATATTGATTTCAATTACAACACAGAATACAAAGTGTACAGTGCTCACTTCTTATTTATTTTTGATTACAAGTATTTGCACTGGTAAAAAAAAATATATATATATATAATATATAATATATATATTATTTTTCAATTCACCTAATACAGGTACTGTAGTGCAATCTCTTTATCATGAAAGTTAAACTTACAAATGTTGAATTATGTACCAAAAAACAACTGCATTCAAAAATAAAACAATGTAAAACTTTAGAACCTACATGTACACTCAGTCCTACTTCTTGTTTAGCCAATCGCTCAGACAAACAAATTTGTTTACATGTGGTGGAGATAGCGCTGCACGCTTCCTGTTCACAATGTCATCTGAAAGTGAGAACGGACGTTCTCATGGCACTGTTGTAACCGGCGTTGCAAGATATTTACGTGCCAGATGCTCTAAAGATTCATATGTCCCTTCATGCTTCAACCACCTTTCCAGGGGACATGTGTCCACGCTGATGACAAGTTCTGCTTGTTAACGATCCAAAGCAGAGTGGTCTGATGCATGTTCATTTTTATTATCTGAGTCAGATGCCACCAGCAGAAGGTTGATTTTCTTTCTTGGTGGTTTGGGTTCTGTAGTTTCTGCATCAGAGTGTTGCTTTTTTAAGACTTCTGAAAGCATGCTCCACACCTCATCCCTCTCTGATTTTGGACGGCACTTCAGATTCTTAAACCTTGGGTCGAGTGCTGTAGCTATTTTTAGAAATCTCACATTGGCACCTTCTTTGTGTGTTGTCAAATCTGCAGTGAAAGTGTTCTTAAAACAAACATGTGCTGGGTCATCATCCGAGACTGCTATAACATGAAATATATGGCACCTTAGAGACTAACAAATTTATTAGAGCATAAGCTTTCGTGGACTACAGCCCACTTCTTCGGATGCATATAGAATGGAACATATATTGAGGAGATATATATACACACATACAGAGAGCATAAACAGGTGGGAGTTGTCTTACCACCTCTGAGAGGCCATATCAATTCTAGCTCATCAGTTTCTCGTTGGAGTCTCTACGCAAAAGAATTAATGGACACAAATCTGACATCAGGAATCAAAATACTCAAAAACCAATGGGAGAACACTTTAACCTGTCTGGTCATTCAGTGACAGACCTGCGGGTGGCTATATTACAACAGAAAAACTTCAAAAACAGACTCCAACGAGAAACTGATGAGCTAGAATTGATATGCAAACTAGACACAATCAACTCCGGTTTGAATAAGGACTGGGAATGGCTGAGCCATTACAAACATTGAATCTATCTCCCCTTGTAAGTATTCTCACACTTGTTATCTAACTGTCTGTACTGGGCTAGCTTGATTATCACTTCAAAAGTTTTTTTTTTTTTTTTTTTTTCTCTTAATTAATTGGCCTCTCAGAGGTGGTAAGACAACTCCCACCTGTTTATGCTCTCTGTATGTGTGTATATATATCTCCTCAATATATGTTCCATTCTATATGCATCCGAAGAAGTGGGCTGTAGTCCACGAAAGCTTATGCTCTAATAAATTTGTTAGTCTCTAAGGTGCCACAAGTCCTCCTGTTCTTCTTTTTGCGGATACAGACTAACACGGCTGCTACTCTGAAACATGAAATATATGGCAGAATTTAGGTAAAACAGAGCAGGGGACATAAAATTCTCCCCCAAGAAGTTCAGTCACAAATTTAATTAACGCATTATTTTTTTAACAAGCATCATCAGCATGGAAGCATGTCCTCTGGAATGGTGGCCAAAGTATGAAGAGGCATACACATGTTTAGCATATCTGGCATGTAAATACCTTGCAATGCCAGCTACAAAAGTGCCATGCAAATGCCTGTTCTCCCTTTCTGGGGACATTGTCAATAAGAAGAGGGCAGCATTATCTCCGGTAAATGTAAACAAACTTGTTTGTCTTAGCGATTGGCTGAACAAGAAGTAGGACTGAGTGGACTTGTAGGCTCTGAAGTTTTACATTGTTTTGTTTTTGAGTGCAGTTATGTAACAAAAAAAAATCTATATTTGTAAGTTGCACTTTCATGACAAAGCAATTGCACTACAGTACTTGTAGGAGGTGAATTGAAAAATACTATTTCTTTTGTTTATAATTTTTACAGTGCCAAATATTTATAATAAAAAAATGTACACTTTGATTTCAGTTACAACACAGACTACAGTATATATGAAAATGTAGAAAAAAATCCAAAATATTTAATATTGTTTATCGGTATGATTAAAACGGTGATTAATAGCGATTAATTTTTTGATTAATCATGTGAGTTAACTATGATTAATCGACAGCCCTCCTATTTTCCTTAGCAATACTAAAACAAATGGTCATTTGTAAGTAATAGATCTAAAATTGTTAACATGAGAGGGGCTAAGCTCTAGTCACAAGCCAGTCTCTTTTTAAGAAGCTGGTAAGAGCATTGTAGAGAAGTATAAATGGGCAGAAATATTTTAAATATGAGGAAGGCACCTTCTCTTTCTAGTTCTTTTGTAACTAAACACTTGGCCAGGCAGTGACTGGTATTGTTCAAACTGGCATGGCCCTAGTCAGTTATAAACCCAGGAAATAATTTATCTCACCTCAGGCATCTAGCTAGTGGAGGTGGTGGTGCATTCTTTCCTTTTCTAAATTAATGCCCAGCTCCCTATTGAAGCGATACTCATCACTTCTACTTGAGATGTCAGTAACTTTGTGCTATGTTCCATTAACTCCCTTGTATAAAGAGATTTTGCCTGATGTGTTTAACTCCACATTCTTCCTCCTACAGCCTCTTTGAAATTGTCAGTTGCTGGATGTTGTAATTTTTTCCCCCTCTACAGGCTGAACAATCAAAGGAGGAACAGAAACAGGGTTTAAGTGCTGAAAAATTGATGAGAAAAGCTTCCAAGGATGTATGTCGGTTACGGGAACAGAGCCAGAAAGTGCCACTGCAAGTGCAGTCGTTCAGGTACAAGCATGTTCCGGTTGGTTTTCTGGCTCTCATTTTAAGAATGTCCTTTTATTTAGAATTGGTCAATTTGCTGCAGTGTTGCAACATGAATTATCAATGAGTGTAAGCCAATATGCCAATGCTGTATTAGTTAAAACCTAAATCTTCTTTTAATCTAGGGTTCTGATGTGTAACAGTTTAGTGGTTTCAGAGACTAAATAACAGAGTTGGGGGAGAAAGGGCAGAATTTCAAGTAACAGAGATTCTTTGGCATAATTTTAGTAAATCTCCCTGATGCCAATCAATCTAGAACACATAATAGTGAGTGTTAAGGCAATATGCATTTGACCAGGAAATCCTCATAACTGACACCACAACTGGATGGCTGGCCGTGAGGCTTTGGCTCCCTCCAGTCCCTTTTGACAGCCAGCAGGGAGAACCAAGAAAGGTAGAGATTGTTTATGGGGTTTGTTCAGCATAAACCAGAAATGAAATCTTGTAAATTTCATTTCTGTTGGTTTTGCCTGTAATTAATTCTTAAGAGGTTGTGGTTCTAGCCTTAGGCTCATGCTATTAAATGTAAGATTGGTGGTTAATAGTGTCACCTGTGGTGACTTAAGGATGAAGTACCTGAACTTGCTTGCATCACCAAAAGCTGGTAGGATGATACTGATGGATCCATTTTGATGCAGCAGCCAGCTATTCAGTACAGATTCAACCTAAGGAGAATGAGCAGGGAGGTAGTATGGCCATGCTGTTTTCCTCCAACTCAGAATACAGCAGAATTGGATAAAATATGTTGTCTTTATTTTGTGTGTGAGTCTTGGAATGGAGATAATTTGGCACTAGTTTTTGGGTGCTTATCAACCCATTGCTCTCCCAGACATTGGCATGAACTATGGAAGCTTCTAACCATAGTAGTGTTGGAGGAATTGAGGCTGATAGTTACACAATGACTTTAACATCCATCGGGATGATAAAATCTTGGTATCATCTCTGAAGTTCCTGATGGCCATGTAACTATGTGAACTGGTAGCTACTGGCTCAGTTCACATAGTTGCACTCTTGATCTAGTGTTTTGAACTGGAGCTCAAGCTTAGGCAGTTGGAACCCAGGCTCAGTGTACTGGAGAAATAGCCCCCTACAGTTTGAGTTTAGGGTGCACCAGTCCTGTCAGGGGATGGACCTGTTTTAATAGTCCCCACTCAAAGACTAATGAAAGTAGAGCACCTCTAGGAGGCTCTGTGGGAAGATATTCCTGTGAAAGATCACTATTGAGGAGTTGGTAGAATATTGTAAACATTTATCATCCATGATTTATACAGTGTGTCCTATACACCATCTTATCTGGCTTTGCCCTCATGGATTGCCTTGGTCTGCAGATAACCTTTCATGGGTGAATGATGACAGCAAAGTCTCCAGTGACGGAAATCTGGGGCTGATGTTGAGAGATTGAATCATAAAGTCTTTAAATTCTTATGCCATGGTTATGTGGGAGGCAAAGTAAAGATTCTTTGCCTCTGCGATATAATCCAAAACATCTCAATCAGTAGATTAGGTTTGGGTGACAGCTTGTTGATCAGAGCTGCCTTCACGGGGTAGTTGGTAAAGTTCTTCCAGTTATGAGGGATATGTTGTGAATAAAACTGAGCAGATCTGGGCTTGGCTGCCTGCTACTGTGAATGGGAGGCTACTACAGTGATCAGGAGTCAAGTTCAATCTAATTCAATGAGAGCTATTAGAAGTGTTTTGCTGTCCTTTTTAATTCACTTCATTCTTGGCAGGTAAAGGTCAGCAGAAGAGTAGTAGGTCCATTGCTAGTGGAGATTGTTGACCACCTCCTTCAGACTGGACATATAGGTGGTATCTGTTCAGGGAGCTGTTGTGCAACCTTTGCTCAAGAAACCAATATGTAACGTTGGCAATGTGGTTAAATGCCACCTGCTGTCTAGTCTCCCATTTTTGGTTAAGGTGATAGAGACAGTTATGAGTATCTAGATGCTCCAGATCTGCTTGAAACTTTTCAATTTGGTACAAACTTGGGTTTGGACTGGCATTGGTAGTAATGGTGGATGATCTCACACTGACGTGTGAAGATCCTGGTGCCTGTGCTGATAAATCTGCTGTTTTCAATACTGTTCACTATGAAATGTTACAGATTTGCTGTAGACTGTAGCAAGAGTAGGCGTAGCTGCTCTTTGGTGCCACCGTTCCTTCCTTTGCCAAATACTCGCAAAGAGTTGTGTGGCTCTTTATCCCCTAGGGGCAATGTCTTGTGGAGTTCAAGGTTCTGTTTTGTCCCTGTCTCTTTCATCGTGTCCACTGGGCTACCGAGAGGGCTAATGGGGAGGTACTTTCTGTATGCTGATGACATCGAGCTCTGTATCTTTCCCATATAAGCCATACATTACTGTTGAAAGCGGGTTCAGTGTCTGGATAAGATTGGCACATGCATGAGAGCTACCCTGTTTCCCCGAAAATAAGACATCCTCCGAAAATAAGGCCTACTTACAGTTTTGCCTCTCGTTGTAATATAAGGCATCCCTCCGATAATAAGACCTCCCCGATAATAAGGCATCCACCGATAATAAGGCATTTTTCATTTCTGAAAAATAAGACATCCCCTGAAAATAAGACCTAGCACATCTTTGGGAGCAAAAATTAATATAAGACACTGTCTTATTTTCGGGGAAACAGGGTAGTTAGCTAACTGAAGCGCAATCCAGATAAGGCTGAGGTGATAATAGGTCTGGGGAAGCGACTGGAACATATAGTGACAATTCTATCAACCTCTTTTTTGAGGGTATTCATGACGCTTGTTATTCCTGCCCTGTTTTTCCCTTCCGCTCATTTTCTTTCTGAAAGTCTGGATCAGATGTCAAATGCTTTTTTAGCAGTGATTATTCCCCTTTTAATGCCATATTAGGATATATGGTTACCATGATCTCACTGTTATGATTACGAGTTTTTGTTGCTGCCACTGCTGTATTGAGAAGCTTCATTTTTTCTTCCCACTGGAGCTTCTCTCTATTTTGATAAATCTGCATAATATAGGCCCTTCATTCCAGACTTCTCTGGCAACAGCATTCTCTGCAAGCATATTCATTGGATAGCTTGAAAGCACAGACCCTAAGGATTTTAGTCAATAGAATAAATTATTTGTACTTGAAATTTTTGCATAAAACCGATACTTTAAAGAGCTGTTCTCTTACGTTATTCATCATATACTGAAGCTGTTGGAGTTCTTGTGATATTTTAGCTGCTAATCACTTTAAAGATTTCCTTAAACTTATTTTCTAATTCTAGGGAGAAGATAGCTTACTTC
This sequence comes from Chrysemys picta bellii, assembly GCF_011386835.1. Lineage (NCBI taxonomy): Eukaryota > Metazoa > Chordata > Testudines > Emydidae > Chrysemys > Chrysemys picta. The sequence goes on from NC_088795.1 coordinate 80,861,846, forward strand.
ACAAGAGCAAAGATCAACATACCATCCCTACCAGCAGATGATGTATAATTACATTTTTCATTGAAGTATTTTTCCACTTGCTCATCTTTTTAGATGAACGTTTTGTAGTTGTAGCCTCCTGCTTTTAAAGATCTTCTATTTTACATCCAACTATAAAGATGTTCATTTGTAAAATACAGCGAACTGAGTTCTTGTATGTGAAAAGGCGCAGAAAAACAAACAAACCACAACTACCAGAAAACCAAAGTAGAACAATTCTGGTACACCGATGCTAATTTTGTACAGTTTGTATGTATCGCATGTGTGCTCTTATTTTGTAAAGATGGAACAAAGGAAAGTGTGTATCCTGTTGAACCGCACTGTGTTGAGAAATATTACGTTCAACAGAAGATTGTTTATCTTTTCACTATTTTCACGTGAGCAGACTGTGAAGATGGCTGTTATGCCATGCAATATTTTTGTACAAGTGTGACTTTTATAGTTTGAAATTAACCATGAATGCAAGCTCCTTTCCAAAACAGCAAGGCTGCCTCGTAACAGGTGCTGTTTAGATTTCCGTCACCTACATTGGGATTTTGTTTCTGAAAACGATTTCTTGATTGTCCTTTTTATTTCTATGAAGAAAGAACATGGAATACTGAGTGCAGGAATATCATTTTGTGAATGTACAGTACTTTGGGCTGCACTGTACAGTACTTTGCATCTGCAAGGTGGGGTGGGGGAAGGGAAGGGTAGACCAGTAACCCTAAAACCTCTTATAGTGAAACTACCAAAAGGGCAGCTGCTTTCTGAAACTGAAGCTGAATCAAATTCACATCAAGGTGTTTATATATGAGTAGTCATACCACTGCGCTGTAAAATCTTACATTTAAATGTAACCTTTTGACCTAAATATTTTTTACATACTGCTTGTTGACAAAAGTAAACAAGATCAGGTTCATGAAAAATTAAATCTGTGCTGTTGTCAGAAGAGGAAAAACTACCCATCAAATTCATAATGACTCCACTGACTCAAGTACCAGAAGTATTGTTGGTATAGAAATCCATACCGGAAAAGTCTGTGACCTAGAAAACCAAATATTTCAGTAGGATTTGTACTACAGTTCTCATTATTTTTTTTAAAGTAAATAAAACACAAGCTGTTTTTCAGAATAATGATGGTTCAAGTTGAACAAGCTTAAGGAGTAAATGTGAACAAGATGTCTATCAAAATAGAATTTTAGCTTATCTGACCAGACTTTTTTGTTACAAAATGTGGGTGTGCTTGTCATAGTCCCTGGGGAAGCATGCTACTGCATCAGATGTGGAATAAAGCATCTACAACACACTGTTTGGTAAAACAAAACTTTGTGGTTGATCTTATCGCCAAAACGATGTAACTAAACTTGTATCTACAGTACATAATCTCTGAAGATTTTTGAAAAAAATGTTAAATTCAAAGTTGTTTTTTTTTTAATTCTGTGGATAGAATCTTTGTCTTTAACCTACAGATTATATTGACAAGCCACCTATACATAGTACTTCACTTTTCCAGAAAGTAATTAGTCTTGTTGAAAGATGAAGAGAACATAGCTACAATATGTTTGCAAATGACTTCTAAGTTCAAGGTAAGAAAATTCTGTGCCTAGAATCTTTTGTTAAACACATCAAGGATTTTCTTGTGCTACACAAATACATTTATTATTTCAAATCCTTTAAATGTATAACTGGATGCCACACAGTTTTGAACAAGTGCCAGTCAGGCCAACTGACTGAGCATAATTCTTCATGGATATCCATTTATTGCTGTTCTCTCTCTCTCTTTTTTTTTTTTTTTTTTTTTTTAAGACTACTAGAAACAAGAAGATATGATTCATGCTTGTGAGATCAAATTTTAAAAACAAAAGTTTGACATTTAATGTAGAGGTGAAATGAAGGTTGACTGTTTCAGCTTCTCAGTTTGATTATATAAAATGTTTGTAGGATGTGTAGAATTGTACCGTATGATTTATTTTTTTATTTATTTACAGTCTTATTTATGTTCTGTTAAATATAGTTCAGTTCTGGCCATTTAAAATGTTTGACGTTAAACTATTGTGGGAAATATTTACAGCTTTCTAAATTCTTGCCAGACTAGCTGCTGTTTGTTTATATGTTGAATGACATTCAGAGGAGTATAAAAAAATAAATTCTGATTAGGTGTGGTCAAGACTGTAAAGTTCTCATGGCTTTAGTTTGCAAAATTTTCTCATTTTTAAAATGAGACAGACTTAAATGTATAAGCTCTTTCTCCTCACTTTCCAAATCATTAATAGTGTTACCAACTTATTTATAGGCAGATTTTAACAATTCTGGGGGGTTTGTTTTTGTTTTTACTAATTCAAGTTATTCACACTGCTGAAACATTCAATAGACTGAACTAAAAGTGGATATGAACAAACCATAAAGTTCAAATTTATAAATATTACTCTTAAAGAAGTAGAGTTTACGCTGCACAGGGGCTAACGAATATAGTAATTAGTTCTCATGTTTCAGTTATCAGTATGTAATTGCAATTGTGTATATCAAAATTAAGTATTACAGGTACAAAACAATATTATTGTTTAGCCAAATGAACAAAGTTCAGCAGAAATTGTTATAGGATACAAATCAAGTAATTTTAAAAACTTTTTTACTATTGCTATGTTTATACTGTATTAAGTATCGAATGCTCAGGACTGAACTAAATATTTAATCAGGTTATATTCCGAATGTGTTTCTGTTCTAATTTTGTCTGTAAAAGTATGCAAATACATCACATAGATTAACTTTCGTCTCTGCACTTTCAATGTGTTTCAGTGATTTGAAAAAAATAAAAAATGTTAACAAAGCTGTTTTGTAGACTAGTGTTTAATTTTAGTGAATTCTTTGATTTCTGGGCTGTCTCTGAGCTCTTTGCAAAAGCAGATGTTCACTTACCATTTTTGTTAACTTCAGAAAATCACTGCAGTGTTACTATCAATCACTGCTAATCCTTAGGATTGTGGCATATCATGCTGATGAAAGTGCTCTCGTCATTTTTCACTTAAACTCCATTGTTAATGTCCAAGTAGGTTCACTGCTCATCAAAATGGTGTATAATAGCTATGACCACAACCATCCAAAGTGCAAACTTCCACATGTGGGCAACTCAACTCAGTATTGTCCTGGAATCTATTCTAGGCCTGAGGCTTTTATGAGCTACCGTTTGTGCCAATGCATGTGGTGCTTTTGTGATAGAGAAAATTGAGGTCTGTATAAATTGATAGTACCAAAAATATATTTACATGTGACATAAGATAGGCTTGGAACGCTGGACTCCACTTCTACCACATTAACCTCCCTCCTCTGCTCTCTGTCACCCCAGCACACAAGAGAACAGAGAGACTGAGGTAGAGCCTCAGATGGTGTAAATGGCCATAGCTCTGCTGAAGACAATGGAGCTATGACTACTTGCACCACCTGAGGAGCTACCCTACTAGGTCTTACATAAACATTTTTAATGGACACCTAGAACTTTCTTGCCCATTACCTTCTTGTCACAGCAAATCCACCAATGCAAAATATTTAGGCTGCTTAAGTGTTGGAAATACGTAAGTCAAAGAAAAATGCTTGCTTAATTAGGTAAATTAAGTCACTGGGAGTTTTTTCCATTTAATGTAATAGAATCAGGCCTATATTCCGTAATAGGAAATCCAAAACTCATACTTTAGATCCATAGTAAGTTATTTTTATATGACAGATACATTGATCAACACGTGAAAATGTGTGGTAACTTTTTAAACTAAACATCCATATATTATGATTTTGTATCTTATTTACCAGATCTGCACAGTCATAAACTGTATTATCATATAGGCAGATACAATCAAAGTAATTATTCTAGTCACTGTTAAGTTTCAATTGTTTTTTCTCTCCACACTGAACATGAAAATGGTTTACCAGACTTGCAGGAAGGATGCAGTTTTCAAACTTGGTGATTAAAGGGAATAACAAAGTTTAAAAAAAATCTAACACCTTGTAGGTGAGGTGGTTCATCTGTGTCAGATAAACCTACAAATCCTGAACTGAAAAGTTTGATTCTTCTAGTAGAGTCTTAAAGGAAACTGATATCTGCCCTTCTTAAAGTCTCTTAAATGTTCAGGTCTATATTTCCAATTTACAAATGTTAATAGGTATCTTGAATTTCTGCCACTGCATAACGAACTGACAATTTGTGATCTTTAGTTGAACAAGCTGTGCATATAAGTAATGACTCCTTGCATCACAAGAATCTACCAAACCAGCCAGAAAATAGTGCATCCCCAAATTCCCATCTGGGACAATCTCCAGGATAGCCTCATTCCAAAATGTCTGTGTTATAACATGGGTAACACAAGAAACTGGGGGCAAGATTCAAATTCCAGATATCCGTAAAAGTATTCCTTTATGCAATAAACAGTCATTTCTTTAGTTCATGTTGTGAAGCTCCCATTTTCAGGCAGTCCAAAAACTAGAGATCAGAAGACTCAGTCCAAGCCCATTTGACGTAGACACTAAAATCCTGAACTCTGCAGGCAAAGCTAATAAAGAATCAAAATCCTTGCACTGTGTTCCTCTTGATTAGTCTTGAACAGTACAGGTTTCCCAGAGTCCCATGGTCAGTTAAATCCAAATTGAGATTTTTCCAGTCTGACATAAGCACCAGTTAAAACTTATCCTAACAAAAAATAATAAAATTCCAGCTAATTGCATCCTACTTATGTGGGCTAAATCCATTTTAATAATAGAGTCCAAATGCTTTAGGAATATCTTACCAACTACTACAGATACATTTTCTGTTTAGTGCTTGTTGCACTAAACATAAACTTTGTAAACTGTGGAATATTTCCCCCTCTTTTCTATGCTATTTCATAAAAGGACTTTGACAGATCTAGTTTTATCTGGTTCCATGTGGATTTGTTTTGAGTATAGAGAAATAACGTGATAAATCAGTAATTCAAAGATGTGGCTGCAACTGGGCTCATATTCCATTGGTTTTGCTTTGCAGAAAATAGCTTGTCTTTTAACAGAAAAGCATACGCTAAATAATAGTGACCTATTAATTAATAGTGATTGTTACTATTTGGGTAACAATACTCCAACCCTTTTCATTAAGTAGTTTTTAATAGTTCTGGGTATTTTTAATTAACTCATTATTTAGGATGATAATTCATAAACTGAATAATTCACATTCCGTGTATTTGGATAAACCCATGCAAACTTTATATATTTTAACAAATAAGGTTGTCTGCATATAGTAAAATAAATGCAGTATTTCTCAAGTTTTAAGAAGTATATTTGTTTAAAATCAAACTATTTACATGTACAAGAACTGCTGCTACATATGAGAAAAGTTTAACAGAAATCTTTCATTGAATGCAGATCAAGTGTTCATTATTAAAAACTCAATTCCTATACTCTATAAAATAGCAAATGCTTATGAGCAGATTAACTCTTTTAACTAGGTATTTTTCAACCACTCCTGGCTCTTTAATTTTTTTCTTTGTATATGAAATATGCAGATGCCAGAACATCCAGGTTAACTTTTGTCTTCTTTTCCCGTATTAGGTTGGTATAACAAATGACTAGCTATTTTGGGACAGTGGCCTGTGATGCTGATGAAGTACATATAGCATTTTTAAGAAACTAAACGTGCTTTAAATAAATCTAGTTCTCTGCAAGTCTTTTTAGGGTTTGGGGAATTCACAATTTTCCTGGATAAAGAAACACAGTTCCTACACGGAGATCTCCTTCTCTCTGTAGCAAAAGTCTATACCCAGAATACAAGTATTTTTAGGCTATTTTTAGAGATGAAAAAATGTTACTGGATCAGATAGGTGGATGGCTGTGCCATAAGGAGTCAAAAGCCTTTGAATTCCACTTAACTGGTTTCATATGAAAAGGAAACTTACATTTTCGGCTCTTAACCAACATATAAGAGAGCAACCTTATATATTTTGGGGGTCTACAGTTCAGCTTTAATAGCAAAACAAAGTAGTGGTTCTTCTCTGCAGTAATGATAGCTTTAATGTCCTGCTGTGAAACAAAAGGTTTAACGGTTTTGCGCCCCTCCCTACCCCCGGGGCGACAACACTACTTTGAAATAACAATTACAAGAAGAAAGAATTAGACACACAACTTTAGTGAATCAGCTAAGTAACAAAGAGTCCTTTGAATCATTATTGGAACAAACTTCTGCCTTGCGCTCAAGTTTGAAAAGAAAGAGACGACTTTCTGTACTACTTAAACTCCTAGATTTTCAGGACTATTTTCAGTTTCCAAGTGTTGACAGTGATCTTGCATTTCTGCTACTGTGTAATGGACTGAGGATGGATGGACTTCAGTTGAACAGACAGTGCAATTAAGTAGTGACCCTCCTAGTATAAGACAAAATCCAGCAAACCAGCCAACAAATAGTGCTTCCCCAAAATCCCACCTGGGAACAATATCTGGGATATTCTCATCCCAAAATTCCTGGACTGTAGTGTGAGCAACCCAAGAAACTGGGACTATGGCTGTAATTCCTGATATCCAGAAGAGTGTTCCTCCAAGCAGTAATAGCCGTTTCTTTAGTTCCTGTTGTCTTTCACCGATCTTCAAACAGTCCAACCCAAAACCTGAAAGCACGAGGCCCAAAAGTCCTAATCCATTTGAAACAAACATCAAAATCCTAGAAATCCTAAGCTCTGGAGGCAAAGCTAAGAAAGAATCAAAATCCTTACATTGCATTCCCCCTTCCTCTTGGACAACACAAGCTTGCCAGAGTCCCATGGTCCAGATCTCCAATTCATTTAATTCTAAATTGAGATTTTTCCACTGAGGTAAATAGGTAGTGAGACAGGATAGAACCCATCCCAACAGAGAGAATAAAATGCCACTTAATTGCATCACAGTTCTGTAGACTAAAGCCATTAGAAGAGCACAGTCCAAAAAGCTTTAGGAGGAATGTCTCTATAAGAGCTGATATCTTTTCTGGTGGTCGGAGCTATGATGATCTTAGTTCTTTGTGCCCTGAATATAAGCTTAGATATTAACCCTTTGAAAACTCTGAAACACTTTTTTGTTCTTCATGAATATAATGTTTCATGTAAAGGACGAAAGCCTAACTCATGGTTTAGCAGAGTCCTTCTGATAAAGATTTGATCTGTTACCTTCCAATTTGCTTGGTAAAATTATATCCCAATGCCTGATGATTACAAGTCTGAGGATGAACAAAGAAGGCTCTATGACCCCTCACCCTAAAATACAACAGAAATCTTTGTGCTTCAATACGGATTAATTAGATTTTAAGTGGTGATAAAAAGCCAGCTCTGTCTGCAACAGGACTTCATTGTAATAGCAAAATTTGAGATTTCAGGGATTTAAATCAAGGCCTTGTAAAGAAAGGTAGGACTGTTTTCCTATAATCTTTATTCTTAGACTTCCTCAACATACACAATGGCTTATCCTCCACTCTCCTGTTCTATGTCACAAGCACTGGGAAGACTCTCTGTAAAAGGTCCTTTTATGTTTCATTTTTTCTATGTTTCTCCTAAAATAGGCTTTTTTTTTTTTTTTGATGACTGACCCATTTAAGGGTCAAAGGAGAAGTGAGAAAATAATCAAAGTATCATAAAGACAGCAATTCATTAAAATTCTAGACTCCCACCCATCACAATGAATTCAGAGCAGATCTTCAGTTGTAAATTGAAGCCAATGCAGCTGTGACAAATCTAAATCAGTTGAAGTTGTCCCTTGTACTCTCTGGGCCTAGTCCTGCAAGGTGCTGAGTATTTGCTCAACTCCAATTAAAGTCAGTGGGTGCTGAGGTTGTTTCCTATTCCTGGCGGTAGGAAATGCCCATCACCTTCCCATATTAGGCCCTAAATAAGCATGGTCAGTCGGAAATCATGGAACCGATATATAGCATCATGCTTTTGGCCTGGTATGTGTTTCTCTGAAATCTATTTTTTTTTCTCATCCTGATTGAGGGCTGTTCTGCATAGCTTTCCTCCTGGCTCTTTGAGGTGCCACAGTACAGCTGCTCATGGACATAGCACGGCAATGTACTATAGCAACAAACCGGGAGGAACTTGCTCATTGCTGCTGTGTCAGGAAGTGATCCCCCTGGAGGAAAAGTGCATCAATCAGTGTCACACCAATGGGCTCCTGTGCCTTTGTAGCCTATAGAACACCTTAGGGTACCATCTCAGTCATTAATACTCAGACAACCACAAAGGACCACTCACGGACTCCATTCTGCAAGACATCTTTCACAGGTTGGGGGTGCCTGAGTTTAGATCTGTTTGTGTCCAACCACCATAGGTTCTGTTCCAGAGGAGGATCCAGTTCCAGCTTCCAGTCAGATGTGTTTCTGATCCCATGGGTATCTGGACTCATGTATGCTTACCCTCTAATTCTCTCAAGGTCAAACAGGTTGCAGCTCAAATGATGGCATGGCCCAGACAGTTTTAGTTTGCTGATCTCATAAACCTATTAACACGGCCCTCACTTACGCTCTCAATGCTCCCAACGCTCCCAGATGTCATCTTGCAATTGAAGGGGACAAATCCTGCACCCAGACCCAGACCCCCTCACCTCGCAACCTGGATGCTGGCTAGCTAACATCCAGTGATAGATCCTGATCTTTAGTCGTTCAATATATCCTAGCTTGCAACAGAAAGGATTCCACCAGTCTTGCCTGTGCTGCTAAATGGAAGAGGCTCTCTATCTGGGCAGTGGGGAATCATCTGTCTCTCTTGGAAGCACTGATGGCTGCCATCCCTGGACTACCTGCTCACTTTAAAGTATTTGGCCTTCTCCATCAGCTCCCTTAGAGTGCATCTGGCACCTATCTCTGATCACTGTCCCCCATTGGGAAGGCCAGACTGTTCTCATCCAACAGTGGCTAGATTTGTTTTCCCATGAAGCAGAGATCCTGCACTTCTGGGACCTCAGTATTGTTTTAACAAGTTTGATGTAGCCTCCTTTTGAGCCTTTGGTGGTCTGCTCTTTGTACCACTTATTTATGAAGACTGCCTTTTTAGTGGCCATAACCTTACCCAGAAGGATAAGAGAGATTTAAACCCTTATGGTGGGGCTACTTTATATAGTATTCCAAAAGGACCAAGTGATCTGATGCCCTTATCTAAGGTTACTAATTTCTGATTGTTATCCTAATCAGATGATCCATTTAGCTGTATGCTTCCCCAAGCCTCACTCCACTTTGGAGGACTAAACTTCACACTTTTGGATATTATCAAGTTTCTTTCTTACTATCTGGACTGAACAAAGTCATTCAGGAATTCTCCAAAACTGTTCCCTAACACATACTGACAGAATGAAGGGCCAACCGATCTCCACCCAGACTGTCACAATAGGTCCCAGATTATATTAAGACCTGTTACAGGGTGACCCATTTTGACCCACCTGTACAGATTAGGATCCATTCCACCAGAGCTGAGGCTCAGGCAACCTCTGCCACCTCTCAAATACCCAGTGATAATTACATTGTCACTTCAAGTATTAACTCTTTCATTTCTCATCAAAGCACATAAGAAAGGAGAGCTATATTATGAAAATCTGCACAATCTACTGTAAGTGACAACTCATTTTGGCACCTCTAGGTGGACTTGAGAAAGCTGCCACTTTTCTCCAGCCCTTCCAATCAAGAAGGAGCCTACCAGAGCCCAGAGGGGCAAGAGGTCCCCTACAAACAAGTGAAGAAGCACAGTGGCATGTACAAACATAGGCAGTGGTTGGCTAGGGCTAGAGTGGGACTCAGGTCCTGCCACCCGCATGTGCAGTCCCGCTCTGCAGATGTAGCCCTGCCTCCAGCAGCACCAGCATCAGCTCAGTGCTGTGCCACCTGGCTGCCCAGCAGCAGGATAAGTGGGGAGAGTCCTCCGAGCCCAGCGTCAAGACAAGTCTGCAGAGCCCCAGTGTTGTGCTGGGGGCAGAGTCTGTCCTGAGTGCACCCAGCAAGCTAGTTCTGCCCTCTGCTCACCATTCCCCAAAGCCCCATTCCCCAATACACCCATCTTTTAAAACCTCCCCTCAACTCTTGGCAGCACCAACCCCCCACTTCTTCAATGGCTCCAGTCCCCTATGGCTCACCTAGGAAGCCCCCCATAGGACCCCCTTTGGCATCAGCATCCATCTTCACTTTAGAGTGTTATGTGGGGTTGATATTTTCCCTCGCCTCTCCCCGCCCCCTCCTTGTTTTCTTGGGGTGGTCAGATGGCTAGTAGGTGCCACCCCCCAATCTGGTGAAGCCCACCACAGCAAATCTGCAAATGGCAAGAGCTACCAGCCGGAGTGGGAAGCCAGGCCCAGCCCAGCAGGTCAGGAGCCTCTGCTTTGGGGTGAGTGCATGGTGGACTCGCTCTCCAACTTCCTCTTCTCCACACCAGGTCATAACATACACAGTGATCTCTCCTCCCCTCCCCTCCGCCCCCCCCGGCCCGGGGACCTCACAGAGAATATTTTCACCAGCCGCCTGTGCATCCAAGCCTTGCTGACAAGGCAGTCAAGCACAAGGAGTCCAGCTGAACCCATGGGTGTATCTGGACCCCAGTAAGGGGGAGATGAGCTCAAGGAGCCCACAGAGCATGTGTGATCATATTTTCAGCAACAGCACAATTTATTGTGAGTCCTGTCTCCTGTGGTGAGAGCTTATTCTGTGGGCAGAACTTGGAAGAGTGCCATCACTGCCCACCCCACCCCGGGAGCCCCACTGACACTGTCAGATCTTTGGGATTAGGACTGCCTGTCTCTTTATACCAGCTCATTTTAAAGTAAAATAAATAACTGAGACCACACTTCTGTAATGAGTGGTGTCCTGACATAAACACGTCAGAGTTCTTGGGGGTTTCTAAGAGAACTCAAGTTGTGTGAGAGATTTTTGGCAAGAGAATTTTTGAATGCAAGAAAGGCCTGTTCAATGCAAAGCTCAGGGGGACTTTCCCACTATGATTTTGTTACTGTTCCACTATGACACTGTTGCTGAATTCTTCCCTGCAACAGAGGGACAGTAGGAATTGCCATACTGGCTCAGACCTGTGGTCTCTCGAGTCCAGTGTCCCATCTCTGACAGTGCCCAGAACCAGATGCCTTAGAGAGAGCATCCACTGTGCCTGAGACTAAGCAACTGGTGTCCGTGTACAGATCGGCCAAATTCTGCTCTTTCTATAGGAGGTGCTACTACTGCCATTTTATTCTTGCATGGTCCAATGAGTGTTTTGCACTTTCAACTCCCATTGGCATCGGTGCTTGGAAAGGGCACAACACCTGACACAGGACTGGAACCTCTGATTTTAAAAATAACGTCAAAGAATATGTTGAGAGCGTATCATTCATTTTAAATAGCTCCATGTATCCAGTTTACAAACTGATGTCTCCAATTCGTTCCAGCGTGACAAGTCTTAAGCAGAGGGGGGATGGTTTAAACTCGTCTTTTTACATAGCATCCTGTTCAAACAAATACATTAACTTTCCCCTCATTACTTATAAAACCATTTCAGTCTGGATTCTGAATCTTACTCTGTGACTTATTTTTTCTTCAGAGGTTTTAGAATTACATGATTTCTCCTAGAAATCTTGATGGCCAGAGCTGGTATCATTAGTAGCAAAGCACAATATACCGTATATATATATTTTCTTACAAAGAACATTAGGAAGCTGTTGGTTGCTGAAAAACATGAAAACTAAAACTGATGTGTATCCAACAGAAATATTCAGCTTAAGTCCAAGTAGTGAATTTTACTACTCTGATAGCAGGAGTAAGCTGTGTTCCTGGTATTTCCATGAAGTGACTAGGCTATTTATTCTTTGAATAGTGGTCAGTGCATCTCTAACCTATGTGAATATCTTATTTTGTGCCATATAAAGGAATCTTTGTGAGGAAGTAACCTCAGGGCAAGCGCTGGCCTACTTGTGAAAAAACTGCAAGGGGAAATTTGATGAAAGTACATTATAATCAGTGCTAAGCAGAACCACCATTCCTTGGTTTTCTGGAGATATTGAAGATTTAAGTTTTCATCACCTCACTTTTTCCTTAATCACTTGACTTTTTCTGTGCTTTCCATTAAGTGTTTGCGGGTTTCAGTAGAGTGCAGTACACTGCATTGAATTGTCTCCCCCTGTGAACACTTCATACACAGAGCAGGAAACAGGGCCGGCTCTACTGTTTTTGCTGCCCCAAGCAGCGCGCTGAATTGCCGCCGCGGACGGCGGGGGCAGTCAGTGTGCCATTAGGGCGGCACACGCGTTTCCGCGGCGGCGGCAATTCGGCGGCAGCTTCTGTCTTCAGCCGGAAGACAGAAGCCGCTGAATTGCCGCCGTGGGCAGCTGAACATAGAAGCTGCTGCCGAATTGCCGCCACTGTGGAAACGCACATGCCGCCCTAACGGCACACGGACTGCCCCCGCCGTCCGCGGCGGCAATTCAGCGCGCCGCTTGGGGTGGCAAAAACACACAGAATGCGCCTCTTGCAGATTGACACCCCAAGCACCTGCTTGGAATGCTGGTGCCTGGAGCCGGCCCTGGCGGGAAATAATGTGCTTAGAGAAATACTACTTTTAAAAATACTCTTCATGTTTCCCCACCTCCCAAATGTTCTTTATTTAAACATTATCAATTTAGTTTGAACCTTAGGTAAAGCTGGAATAGCAGCTATGGGGAGTGCACAAAAGCTGCCAGTAGTCCATAGTAATTGATGCAATCTGAACACTGACCTGACAAATTGAGGGAGGGGAAGAATCCCTGATTATAAATACATATTCTATCAGACCTTGTCAAGATAGTAAATGGAAAATGGAATTTAGGGACCATACTGAGAGGGGAGGGTGGGCAAGCTATATGGATTGTTTTCTTCCCCTTTCAAAACAAAAACATTATCAGTGGTTTACTTTTTAATCATATACAGAAATCAGTTCAAGGATCACTATTTTTTCATAAAACATCCATTCGATATTTAGATGAGAAAATTTATAAAAAGGGCCAAAAAGTAAGTGATTTCTTTTTGGTATCATTTCTAAATAATTTGTTTAGGTTTTGTAAAGTGCCCTGTGTTGAGAAGTAGGATTGTTTTGGATGCAGTTAAAGTTAGCAGACCATGGAATAAATGCGAGCATGTTGTGTACGGAGGTTACAAGAGAAAGGGATAGACGCAATTACATTTAATGCCACGGAATTGAATAGAAGCAAGACAAATAACGTTGGACCACATTCTCTCCTCCAATCTGGCCCCTTTGCATTGCTTGGCAGCACAAAGAGGGATTGATAGTGGCTGCCTCTGGCCATCTGAAAATCCCCCTCCCCTGGAGGAATTCTCAGTCAGAATAAAATGAATGTAATTGGTTCCTGTGCTGCCTCCATCTTCTGTGGTGTGTGTGTATGGTGTGAGGCTGGAGTAGGGTAGGGTATGGCCAAAGCACCAATGTATTCTTGTAGTTGTTAGCTGGTGGACAGTCCTTTGGCATATGCTAAGGAATGGTCTGGAGCTGCACAAGGAGAGAATCAGGGAGCTGTAACCAACTGTATAATGGTTTCCCTCATCTCCAGCATCCAGCACACCTTAACACAGGAGAGGATTTGGCCCATTATATTGCGTGTTCTGTGTTAGGGTATGCACAATTTCATTAAGAAAGGAGAAATATTAGCAGCCACTTGGAACATTCTTAAATCTAATCTGAAGTAGATCATTTATATCTAAATTGTCTAATTAAGTCTCTTGTATCTTATAAAGGGAGGAGTTATGGTGACCTGTTGGTTTATTCAGATTTTTGGAAGAAAAGGTGTAACTTGCTTCCTACTGAAACCACCATAGGGGAATTATCCCTGTCTCTTAGGGGCTGTAGTGAAATGATCAGAGATAATGTTTTACCAGCTATAGAAAAGGAAGCAACCAGGCATTTACAGCTGTATTATATAATGCGATAGATATGTTTTAAAAAGCCCTTGCGAGTATATAAAAGAAACTGTGAGATCCCTTAAGACTCTAAGATTAGAATATACAAGTCTAGTTAGAAGAAATGAAACTAATTCTCTGATAGCAAGACCCTTCACTCCTATGAAACACCTTATTTCAGATTTTTGATTAATGGGAATTGAACAAGATGATCTATGAGGAGAGGGAATAGGAAGAGATAATACAAGGTAAAACTTTGTTTGTACTTTACAAACTTAGTCAAAAGATCAAAATGAAACATGGATTTGCCATCATTTTTAATAGAAGAATAAAGAATATTTTAAGATTAACTGCACAAGCCCCACAAAAGACTTTTCTATCACCATCCCATTCCAAAATTAAAAATTAGGGTTAACCAGGTTAGAAAATCCTTATTGATCGGGTAATTTAGAACACAGTAGTCCTGATATACTGCAAGTATGAAATCTTGTTCCTTGACCATTGATGGAGATGTGATTTCCTTGAATGATGTACCTCTTTCCAAGACAACAATTTGAGTTGTGAGAAGTGTAATCTTCTCTAGCATTACCCAACACTCATTATGACACTTTGGTTTAATATGGGTGTTATGTTGTATATATTTCTACTGTGCTCTTCGTGTGTGTGTGTGTGTGTGTGTGTGTGTGTGTGTGTAATACACACACACACACACACACAAAGAGCACAGTAGAAATATATACAACATATGTATAAATACACACTCTCTCACACACACACACTCACACACACTCTTCCTGACCCCTGCAGGCAAGCAGCTGAAGCCCTGAAGCATGAGATTTGATTACAGTAATTTTCTTAAGGCAGAGATGTTTTGAGCATAATGAGGGTAATTCAGAGCTTCCTGTTCTCATGGCCCTTGAATGGGGGAGAGGGGGAAATGAACAGGTGGATATCATAGATTCACAGATTCATAAACCCCCAAGGCCTGAAGCAACAAACATCAAGCCTGCCCCCACCATACACACAGGCCATAGAATGTTATCCAGAACCTGGATTAAAGCTTTTCTTTTAGACAGTTATCTAATCTCATTTTAAAAGTTCCAAGTGATGGTGAGTCTGCCACCTCCCCTGGTAAACTGGTCCAATGTTTGGTGTTTTCCCGCTAAATATTAAAACTGAGAAACTATCAATTAAAAAACATTAGTTTGTCCATGATTACAAATAAATTTAAAAAAATTAAAAACCTATTAGAATAAAACAATTATTCACTAAAACCCATTTGTGTTCTTCCCTTCCTTTGTCCCCATCATGACCTCCCCTGCTTCTTTTCTCTCCAGCTTGCTCCACTCCTTTGCCTCCATCCCGTCACAAGCAGACAAAACCAAATAGGAAGCAGCTTTGCCTAACCAATTCAGGGTATGGCAGGCCAGTGGCTCCTCTCTTTCTCTCAGCAGCTGCCCAGCTTGCCTTTCACTGGCAGAGGGAGTTGGAGTCAGATGGAGGCTCCAACCTTGAGTCCTCAGGCCAGGCAGCAGTAGCAACTCAGAGAGGGAAGGGGATGGCAGTCATGTTCTTCCTGCTCCAGGGCTTGAGAGGGCGGGGGAGAGTATAGCAGCAGGGAGGCTCACAGTTCACTCTATGTGCCAAACTAGTGTCAGTGAGGGCACCATGCACACAGGCACTGCTCTTCTGCCTCCATCTGTCAGCTGACCCCTGACATTGCATGTGGGGGGTGGAAATGAGATGCAGGGAGCAGAATTAACTCTAATGCATGATGTGTTGTAAAATGTGGTACTGCTGAGTGGTTTGGGATTGCAGGAGTCCTGATTAATTCTGCTTCACTGGGTAGGGATAATGTCATGACTATATTCATAGAAACCAGGAGAGAGAGAAGGTAATGAAAATGGTTGATTGTTTAAGATCTATAATATTTCATCCCATGGAATACTTACCTGATGTAATCTGTGGCATTTTAGCCCATTGCCAAGTACTGTAAAGTGCTAAGTGCCTTTTTCTTGTATCCTGGGCATTCAGGATAGTTAGTTTAGAATAGTCCCTAAACATGTACTCTATGGTGGGGAGTTTTGCCTGGTCCTTACGGGTCATTTTGTGTGTTCATAAAGAAGAAGTTGTTGAGACCAGGCCTGGTGTGTTGTGCCCCCTGCACACACCCTGAGCAGCTGTAACATATTGGCGGTGAGAGTATACTGACTGGCAGGTGCAAAGCACTTTACCTGGACTGTGGTGCTCCTGAAAAGCTGCTTCCTGGGATGGCTGTTTTCCTGAGAGGACAGAAGGGGCCTAGCTGCCCTGCAAAACCAGAGCAAAAACGAGAATCCAAGGAAGCGTGGAGGTGCAGATTCTGGGTTTTTCAGCTACGCAAGGGAATGGCATGCCACAGCAGGGTGGGGAATTTGAACCTCAGTCAGAAGGAAACTTAGACCAGTTATGTAGAATGCATCTGCTGTTACCTATTGGCGTAATGGACCAAACAAATCCGCCTCAGTGTTGTAGGCTGAGACCTATGGACTGATTATTGATTTCCTGGAGCCAAGAAGTCATGGAATGGTGACATTTGATGCAGTAACAGATCATTATGAACCAAAATCACCTGTTAGTATCTTGTGGTGTAAATTTAACTCCTGCATCAGAGTGCCTTATTAATCTGTCTCGCAGTTTATGCCTCATCTACGCCAGCTGGCAGCCCAAAGTTTGGAATTTTGAAATGGTTTGGAGGATATGTTGTGCAACTGCATTGTCTCTGGCATCAACAATGAAGGTATGCAGTGAAGGATTCTGACAAAGCCCACTCTAAAACCCCAAATGGCCATGGATATTGCTGTGGCACTAGAGATGGCTACCAGAGGCAGCCACGACCTTTTACAAATCCCTGCCAAGTGGATCAACAAGTTGGAGGATAGGAAAGGGACAGTCGAGCCACACTATGAAGGTGACCTGCTATTGCTAGATGGAATAGGGAATGCTACCAATGTGTGGGGTGGGGGATCATTGTCACACAGTGTGCAGGCATAAAGACTCAGTGTTGTTGTTGTAAAAAGAAAGGACATTTGGCTAGGTGCTGCAGAACTAGAGGCACAGAATATGGGGATACGTGGAACACGAGGGGGGAATAGGATGCACCATGTGAAAGAAGCATCAGCCGGGTACTTTGAATCAGAGGAGGAGGAGTAAGATGAGGTATACGCTATCTTGAATCAGACTGACGCCTGTAAGGAACCAATCCTAGTCGAGCTTCAGTTGAATGGGCAGAATGTGAAAATGGAGCTTGACACAGGGCAGTGGCTACAGTTTTGGAGGCAAGAGACCTACAAAATTACTTCTGATGCATGTCCCAGCTTGACTTTTATCTCTTACCTAAGCAATACTCAAGTCCTTCAATGGGGAGGGTGGAAGTCAAAGACCCCAGAGGGCTTGCCTACCTCTCTTTGTAGTAGCTGGGACAGGGCCAAACCTTTTTGGATGGAATTGAATCTCCACTTTGAACCTGGAGTGGAAAACACTTCTGGGACCTTCATATCACACAAGCACAAGATCAATCATTGACCTTTTGAAAAAACATGAGCAAGTATTTATAGAGGAGCTGTGAGAGCTCTAGAATCTCCAGGTGAAAATACACGTAGATACCACTGCATGCTCTCAATTTTGCAAGGCCACCCCATTCCTTATGCTCTACAAGCCAGGGTAGAAGAGAAACTGTGGCATTTAGACACTGTGGGAATTATCTGGCCAGTGAAATTCTCTGAATAGGCTGCTCCGGGAGTACCTGTAGTAAAAGTTGACCGGCAATTACTAGTCTCTGTTTGCCAGAAGCTGGGAATGAGCGATGGGATGGATCACTTGATGATTACCTGTTCTGTCCATTCCCTCTGAGGCATTTGGCATTGGCCACTGATGGCAGACAGGATACTGGGCTAGATGGGCCCTTGGTCTGACCCAGTAGGGCTATTCTTATGTTCTTATGGTATACATACACCCACACACACTTATGGGGTAGAGATGTGATTAAATTGCATTTACTCTGCATATTTGACCACTTCGGCCCCTCTCTGCCCAGTAATCCATTTACCATGGGACTGCTCTCATGACCAGACTGAGACCTTCAGCTGGTTCAAAAATGGGGAGATATTTCATTAAAAGTTTCACAAAACATTGTCCCGTTTCTTGTTAAAAAAATTTGAAATGTTTTGACCAACTCTGCTGAGAACCTTCCAACTGATATCTTAAAAACAAAACAATCTGCAGAGAAATGATCCCTTAAAATGACCTAGTCTGAGACTCAAAATGGGGACAATATTCCTTCCTGGGACAGTGATTTATTTAAGAACCAGGATCTTGTAACATATGGAAGCTGGTGTATTTAACAGAAAAGAGAAATTCTCAAGTGGACACACAGCACTTGTTTCTAGCCTTGGAACGTGCCAGCATATCAGAATGTAATATTGTTTGTGACAATATGTACAGAAAAACTATTTTAAGTAACTTTTAGTGGGTTCTAAAGTCTATTCATTTTCTACTTGTTCTCCCTAGCTGTCAGTCTATCTTAGGTATTTACAGAGTGCCCACCCCCCTTCCAAGGCCTGTACACTATTCAGTGCTAAGTGACCCTGGTTTTATTGGTGGAGGAATAAAATGTTGGCACCAGTAACGCTTTTAATAAACTTAAACATTTCTAAAATATTTTTTTCTGTAAAATTTATGTCATGTTCACAGATGGTATGGTAAGTTTTTTAAAAAGTTTTATTGGCTCCAGCTTGTAGCTTTACCAATTGGGAATAATGCAGCCAGTCCAAAATCATGTTAATAAAGCCTTTATCATCATCATGTTTTCTCTCAATCTATTCAGGGACTCATTTTCCAGATTACACACGCATGGAATTCGTTGCAGAATCTACTACTGCCCCACGATTATGCTTCCTAATCCATGTTTTCCCCCACACACACACAAAAATTAGGTTTGTAGGGCTTTATGGCTGTGAAGAAAACATTGACATAGTGAACTCAGTGTAACCGCATACAGTAATGTCTGCCTCAGTCTGTAGGTAGCCTGAAACAATAGTTCTGAAAGAACTGCCCACAGTCTTCTCAATGGGGCTGTCAATTAATCAATGTTAACTCATGCAATTAACTAAACAAAATTAATTGTGATTAAAAAGATTAATCACGATTAATCGCACTGTTAAACAATAGAATAGCAATTTAAATTTATTAAATATTTTTGGATGTTTTTCTACATTTTCAAATATGTCGATTTCAATTACAACACAGAATCCAAAGTGTACAAGTGCTCACATTATTTTTTATTACAAATATTTGCACTGTAAAAATGATAATCAAAATAAATAGGATTTTTCAATTCACCTCATACAAGTATTGTAGTGCAATCTCTTCATCAGGAAAATGCAATTTACAAATGTAGGGTTTTTTTGTTACATTGTTTTGGTTTTGAGTGCAGTTATGTAAAACTTTAGATCCTACAAGTCTACTCAGTCCTACTTCTTGTTCAGCCAATCGCTAAGAGAAATAAGTTTGTTTACATTTACGGGAGATACTGCTGCCTACTTCTTGTTTACAATGTAACCTGAAAGTGAGAACAGATGTTCACATGATACTATTGTAGCTGGCGTTGCAGGATATTTACGTGCTAGATGCGCTAAAGATTCATATGTCCCTTCATGCTTCGGCCATCATTCCAGAGGACATGCTTCCATGCTGATGACGCTAGTTTAAAAAAAAATATGTTAATTATATTTGTGACTGAACTCCTTGTGGGAGAATTGTATGTCTGCTGCTCTGTTTTATCTGCATTCTGCCATATATTTCATGTTATAGAAGTCTTGGATGATGAGCACATGTTGTTCATTTTAAGAACACTTTCACTGCAGAATTAACAAAATGCAAGGAAGATACCAATGTGAAATTTCTAAAGATAGCTACAGCACTCAACCCAAGATTTAAGAATCTGAAGTGCCTTCCAAAATCAGAGAGGGATGAGGTGTGGCGCATGCTTTCAGAAGTCTTAAAAGAGCTACATTCTGATGCGGAAACTACAGAACCCAAACCACCCAAAAAGAAAATCAACCTTCTGCTGGTGGCATCTGACTCAGATGATGAAAATGAACATGCATCGGTCCACACTGCTTTGGATTGTTATCGAGCAAAACCCATCATCAGCATGGACGCATGTCCTCTAGAATGGTGGTTGAAGCATCAAAGGACATATGAATCTTTAGCACATCTGGCATGTAAATATCTTGCAATGCCGGCTACAACAGTGCCATGCAAACACCTGTTCTCACTTTCAGGTGACATTGTAAAGAAGCAGCAGGCAGCATTACATTTGCAGAAAATAAACAAACTTGTTTGTCTGAGTGATTGGCTGACCAAGAAGTAGGACTGATTGGACTTGTAGGCTCTAAAGTTTTACATTGTTTTATTTTTGAATGCATGTTTTTTGTACATAATTCTACATTTGTAAGTTCAACTTTCATGATAAAGAGATTGCACTACAGCACTTGTATTAGATGAATTGAAAAATACTATTTCTTTTGTTTTTTAAAGTGCAAATATTTGAAATAAAAAATGTAAAGTGAGTACTGTACACTTTGTAGTCTGTGTTGTAACTGAAATCAATATATTTGAAAATGTAGAAAACATCCAAAAATATTTAAATATATGGTATTCCAGTATTGTTTAATCGCACAATTAATCACAATTATTTTTTTAATCACTTGACAGCCCTACAATTTAGATGTCAATATTGTTAGTTATATTGCTACTGCAACACTCATTTAAGGCACTTATCTACTGCTGTTGGATGCAGTGGCAGAAAGTGGGGCAGGAAGCAGCCTGATGACTGGAGTAAGGAACTAAGTCAAAACCCCTAAAAATGTCAGACTAACCTTTGCCCAGCCCCAAGGGCAATGGAAAGAGGTGCATCCCATATCCAGTGCAAAAATTATCAACTACTACCTTAGTGTCAAAACCTAAGCTATACCTTTCACAGCACTAAATGCCACAAATTTCACCTATACAGCTGGTGAAACATCCAGATCTTCTCCCTTTCTTGACAAAGTCTATGATGCAATTACAAAAAGCTGAGGCCTAGTGAAAATTTGGAATCAACCTAAAATAAATTGAATTTATTACAACATAAATCAAGAAATACATTACTTTGTGGGCTGTCCTATTCATTTTCATATGTAATTGAGTAAAAAAAAAAAGTAAACTATTTGAAGCTGCTGCAGAATTTCTATTTGGTCACAGAATTCAGCACAGCCACAACATGAGGTCTTGTCTATAATATAGAGTGACATGAGTGCTGGGGGTGCTACAGCAAGCCCTGGCCTGAAGTAGTAGTAACCCAAATACATGGTTTCACCTTCAGCACCCCCACTATAAAAATTGTTCCAGAACCACTGTATAGTGACTTATATGCATGTGCGTATATAATATGTGGCATCAAACTGTCAATTTTGTAACTTATAAATAATAACATTAATCTAACTGTCTAACTGTCCCTTCTTTAGCTGTGAAACCCTGGGCTAAGGGGACAAGTCATTCTGTTTACCTAATGTGTTATAACAGGACTCCAGACTCTTAAAGGCTCTTAACCAAAGTAAGCTATCATGGGATAAGAAGGAAGGTCCTCGTATGGAACAGTAACTGGTTAAAAGATAGGAAACAAAGGGTAGGAATGAATAGTCAGTTTTCAGAATGGAGAAAGGTAAATAGTGGTGTCCCCCAGTGGTCTGTACTGGGACCAGTCTTAGTCAACATATTCATAAATGATCTGGAAAAGGGGGTAAACAGTGAGGTGGCAAAATGTGCAGATGATGCAAAACTACTGAAGATAGTTAAGAACTAAGCAGATTGCGAAGAGCTACAAAAGGATCTCACAAAACTGGGTTACTGGGCAACAAAATGGCAGATGAAATTTGTGACTTTGCACTCTATATGATTTTATGAAAATATGCTAACGTAACTGGAATATGCTTCATGCAAAAGGTCTCTTGTAAGGTATCATTACAAAGCTTATAATCTGAGTGTAATCATCCTATTTGTATAAATGTACCACTCTTGTATCTGAAACTAGAAATATTAAATATAACTCTAAGGGCCTATTGTAATTATGCAAAGTGTGGGCCATTAATGGTGGTTTGGAATCTTGATGACTCCCATTAACCAGGACAATTGACTGCAGATGGCTCTGTTTTACCTGTAAGTCTTCCTGTATACGTGTGTGCTGGCAAGTGGGTAATGAAGTCTTACAGTGACGTGATCATGTCACCTGAACTGGAATCCATCTTTAACCTGGTGTCTTTCCATTGAGAAGGAGGGGGTGGGAACCCAGAGGGGGACAAAGATTTCCCACCTTATGCAAAAGATAGCTAAGTGGGTGGAACAGAACAAAGGGGCAGCCATCGTGAGGAATCCCCTAGCTACCACCTGAGCTGGAACAAGGGCTGTACCAGGGGAAAAGGATTGTGCCTAGACTAGGAAGGCGTCCAGTCTGTGAAAGAAACGTATTGAAACATCTTTCAGGATGAGATATTATCTGTACTCAATTGTATTACTGTATTAGGCTTAGATTTGTGTGTTTTATTTTATTTTGCATGGTAACTTACTTTGTTCTGTCTGTTACTACTTAGAACCACTTAAATCCTACTTTCTGTATTTAATAACATCACTTTTTACTTATTAATTAACCCAGAGTATGTATTGATACCTGGGGGGGGGGCAAACAGCTGTGCATATCACTCTATCAGTGTTATAGAGGGCGAACAATTTATGAGTTTACCCTGTATAAGCTTTATACAGGGTAAAATGGATTTATTTGGGTTTACACCCCATTGGGTGTTGGGCATCTGAGTGTTAAAGCCAAGAACACTTCTGTAAGCTGCTTTTAGTTAAGTCTGAAGCTTTGGGGCAAATAATTCAGACCCTGGGTCTGTGTTGGAGCAGACGGGCGTGTCTGGCTCAGCAAGACAGGGTGCTGCGGTCCCGAGCCAGCAGGGAAAGCAGGAGCAGAGGTAGTCTTGGCACAGCAGGTGGCAGCTTCCAAGGGGGGTTCTGTGATCTAACCCATCACAGTGGCCACTGGATCACCTGATGATTACCTGTTCTGTTCATTCCCTCTGGGGCATCTGGCATTGGCCACTGTCAGAAAACAAGACACTGGGCTAGATGGTCTGGTCTGACCCAATAATGGCTGTTGTTATGTTCAGACTAAAGTGAGCATTCTTTGGATTTTCTCCAATGGCGCAGAAAACATTTTCTTAGCTTGCTCATGTTGCCTTGTATCATTCTTCGTAACCGACTCTGGCTGCCACTCAGAGTAGCCTTGATAAACATTTCCCTGCTATCTGTACGTCCACCTTTCCTGTCTTCAGACTGTCTTCCATAAAACAAGATGTAAATTAATCTGCATCTGAATGTGTTTTAGAAAACTTAGTTCTGTGTGCTGCTGACCTGGAGGCTCAAGAATCTCAAAGCTGGCATTATTTCCTGGGACTAATGTGCCATTCAGAACCAGACAGCCATTAGAAATTGATTGAAGTGGGACACAGTTTTTAGCCTCTCATCGAAGTGATGTACCTTTAATAGTGCAGCGCCTTCCTACTACAGTGCTGCAGTAACCTGACCATCTGGCACATATGTCTGAGTCAATTGAACCATGCAAATGGTCTTGTTTGTGTCTGACAGAGAGAGAGCCATTAACTAGACAGCCAAATTTCAAGAGCTGGTGTGGTCAAAAGTCTAAAGAGTCTATAAAGTTATAGCTTCTTTGCCTTATATGTAACCTTGCTTATCTCTATGGAATCTTTTTGTACCACAAAACAGCAAAAATGGGAAGACCAATGAACAATGGGACACCATGGTCTTGTTAACAACTGATGGAATGAAAATATGAATGGTTCAGCCGCAGGATTGACATTGTCAAGCACATCAATGTAACTGGGATTATTTGTCAAGATCTGAGAAGACTGAGACTAGTTGAAATAACCAACAACCAATAAAGCCAGCAGCAAAAATGCATAACATATCATGTGAGAGGGAAACAATAGTTTTAAATTTCTGACATGAGAGATTCCAAAAGCTCAGCCAAGAAATATGAAGGTTAAAAGATAAAGCCAGTATTTCAGTGGCAGAAGAGAAAAGATTATTTATGGTCTGCTGGGCAAATGAAATCAGGGACATTTCTTTGAAAAAATGCCTTGCAGAAATGTTGCAAATTGAAACACAAAGATTTTTTAAATTCTAGATACAGTTTGTATTATATAATTAATACTGTATACTTGAAATACTGCATGACGATGGGCATCTGATAATATAAATTAGCTATTTTATAAGGACAGCAGTAAGATCTACAAGGAAAAAGGGGGGGGGAGAATTTCTGATCACAAAGGAAAGATAAGTTGTTTCAAGATTTTACATAAACAATGCTGTAGAAAGGTGGGGCAAAGCAGGAGTCAAAAGAAAGTTTGGCTTCTCAGAATATCTAAATATATCTTGAAACATCTTAAAGTTTGAGCACTGCATTTTTACAGGGGATTAGTTTCTTTTTGTGACACCTCAACACTGCCAAATGGAGAGCTGCAAGTGAGGCATTTAAACTATTGCCCGTAACAATAATAAGAGGGCTCCCTTGCCAAGTTTTCTTAATATAATATAATGTAAAAGCCAAGCAAATGTATCCATTCTGCTGGGAAAAAAAGCTGCTTCTGACCACTGAAGGTCATGTAAAACTTTTGGCGATATGGCAATGTCAGTTAGGGGTGTTTTACAACATGTTTATACTGTAAAAGCCCAAGTCTAGATGCAGTTATACTGGCAAAAAAGGTGTTTTTCCCTATATAGCTTATTTTGTTCAGGGAACTGATATAAACTTCTTTGGCACAAAACGCTTTTTTGCTGATATAATATGCACCTACACTAGGAGGGTTTGCCAGTAGAGCTGTACCTATATCATTATACTAGCAAACATTTTCTAGTGTAGACTTGGGCTTTAGAAATTTTACACCAATTCCTGGAGCAAATTATCTAGCAGATGGCAAAGAAGGGAACACGTTTATATATATAATTTTTACAAGTTCATCAATCATGTTAATAGGTGAGCTATACATTTTTGTATGTCACTGTGCAAAAGTGATCCTGTACCTGTTCCTGGTTTTATTTTTCATGATGAATCAAAGCTTGTTTTTTATTTATTTTATTTTATTTCTTACAACTAATCTTTCTTCATTCT
Organism: Chrysemys picta bellii; assembly: GCF_011386835.1. NCBI lineage: Eukaryota > Metazoa > Chordata > Testudines > Emydidae > Chrysemys > Chrysemys picta. The sequence goes on from NC_088795.1 coordinate 80,887,018, forward strand.
GATAGCCTGGCCTCTCCCATTTGTCAAGTTAATGCTTACAATCCACTATCTATTGCTTGTGGTTATAGAATAATTGAGAGTCCTTTTCTTAACCCTCCAATTACCATCATGTCCCTCTCCTTTCCCCCCCCCCCTTTTTTTTGTTTTGTTTTTAAGTTGCCTCAATATCTCATCACGATTAGGGCCAGCCCCCCATGGAGCTAAATGAATTACTTTTATAAGTTTAGATTTATCACATCTAAATAGTGTTGTGTTTTAAGGAATATTTTGTTACTGGAGTAGGATTCTACTATTTTATCTAAGAAAAAAACCTGCTTGTTCTAAATCCATTTGGTGGGAGAGATAATGACATTGTGATCTTGAAACTGCTTATTTAGAGTAGTAGCATGAGAATGTCTTTGATTAAAGGCCATTAACTTTTCTCTGATTTTTATTGCATAATATTCAATTTGCATTTTTAAGGCTTGTTTTCACCCTGACTCCATTGAAACCTATGGAAGCAGCATTAGGTAATGGATAGAGTACAGGACTGGCCATCAGGAGACCTGGGTTCTAGTTTTGCCTGTCAGAGCTTCGCCTTGTGTGGAAGTGAGGATCACTCTCACTATTCCATAATGTGGGTATAATTAGGGAGCCACAGCCATTCTGATGGTACACAGTGAGAAAAATCAGTAATTTGTAGTACAAAGAGGAAATGTGCTCTAATAATTATAATATGGGACTAGAAGTCAGAGATTCTGGTCTATATGCCCAATTTTGCTATGGACTCACTCAGGCCTAATCATTTCCTCAATTTCAGAAGTATCTCAGGCTAGGTCTACACTACGGGGAGGGTGGGGGGTCGACCTAAGATACGCAATTTTAGGTCGACTTACCTGGCTGTGAGGACGGGGGCGAGTCAACCGCTGTCGCGCCGCTGTCGACTCCGCTTCCGCTGCTTGCCGCTTGCCGCGGTGGATTTCCGGAGTCGACGGCAGAGCCATCGGGGATCGATTTTATCGCGTCTTCACTAGACGCAATAAGTCGATCCCCAATAGATCGATTGCTACCCGCCGATCCGGCGGGTAGTGAAGACGTGCCCTCAGTGTTCTCATGTGTAAAATGGGAATCATAATACAAAGAGGTGCTGAGAGTCTGAATGTTTGTAAAATACTACCGAAAGGCAAGGCAGAAGTAGATGACATTATTTCAGATACATGCAAGAAAAGCAATCTAGTTTTGCATATTTATGAGACACTCATTTCACAGTCTTGAAAGAAAAAGAACAAAATTAAAAGGCTGGGTCAGATGAACATTCTTCTGTACAGTACATTTAGGAATAAAGCTAGTGGAGTTAGTATTCTGATGGGGACAGTAGTCCTGAGGATTAATACATCCCATGACTGTAGAAGAATTGACAGCAGAAAAGGATTCTTTGATGTTTTATTTAAAAGTTTTGCTCAATAATTCAATAAAGAGATCCATTATAATCATCAAACAGTAAGAATGTGCCATGAATATACTAAAATAACAAATAAAACAAACTAATGCAACTTTAGCAAACATTTAGAGTTCAAGGGGTGTCTTGTTCACTGAGGCACTACTGATGTCACAATTACTGGGGTGTAAGTCAGCATCGATTTTTTTTTTTGGCCCTAAGTAAATGACCCTATTGCAATTTTCTCATCCCTGGGAGAGTGAAAGAATAAAAGCTAAAGATGAGTCTATATGTTCTTGTTAGCAGAAATGGGCTTCTCTTGCTTACATAATCGTGTAATGACACCAGATACGTTTCCTCAATAAAAGCTGAAGATCAAAGTTAAAAAGAAAAGCAGGCTTGCCAGTAAATATTCGTTTTTCCTTGTATCTTTGTTAGGGTGACCAGCTGGTAACTTGAAAATATCGGGACCGTTGCAGGGGGAGCGCCTTCAGCGGCAATTCGGCGGAGGGTCCTTGATAGGGTTACCATATCTCATAAATAAAAAAAGAGGACCCTCCACGGGCCATGGCCCCGCCCATTTCCCCACCCCTAGCCCCGCCCCAACTCCGCCCCTTCCCCCACCCTAACTCCGCCCCCTCCTCCCTCCCACTCCCAGCCAGGGGGAAAGGGCTGCCCCAGTGCTACCAGCTTCACGGTTTGCCAGTCAGCCCCCAGACCCTGCGCCCCCGGCCGGCGCTTCCCCAGCGCAGCTGGAGCCCCAGCGCGCAGGGTCTGGAGGCTGCCCAGCAAACCGTGAAGCTGGTAGCGCTCGGGCTTTGGGCAGCCCCTATGCCTCCGGACCCTGCGCCCCCAGCCGGGCACTTCCCCTCCGGGGCTCCGGCGGCTCTGCGTAACTTACACTGTATAAGTTACACAGAGCCGAAGAGGAGCAGAGCCCCCGCAGCTGGAGGCTCTGCTCCTCTTAGGCTCTAAGAGCCGGGCTGCCCCAGCGCTACCGGCTTCGGGCAGCCCCTGTGCCTCCGGACCCTGCGCCGCCGGAGCCCGGGAGGGGAAGTGCCCGGCTGGCGGCGCAGGGTCCGGAGGCAAGGGGGCTGCCTGAAGCCGGTAGCTCTCGGGCAGCCCGGTTCTTAAACAGAGCCTCTGTGTCAGTTACACACAGCCCAGGGGGCTGGAGGCTTTGCTCCTCTTTGGCTCTGTGTAACTGACACTGGGTCAGTTACACAGAGCCCCGGGGGCTGGAGGCTCCAGCCGCCCCCGCTCTGTTTAAGAGCCGGGCTGCCCGAGCGCTACCGGCTTCGGGCAGCCCCCGTGCCTCCAGATCCTGCACCCCCAGCCAGGCACTTCCCGTCCCGGGCTCCGGCGGCGCAGGGTCTCCAGGCACGGGGCTGCCCGAAGCCGGTAGCTCTGGGGCAGCCCGGCTCTTAAACAGAGCCTCCAGCGGCTGGGGCTCTGTGTAACTGACACTGTGTCAGTTACACAGAGCCCCGGCGGCTGGAGGCTCCAGCCGACCCCGCTCTATTTAAGAGCCGGGCTGCCCGAGCGCTACCAGCTTCGGGCAGCCCCGTGCCTCCAGACCCTGCGCCGCTGGAGCCCGGGAGGGGAAGTGCCCGGCTGGGGGCGCAGGATCTGGAGGCACGGGGCTGCCCGAAGCCGGTAGCGCTCGGGCAGCCCGGCTCTTAAACAGAGCGGGGTCGGCTGGAGCCTCCAGCCACCGGGGCTGTGTGTAACTGACACAGTGTCAGTTACACAGAGCCCCAGCGCTGGAGGCTCTGTTTAAGAGCCGGGCTGCCCCAGAGCTATCGGCTTCGGGCAGCCCCGTGCCTGGAGACCCTGCGCCGCCGGAGCCCGGGAGGGGAAGTGCCCGGCTGGGGGCGCAGGGTCTGGAGGCACGGGGGCTGCCCGAAGCCGGTAGCGCTCGGGCAGCCCGGCTCTTAAACAGAGCGGGGGCGGCTGGAGCCTCCAGCCGCCAGGGCTGTGTGTAACTGACACAGTGTCAGTTACACAGAGCCGCAGCCGCTGGAGGCTCTGTTTAAGAACCGGGCTGCCCAAGCGCTACCAGCTTCGGGCAGCCCCCTTGCCTCCAGACCCTGCGCCCCCAGCCGGGCACTTCCCCTCCCGGGCTCCGGCGGCGCAGGGTCTGGAGGCACGGGGCTGCCCGAAGCCGGTAGCGTTCAGGCAGCCCGGCTCTTAAACAGAGCCGCCATTTTCCCGGACATGTTCGGCTTTTTGGCAATTCCCCCCGGACGGGGGTTTGACTACCGAAAAGCCGGACATGTCCGGGAAAAAGAGGACGTATGGTAACCCTAGTCCTTGAGTCACTGACAGTCTTTGGCAGCGTTTCGGCGGCAGGTAATAAACCTTGCCACCAAAGACAGAAGTACCCACCGCCAAAATGTCACCTAAGATTATCAGCGACTGAAGGACCCTCCGCCGAATTCCCGCCGAAGACCCGGACTGGTGAGTGTAAAAAAAAAAATTAAAAAAAAAAAGCCCAAAAACAAAATATTGGGACAAATAGCGTCCCAACCGTAGTTCGGTCAGGAAGCGGGACAAACTGCTCGAAATCGGGACAGTCCCAATTTTATTAGAACATCTGGTCATCCTAATCTTTGTCAGCTATTCAAGTATGTGTGGTAGGTATCATAGGCTGGGAGAGGCTGTACCTCCCTAAACAGCCAGGTGTGACCTTGCCCATGCTCCGCCCCCCAGGCCTCCTTCTGGATCCCACTCTGTAGCTCCCCCTGTGTGGTGGCCCCGGCTTGGGCTGGGGCCGTGCCACTTGCTCTCCTGGCGCTCCAGGGCTGGGGGTCTGTGGCTGCGCCCTCCTGGCGCTCCGGGGCTGCGGCCACACTGCCCACCTTACTAGGAGGATGGTGAAGCACTGGAATGGGTTACCCAGGGAGGTGGTGGAATCTCCTTCCTTGAAGGTTTTTAAAGTCAGACTTGACAAAGCCCTGGCTGGGATGATTTAGTTGGGGATTGGTCCTGCTTTGAGCAAGGGGTTGGACTAGACCTCCTGAGGTCCCTTCCAACCCTGATATTCTATGATTCTATGATTCACCCACCCAGCACTCCGGGGTGGAGTGGGGGGCTGGGGCCATGCCACCCGCCCTCCTGGCACTCCAGAGCTGGGGGCGCTAACCTGGGGCAGGGGCCGGCAGCTGGGGTGGGGGAGCTCTGGGCTCCAGTGGAGAGTACAGAAGGGGCAGGGCCTCAGGCAGAAGGGGCGGGGTTCGGGGCTAGCCTCCCACAGCTGGTGGTTCACATGCCACCCATGTATTCAAGTACTGCCAGGCCAGTCTCTAATACCCCAAAGACAATGAATATTTGTATTTGTGTAGCACCTAAGAGTCCCAGTCCTGGGACAAGATCCCATTGTGCTACGCGCTGTACAAACACACAACAAATAGAAGGTTGAGACACGCCAGGTCAAAATCACCTGAATAAGTCCCCATTAAATAAGGGAAGTGTTCCATTAAGCAGAAGTATTTATAATAAAGCTTAATTGGGCATTGCATTGCCTTTGGGCTTAAGCTGGTTACCTCAGAGATGACTCAATTAACTGGATTTCCTGATTAAAACTGTCCCAATTAGTGTGCTATGTTTAAATGTGTATGAAAAAGAAAGTAAAAAATTTTGCATTTTCAGTAATATGCGTGCCTTTCGTCCTGTACCTTTGTAGCAGTTGAGACAAGTGTGTGAACTTTCAGCTATTTAATGGCCCCTTGACTTGAACATGTGAGGCTGGATGCAGTGAATTCTTCACTGAATGAATTCTGATGAATTCTTCATCCTCGGGACAGCTGACTTTGTGATGGGATCCCTGAGGTACAACCTGGAACTGGGGTACTGCTGTGTCCGTTTAACTCTCCAGCCTGAGCTGTCTCTCACGATGCTTTGCTAGTGCCAAGCAGCAAACCCCTCCGGGCAGTATTATCACTCAGTACAACAGCAGGTGGGGCTCCACACCCAGCTAAATTGCATGAATGCTCCCTGAGCCACTCACAAATCACACTGAGAAAGGCACCAGCAAATCTCCCAAGCCCCCAGCCTTGCACCCCAGAATTGTACCATCTTGCCTTGGGCAGAATCTTGACCAGTGTTAGTTCATTACCCAGTCTGCCCCTCCCTCAATGTGGAGAGGACACACACTCACCTTTGTAAACGCAGCTGAGATTTCCCAAGCACTTCAACCAAACCACACTGTTTTAGGTAAAATATAAAACAGAATTATTAACTACAGAAAGATAGATTTTAAGTGATTATTAAGTGGTAGGCACAAAAGGTCAGAGATGGTTGCCAAAGAAAATAAAAGGTAAGCGTACAGTCTAAATCTTAAGCTTTGTTACACTAGGCAGTATTTGGATCATAGAATCATAGACGATTAGGGTTGGAAGAGACTTCAGGAGGTCATCTAGTCCAACCCCCTGCTCAAAGCAGGACCAACCTCAACTAAATCAAGCTGGATCGAGCAGTTTTTCTTACCCCACTGGATGTTGCAGGGATGTTACAGTATACACAGGCTTCCCTTTAAAGGAAGGGATCAGGTGATGTCTTCCTTACTCCTTCTCGTTCACCTCCTTACCTGAAGGAGGTGCTCTGCCGACGTGTAGGAGCCTCAAGGGCACATCTTCAGAAGCAAAAAAAAACCCCAATACACAGAGTCAGTAGTGTGAGTGTACTCAGTCTTGAATCATAAAAATTACATACACTTTTTTCTCACTTTCCCTTGGCAAGAACGCAGCACGGCCAAAGCACTTAACATGGTGAGTTCGGCCCAGGAAGGAAAGTTGTAAGACGGGACAAAGGGTCTGGGTGGTTTCAGAAGGGGGGTCACTACAAGCACAGAGGGACATTACTCTGAATACTGGCACTGTTTTCCACAGGCAGGTGTGATCGAAGCGGATATCTTACTGCTGAGGGTAAGCCAGGGTGCATCTCCTATATGCATGTGGCTTCAGACTAGGTGCCTTTGCTGCTCGCCTGTGTACTGCTTTGGTTCCTACAGAAGTAATTGCCGATTGGCGCAGCAAAGTTTCCTACAACAGGGGAAGAAACAAAGCAGTTCTGCCAAGGAACCTTTGGCAGAGGATGACAGAGTATCTGCAGGAAAGTTTCCAATAGATCTCTATGGAGGATTCCTGAGAGATCCCAGTGTGCATTAACAAACTTTTCCACAGGGCCCCCACTGCATAGCTGCACATGGGAATGAGAAGCAAATGCAAACAGTATCTAGTGTTCTTAATTTCTATCCCTTCTCCCATGTGCACCATGTAACAAAATAAAGGACACCTCTACCTCATGTCACTGTGCAGTATCAAAGCAAAATGAGTACTTACCGGAGCTCCCCTCTCTTGTTTCAGGTGCGCCAGAGCCCGACTGCTGGGACTGGCTAGACCCCCTCTGGAGTCAAAAAGAAGTCCTGGATCACCATGCCACTGGACGACCCTGTCGCCTGTCCCACATCCTCCTCCAACTCAACCTCCTCATCCACCACTTCATTTCTGGGGTTGACTCCACTGGCCACTGCCTCCAATCTCCCTGAAGTATCCACAGGGCTTTTGGCAGTGGAGGAGGGGGTCACCACTTAGGATGACGTGCAGGTCCTTGAAGAAGCAGCATGGTTTTGGTGCTGCCCCAGAGCAACGATTGGCCTCTCTTTCCTTCTCAAACGCTGACCATGTAGAGCAGTAACAAGCAAAAAAGTACCCATGTTCCTGGAGCCCAACTCCCTATCACAGGGAAAAGGAGGGCTGGCCAATTCTCCATGCAGTTCCCCCTTTAGCTGATCATACTACTTTTGTGGTGCTTGAGCTCCACCTAGATGGTGTTGCAACAAAATCCTGCTTGCTGTTGCAATGTAAACAGGTTTTGATTCAGATTCACCATGCCTGTAACAGATAGTGTAAGCCTTTAACACGTAGCAGGCATGCAACAGCTGTGTGGTCATTCATCACTTATACAGTTCTGTTGTGTAACCGCATGTGAGTGACTCAGGCTGGCCTGTTACCACTGTATAGATTTTTGTGACAGCACTTCCTTTTCCTTTAAAATGACGCCAAATTAAGCAATCAACGGCCCACAGATTGAGAAACTCTGGGAAAGAGTAAAATAATAATAATCAGTCATCATTAAAAATGTAAATAAATAAAAATAAGCATTGTAAGGGGAAACTTCTTGGTCATGTATGTGCAATTCCAATTCTACATGCACATAACCACGGACAAAATGTGGCATTCAGTGCTCAAAAAATGGAAAGTAAAGAAAATAAAGCTTCTCTTTAACTGTTTAGCATTTCCAAATAATTAGGAAGGAACGGCCCTAGAGTTCTGTGGGTTCATGCTATTAAAAAGAGATTATTAAAAGAGATTATGCTCTCAATAAACATTGCCAACTATTTGACTCTTCGGAATGTAGTCAGTACTGGTTAATAGTCTGCAAATGCCATTTTCATTTGGATTATACATTATTTAATCTAAAATGCATCCTGCAAAATGGGCTCTGACTTAAATCATTCAGATAACCAAGACACATGGTATGAATAAACCAAGACAAGATAAATGCTATCTGAATGTAAGTAAGAAGGATAGTTCCCCGTCCCCATGCCCTTCTTTGAAAAGACCAGTGCCTACAATTATAAAGAGGTAAGTGTGCTGAGATGTAGACCCCTGACTAATTGTTTGATATGTATGTTAGAAAATCACATGGTATGGAAATGACTTAGTATGAAATCAGTTCTATTGTAATCATCCAAAACATTTTATTTTCTTGAAAGTCTATTTTGAGTTTCCTGGAAAATTAATAGGATGGAGACAGACTCATTCTTTCTTCTAACTTTATTAAATCTAAACTCTCTGGTTTACAACCATATATTAAGAAGCCACATCATGTGCTATGACAGGCACAAAATTTAATATATTTTACTATACTTTTTCAGCTGCCTATAATGAACTGATTTCTTCTAAATTAACAAAGAAAGTACTTTTTAAAAACCTGGTAAAGGTCACTGTCTCAAACTTTTAGACATCACTGTAACAAATTACTATTGTTATCTATAGACTCAGATTTTAAATCCAGGAGACTACTATCATCATGTACTCTGACCTTCTGAATAATAACAGGAGCCTTCGAATTTCATCTAGTAATTCCTGCAGAGGAGGAAATTACTCTCCTCCCAGGCCACTGATAAAAATATATCAGCACTGGGCTGGGAACCAATCTTCATATAACCCCACCAGAAATACCCCCACACTAGTTGATTCTTCATTAACAGTTACCCTTTGAGATCTATCAGTTAGCCAATTTTTAAGCTATTTAATATTGGACACATTGATTTTGTTCTAATTTTTTAGGCAGACTGTCATGTGACTATGTCAAATGCCTTCCAAAAATGCAAGTGTATTATGTCAACACAGTTATCTCTATCACTGAGACTAGTAATCTTGCTAAGACACAAATAATTGCTGCCGAAGCCGCGGGACCGGTGGACTTCCCGCAGGCATGCCTCCGAAAGTCGCCCACCTGCCACCCTCATAGTGACCGGCAGGCCGCCCCCCGCAGCTTGCCGCCCCAGCCACGCGCTTCCTGAGCTGGTGCCTGGAACCGCCCCTGCTGGCCACGCTGCTCTCCCCCCAGCTTCCAAAGCAGCTGCTGCTCTGGGGCTGGCAGGCTGCAGCCGTGCCACTCGGTCTCACCCCCCAGAGCAGGCTGTGGCCTTGCTGCCCGATCCACCGGAGCATGCTGCGGCCGTGCCGCCCGGTCTGGCCCACTGGAGCAGCTCCAGTCAGGTCAGAGACATCCTCCCCTGACCCTCCCCAGATAAGGTGGGAAGGGGTAGGATGGGGAGAGTGGCGGGGTCCCGGGCTAGGGGTGGGGTCATGGGGGAGGTGGTCACAGGGGTTACTCCCCTGACTCCCAGCTTCTCCCCCCCAAAATAAATTTCCCCACCAGTTGCTGTCCCAGCCCGTCAGGGTAAGCAGCTGGTGTGCCGGGACACTTCATTTACTTATGTTTACCTCAGTGCCTGTGGATGCTCGAGGTAAACAAACCATCTCGGACCACCAGCAGCTTATCCTGATGGCCCGGGAGCCAAAGTTTGCTGACCCCTGAATTATAGGGTCGGCTTATCAATGGGTTATAAAAATTTTCCATCTTTACTTATCCATCTTGGGGGAGTTGGCTTATAAACGAACCGGCTTATGAGCGAATATATACGGTAATTTGCATAGGGTGTAAGTCAGAGCGGTACACTTGGTTCTTTCTAACTTAACAAGTGATGACAAACCTTAAAATACTTGGGAAATGTGGTCTAAATGAAATTACTCTAAGGTGGGGTGCACAACTGATTGAAAGACTGTGCTCAAAGAGTACTTAACAGTGGCTCTCTGTCCAATTGGGAGGATATATCTACTGGAGTCGCACAGAGGTTAATATTTTCATTAATGACTTGGATAATGGGGTAGAGAGTATTTGTATAAAATTTGCAGATGACAACATGGTGGGAGGGGTGCAAGCACTTTGAAGGACAGGATTATAATTCAAAATGACCTTGACAAATTGGACAATTGGTCTGAATTCAACTGGATGAAGTTCAATAAAGCCAAATGCAAAGTACTTCCACTTAGGAAGGAGAAATCAAATGTACAACTACAAAACGGTGAATAACTGGCTAACCTGTGGCTCCGGAGCTGCATGTGGCTCTTCAGCAGTTACTATGCGGCTCCTTGTATAGGCACTGACTTCGGGGCTGGAGCTACAGGCACCAACTTTCCAATGTGCCGGTTGGTGCTCACAGGGCCGGTGGAAGGATGTTTCGTGCCCTAGGCGAAACTTCCACCTTGTGCCCCCCCCCCCATCTCCGAGCCCCTGCCCTGAGGCGCCCCCCCCCCCCCCCCTGCGGCAGCTCCCCCCCTCCACCCTGAGGCACCCCCCTCGTGGCAACTCCCCACCCCCCATCCTGAGGCACCGCCCCCACCCCAGCTCACCCCTGCCCTGCCTCCTCCTCGAGCACACCGTCGCTGCTTCACTTCTCCCGCCTCCCAGGCTTGCAGCGCCTAAGCTGATTGGCGCCTAAATGGTTGCACCGGCCCTGGGTGCTCACTGCTCAACTCCTAACTCAGCCACAGGCCCTGCCCCCACTCCACCCCTTCCCACTCTCTCCCCGGAGCCTGCAGTGCCCTCGATCCTCCCCTCCCTCCCCCCAGAGCCTCCTACATGCCACGAAACAGCTGATCTGGAGGTGCAGGGAGAAAGGGGGAGGCGCTGATCAGCGGGGCTGCCGGTGGGTGGGAGGCGCTGGGAGCGGGGCATTGGGAAGGAAGCTGATGTGGGGGCTGCTGATGTATTATTGTGGCTCTTCGGCAATGTACATTGGTAAATTCTGGCTCCTTCTCAGGCTCAGGTTGGCCACCCCTGGGCTAGGTGGTAGTACTGCTGAAAAGGATCTGGGGATTATATTGGAACACAAGTTGAATATGAATCAACAATGTGATGCAGTTGTAAGAAAAGCTAATATCATTTTGGGATGTACCAATAAGAATGTTGTATGTAAGGCACAGAAGGTAATTCGTCTGCACTACTTGACACAGGTGAGGCCTCAGTTGGAGTATTGTGTCCAGTACTGTTTGGGGCACTGTCAGGAATTCAGCTGCCTCTGGGCTAAATTGCCTAAAACCCCCAATGAACTCAGCGAGGCCCAATAAACCTGCACTAAGTGACTGTGATCCCTGATTTGTCAGAAGAGCCAAGAGATCACCATTTAAACTCTGTAGCAATAGCAGCACAGTGGCTGCTCAGTGCTTTCCATGCCCTTAGCTGTGCCAGACCTGCTTCCTGCCAAGCCTTTGCTCCAGCCCTAGTCTCTGCCTGCCTCTCATCTCCTGATTCCTAACTCCCAGTGTCTGCCCTTTGGGTCTATCCTGGCTCCTGACTCCTGGCTCCAACCTTTGGCTTGCCTCCTGACCATGCCTCCAGTTCTGCCTTCTGATTCTGCTCCGACTAGTAGGCCAGATTCCTGCTCAGACGACTAAGTCACACCATCTACCCCTCAGGGTGTGACAGGCAGCACACTTTAAGAAAGATGTGGACAAATTGGAGAGAGTCCAGCGGAACAAAAATGGTAGGTTCAGCAAACCTGTGACACATGAGGAAAGGTTAATAAACCCGAGTGCGTTTAGTCTTGAGAAAAGAAGACTGAGGGGGAATCTGATAGCAGTCTTCAAATATGTTAAGGGTCATTATAAAGAGGGCAGTGATCAATTGTTCTCCATGTCCACTGAAGATAGGAGAAGAAATAATGAGCTCCATTTGCAGCAAGGGAGATTTAGGTTAGATATTGGGAAAAACTTTCTGGCTATAAGGATATTTGAACTGGTTACCAACGGAGGTTGTGGAACCCCTGTCATTGGAGGTTTTTAAGAATAGGTTAGACAAACACCTGCCAGGGATGGTCTAAGGTATAATTGCATAGGGGGGAGTCCCCAGATGACACAGAGCTTGTGTAGTGGCTATGCACCTCCCACGCTTGTAGCCTTTGGCAAAGAGGCCAACCAATAATTCCATCTCTCATTTCCAATCCTGTCCAGGTCCTTTGGCTGTGGAAAGTGATTTGTTGGCAGCATTAAGCTTCTTTTATTCAGATTTAATGTGTGTTGTATTGACTGATTCCCAGTCAAAAAGCTGATGTGCACAAATTAGAAAACAATACTCATTACATAAAAAAAAAAAAACCAGGAGGCCCAAACACACTACAGGTTGTGCTTCATTCATCAGCTTTTTAGAGTTAGAAAACAGGACCTCACATTTGTGGTTTTATATTTGTATCTGTACATCCTAAGTCTGGGTTTGTTCTCCGAACCCACAATCTTTAAACTTTCACAAGCAAACATCTTGGGAAATTCTGATCATGCTTTCATAGAATCATAGACTATCAGGGTTGGAAGGGATCTCAGGAGGTCATCTAGTCCAACCCCCTGCTCAAAGCAGGACCAATTCCCAACTAAATCATCCCAGACAGGGCTTTGTCAAGCCTGACCTTAAAAACCTCTAAGGAAGGAGATTCCACCACCTCCCTAGGTAACTCATTCCAGTGCTTCACCACCCTCCTAGTGAAAAAGTTTTTCCTAATATCCAACCTAAACCTCCCCCACTGCAACTTGAGACCATTACTGCTTGTTCTGTCATCAGGTACCACTGAGAACAGTCTAGATCCATTCTCTTTGGAACCCCCTTTCAGGTAGTTGAAAGCAGCTATCAAATCCCCCCTCATTCTTCTCTTCTGCAGACTAAACAATCCCAGTTCCCGCAGCCTCTTCTCATAAGTCATGTGCTCCAGCCCCCTAATCATTTTTGTTGCCCTCCGCTGGACTCTTTCCAATTTTTCTACATCCTTCTTGTAGTGTGGGGCCCAAAACTGGACACAGTACTCCAGATGAGGCCTCACCAATGTCAAATAGAGGGGAATGATCACATCCCTCGATCTGTTGGCAATGCCCCTACATATACAGCCCAAAATGCCATTAGCCTTCTTGGCAACAAGGGCACATTGTTGACTCATATCTAGCTTCTCATCCACTGTAACCCCGAGGTCCTTTTCTGCAGAACTGCTTCCTAGCCATTCGGTCCCTACTCTGTAGCAGTGCATGGGATTCTTCCGTCCTAAGTGCAGGACTCTGCACTTGTCCTTGTTGAACCTCATCAGGTTTCTTTTGGCCCAATCCTCTAATTTGTCTAGGTCCCTCTGTATCTGATCCCTACCCTCTAGTGTATCTATCACTCCTCCCAGTTTCGTGTCATCTGCAAACTTGCATAGAGTGCAGTCCACACCATCCTCCAGATCATTAATGAAGATATTGAACAAAACCGGCCCCAGGACCGACCCCTGGGGCACTCCACTTGAAACCAGCTGCCAGCTAGACATGGAGCCGTTGATCACTACCCGTTGAGCCCGACAATCTAGCCAGCTTTCTATCCACCTTATAGTCCATTCATGCAGCCCATACTTCTTTAACTTGGTGGCAAGAATACTGTGGGAGACCGTATCAAAAGCTTTGCTAAAGTCAAGGAACAACACATCCACTGCTTTCCCCTCATCCACAGAGTTAGTTATCTCCTCATAGAAGGCAATTAGTCAGGCATGACTTGCCCTTGGTGAATCCATGCTGATTGTTCCTGATCACTTTCCTCTCCTCTAAGTGCTTCAGAATTGATTCCTTGAGGACCTGCTCCATGATTTTTCCAGGGGACTGAGGTGAGGCTGACTGGCCTGTAGTTCCCTGGATCCTCCTTCTTCTCTTTTTTAAAGATGGGCACTACATTAGCCTTTTTCCAGTCATCGGGACCTCCCCCGATCGCCATGCGTTTTCAAAGATAATGGCCAATGGCTCTGCAATCACATCCGCCAACTCCTTTAGCACCCTCGGATGCAGCGCATCTGGCCCCATGGACTTGTGCTCGTCCAGTTTTTCTAAATAGTCCCGAAACACTTCTTTCTCCACAGAGGGCTGGTCACCTTCTCCCCATACTGTGCTTCCCAGCGGGAGCTGACCAGTCTGGGAGCTGACCTTGTTCGTGAAGACAGAGGCAAAAAAATCATTGAGTACATTAGCTTTTTCCACATCCTCTGTTACTAGGTTGCCTCCCTCATTCAATAAGGGGCGCACACTTTCCTTGACTTTCTTCTTGTTGCTAACATACCTGTAGAAACCCTTCTTGTTACTCTTAACATCTCTTGCTAGCTGCAACTCCAAGTGTGATTTGGCCTTCCTGATTTCATTCCTGCATGCCTGAGCAATATTTTTATATTCCTCCCTGGTCTTTTGTCCAATCTTCCACTTCTTGTAAGCTTCTTTTTTGCATTTAAGGTCAGCAAGGATTTCACTGTTAAGCCAAGCTGATCGCCTGCCATATTTACTGTTCTTTCTATACATCGCGATGGTTTTTTTCCTGCAACCTCAATAAGGATTCTTTAAAATACAGCCAGCTCTCCTGGACTCCTTTCCCCCTCATGTTATTCTCCCAGGGGATCCTGCCCATCAGTTCCCTGAGGGAGTCAAAGTTTGCTTTTCTGAAGTCCAGGGTCCGTATTCTGCTGCTCTCCTTTCTTCCTCGTGTCAGGATCCTGAACTCAACCAATAGTTAGCTACCAATGATATGTGTCTACAACATCCTTTCATAGGATCTCGTCCTTTGCCATATGTAACTCTGTAGTCTTTGTAAAACTTCTGTGGAGCCTATCTGTTTGGGGTGCTGTAACTTTCTTGGCTAATCTTGCTGAGCTCTGTATTCTTTCTCAGACTGAAGTTTCTCCATTAGTGATTTTATTTATTTGCAATGAAGATTTCTGGTCTTTACATAGAGTATTTCTATATTCTTTGATGTTTTTATAAACATATTTAATCAGTCCACTATTCAGCAAAATAAAACCAATTTGAGTTATACGTTAGCATGTCACTACCCCAGCAGGATGAAACAGCTGAATCAGTCTTTAATCCTCTGTGATAGTGCTGTTCTTTTTATTTCTTCCCATCTAAAACTGGAATTGATTTTGTGTACTTCTGATCTGTGACTGTGAACTTCCAAACAAGCAACTATCAGGTGTTGTGACCACTCATTTCTTATAACTCTTTGGCTGTGTTTGCTTTGCAAACTTTCACTTCACATTGACTTCTCAACATGTCAATTAAATGTTTCACCCAGTCTAATATGGAACGTAGATAATTTTGAAACTGTTGTCTAATATGGAACGTAGATAATTTTGAAACTGTTGTTCATTATCTGTTAAGTATGTTCATTAAGCAATGTGTCTTGTTTAAATAAGAAACATCTTGACATTTGGTGATTAGTCTCCCAGCATAAGAATTTCCTCTTACTGAATCTTGTCATTGTAACGAGTCTGTATCCAAAAGATGGGGGATACAGTCCCCATGCTGACTAGGCGGGATTAATGAGAGCCTGTCAGCCCAGGCAGCTCCACCCCATTAAACCTGTGCAAGGTGTCAAGCCTGGAAGGAGGAGATAAAAGAAGAAAAGTCTAGCTCAGTGGGGTTGACTGAGAAAGGGAGTAGAATTCTTGAGCTAGCCCTGTGAAGGAAGGCCTGGTGAGGGCTAGATTCTAATCGGAGACTGTTTTGCAGCTGCCTAGAACGAAGGATCAGCTGGGGCTAGAACCCAACCAGAGACACATGAGAGTCAGATCCTCCTTAGGACAGGTAGGCCTGGTGCAGGACTCTCTTGTTTCTCATAAAAAGTTGAGCTCCCCTTTGTTTTGGGACTTGCAGAAAAGTCAGCTGGGGAAGAGACTCCAGAGAAGACCTAGCAACAGACCATGGTAGGAAGCAGCGCAGGGAAACAGCAAGTGGTCTGAAAAAACAGGCCTCCTCTTCTTTATACAGGGTCCCTGGGCTGGAACCTGATTAGATGAGCCTGCATTTCCCTTCTGGTCTACGAAGGTGAGGGAGTGAAGACCCTGGAGCCAAGGACTGGCAGGCCCCAAAAGCCTGAAATTGGACTGAACCCATGATATGAAGCTGCCAGACAATCGGCATGCTGACTTGGGCTTCCCTGGAAAGGGCAGGACTAAAAGTGAGTTGGCTTGAGGGCCAAGTCACAGGAAGAGGCAGACCACTGCAGGACTACAGCAGCTGTCATCAGGGGGCAGTAAAGAAGGAGGGCCCCTACACCCTGCCTAGCCACAATGGGGTGCAGTTGTGGTGAGTAGACTTTTCCACAGATGCCTTAGACAATCTTAATTATATGTATAGTTTCTCAAACATAGTCCTTTTCTTTGATTTTGTTTTTATTAAAAAAAAGGGGGCTTGTTTTTTTCCCTCAGTCTTAGCTACAGTATCAAAATGATCACTTTAAACCATCATTCAACATTTCGTTGTAAACCAAATCCCAAAGAGAAAAAAGGAAAGCTTCCTCTTTACAAATTCATCAAAAGTTTGTGATTAGGAGACTCATTATTTCTCAGGTTGAAAACTCATAATTTTTACTAGTAATTCGTATTTTATGGGTATGAGATAGGGTGCTCAGAGGGCCGGGTTGCCTAGCAGTTAGCGCACCTGACCTCCAGCCCCTTGTCTGTCTATCAGGGGCAGTAGAGCTGTCTGGTTTTTGACCCCAGGACGGGAGTGCTTAGAGCCTCCACCTGCCTCTGGGCCTTTTCCCTTACTTGGGGTGTGATGGGGGACCTGGGTCTTTCCTTTCCACAAGGCTCCAGTCCAGGGCCCTGTGGAAAGTAACACCAGCAGGCTCCTCCCTGCAGAGAGTCTAAGTCTGCCATCCTGGGCTACTTCCTAACTATGTGCTCCCTTAGTTTGGGGCATGGCCCCTATTGTTCAAACAGTCAATTGCTTAACAAAAAGTCCAAATGAGTAGGCCCTGCAGGATTTCAAAGGGGGTAGTGGTAGGACAAGGCTCTGCCTGTGGGCCTGACCCACTCTGTGATCCCCTCTCAGGCTCAACCTTCTGTCTGGATTCCCAGAGAAAGCGACATTTCTCCGGCAGCCTGTCCACCACACTGTGTCTGAGCTCCTGAGCTCCTTTCAACCCACTCCTCCAGGCAGAGCATGCTTGGCAGGCCCAGAAGAGCAGGGCTACCTGGATCCAGTATTGCCTTTTAACCCCTTCAGGCCCAGTGTGAGGTTTGTAGCTAATACAGAGCATTATCATCACATCTGTTTTGTTTTATAAGTGATCCATATACAATCATGGTTACAAACCCCACCCTTATGGTGCCCAAATGGCATTCTATTTTTGCAACCATGTTACATTTTGAGCTTCTATCCACCGTAATTAATCTGCTATTGCTTGCAGGCCTTTCTTCCCCCTCCCATTTTGATTATTATTTCTTCCCAGGTGTATTACCTTACATTTATCTATATTAAATCTCATTTCATTTTCTTCTGGCCATCTCTCAATGTTTGCCCCCTAGCTCTACTCTCCAGTGAGGACAGAGCCCTACTCAGGGCTGCTTTGCATACATGATGCGTTGCTAGAAGGGTGTTACATCTAAAAGAACTGGTGAGCTCTTCTGGAGTTCTCATTTCCTCTGTTGTAGGTCTTGATTCTGCTCATTCTGATCTGGTCATTTACTTCAGTGTGATCAAGAATGGGCATTTAAAGAGCTGGCTCATTTTCTGGATGCTGGCATTGTTCCAGATATTAAATTTTCCTAAGCCTTTGTATTGATTAAACTTCTTGTTCTTGCCTGAAACAGGCATAAACGAGAGAGTAATTTATGAGAGAGTAATGGGAGCTGCTTGAAGCGGCGCGGGCTGAGGGACGTACTGGCCGCCACTTCCAGCAGCTCCCATTGGCCCGGAGCAGCAAACCGCGGCCACTGGGAGCCACTGGGAGTTCTTATCAGCCCAGGAAGTCCCTCTCTTTTCCCAGGTTATCAGCTGCCTAATGGTAGCTGGGGCCGAGTTGAAGGTCTCTCCTGTAGCAGGCTCTGGATCCTTTTTTCCCTAGCTAGGAAATGGATGTTTCTTCTTGTGAAGGGAAATTCTATGTGGCCAAGTCAGATTCACTTGTCTGTGCGTCTCCTGCTCTTTCTGTGCCAGGCTAGCTGTTTCCTTTCTTCTCTCATGCTCTTTCTCTGGGAACAAGAATTCCTGATTCCCTCTGTCAGGAGAACTGGGACAGGTCCAGCCAGCTATCATTCCTCTTGGGCTGACTCCCACTTTCGTGCCTGGCTCTTTTCCACACCCCATAAGTTCCATGCGAACTTTTCACAAAGGGAGGGAGGAGGCCAGACATCAGGGAGTCCGTGATCCTTTGCTTGTCCTTTTTCAGTCTCTGACCTGCAGCTGAGGCCTGGCCTGACATGAGTAATTAACACATGGAGGGAGGCCTCATTTCTAGGAGGATAGAATTAGGGAGGTAAACAGATCGTTAGGCTGAAAACAGAACGTTTGTGCTAAATCAGGGGTAGGCAACCTATGGCACACGTGCCGAAGGCAGCATGCAAGCTGATTTTCAGAGGCACTCACGCTGCCCAGGTCCCGGCCACCGGTCCGGGGGGCTCTGCATTTTAATTTAATTTTAAATGAAGCTTCTTAAACATTTTAAAAACCTTATTTACTTTACATACAACAATAGTTTAGTTATATATTATAGACTTATAGAAAGAGCCCTTCTAAAAACATTAAAATGTATGACTGGCATGCGAAAGCTTAAATTAGAGTGAATAAATGTGTGATGCAATGTATAGTAAATGCAATGTCGTATATAAATGTATATACAGGAAGAGATTTTCTGTGTAGTTTTGGATGTGTGGTATGGTCTAGTCCCATCCCCTATTCTTGAGTCTGATCAACTCAGCATACCTTTGCTTTATGCCAAATAAAGGAACCTGAGTGACGAAATCTGGAGTCATACTGAATTTTTTTTGGATCCCAGAGAATTGATTGGATGAAATATTTTCCCAGAATTGGACAAGGTGTTCTGGATAAGCTGAGTAGAAAAAGGAATCCCAACATTTTTAAGTGTAGATCTGCCCTTATCCTAAGAGTCATCTGCATGAAATACATGGACCTACATCCCACCTATTTGCAGCTGTTGTATATTTGGGCAACTTTTTTATCCATGCAAATAGCAAATGTAAAGACAGGTATCATTACCTAGTCTTCCAAGACACTAAAGGCTATCATGGACTCAATCCTCCAGCCTGACTGAGCTGTGCTCTGTATAAGACCAGAGGCCATGAGGAGAGCACATTAGCTGTATATCTTTGCTAAAATACCACCTTTGGTTACTTTATGCCATCTCTGTGGTTCCCTGATCCAGGGACAAGCCTGGGGCCAGTGCACCCCCCATTGTAACTTTGAGCACCCCAAGGGCTGCTCTAGATTTTTCCTAGTCCCAAGATTCCATTTCAACAGCCAGGAAACAGCCCAAGTTCAGTGGTGCTCCAGCATGCCACTTGTCTTCAGGTCATACCCCACCACCCCTCACCCACAATGGGGGTTATGGCTGTGTTGGGTCTGAACTTTTGATGAGCTTAAACTTAACCCAGACTTGATGTCTCTGTCTGAACTTTTAATCAAAGCTCTGACCTGCGAACTACTCATGACACCCCCCCTCCCCTTAAGTAGCCATCTCCCCTTATCTCTTTTTGAATTTACATTTTAACCTGTTTTATCCTGTAGAATCTTGTTTGATTATGCATGACCATTATGATCTGTTAATCACTTTGTTTACTTCTGTGTATAAATATTGATGCTCACCCCTAATAAACTTGCCACACTTACTCTGAAGCCTTTCAAGCTAAGGATAGTGTGAGCCCGTTGATCAACGAATTGGTGTCTGGTCTCTGACAGATTGTGAGCCCCATACCAACTCCGCACGAACTCAGGTGCTGGAGAGGTGAGTGAGGACTTGCTTTTTTACCTAACAATTTGGGGGCTCGTCCGGGATTTCCTTCTGGTGCGGTGCCTCTGTCCAGTGGTCAGACCACTCATATACGAATTGGCAGGCGCCACGGGAGATTTCTCCCAGCCAATTCAATATTGAGGGGTCGTGTACTGGACAGCAGGGTAAAAGCCAGTTGGAGGGCTCCTGTCAGACACCATGGGTCAAGGGACTAGCGTGCCTCTTGAGAGTCCGTTGGGGATTGTAAATAAGTTATGGAACGAAGGGAAACTCCCAGTACAGACAGGAATGTCTAGGAGGAAGTTGTACACACTGTGTGTAAGGAATTGGACTGGGTATACCGCGGTATTGGCCAACCCGGAGATGAGGTGGCCTTCGTATGGCTCTTTCGAACAGGCTGCCTTAAGAGGAGTAAGGAGCCAGATCGAAAAAGACCATCCGGGACAGTTATGTTACTGGTTTTGTTGGGACACAGCAGCAGAGCTGTGGAAATCTTTAAAAATTATGGCAGTCAGGTATTCTCCCGAGAGTGAACACCCTCCATGTTATTTCGATGAAGGGTGTAAACCACGGCGTGTTTTGACTCGTCAGTTGGTCCCCACTGCACCTGCCCCTATTCCTCCGCAGGGGGACTCTCTCCAGGGCGCAGAGGGGAATCTGCAGGACTCCAGGTCGGAATCTCTGCAGAGGGATAAGGGGGAAATGGAAGGGCACACCTCGGGAGGAGTAATTACTAGGCAAAAGATCAAGCAGATGCAGCAGGTTGCATACCCCTCCCCTGAGGATAGCCCAGAGGCTGCCTCCGCCAAACCTTTTGTGAGTGATAAAGGTGAAAGTAGAGAAATGCCTTTACAGGTGCACGACCAACCTTTTGTGGGCAATGATGGCCAGTTACAACATACTAATATTGTGGAATATAAAGGATGGCTAGAATGGGACTTGAAAGAATGGGGACGGTTGTCAGGGTCCTTTGGGGAAAATCCCCGAAATATCACAGAACTTTTAGAAAGATTGTTTTCAAGTCATAATCCTACTTATACGGATGTAGATCAGTTGTTAAGTAGAGTTTTGATCGGAGAGGAACGTAGTAGATTGTGGATGGCAGAAAGGACATGGGGGGATAGCGATGCGGTTAATACTACTTGGATGGATAGGCGGGATCAAGCCGCTGGCTGGAATCCCCTAGACTGGAGTCAGCCAAGGCTGACTCAGCTGCGAACAGATCGAGAGCGATTGTTAGAGAGACTCAAAGAAATGGCTCGCCGCTCGCCTAATCAGGCTAAGTTCATGCAGATTCGGCATGAATCTGATGAGCTACCCAGAAAGTTCTGGTCGAGGCTATTGGAGGGGGCCCGAATGTTCACTCAGATGGATCCTGAGAGAGAAGCAGACCACCCTACTCTTATTTCGTTTTTTGTGAATCAGTCAGTGCCCCCTGTAAGGGATTATTTCTTAAAGTTTCGCCCTGGTTGGGGAGGTGAGTCAGTCACTTCAGTGTTGGACGTAGCTGATTTTGCATGGGAGAAAGAAAGGGAAAGTAGTAAAAAGAAAGAGAAAAAGGAAGAATATAAGTTGACGGCTTTAGCTTTTCACGGCGGTGTTCGAGGCAGAGGCCGTGGCCGTGGCAGAGGATTTCAGGGTGCTCGGGGAAGAGGGTCCTGGCAACCCCAGCCACCAGGAAATTGTTTTCAGTGCGGACAGCCCGGTCACTTTAAACGTGAATGCCCCTGGGGACGCCCAGAGGGTCTGGTTGCATCCGCAGATACTTATACCAGGGACGAATACACCCCTGCACCACCAGCTCAGCCCGTTCCCCAGGCCTGGATCAACTACGGGCAACAGCAGCAGCTGCAGCAAACTCAGCCTCCTCAATGACGGTACCCCGGGGGCGAAGGCAAACAATGTGATGGTCTTATTTCCTTAATGTCTTTAGCCGGCTCCTTCCTCACTTTCTCCCCTCCCAGCAAAGAGCCTCGTCTAACCTTTTCAGTCCAGGGACTGCCTGTCTCCTTCCTCATTGATACTGGAGCTACTTTCTCTCTTTTAAATCATGCCCCCTCTCCCTGGCTATCCTCTGAGGTTAAAACTGAAACTGGGGTGGAGGGCAACCCACAGTCTCTGGGACTCACTTTGCCTCTAAATGTTATTTATGCTGATAAATGTTTTTCTCACCGTTTTCTTTTTTCCCCAGCTTGTCCGATCCCTTTGATGGGCCGGGATTTACTCTGTAAGCTTGAGGCTACTTTAACCTGCACTCCTGAAGGGGTAGGATTATTGATGACAGTGTTAGGAGATTCGGCCCCAACTCAGGGTAATTGGGAAACCCCCCCCTCTCTCTCCCCTGACCTCACTGACTTGCCTTTAACCCTCTGGGGAATTTCTGACACTGATGTTGGCCTGCTCCTTTCAGCAGAGCCAGTAAGGATTCAAGTGAAGCCCTCCTTAACCCCCCCGTCAGTCCCTCAATACCCCCTGTCGTTGGAAGCCCGGGAGGGCATCCACCCCATTATCGAGGGATTCATTGCACAAAAGCTAGTCCGCCCTCAGCGCACCCCCTGTAACACCCCTATACTGCCTGTCAAAAAGCCTCCTAAAAAGGACGGAGACCCTATTCGTTGGCGCTTTGTACAGGATCTACGAGTTGTTAATCAGTATGTGGTCTCTCTTCATGCAGTAGTTCCTGATCCAGCTACTATCATCAGCCAAATCCCCTGGGATGCTGAGTGGTTCACTGTTATTGACTTAAAATCAGCCTTTTTCAGCATTCCTGTGCACCCAGACTCTCAGTATCTCTTTGGTTTCACCTGGGAGGGACAAAGTTATGTCTGGCAACGACTTCCTCAAGGCTACAGAGACAGCCCCACGATTTTCAGCCAATGCCTCCGCCACGACTTGGAAGGCTTCACCAGTCCGCAGGGATCCACGTTAGTCCTATACGTAGATGACATCCTATTAGGTAATCGCGAAGAAGCTGCCCTCCGCATCGATGGTAAGGCACTTTTATTATACCTACACACCAGAGGCCACAAGGTAGACCCTAACAAGATTCAGTGGGTCTCACAGAAGGTCCGATATCTGGGCTTCCTGTTAACCCCAGAGGGAAGACAAATGGACCCAGTCCGCATAAAGACTATCCAAAACTGCCCTCTGCCAAACACCAAGAAACAACTTCGAGGTTTCTTAGGATTAATTGGCTTCTGTCGCCCCTGGTTACCGTCCTGCGGGGAGTTAAGCAAACCGCTCCACCGACTCACTGCTAACCTTGCTCCTGACCCTTTGCACTGGTCCCCGGACACAATCCAAGCCTTTCAGTTACTCAAGGACAGTGTGGCTTCCTCCATGTCTCTCCGCCCCCCCAATTACAGCAAACCCTTTCACCTTTTTGTCCACGAGAGGGGCGGAATTGCTAGTGGCGTCCTTACCCAGCTGAGCGGGCCCCACCATTTCCCGCTTGCTTTTTACTCTCAGCAGATCGACCCTGTCGCTCAGGGAACCCCATCCTGCACCCGGACTCTGGCAGCAGCTGCCCTGCTGATCACAAAGGCAAAGAGCCTGACCCTGGGTCATTTTACCACGGTTTGGACCTCTCATGCCTTGTCAGCCCTTCTGCGTAGGGGCACAACCCAAGTCTTTTCGGCCCATCGTCAGCAACAGCTAGAGGCCGAACTCTTAGAAGACACTAACCTAATTTTTGAAAGGTGTGGGCCCCTTAATCCAGCTACCTTGCTTCCTGACCTGCCAGTCCTCCAGGATCAGCACGACTGTGTGGAAGTAGTTTATAGCATCTTACAGATAAGGGACAACCTGTTTGACGTGCCACTGGACAACCCTGATTGCATCCTCTTCTCGGACGGAAGCTCCTTCTATGTTGATGGCAAGCGTTTCACCGGTTATGCAGTCACCTCTGAATGGGACATTCAAGAGGCCGCCTCACTGCCAGGCAACTGGGGAGCCCAAGCCGCCGAACTCTATGCCCTGGCCTGAGCTTGCCAGTTGGCCGCTGGTAAGACCGTTACCATTTTTACTGATAGCAAGTATGCTTTTGGAGTTGTGCATTGTCACATCCGCCTCTGGAAGTTTCGAGGTTTCCAGACAGCTGCCGGTAAACCCATTCAGCACCTCCCCCTCATCCACAAGCTTTTGGACGCCCTCCAAGAACCCTCGGTCCTGGCTGTAGTTCATTGCCGGGCCCATACTACAGATGATAGCCCCGTCACCCGTGGGAATGCCCTGGCTGACGCCTCCGCCAAGACGGCTGCCGTCTTACCCTTAGCCATGCCCATGTTGGCTATTGCAGCCTCCTCCTTTACTCCACCGTACCCCGTACCAGTACCCGCTGCTGAACTACAGTCGTGGGAGAGCCTCGGAGCCACTCTGGTCAAAGGGACCTGGCTTATGCCGGATGGCCGAGCCTGCCTCCCTCGCTCCACATACCCCGTGGCAGTTCGCTGGCACCATGATAAGGGGGGTCACTACGGCACGCACGCCCTTGTGGACACCATCGCTCGCTTTTGGTATGCTCCAGGCATTCAACCCTACTGCCTGTCAATAGTGAAAGCATGCAGCACATGTCAGCGTAATGGACCTGCTCCGCCTCTTAAAAAAATTAAGGGTGGAAGACCTCCGCCTGCTGCTCCATTTCAACATCTTCAAATTGACTTTGCAGATATGCCAAAGGCTTTTGGGAAAAAGCACCTCCTTGTTTTGGTTTGCCCTCTGACTTCCTGGGTCGAAGCTTTTCCTACTGCTAATTGTACTGCTGCCACAGTGGCGAAGATTCTCCTTAGAGACATTGTACCCCGTTTTGGCATCCCTCTCGTGCTTGACTCAGATCGCGGACCTCACTTTACTGGTCATGTCCTTGGCCGTTTAGAACAAGGACTGGGCATTTCACACTCCTTTCATACACCCTACCACCCTCAGTCTAGCGGGAAAGTTGAGCGTATGAATAGGGAGCTTAAGTTTACATTGGCTAAATACTGTCAGGAATCAGGATTAAAGTGGCCTCAGGTACTTCCCTTGGTCCTGTTTCACCTTCATACTCGCCCAACCCGTGTATTGGGATTATCCCCCTTTGAACTGCTCTATGGACACCCCCCTTTCAAAGGCGGGGCGCTACCACGTGCTGATGTTTCACTATTGGGAGGGGATCATATGACCGCGTGCCAGTTTCTCTCCCTACAGGCTCACCTCCGTACCCTTTGGAAAGCCTCGCAGTTTTCCCAGACCGTGCCGCTGGAAGAACAGATCCACCCGTTCCAACCAGGGGACTTCGTCTGGGCCAAAAAGTTCGTTCGTGGCGACACCCTCCAGCCGAGGTTTACTGGACCCCACCAGGTTCTTTTAACAACCCAGACTGCAGTGTTCCTGGAAGGACGCAAATCCTGGATCCACCACTCCCACGTCAAGCCAGCCGTAGTGGACCACAGTGACGGACCAGCAGCTCTTGCCACCACTGAGGACACTGCCTCCGACCAGTGGACCAGCTTACCTCTTTCAGACATCAGACTTAAATTGACTCGGAAAAAATGAGAGGACCTTTTATTCTGACAACTGTATGTTTTTTATTATGCCTTTTTAGTTTATTTTCTGCTTATGAAGATAATGCTTTTATTAGATATTCCCACGAGGTTAAAACTCGTATTTTAGGAAATAGAAGTAATTGCTGGGTATGTACTCAATTTCCAGTAAATGCAGAACAGGGACTCCCCTTCACACCCATTCCCCTGACCACTGCTAATATGACTTGGATGCCACCGGCTAGAGTAAAAGATCCAGTCCAACACAATCTTACATGGGACAAAACAGGAGTGCCAATTAACAGATATCTCAGGGTAACCAATCAGACAGGATCACTGTGTTTTGTTAAAGAAAAGGGGTCAACTTTTGTGGGAACAAGTAAATGCAACATGTATTTTAATGGCACCGCCTTTAGTAAAAATCTTGGCTTCAAGCCTTGCGCATCCCACTTATCCCATATGTGGATCCCTCACCCCGATCCAACTTTTTCATGGGTGGGCAGGCCTTCAGAGCCAGCTTTTAAGAAGCCCTGCTCAGATCACGAGGGTGTCCAACTAATTGCTAAGGGACATACGATTGCCTTCTACAACTGCTCAAGCAGTACTACACTGCCCTTTGAAAACACCACTACCAAATTGTGCCTCTGCAGTTCGCACAACGACCCCTCTGCATTACCAGGGGAACAGTGGTCTAACGGGTGGTGGGTTACCTCCTACTTTGAGAAATGGAATACCCGAAACGCATTGTATGGAACATACTGGGTGTGCGGGCCCAAAGCTTATTACTTTCTCTCCCCTGATTGGGCAGGGTCATGTTATTTGGCATGGCTAACACCGCCTTCTCGCATCTCCCTCACTCCCCCTCATTTTCCCCACGTTCGTAACATCCGTGAAACCTTCAGAGATATTAATATCCGTGATGGTTTGTCATGGCAGCGGTGGGCTGGTCTCATTAGCTTGAGGGGTGGTGTCATCCGTCTACAGGGACTACTAGAATCTTTAACCAATGAAACTGCGACCCTATTTGAGAATCAGGCCGGGGAAATGTCCCAGCTGCGCCAGTTAGCTTTGCAAAACCGAATGGCTTTAAACATAATGTTAGCAGCCCAGGGAGGAACTTGCGCCCTCATAAATGAAGAATGCTGTGTTTTTGTAAATGACACCTACTCTGACACTTTTCAATGTACCAAACATCTAAGGGAAATAGCTAAGAACTACTCCTCTGGCCAGCCACCTTATGATTGGTGGGGAGCCTTATGGAATTGGCTGCCTGGATTTGGGTGGGTTAAAAAACTCTTGGTGGGTATTGTTGGGGCCATAGTAATCCTTATAATACTGTGTTGCTGTATTCAGTGTGTCCCCTCCCTCATAGACTCATATAAGTCAGTTTATTCTTTTCCTACTTCAGCCAAGGGCCTTACTCTCTTCGAGTTGGCCCAGGCTGAAATTGCCAAGCGGCCCTTGGCTCCTTAAAATGGGGTGTAGCTTTTGGTAAATAGTTATCCCAAAGCTACAAATGGAGGAATGTTGGGTCTGAACTTTTGATGAGCTTAAACTTAACCCAGACTTGATGTCTCTGTCTGAACTTTTAATCAAAGCTCTGACCTGCGAACTACTCATGACACCCCCCCTCCCCTTAAGTAGCCATCTCCCCTTATCTCTTTTTGAATTTACATTTTAACCTGTTTTATCCTGTAGAATCTTGTTTGATTATGCATGACCATTATGATCTGTTAATCACTTTGTTTACTTCTGTGTATAAATATTGATGCTCACCCCTAATAAACTTGCCACACTTACTCTGAAGCCTTTCAAGCTAAGGATAGTGTGAGCCCGTTGATCAACGAATTGGTGTCTGGTCTCTGACTGATTGTGAGCCCCATACCAACTCCGCACGAACTCGGGTGCTGGAGAGGTGAGTGAGGACTTGCTTTTTTACCTAACAGCTGGTTCTTTTCAACTTAGGATTTTCCTCTACATTGGGGAAATCCAGGTAGCCAGCTTTATGCACCAGTCCCTATGCAACACCAGAGTAGCATAGAAGGGCCACTAACAGGACTGAAGATTTTTTTTTGTTTCTTTAAGTCAAAGCTCTGCATTGGGGGGTGATGTTGAAGTGGGCCTGCAGTGCTTAGCAAGCACAATGCCTCCAGTAGCTCTAGGGATGACACTGGCTGCTGCACCCTTTAAAAAGTTGTAGTATCGCCACTATCACATAGTCCCAACTATGCTAGCTGAGTTGCAAGAGAGACTGTAGCCCCAAACTAGTAATGTTCCTTTTGGAAGAAAAAGTGCCATTCTATGCCAGAAAAAATTTGCCCTTAATATTTATAATCTACTGCTATTGGATGTTTTTTTTAATTAAAACTCTCAGGAAATCAAACATATATTGCCTACAAATATTTACAATGTTTTCATGGTTAATGTTGCTTTTTTTGTGTGTCTCCTTTTAAAAGCATTTTGCTAAGTGATTGACTTTAAAAGTCAGATTTTTACTCAGGAATGCACAAATTTTCCTGGCAGATACAGTGGAAAAAAAAAACCCTAATAGAAGATACTATCAAAAAGATTTTTAAAAATATGCAAAATATCAAAACGTCACTTTTCTTGCCTCCTTTCTCTGTGTTTCTGTATTTTAGCAGTGTTAGTTTTTAAATCTATGTTGCTGCTATTGTGAGTATAGTCTGCCATACACTGGGTAAAAAAATGGGTAGAGAGCATTATGAAGTTTACAATGATTGCTCACATCTTCAGGGAACCAGATCCTTCCCTGTGATATTAAACAACTTACAAAACACCAGCAACAATCATTCCAGTCTCAGGAAGTTATTAATTTTCATCATTTTCATAATTTCACAGGTGTCAAATCTTAATCTATTATGCCTACACATATTATGTAGCATAGCTCTGCACTAATTTGCCACAGGCTAATTATTGCTGGTTCACTACATTCTAATAAAATCTCTATCTCTTCTGTCTATCAAACAGTTGTGAAATAATGGAGTGAAGCTGCCAACCGGACTACTTGAACACCCTTCAAAATAATATAGAGAAGATACTGTGTTGCCCTCCCTCTGAGAGGTCATGATGAACATTGTCCCTGATACAGACTTTTTGTTCCACTTCCTCTGTTTACCAACGTACTAACTTTTGCCACTAAGCACTATACTTTGCATAAACATTAAACTTAACACTCTTTCCAAATAAGTATAGACTGTTATTGGATGTCTTAATCAGTTTCCTGAGAAGGCCATGGTTATGCAGTCAGCCCCTTTGTAATTACCACACACACACATTATCTATATTGTATTAAGGGTCACATTTCAGACATTAAACAGTGCTTGTCTCTAGGAAGGCAGAAAGATGGCCTTGTGATTAATGTACTGGAACTGGCAGACAGAAGATCTGGGTTCTAATCTCAGCTGCACAAGTCACTTAACCTCTCTGTAGGATGACTAGACAGCAAGTGTGAAAAATCAGGATGGGGGTGGGGGTAATAGGAGCCTATATAAGAAAAAGACCCAAAAATCAGGACTATCCCTATAAAATCAGGACATCTGGTCACCCTACCTCTCTGTGCTGCAAATTCTTATCTATGAAACAAGGATAACATTACTTACCTACCTCCCAGAGGGGTTGTGAGGATTTTTTTGCTACTGCTTTTTAAATGCTTTGATATCCTTGAATAGAAAACAAATTCAGCATTGAAAAAAGGATAAAGTATGTGTACAGAAACCATTCCGGAAGTGGCACCCCAGGTGTATGCAGATGAGGTTGTGCTTGTGGGAGACAGGAGAACCGGAACTTCAGTAGAAGTGGGAGGGAGGCACATGGCCCCACCCCAGCTCCTCCTCTTACCCCTAGGCCCCACCCCCTCTGTGGCCTCACCCCCTGCTCCTCTTCTTCTCCCATGGCTCCGCCCCGGCCAAGCCAGAAGCTGGAGTGGGGCTGTGGTAAGAGCCACCCAGGTAACCTGGGCTGCTGTGGAGAGCCCTGGACCCTCCATCTGCAGATGGAGGATCTGAGGCTTCCCACAGTGGCCCAGGCTCCTTGGGCAGCTCTTATCATGGCCCAGCTCTGACTTCGAGCCTGGCCAGGAGGTGGGACTTTGGGGGGAACAGGAGGAGCAGGGGGTGGAGCCACAAAGGGAACAAAGATGAGCAAGGGGCAGAGCCCTGTGGTGACGGAAGGCCTAAGGCCCACCTCAGTCCCCAACCAAGAAGAGGCTGGCACAACCTCTGAGTCTCAGGCAGGCATGGAGCAGTGCCACAGGTGCTGCACTTCAGAGTGGGGGAGCTGATTGCCTTATCAGCTCCCTCACCACGAAGCACAGCCCCATTCCTGCCCTCCACACCTGCCCGAGGCTTGCAGTTTTTGGGGGGCCACATGACCCCCTGCTCTCCAAACTACACCCATGTTAAAAAGTGGGTGGGCATGGCTTGCCCACTTTTAAAAGTGGGGGGGGGGGGCAGAGCCCACCTGGCCCTTCAGTTCCAGCGCCCCTGGTGTGGGAGAGAAAAGAGGAAGTGAAAGAAGATTTAGAGAGGTGGAGTGTGTACTTGAAATAAATGGTATGAAAATCAGCAGAAATAAAGCAGATGGTCTGTTTAGATTCGATGATACCTGGTAGGAAGACAAGCCACTATCAAAGGTACAGAAGTTCAAGCAGAATGACCTGCGATAAGAGAATGCCTATCAAATTAAAAAGTAAGATCTACAAGACAGTAATTAGGCCTGCACTCTTGTAGGCTCTGAACGCTGGGCACTGAGGAAGAGACAGGAGCTGATCTTGAACACTGTGGAAATAAAAATGTTAAGATGGAAGTTTGGAGTTATATTAGGATTGCCCACCTCCTCCCCTGCAGCCTAGCTCCTGCTCTGCCTGTTTCCCCAGGCTCCAGCCCCTGTCCCACCTCTTCCACCCAAGGCCCTGCCCCTGTACCACCTCTTCCCCCCAGGCCTACTGCCTGCTCTGCCTTTTCCCCCCCAAGCCTCTGCCCCCTACTCCACTTCTTCCCCCCAAAGCTCTGTCCCCCACTAGGGTGACCAGATCACTGACATGAAATATCGGGACACGGGGGGGGGGGAGGGATACGAGGGAGGGTGGAGCAAAAAAACCACACACACACACACACACACAAAAAAAGTAAAACAAAAAAAACCGTTTTGCAGGTGTCAGGGGAATTAGCAGGCCCCGGGCACATGCGGCGCATCCTGCCACCCCGCGGAGAAGGAGCCACTGGAGCACAGCTGAGCGGGAGAGGCGCGGGGCTCCGGACCCCGGCAGAGGCAGGGGAGAGCAGCTCAAGGCCGCGCAAGTGGCCACGTAAAGTTTATCGGCTGTGGGGGGGACCCCGGCCGGCTCCTCGCCCTGCCCTGTAGGGGGGTAGCGTCCCCGCCCCGCGCCAGCATGTCTCGCCGGCTGCTGCAGGCCAGGTAAGGAACCGAGTCCCCCCTCCCCACTCGTCCTGGCTCCTCAACTGAGCGGCATTCCTCCTTCCTCCCAGGCTTGCAGCTGTAATGCTGGCGCAAGCCTGGAGGGAGGGGGTGGTGGCCGGCTTCCAGTTCCTGGAGCAGGAAGCACCGGGCGGGAAGGCAAGGGGGCTGCTCCCCCCAGGAGGGAGACGGGGGGGGGGGCTCAGCTGAGGAGCCAGGACGAGGTGGGGGGACTCGGCTCCTTACCACCCCCCTACAGGGGCAAGGACCAGCCGGGGTCCACCCCAAGCCGATAAACTTTACATGGCCAGTCGTGCGGCCCCGAGCCGCTCTCCCCCGCCGCTGCCGGGGTCCGGAGCCCCCCCATCTCCCTCCTGGGGGAGCAACCCCCTTGCCCACCCGGTGCACGTACTCACCAGCTCCGGGAACTGGAAGCCAGCCACTACCCCCTCCCTCCCAGGCTTGCTGCCATTACAGCGGCAAGCCTGGGAGGGAGGAGAAATGCCACCTGCTTGGGGAAGAGGCAGGGCCAGGGCGGGGATTTGGGGAGGGAGTCAATGGGGGAAGGAGGGGGTGGAGTCGGGGTGAGGGTGGGGCGAGATCCCTTCCGGGAGGGCAAAATTGCTTGTTTGTCCAGTGTCCCGACCGCACATCGGTCGGGACGCAGGACAAACAAGCAAATATCGGGACAGTCCTGATAAAATCGGGACATCTGGTCACCCTATCCCCCACTCATCCTCTCCCTCCTTCCCCCCATTGCTCTCTGCTCTCCCCCCTGCCCCTTCTTCCTCGTTCAATCCTCTCCACCTCCCTCCCTCCCTGCCCTCAGCTGGGCTCCCTCTGCTCTGGGGCTGGGACAGGAGCTGCAGTCTGATGCAGAGCCTTCCTGCCTGCCTATAGATAGGAGGCGACGCCAGCTGAGCAGGGGCTGGTGCAGGTTGATGACCCGGCACCTCCCCCGCCCGCAGTAACCAGACTTTTGGTGTCCAGTCAGTACATCTGACTGAACACTGCACCAGACACCTGGCAACTCTAAGTTACAAGACTGGACCATGTTTGGAACAAATTAATTAAAGGAACTGTGATGGTGATACCAATTATAGAAAAGCTGAGGCTTATATGGCCTGGGCATGTAACAAGAAGATTAGAATAATATATAGGAAACAGGGTGTTACCCTCCACCTCTAAGTTTAAGAGAAGAGTTTTGGGAGATCCAAAACTACATAGATTCGTAGACTTAAAGGCCAGAAGGGACCATCAAGATAATCTAGTCTGACCTCCTGTGCATTTCAGGCCATAGAACTTCACCCACCCACTCCTGAAATAGACACCTAACCTCTGGCTGAGTTACCAAAGTCCTCAAATAATGATTTAAAGACTTAAAGTTACAGAGAATTCACCATTGACCCTGGTTTAAACCTGCAAGTGACCCATGCCCCAAGCTGCAAAGGAAGGCGAAAAACCTCCAGGGTCTCTGCCAATCTGACCCAGGGGAAAATTCCTTCCCGACACTAAATATGATGATTAGTTAAGCTCTGAACATGTGGACAAAACCACCAGCCAGACACCTGGGAAATAATTCTCTGTACTAACTCAGAGCCCTCCCCATCTAGTATCCCATCACTATCTATTGGAGATATTTGCTGCTAGCAGTTGCAAATTGGCTACATGCCATTGTAGGTAGTCTCCTCAGAGTATCCCCTCCATAAACTTATCAAGCTCAGTCTTGAAGCCAGTTAGGTTTTTTTCCCCCACTGCTCCCTTTGGAAGGCTGTTTCAGAACTTCACTTCTCTGGTGGTTAGAAACCTTTGTCTAATTTCAAGCCTAAACTTGTTGCTGGCCAGTGTATATCCATTTGTTCTTGTGTCCACATTGTTGCTTAACTTAAATAACTCCTCTCCCTTCCTTGTATTTATCCCTCTGATGCATTTATAGATACTAATCATATCTCCCCTCAACCTTCATTTGGTTTTGGATGGATGGATGTCATACAAAAGGATTTGATTAGCTGTGGAGTTTCCAAGGAACTGCTTCAAGACAGACTGGAATGGAAGAGAAGGACTCGAAGAGCTAATCCCATATTGATGAGACTAAGGCTAGAAGAAGACGATGATGTTTGTAATACATGTCTGTTATAAGGTTAAAGAGGAGTCAACACAGATAAGAACTAGGTGAAAGGAAATCCTGTAGTTGGTGTACTATGCCACTGACTCCCCATTTCCCTGCCCCTTGTATAGTCATTTAAACTTAATCATAGAGTCATAGAATCGTAGGCCTGGAAGGGACCTCAAGAGCTAATCTAGTCCAGTCCCCTGCATTCATGGCAGGACCTGTGCAAAGCTGGTGCAAAATGCTATCATTTTTTCTAGTAGCATGTTATGCCCACTTTGCCTTGATTCGAATGACTACACATGATACAAGGCAGTGGATAATAAAGCCTGTGATATTCATGAATGATTTTCTTGGACAGTTCAATTCCCCAGTTCCTAGCTTTTGGGAGTGTTTGGTTTCCCAAAGCCCAGATTCTGTATCAACTCATCATTGTATGCAATCGCCTTTAAGTGGTCCCATAAACTTGAGGGTTCAAGTTGACAAATACAGATATATACACATAAATGAATAATAATGACATCAGTGGTTCCTACAGGCCACTGGCCTAGCCACTGGCATTTGCCATAGATAACATGGTTGAAGTAGGTCTTGAGGAGACATCTGAAGGACAGAGTAGTGGCATAGTTCAGTGAGAGCATTCTGTGTGTGAAGGGTGGCCTATTGGGAAGCATGGCCATGCTTATGATAAAAGCACAGGCTTGGGAGATGGAACATCATTGGTTGAGAGTGGAGATGACAGATGCTGACACAATAAGATACAAGAATGGATAAGCAGGAAAGGGCTAAATTGTGAAGGGCCTTAAAGGTAAGGACAAGAAGCTTGTAGAAAAAGGGGACTCCAGGAAGAGATTCAATGGGAGGGAATGTGGGAGGGAGAGAATGATATAGTCACAATAGGCCAGGAAGATAATCTTAGCAGCAGTGTTTTAAATGGACTTGAGGGAGTCAGGTGGGTAAGGTAGGGCAGAGAAGAGAAGCCTACAAGTAGACAGGGTGGAAGATGATAAAGGCCTGGATGAGAGTTATGGTGGTGTGGACAGAGATAAAATAGTAGATCATAGAGATGTTATGGAGGAAAATGGCATAAGATTTGGTGCAGTCGGGATGTGCAGGTTAAGAGAGACGGAGGAGCCAAAGATGACTCCCAGGTTATGGGCCGGAGTGACTGGGAAGGATTGTGTGCCTTCACGGCATGATGTTGCAGTTCCTAAACAGAGAGGCTCTGTGTAGAGCCTTGTAGGACAAGGACCCAGATGTGGATGTTCTCCTAAACACTGCATTACTTCTCAGACTGCAGGTAGAAGCTTTTAATTCAAGGAGATTCACAGCTGCAAACTCTTATGTGTTTGTGAAAAAGATGTGATTACAAGCTAATATCCTTTAATATTAGTTCATTTGTAACTATAAGAGTTACTAATTTTTACAGATTTCCTAAGTGTCATGAAAGACATCTTAAATTTTCAGTGCAAAATCTTGAAATCTGAACCTCGGGGTGGGTCAAAATCAAATCCCTACATCTGCATGCCCATGGGAGAGGAGTATTTTAGATTCAGAGCCCCGGTGTGAAGCTCAACTCTGCAACTTTGCTTCTTCCACAAACTTACTTGTAACTACAGTTAACAATGCTTAAGAGATGGGTTTGATTACAAATATACAGTATCAGAATTGAAAACTAGGCTACATTTGCCTATTTCAGCAGTAGCTTGAACAAGGAAGCCATTGTCACTTTTAAAAGTTATATTGAATTAATGGAACTGCTTACATGCGATCTTGTCTCCTTCAGTGCCATCCAGTGGAATTAATGTGAAATATCACAATCACACAGAAGATAGAAAGAAATACTGTAGTATGCAAAACAACCCTTTATCTTCAGGATGTGCTGTTCATGGCAGGTAAATTGCAGGTTGTCAGGGCTATTGGTATAACACTGAAAAACAGAACCATGATTTTCTATAACAATAAATCAAATTACACCTGACATCTTTGCCTGGAGTCTCAATAAAACTCTCTATAGCATTTCTATAGCTATTTGTGTCCATAAAATATGTGGCACATACAAAATTAATGATGGTGCAGTGGTATAAAGATTTAATAGCATCCATTTGTGTAATGCAGCCATCCCCAGCTCTTGCCAACAAAATATTAGTTATTTTTCTCTCCCTCTATGGTCTGGGCAGTTTGACTTAAGGAACTAAGGAGTCCAGATTTACAGGTACTCTTAACCTCATACACTACATGTATGAAGAGAATACAAGAAGGTATGGTGTTGTATTACTGTGACAACCAGGGTCCACACAACCCATGGGGAGAACTTGGAGTCTAAACCCTGAAGTATAAGAAACTGAATCAATAGATTGTATACAATATTATTGTACTATTAAAATGTATCGAGTAAGGTATCATACAAAAACTGGTAACACACTGGTCGTGAAAATCATTGAGTAATGTAGTAACTCCTCGCTTAACGTTGTAGTTATGTTCCTGAAAAATGCTACTTTAAGCGAAACGATATTAAGTGAATCCAATTTCCCCATAAGAATTAATCTAAATAGGGCAGGTTAGGTTCCAGGGAAATGTTTTTCGACAGACAAAAGACATTATATACATATACATTATAAGTTTTAAATAATTTTAAACAAACAATTTAATACTGTACTCACCAATGATGATTGTGAAGCCTGGTTGAGACAGGGGCACAGCGGGGTTAGGGTGTGCATGCTTGTCTTGCTCTGCCCACCCAGTGCTCCTGCAGGGGAGCAGGGTGGGGGTGTGGGGGCTTGCCCCATTCCACCTGCTTGGCACTCCTGTCAGGGAGCAGGGTCAGGGGCTTGCCAGCTCCCCAGCTGGAATGCCGGGTGGGCGGAACGGGGCAAGCCCCCACACCCCGACCCTGCTCCCCATCTGGAACACCGGGCAGGAAGAATGGGGCAAGCGCCCGCCCCAACCCCACTCCCTGGCAGGAGTGCTGGGCAGGCATGCAGAACAGGGCGAGCCAAACGACCTTATAACAGAACATTGCACGAATTTAAATGAGTATGTTCTCTAATAGATCAGCAACCTAATAATGAAACAATGTTAACCAGGACGACTTTAAGTGAGGAGTTACTGTATGTATGGGTTGTGAACAAAGAGTTATATATGTGTCTTGCAAATATGTTCTTAAAATGTGTTTGAGAGGCCATGCATACATGAAGTCTGCCCCAGACAAAGGAAAGTGGATTCCTCTGTCTGACTGGCTTGATTACAGGCAGAGGCTAATGAAAGTACATGTACATGTAAGCTAAACAAAACAATCAAGTTAACAAGTAACAGAGGAAGGAGCTTAGTGAGCTCACATCAGAGGTCAGAGTCTGCACCCCAGGAAGTCTTCCTGGCTCTTGAGGCAGAGACAACAGGCTTTGGTAACATAAGAAGAGCAAAAAGACGTTTTAGTTATCCATCACTTAAGGGACGTTGGATACAGCAC
Source organism: Chrysemys picta bellii (assembly GCF_011386835.1). NCBI lineage: Eukaryota > Metazoa > Chordata > Testudines > Emydidae > Chrysemys > Chrysemys picta. The sequence goes on from NC_088795.1 coordinate 80,923,347, forward strand.
TCCCTGAGCCTGTGAAAGTTGGATCCTCTTACCTGTAAAGTTAGACTGCAGATAACTTTCTGTAAGTAAGAAAACTGCTTAAGCAAAGATTGCAACTTGCTAAAATTAAGTTTTAGACACTAGAAAACCTGCTTAATTTTCATTTGTAAGTATCATAAGTATCATTTAAGTGATAATTTTCTCTTGTTTATTATCACTTAAATCTCTGGTCTTTGTTAACATACTTACCAGTATTCTTGTTTTATTACAAAACCTTCTGAGTGCTGTGTATCAAGCTGAAGTGTGAGTCTTCAGTTAGCCAATAGGCTGGTGTATACACAGTCTCTTTGGATGCAGCAGCGAATAATTTCTGAGACTGTCACAGTGAGAGGGACTGGACACTGCAGTCCAGATGTCTCTCGGGAACTAGGGTTAACGGTATGTTACCGGCAGTGCAAAATTTAGCCTGGCAGAGTCTCAAGGAGTTTGTTGGTGAAGCAGACAGGCTGGTGTGGCAGGGAGGTGATGCACTCTAATTATCAGCAAAACTCTCACCTGCTGAAGCAAAGGTGTGACAGGGATGTATGTCTACACTGCAATAAAGAAACCTGCTGCACCAAGTCTCAGAGCTCAGGTTAATTGACTTGGTCTTACAGGGCTTGGGCTCTAGGACTAAAAGTTGCAGTGTAGACGTTTGGGCTCAAGCTGGAGCCTGGGCTCTGAGACTCTCCCCCCCACCGGGGTTTCACAGCCTGGGCTCCAGCCCAAACCCAAATACCTACACTGCAATTTTTAGCCCCACAGTCCAAGCCCTGTAAGCCCGAGTCAGCTGACTTGAGCCAGCCACGGCCATACCGTGGGTCTTTTATTGAGGTGTACGCATACCTACAGTGGTTTACAGTTTTGGGTATGATGAGTAGACCATCATTCCTTGTTCCAATTTTGTCAGAGAGAACCTTCTTCCCCTTGATCTTGGGTTGGGTTACAGTGATCTCATTCTCTCCATTTTAATATTTGCATAAGGAATCTTTGGGCCTTATCATCTATTTCTTGGACTCTGGCTCTGGTGTACAGCTGTCATATGAAACCCTAACGTTCTATCTGTAAACCCTTGAAAGGTGACCTGCAAGAAAAAAAATTGGGCTTGATCTCTTTTTTGTTTCTTTATGATATACAAAGACTTCTATAGAAAAAATGTAGGCTCTTATATAAAAAGTATCTTCTCCTTAATTTATTACCATACAGATTCAGGTCTTGTCGACTCTAAAAGATGTTATGGCCCTAAACTCTTTGTTTACTTTTGCTAACTCTATTAACTCAAATGCCAAATGAACATTGGGAAGAATGGATGTCTTTGTAGATTTAGCTCCCTTTCCCCAACTCACTGGGGAGTAGTACTCTGCAAGGCTCTGTCCAAATAAGTGGATTGGCAAAATGAGACTGCTCACAATAGACGGTGCAATGTTCAGAATATGATTATGCTGCCACTTGGTTCCACTGGACTCCATTAGCTTGGCTTCCCTTTGGTAGGACTTCAATAAGCCCATGAGCTCAACTAGGCTCCTTGGGGTTGGCTTTGCCTTAATTGGTGAAAAACAAAAGTTGGGGAATTTCCCAAACACCCCTCACTTCAGGCACCAAAATGAGAACTTAATCACAGTAAATGGGGCAGCTCCATAGCCTCCTTCTCCTAGTAACTTGGCATGTGAGTTCACACCTCTTTGAGATGGATGGGTACTTCACACCTCTCAAAACTATTGTTCCAGACTTTTTAATGTTTTTTTCATAACCATAATGGCTACAGACTTGCTTTCAAAAACAAAAACCAAAATCTGAGCTTCTGAAGGACAAGTGCTGGTGCAGTAATGGTCATCTTTGCCATCATTCTTCATATCTGTAAGTTTCTCCATCAGCAGAGACTTAAGAAAAATGTTCTACTTCAGAGAATTCCACAAAGAACTGCCTTTTTTCAAAATGGCCACTATCTCCTATTATTCTCCATGATATAGAGGCCACAGTTTGTCCTTAGTAAAGATGGCCACTGCTTCCATTTACCTGCTCCTTCCAGTGTCCGTCCCCCCCCACCCCCAACCTCGGACTCTTGACAGCATAGGGAGCCATCATCTTTCCTGAGGGCAGCTTGATTTCACTCCCATTGTAAACAATGGAAGACTGGTCATTTTGAAAGAGGGCATTTTAACTAAGGGTCGTCTGTAGCTTCAGTCTCATTGAGAATGCATTTTTGGTATGTAATTTCCTAGGTTTTTCAAAAAGAGCAAACTGGGGAAGAAAAGAAAAGAAAAGAAAAGAAAAGAAAAGAAAAGAAAAGAAAAGAAAAGCCATCATGTGGCATCATATTGATACCTATACAGGTCATCAGTAGGGTTGGAACTTTAGATCCACCTCATGGATCTCTGCCACTTGAGCTAGTGCAATAACTGATAGCAATAGTAGGTTGTCATATCTATGTGTTCCAGCACCAGAGGGAGATAAGACACATTTTGCAAGTGATTTTCACAGATACCTACTGATGGTAGAGGAATGATGAGTCTTGGCAAGTTTAGGTTCCATTCCATGCTCTGGAGGGGATTGTTCTCTAATGGGCATAGACTCTTCTTCCCATTTCCCCCAAACTTGACACCTTCTACCCTCTCCACAACTGGCTCCTCATCCCAGACCCAGTCACAATCTCCTTGCTAATGCAGTACCAGCCATCACTCCTCAGGCTTCTCATCTTAGTCCCAGATTCCTTGCCCAGCCAGTCCCAGTTCCCCAGTCCCAGCTTCTCATTTGACTTGTCTTGCCTCTCCTCCACTCATTGGCTCCCAGTACCAGTCTCTCTCCCCAAGCTCCTCATACAATCCCAGTCTTCCCTCGCTGACTCCTTGTCCCAGTGCCTTTGCCCAGCCAGTTCTCCCCCTACATCCCACCTCATTGGCAGATCTGGCTCTCCTCCTCCTGTTTCATTCATCCCTCCCCTGATGCAGGGCTGGTGTAAGGATATTTTTCACCCTAGGCGAAACTTCCTCCTTGCGCCCCCTCTCCCCTTCCCCTTCCCTCCCTCCCAGAGCATCGCTTATTATAAACTTTCAAAAATGCATACTGTAGTGTAAAAAAAAAATTTTGGACACCGCTTTTTGGGGCCCCCCAAATCTTGGCTCCTTAGGCGGCCGCCTAGTTCACCTAGTGGTTACACCGGCCCTGCCCTGATGGCTTGTCCAGCCAGCCCCAGTATCCACTCTTCCTGCCAGCTCTTCATTCACTGTGTTCTCCTCCCTCAGTGGACTGGTTGCCAGTCGAACCTGCCCCCACGCATTTCCTTCACCAGCTGCCAGTCCCAGCCTCCCCTGGCTCACAGTTTCCTTGCTCAGTCAGTTCCAGTTCTCTCCTGCCAGCTCTTCATCCAATCTGTCTCCCTAGTCCCACTCCCACATTGGCTCCAATTCCCAATCTTCTCATTCAATCTCAGTTTCTCTCCTACCCCCCTCTCCCACTCCCTGCCGGCTTCTTCTCACATTCTCTTTGCTCAGCCAGTCCCAGTTCTCCCCCCACACCTCAGCTCCTTGGCAGATCTGTCTCTCCTCTTCCTTTGCCCCTGTTCCCCCCACCTCAGCAACATTAGTTCCTAGCTCCAGTCTCCTTGTCCAGTCAGTCCATCTTCCCCTCCCCTCATGCAATTTCAGTATTCTCCCTGTGACCCAGGGACTTCTTGATGCCAGCTGGCAGTGGGCATAAGAGATGCATAAGGGTTACAGGAATCCCACTCATAATTACATTCTAGTTCACCAAAAAGTGTCATATGAGATCTCTAATAAAAGCCTGAGTCACACTGGTCATCAATATCATTGCAAAATGCATGTACAGATGTTATCTAAGGAGATATGTACATACCCTGAAAATTATGTTCTGACGTCTATGTCCAGGGTCTGATCACCAGCAAAGGTGAAAAACAAGTTTTCTTTCAGACAAGAGATGTTTCTGCCATCTAACTGTTTATATGTAAACTGAGTATTTCCTGGTTCACAATGGGCCTCCAGTCTTAGCCGAATGCTAATGAAGAATTGTGAAAACTTCAGAGAGTGGATAACTAACAGGAAGAGGTAAACAGCAGGGAGCGATACCCTGTCTTGAGATGCACATCAAAGGTTTGTTCTGGTATATTTATGGGCCAAAGACTTCAGCTAGGAAGTAATTGGACAGCGAGTTTGCTTCATGAAAGAAGGATCTCAGCCAGGCTTGGTTGAAAATGCTGGAGAGAACTTTGGAAGAGAGAAGCTTCTTTAGACAGGAGGATAACTTGTTATTTAAATTGAGCCTCTAGAAAGCAGGTTATGATTTTGTGTTTTATGTAACCTTTTGTTTCCAATATTCTCACTCACCGTCACTTCAGTGTCTGTTCTTTGATAATAAACTTATTCTTGTTTTCACTATAAATAATCTAAGTACTGTGGTGTTAAGCAAAGTGGTGATCTGAGTTGAGGCATACAAACTGGTGTGTATTGTTCCTTTGGGACTAGTGGATCTAAGAGTTCTGTGAGTGCTCAGTGGAGCAGGGACTGAGCACTGGGACATTTGGAGGCCTCAGGGGTTGGCATGTACCTGTTGCTTACCTGTACAGAGTGAGGCCTGTGGAGGCCTGGAAGGAAGTGCTTGTGTTACCAAAGATAAGTGGTTTCAGGGAGCTGATCCACAGCAGGTACAGTCAAGACTTCTTCACGCTAAAGGCAGGCAGTGGTGAGGTGCGTCACAACCCTGGGTGATCCTGGGAAGCATCACACTTACCCCAACCAACTGGCTTCTAATCCCCATTTCCCTCGCTGGCTCCTAAGCCCAGTCTTCTTGCTCAGTGAGTCCCAATCCCAGTCTCCTGGTCCAACCAGCCCAACTTGCTCTTTCCCCCAGCTCCCAGATATCTTGCCCAGTTTCCCTGCTCCAACTCCCAGTCACAGTTTCTCTCCTGTCCCTTCCAGTCTCATTCTCATCAGAGTCCTTGTTCCAGTCTAATTCTTTCCTTCCACCTCATCTGGCTTCTGTCCCCTCTGCATTTGAATCAGTCAGCATCCTCCTCTGTTCTATTCAGGTTTATATACTGTTTTCATCACCTCCATGCTGCCTGTGTGCCAGCAACATTGAAAGCACAGGAGAGAGAGGCTCCTATGCTCTCAGTGCCAATGGCTGGCCTCACCATGGCCTGGAGCAGTAATTACAGTGAAAGCCCTTCTTAGCCCCATAGCACTGGACTGGAGCATGCTCTGTAGGATTGTGCATGTACAGTCCTGTCACACGTTCGAGTGGTGAGGGGATGGTGCATGGACAGTTGTTTTGTGGGGATAGCATGTGCACAATTTGGTCAGCACTAGGAGCTGTGAGAATCTTCAGAGACTTTAGCTACTAAAATCGAAGACATGTCTATTGAGAATGTAAACTGCAATTTTTCAGAGGCTGATAACTTGGCCACATAATGCAGATTTTCAGGAGGATGCACAAGGCACATTCCTGACACAAAGGTCAACCCTCTTGCCAAATGTCAAGCCTCTGCTCCAAACCATGTGGGCAATGGAGCTTTCCAAAGGAAGGGTCTCAAGAATTTAAGATGGGCAAATCATATTTTTCCCTAGTTTCATTCTCAGAACCAAACATTTTAAAAAAACACACACTGAGGCAGACCTCCAGCATGGAAAGTTTCAGCCTGAATAGTGGAAGTTTAGCAAAGTTATAAATAGCTGGAAACAGGGTCATACAATGGGAAGTGTCCGGTAGCCTTAGTAACAGGTGGTGTTATCAGCCCCACATATCAATTTATTATATACAAAAGAATGTTTAAAGCAACCATTAAGGTGTTGAGAACACACACATATGCACATAGGGAAGAGATTCAGTTAAGACCTTCATTTATCTCTGTAATTTTACTCTCTAAGCTTACACTACGTGGTTCTTGATTATGATGAAGCCTCACAATAGAGGGTGATTTTACACTGCAGAGCTGTTTACAGTGGCACAACAGAGGGAAGTAAGAATTTAATAGTAGTCTTCATCCCAAATTTCCATCTGCTGATGGGATTAAATAAAGTCCTTGATGCTATTTTAACAAGCATTTCCTTTTTGTATTGAGGATTCTTTGAGGACATGGTATCTAATAAAATTCCATGGTCTGAGACAATTAGATTGGGAAAATGCAAATTACTGTTTCCATGTTTTCTGGTCCATTGGCTGGGAGACAGTGGGAGAGGGTGCACACCCACACATGCGTCAGTAGAATTGAAATACACTGATGTCCCTTGCTTGACTGTGAGGATTTTGATGTGCTGCACTAGTAGAACGTGAATGCCATCTTGTGTGATGGTGAGACGTCGGTTGCCATTTTGTTTTCCTGGTGATGGTGTCAAGTTGCTTTTTTAACAGAATCCAACCTGGAGCTTTCATTGTAAGTGCCTGATGATAATTACTTCTTCTTTCAAGGACCCACCCATGGATGGCGCTCTGAGAATTTACTACAGTGTGGTGATAAGAGCCCTTAGTTCTCACCCTACTGTGATAATAACTCCAAGTTCTCTTTAATTTACTTTGCTGTACTGAGGTACAGACTGCTCATATTAAGCTGTGTAAATAGTATCACAGCATATTATCCTTATAGCACAAAATATAATTGAACTCAATGGGGAAACTGCCCTATTCATTTCAGTGCGACTTTGCTTCACAGAAATAATTGGATCTGGCTACACTAGTTTCAGGAGCAGAAATAAACTTTCCTGATATAGCAAGTGAGGGTGCACTGTTGTGACAATAGCCATTGGAGGGTTTCACCTGGAGATTTTAGTTTTGTTTTTATCAAGAGAAGCTATTATGGAGCCCCAAATGACTAACAATACGACAATCAATGAGGTGTTTAAAACTGCTTTGCCTAGTGGGAACAAAAACACCTCTCTTTTGTTCCTATCTCGAAAATTAATTGCACAGTATTAGCACCACCAATGAGGTGTTTAGCTTCAGAAGTGCCTTCCCTGGTGAGAATGAAACCATTGCTACTTTTTTCTTTTTTTAATTAACAGCACATTATTTCTTTCTTTTCTCTTTTACATACACTTCCTTAATCAACCTACACCTATGTGATGCTGTATGGAATTTGGGGGGCACTTTGAGATATTATGCGTACCAATATTGTAAAATTGCAATGAGTTATGCCAGATATGCCGTGTAAGGTACCTGCAAAAATGTTATAATTTGCCAGGTATGATAATCTTGTTTTTGTGTTTGTATCACCTTTGTATTGTAAGTTATATGCATGGGATGTCTGTAGTTCCAAACTTATACTGTGCATCTGGATGACACCACCAGAGAGTTTGGCATCAGCACTGCCTAGCCTGCTTGACTGCCCATCAAGGGACATCAGCTACACAACTGACCCATTGAGAGAAGGCAGATACACCTTATGACTCAGCAAGGCATGCAGGGGCATGCCTGTGGACAGAACTGCCAGGCCATGTGCTGGGCAGCTTGTGTTTGGAACAAAGGAAATCAAGCTGTATGGCAAAAGACTATAAAAGGCAGCTGCATCTTCTCCATTTTGTCTTCATTCCTGCTTCTACTGGAGTAACCTTTCTATAAACCCAATAAATTAGGTGCAGTTCACATTTCTCAGAGCTAGTGTTTTAGACTCTCTGCTAACTCAGGCACACATTACTGCATCAGTTACACTTGGCTCGCACTTTGAAGGTTTTATTTATAACCTGAACAGCTGGAGACCTTTTTTTTTTTTAAATGAAAACGTAGATTCTGGAACACAAAATGATAGCCTATAAAATACCAGCGCTTTGAGCAGCTGCAATCCAGCCTACTTGACACTTCTCACTCTGTTGTCTGGATGTTTTTTTATCATTCCACTCTGACCTATTCCAGAGTATCCAGTTATCTCCTGCACTGCCCTGAAGATCCCTTTTATTGCCAGTATTTATGCAGCAAAGAGAATGCATGTGTTTTGGAGGCAGACTTCAGGTCTTGTGAAGAAGAGCCTAGATGAAGGAGGTCCCTTGCTGCATATCCTTGTCTGGTGTCAGATGGATGGGCAGCACTGTCTTTTTTTCAACTTAGGTAACTGGTACCCACCATTAGCCAATGCTTTCATCCCGCAACATCCAGCCTACAGTTTCTCGTCACATTGTTGCCTTCAGGCCCCCTCCTTATCTAGCCTGGTGATTTTCAACCTGTGGTCTGTGGACCCCTGGGGCTCTGCTGACTATTTCTAAGATTTCACCTCCATTTGAAATTTTGTAGAGGTCCCCAAATGAAAAAAAAGGTTGAAAACCACTTAATTGGACCACCTCCACCAAGCCAACGCCAACAGGCTGTTGCTGCCTCATTGACCCTCCTGAGTTGAAACCCAAGAAGCTGTTTTCCTGCACAGATGCCCTCTCCAGCATCGGGCCAATCTGCACTGAGCCAAGTAGGGGAGGGGATCAGGCTCTCAGGGTGACCACGACAGGGGCGGCTCTATGTATTTTGCTGCCCCAAGCATGGCAGTCAGGCGGCTTTTGGCGTGTGCCTGTGGGAGGTCCGCTGCCGCCAAAGGCTGCCTGACTGCTGCCCTCACAGCGACCGGCAGGCTGCCTCCGGTGGCTTGCTGCCCCAGGCATGCGCTTGGTGCGCTGGTGTCTGGAGCCACCCCTGGAGCACGAGCTGCCCCAAACAGTGGGAGACCCATATTTCTATGGGCACAATGACACAGAAGGACAGAAAGGCATTTCCCAGGTTCCTTCCTTGGGGCCTCACATCGGGTCTCGTGCGGTCACGGTGCCGGGACAGGGACCCAGGGGCCACGTGATGGGGCGGGCAAATCCCGATCCCCGGGAAACCTTCCCGCGCTGAACCAGGCCCAGACCCTCCAGCCGGGTATCTTGGGCACGGAGCCTGGAGAGCGCCCCCGGTGACGTCATAATCACTCATGGAACGGGACGGGACGGACGTTCCTATTTATGAGGGCGGTGCAGGCGGCCGCTTCCCTAAGCGCTCCCGGCTCCTGGTGAGAGGCCCGAGAGAGACAACAACAGACACCAGTTCGAACCGCACAGCACGCTGGGAAGGCAGCTGGTTGCTGCTTCTCGGTTTCTCCCGCGGAGAAAAGAGGGCGGCCGCACCGGTAGTGAGGTCATAATGGACAGACGGAAGGAAGTGGCGAATCGGCTGCATCCGTTGTTCTTAGCTCCGAGAGCGGTCCCCGCACGCCCGCTGCAGCGGCTCGAGGCGGGAGGGGGTCAGGGCTCGCCGGTGGTCGGGCTCGCGACGCGCGTGCAAGCGGGAAGCCGCTGCAGTAGCGGCCTCAGCCGGGGGCGAGGCGGGCACGCGCCGCGGGGCCGAGCCGCGAACATGGCGGAGGCCGCGGCCTCGGAGCCACTGGGCCGGAGCCGGCAGGAGGCGGCCTGGGTGGAGAAGCTGCGAGGGGACTGCGAGCCCGAGCACCACTGGCGGCACCGCCGCGAGTTCCTGCTGCGGAACGCGGGGGGCTCGCCCGCCGGGGACAGCGGGGCCCTGCAGCGCCTCGTCTCTCTCTCCATGGTGTGGGCCAACCACGTCTTCCTGGGCTGCCGGTGAGTGGGGTGGGCGGTGGCGGAGGGACACTGGCCAGGGTTGGGGCGCCCCGTTTGCGGGCTGACGGGCGCGCGTTTCCCCTGGAGACGTGCTGAGCTCGCTCCCGTTGTCTCCCCTGCCCAGGTACCCGCTGTCAGTGATGGAAAAGGTGCTGGAAATGGCTGAAGGCATCAAAGTGACCGATGCGCCCGCCCACACTACGAGAGATGAACTGGTTGCCAAGGTGAAGAAAAGAGGCATATCAAGTAGCAATGGTTAGCAGATCATAGCTGTGACAATTCCTAGGAGTCTAGAAAATGATTTTCAAATGTTGAGAACTTGCCTTTGCCCATCTTTAATAATCGGGATTTAATAGCTAGGATTTAAAACCTCCCAGGATAATAGTTTTATGTCCGTGCTAACTCTCATTTGTCAGTCTCAATGTTAAACTTTAAACATGAGAGTACAGTATCTTGCTATTTTAAGTGTTTTACTGTTGCTGTTTGATTGCATCAAATGCTTCTGAATTACTAGGGGCAGGTCTTCACTACAGGGGGGGTCGATTTAAGATATGCAAATTCAGCTACGCGAATAGCGTAGCTGAATTTGATGTATTGGAGCCGACTTACCCCGCTGTGAGGACGGCAGCAAAATCGTCCTCCGCGGCTCCCCGTCGACGACGCTTACTCCTACCTCTGCTGGTGGAGTAAGCGCGTCGATTCAGGGATCGATTGTCGCATCCCAATGAGATGCAATAATTCGATCCCCGAGAAATCGATTTCTACCCGCCAATTCAGGCGGGTAGTGTAGGCTTAGCCTAAGTTAAAAGTATTCTTTAAATAGGTTTGTCAACCTGTTGCAGGCATTTGTGCTCTGACCTTTCATCCCATTATATTGTGCTCACAGTAGGCTTTTCTAATAATAATGATGACCAATGTGAAGCATATCCAACTTTATACTCATATTGGCTGTAAATGTGTCTAGTTTTAAAGAAATTCCCAGAAGAAAACAGTGCTTTGAAGAGATTTAGTAAACAAAATAGAGAGGTGTCCAAATCAAAACCTTGCATTTGAACCCTGGATCTATGTTTGTATCATAGCACCCAGTTTAGCATATCTCTCTGCAACTGAAATGCCTTGGAATTTCAAGGTAACATTTGGAATCAGATTTCAAACTCTTGAGTTTGTGGGTGTTTAAGCCAGTGGTTCTCAACCTTTCCCAGACTATTGTACCCCTTTCAGGAATCTGATTTGGCTTACATATCCCAAGCTTCACCTCACTTAAAAATACTTGCTTACAAAATCGGACATAAAAATACAAAAGTGTCACAGCACACTATTACTGAAAAATTGCTTACTTTCTCATTTTGTCTGTATGAAATTTAGTATGTATTGACTTTTCTAGTGCTTTTTAAGTAGCCTGTTGTAAAACTAGGCAAATATCTAGATGAGTTGATATACCCCTGTAAGACCCCTAGTTGAGAACCACTGCTTTAAACTAATCAGTTTTAGGTCCAGGAGAGATTTTTGTTTGGACTAGTATCTCTAGAAACTTTAAATCAATTGCCAGTAGTCAGGGAGCTATGCTTCATAGTTATGGAAGTAAGGACATAACTCTATTTGTGTTTTTTAGAAGGGGTAGAGGAACCTTGCAAGAAACGAGCCGTTGACAAAAGTAGAGATTCTAAGGATGTTGGAAATGATTCTAAGTCGACAAAGACAGAAGTTTCCAAGGAGACCGAGAGCATGTTGCCGAAGAAAGAGGAAAAAGATGTGGGAAAAGATCCAGAGCATTCACTGTCATCCTCAGTTTCAAACCAAGAAAAGAGCTCAGTGCCAGGAACGGGAACAGAAACAAAAGCAGCTAATTATGAAACCACTACCAAGCATAATTCAACTGCAGCACCTGCTTCATCTGGAACTGAGTCAAAAATGAATTATCATTCCAGTATGGAAACCAAACATGAAAAGAAGAGTATATTGCCCAGCGCTGCGGCGGCGGCTTCCAAAAGCAGCTCCCTGGCCAGCGCTCCGCCAGTGGCTGCGGCTACCAAAAGCGGCTCCCAGACCAGAGCAGTGGCAGCGGCTACCAAAAGCGGCCCCCAGGCCAGCGCTCCACCGGCAGCGGCTACCAAAAGCGGTTCCCAGGCCAGCGCTCCGCCGGCAGCGGCTACCAAAAGCAGCTCCCAGGCCAGCGCAGCAGCAGCGGCTACCAAAAGCAGCTCCCAGGCCAGCGCTCCACCGGCAGCGGCTACCAAAAGCGGTTCCCAGGCCAGCGCTCCGCCAGCAGCGGCAGCGGCTACCAAAAGCAGCTCCCAGGCCAGTGCTCCACCGGCAGCGGCTACCAAAAGCGGCTCCCAGGCCAGCGCTCCGCCGGCAGCGGCTACCAAAAGCGGCCCCCAGGTCAGCGCTCCGCCGGCAGCGGCGGCGGCTACCAAAAGCGGCCCCCAGGTCAGCGCTCCGCCGGCAGCGGCGGCGGCTACCAAAAGCGGCCCCCAGGTCAGCGCTCCGCCGGCGGCGGCTACCAAAAGCGGCTCCCAGGCCAGCGCTCCGCCGGCGGCGGCTACCAAAAGCGGCTCCCAGGCCAGTGCTCCGCCGGCAGTGGCTACCAAAAGCGGCTCCCAGGCCAGTGCTCCGCCGGCAGTGGCTACCAAAAGCGGCTCCCAGGCCAGCGCTCCGCCGGCAGCGGCTACCAAAAGCGGCTCCCAGGCCAGTGCTCCGCCGGCAGTGGCTACCAAAAGCAGCTCCCAGGCCAGCGCTCCGCCGGCAGCGGCTACCAAAAGCAGCTCCCAGGCCAGCGCTCCGCCGGCAGCGGCGGCGGCTACCAAAAGCGGCTCCCAGGCCAGCGCTCCGCCGGCAGCGGCTACCAAAAGCGGCTCCCAGGCCAGCGCTCTGCCGGCAGCGGCTACCAAAAGCGGCTCCCAGGCCAGCGCTCCGCCGGCAGCGGCTACCAAAAGCAGCTCCCAGGCCAGCGCTCCGCCGGCAGCGGCGGCGGCTACCAAAAGCGGCTCCCAGGCCAGCGCTCCGCCGGCAGCGGCTACCAAAAGCGGCTCCCAGGCCAGCGCTCTGCCGGCGGCGACTACCAAAAGCGGCTCCCAGGCCAGCGCTCCGCTGACAGCTACCAAAAGCGGCTCCCAGGCCAGCGCTCCGCTGACGGCTACCAAAAGCGGCTCCCAGGCCAGCACTATGGCGACGGCTACCAAAAGCAGCTCCCTGGCCAGCGCTCCGCCGGCGGCGACGGCTACCAAAAGCAGCTCCCTGGCCAGCGCTCTACTGGTGGCTTCCAAAAGCAGCTCCCAGGCTGGCGCTCCACCGGTGGCTTCCAAAAGCAGCTCCCAGACTACTGAAAGTCCCGCTAAAGTGTCATGGAAGCCATTAACAAGTGAAGATGCAAAAGAAAGACAGCCTTTTTTCAATAGACTGTACAAATCTGTGGCCTGGAAGTTGGTTGCTGTTGGAGGTTTTAGTCCCAATGTCAATCATGCAGAACTTCTAAACTCATCCATTCAGTCTGTGAAAGCCACGTTAGATGTAACTTTTGTTCCACTGAAGGAACTTGCAGACTTACCTCAAAATAAAAGCTCTCATGAAAATATAGTTTGTGAACTGAGGTGCAAGTCTGTTTATTTGGGTACTGGCTGTGGAAAAAGTAAGGAAAATGCCAAAGCTATAGCTTCAAGGGAAGCTTTGAAATTATTTCTAAAGAAGAAAGTTATTGTAAAGATATGTAAAAGAAAGTACAAAGGACGTGAAATTGAAGATTTGGTACTTCTTGATGAAGAATCAAAACCCTCAAATTTACCCCCAGCTTTAAGAAATCCTCAAGAGATCCTGTAGGACACACAAGAACTGAGGGTTACTTTTGTACTCTGAAAATGTAGGCTTCCAGATATTTTGTATTTCTCAGTTTTGCAGAACAACTACATTATTGTTCCTTTCACACGGTAGCAATTGTAAATAACTTCTTATAGATCACAAGAAAAGTGTGCATTTAAAGGTATGCCTTAATATAGAGCACACTAGCGTGCTGTTTTATTTGCTAAATAGTCTACCTAAGTCTTCTATTTTTAATTAAAAGATTAAGGTACAACTTGATTAAAGTCTAATAATTTTGTAATTCTTACAATTTGGTGGTAGTGTGCTCAGTTGTCTACCATGTCTTTTTAGCTGCATAGGAATGTATATAGGGACCATAGTACTTGAATGGTTGAAAGTTGTTAAATTTCAAGGAAAAGGTTGTCTGTTTGAAATTTGTTGCCCATAATGTTCACTATTCTTGTTGAAAAGAGAGAAAATAGTTGGCTGACTATTTTTATGAAAAGTTGTAACATTTTAAAGTTAATCCTAAAATATGAGATCCTGTTTAACATTATTACAATAGCAAATTGTCAGTAAATAATAATCAGGGTGATTTCAACCACCAAAACTCTTTAAGCAAATTAAACTTGTGAAATACCATTTACACTTTGTTTTTCAGATAAACATGGATTTCTATATAAGCATATTTTATGACTGCTACTATTAAAAATAATAAACTTCTGGGATATCCTCACTTTTAATATTTTGTTTTGGATATTAAATGCTTTGAAAACTGACCATTTTGATAAAAGTTAGTAACATCTTTTTGGAAAAAAAAAACCTTATACATTAAACTGGGTCAGAAGCATCTGTGAAAATGATCAACAGAGCAGTACTTCTTTTTTTTATATAAAAAGAAAAATGTACACTGACTTCAATGTGGAAGGGTTTCAAGGTGTAGTTACTGGTGGTTCTTATTGTTTTATTAAGATGCACAAGAGATACTAATGTAAAACTAGAATAACAATATTTTCCAATAAATATTGGAATGTATACTATTCCCACTCTATCATCAATTAAATGTGGGGCAGAGGAAATGCAGGTGCTTCTGTTGGGTTGAGTGTGTCTTCTGAAATGAGTTTACACATATTTTGAGCCTTATTTTACTCTGTTTACTCACTCAGTACTCACACTGATATCAGGAAGTTTCATACAAAGATCAAGGGAAACCATGGCCCTTTAGGTGCAGCAGTCTGGAAAGAATTATAAATGGAGTGTATAAAACACTGGATAATAAAAGTAATGGCTGAGAGCATGTTGTTCATAGTGTTTTTTCAATTCTGTGAAAGGAGTTTCTCAAATTTAAAATGGTGGTAGTTAAGCACTTTTTCTATGTAAAAATGTGCTATCTTACTCAACAGATCTGCTCTATACTATCAATATCAAATTCTACGACTGGTATCACTGTAGAACTAATAAAAGTTGAGGAATGGTCTACATGGTTCTCTTCAGTCCTGTGAATTGACAAAACTACTTTCTGATTCCCGAATCTCTGATGGTATTATAGAAGGTAGATTACAGCTTGATGGTGAGTTTGCTGCACCAACAGTTGGAAAAAAAATTGTCATTAGATTAAATTTGATAGGTAAGAAAATGTATTGTAGGGATGGTGTAGTGGTTAGGGTACTATCTTAGGTTACTGAAGACTGGGTTCATTTTCCTGCTCTGCCACAGGCTTGGTGTGTGACCTTGGACAATACCTTTGAAGATTTGGACCTTAGTCTCTGTCTCAGTTTCCCATTTGGGAAAATGGGGATAATAGTACTTCCCTACCTCAGAGGGTTGTGAGTGAGGATAAATATGTTAAAGATTGTGAGGCGCTCAGATTCTATGGTAACAAAAGCACCTAAGCTCTAGACACTTGATTGCAATACATTAAAGTGATTATTCTATAACGATTTTGCATAATGAACTCATTGGTGGTAAAGTATGTAGCTTTTGATTTCAGTGAGAGTTCTGTGTGCAGTGCAGCTGAAGAAGTGGCCCCATTCTCCTCCTCTTCCTCATCCACAAAATCCTCCTCCGAGTTGCGTGAGACTCCCCCTTGCAGGTATCCACGGACAGTAATGGGGTAGTAGTAGGGTCCCCCCCAGAATGCCATGCAGCTGATCATAGAAGCGGCATGTATGGGGCTCTGACCCAGAGCAACCGTTTGCCTCCTTTGTCTTGATAGGCTTGCCTGAGCTTGACTTTCACGCAGCACTGCTGTGTGTCCCTGTTGTAGCCTCTGTCCATCATGCCCTGTGCGATTTTGGCATATATATATATATATTAGCATTTATATCTTCTTTTTGATTGGAGTTCTGCCTGCACAGATTCTTCTCCCCATACAGCAATCGGATCCAGTGTCTCCCGTTCGCTCCATGCTGGAGCTCGTTTATGATTCTGGGGGGACTGCATGGTCACCTATGCTGCTGAGCTCGCCACGCTGACCAAACAGGAAATGAAATTAAAAAGTTCCTGGGGCTTTTCCTGTGTACCTGGCTAGTGCATCGGAGTTGAAAGTGCTGTCCAGAGCAGTCACATTGGAGCACTGTGGGATAGCTCCCGGAGGCCAATACTGTCAATTTGCGTCGACCCAGCAAGGTGGATTTTAGCGCTACTCCCTTCACCGGGGAGGAGTACAGAAATCGATCTTAAGAGCCCTTTAGATTGACAGAACAGGTTGCTTGTGTAGACGCTTTCATTATAAAATTGACGTAACGTGGCTAAATTTGACCTAACCCTGTAGTGTAGACCAGGGCTAAGTCTTTTATGAAGCATTTCAACCCAGGATGGTTTAAATCCTGTTTTCATGGATGTTACTGTACTACCTGATTATCACCTCAAGTGAAGAATAAACAAGGTGTCCTTTTGCCTTCTTTACCCAAAAGTTCATTGTCTCTGTACGCCCGAGACGACAACTCCCTGAGGTTTAGTCTCTGCTGTTTTCCCATCCTGTTTATGCCATAATGGCTTACAATGCTTAATTTACATTTCACAGAGAGATCCACCTCTTATTTCCTTTCTGGAAGAAACCTTTTCAATTGTCCCTGTTTACAGACTTTAAAACATAATTCTAGTAAGTCATATAATCACCAGTACATACATTTCACAATAATACTAATGACCTGTGTGATCCCAGTTTTCATTTGATACCTTACAAGACGCTATTTATGGATAAATACTATGAAAAACAGCTGTTCTGCATAGTGAGTTTGTGAGGCCTGTTAAGAGTTGCTGATACAGAGTAGTGAAGCCTTTGCTAGCTGGCACCAATGGTTGTGTCACACTTACGTAGCTCCATCTAAGGGTATGTCTACACTACGAAATTAGGTCGAATTAATAAAAGCCGGTTTTATAGAAATTGGTTGTATACAGCCGATTGTGTGTGTCCCCACCTAAAATGCTCTAAGTGCTCTAGTCGGCGGACCGCGTCCACAGTACCGAGGCTAGCGTCGACTTCCGGAGCATTGCACTATGGGTAGCTATCCCACAGTTCCCGCAGTCTCCGCTGCCCATTGGAATTCTGGGTTGAGATCCCAATGCCCGGATGATGCAAAACAGTGTCGCGGGAGGTTCTGAGTACATGTCGTCAGGCCCCTCCCCCTCCGTCAGAGCAACGGCAGACAATAGATTTGCGCCTTTTTACCTGGGTTACCTGTGCAGACAACATACCACGGCAAACATGGAGCCCGCTCAGCTCACCGTCACCATATGTCATCTGGGTGCCGGCAGACGTGGGACTGCATTGCTACACAGCAGCAGCAGCTAACTGCCTTTTGGCGGTAGACGGTGCAACATGACTGGTAGCCTTCATCGGCGATCTGGGTGCTGGCAGCTGTGGGGCTGGCAGCCGTAGGGCTGCATTGCACCAGCCCCTTGCCTTTTGCCTTTTGGCAGTAGATGGTGTATTACGACTGGTAACCGTCCTATTACAAGTTGGATCATCGCACATTAGCAGAGTCTTCCCTGAGCAGCAGATCGTGCAATAGGCCTGAAGGCCATCGTAGTACACTAACTGCCAAGCGCCCAGTATTTGCTGCCAAGCGCCCAGTATTTGCTGCCAAGCACCCAGAAGATGCCAAGGGCTATCAGTCATGCTGCACCATCGTCTTAAGATGTAAAAAATAGATTTGTTCTGTATTCATTTGCTTTCCTCCTCCCTCCGTCAAATCAACGGCCTGCTAAACCCAGGGTTTTCAGTTTAATCTTTGGGGGGACCATTCTGTGTGACAGTTGTTTGTGTTTCTCCCTGATGCACAGTCACCTTTCTTGATTTTAATTCCCTGTACCTGTACGTCATGTCGTCACTCGGCCTGCCCTCCCTCCCTCCTTCCCCTGGTCTGTCAGATACTAGTTTCGCGCCTTTTTTCAGACCAGGCGCCATAGCTAGCACTGGGATTATGGAGCCTGCTCAGATCATCGCGGCAATTATGAGCACTATGAACACCACGCGCATTGTCCTGGAGTATATGCAGAGCCAGGACATGCCAAGGCGAAACCCGGACCAGCCGAGGAGGCGATTGCAGCGCGGCGAAGAGAGTGATGAGGAAATTGACATGGACATAGACCTCTCACAAGGCACAGGCCCCAGCAATGTGGAAATCATGGTGTCACTGGGGCAGGTTCATGGCGTGGAATGCCGATTCTGGGCCTGGGAAACAAGCACAGACTGGTGGGACCGCATCGTGCTGCAGGTGTGGGACGAGTCCCAGTGGCTGCGAAACTTTCGCATGCGTAAGGGCACTTTCATGGAACTTTGTGACTTGCTTTCCCCTGCCCTGAAGCGCCGGAATACCAGGATGAGAGCAGCCCTCACAGTTGAGAAACTAGTGGTGATACCCTGTGGAAGCTTGCAACGCCAGACAGCTACCGGTCAGTCGGGAATCAATTTGGAGTGGGCAAATCTACTGTGGGGGCTGCTGTGATCCAAGTTGCCAGGGCAATGAAAGACCTGGTGATATCAAGGGTAGTGACTCTGGGCAACGTGCAGGCAATAGTGGATGGTTTTGCTGAAATGGGATTCCCAAACTGTGGTGGGGCCATAGACGGAACCCATATCCCTATCTTGGCACCGGAGCACCAAGCCACCGAGTACATAAACCGCAAGGGGTACTTTTCAATGCTGCTGCAAGCCCTGGTGGATCACAAGGGATGTTTCACCAACATCAACGTGGGATGGCCGGGAAAGGTACATGATGCTCGCGTCTTCAGGCACTCTGGTCTGTTTCGAAAGCTGGAGGAAGGGACTTTCTTCCCGGACCAGAAAGTAACCATTGGGGATGTTGAAATGCCTATCGTGATCCTTGGGGACCCAGCCTACCCCTTAATGCCATGGCTCATGAAGCCGTACACAGGCAGCCTGGACAGGAGTCAGGACCTGTTCAACTATAGGCTGAGCAAGTGCCGAATGGTGGTGGAATGTGCCTTTGGACGTTTAAAAGCGCGCTGGCGCAGCTTACTGACTCGCTCAGACCTGAGCGAAAAGAATATCCCCATTGTTATTGCTGCTTGCTGTGCGCTCCACAATATCTGTGAGTGTAAGGGGGAGACATTTATGGCAGGGTGGGAGGTTGAGGCAACTCGCCTGGCTGCTGATTACGCGCAGCCAGACACCAGGACGGTTAGAGGAGCACAGCAGGACGCGGTGCGCATCAGAGAAGCTTTGAAAACGAGTTTTGTGACTGGCCAGGCTACGGTGTGAAACTTCTGTTTGTTTCTCCTTGATGAACCCTCCGCCCCCCCCCCTCCAACCCGGTTCACTCTACTTCCCTGTAAACCAACCACCCCCACCCTCCCCTCCCCACTTCGAGCACCGCTTGCAGAGGCAATAAAGTCATTGTTATTTCACATTCATGCATTCTTTATTAATTCCTCACACAAGTAGGGGGATAATTGCCAAGGTAGCCTGGGATGGGTGGGGAAGGAGGGATGGAAAAGGACACACTGCATTTTAAAACTTTAACTCTTATTGAAGGCCAGCCTTCTGATGCTCAGGCAATCGTCTGGGGTGGAGTGACTGGGTGGCCGGAGGCCCCCCCACCGTGTTCTTGGGCGTCTGGGTGAGGAGGCTATGGAACTTGGGGAGGAGGGCTGTTGGTTACACAGGGGCTGTAGCGGCGGTCTCTGCTCCTGCTGCCTTTCCTGCAGCTCAACCATACGCTGGAGCATATCAGTTTGATGCTCCAGCAGACGGAGCATTGACTCTTGCCTTCTGTCTGCAAGCTGACGCCACCTATCATCTTCAGCCCGCCACTTGCTCTTTTCAGCCCGCCATTCAGCCCACCACCTCTTCTCTCGTTCATATTGTGCTTTTCTCATGTCTGACATTGACTGCCTCCACGCATTCTGCTGTGCTCTATCAGCGTGGGAGGACATCTGGAGCTCCGTGAACATATCGTCCCGCGTCCTCCGTTTTCTCTTTCTAATGTTCACTAGCCTCTGCGAAGGAGAAACATTTGCAGCTGGTGGAGGAGAAGGGAGAGGTGGTTAAAAAAGGACACATTTTAGAGAACAATGGGTACACTCTTTCGTTACAAGGTCGCATTTTTCCTCTGCCTGCCGGTTTGGTATGAGAGATCACTCACGCAGTGCCAGGCAACAGATTTCGGCTTGCAGGCAGCCATGGTAAGCCACAGTGTTTTGGCTTTTTTAACCTTCTTAACATGTGGGAATGGTTTCAAACAGCAGCGCATTTCCCATATCAAGGATGAATTGGGTTGGCCATTTAAAATGGGTTTTCAATGTAAAAGGAGAGGCCGCGGTTTCCGGGTTAACATGCAGCACAAACCCAAGTAACCCCCCCCCCCCCACACACACACGATTCTCTGGGATGATCACTTCACCCCTCCCCCCACCGCGTGGTTAACAGCGGGGAACATTTCTGTTCAGAAGAGCAGGAACGGGCACCTCTGAATGTCCCCTTAATAAAATCACCCCATTTCAACCAGGTGAATGATATCACTCTCCTGCGGATAACAAAGAGAGATAAGGAATGGATGTTGTCTGCATGCCAGCAAACACCGGGACCATACGCTGCCATGCTTTGTTATGCAATGATTCCAGACTACGTGCTACTGGCCTGGCGTGATAAAGTGTCCTACCATGGCGGACGGGATAAGGCAGCCCTCCCCAGAAACCTTTTGCAAAGGCTTTGGGAGTACATGAAGGAGAGCTTTCTGGAGATGTCCCTGGAGGATTTGCGCTCCATCCCCACACACGTTAACAGACGTTTCCAGTAGCTGTACTGGCCGCGATTGCCAGGGCAAATTAATCATTAAACACACTTGCTTTTACACCATGTGTAATATTTACAAAGGTACACTCACCAGAGGTCTCCTGTGTGCCCTCAGGGTCTTGGGTGAGTTCGGGGGTTACTGGTTCCAGGTCCAGGGTGACAAACATATCCTGGCTGTTGGGGAAACCGGTTTCTCCGCTTCCTTGCTGCTGTGAGCTACCTACATTACCTTCATTCTCATCTTCCTCGTTCCCCGAACCCTCTTCCCTGTGTGTTTCTCCATTGACAGAGTCATAGCACACGGTTGGGGTAGTGGTGGCTGCACCCCCTAGAATGGCATACAGCTCCGCGTAGAAGCGGCAAGTTTGCGGCTCTGCCCCGGACCTTCTGTTTGCTTCTCTGGCTTTGTGGTAGGCTTGCCGTAGCTCCTTAATTTTCACGCGGCACTGCTGTGTGTCCCTGTTATGGCCTCGGTCCTTCATGGCCTTGGAGACCTTTTCTAATACTTTGCCATTTCTTTTACTGCTACGGAGTTCAGCTAGCACTGATTCATCTCCCCATATGGCGAGCAGATCCCGTACCTCCTGTTCGGTCCATGCTGGAGCTCTTTTGCGATCCTGGGACTCCATCACGGTTACCTGTGCTGATGAGCTCTGCGTGGTCACCTGTGCTCTCCACGCTGAGCAAACAGGAAATGAAATTCAAACGTTCGCGGGTCTTTTCCTGTCTACCTGGTCAGTGCATCTGAGTTGAGAGTGCTGTCCAGAGCGGTCACAATGAAGCACTCTGGGATAGCTCCCGGAGGCCAATAACGTCGAATTCTGTCCACACTACCCCAATTCCGACCCGCAAAGGCCGATTTTATCGCTAATCCCCTCGTCGAAGGTGGTGTAAAGAAACCAGTTTAAAGGGCCCTTTAAGTCGAAAGAAAGGGCTTCGTCGTGTGAACGTGTCCAGGCTTAATTCGATTTAACGCTGCTAAAGTCGACCTAAACCCGTAGTGTAGACCAGGCCTAACACATTCTACAAAACTAAGACCAAGTAAACCAGACTCCAACATGAAGTTGTAAAGTTCATTGGCTGTCTAGTGAGGCAGTGCTGATAAAAAGGATCTGGACTTGATGGCTTCAAACCCTAACATTAGACTTTTCTTTGTTTTTAAATAGTTGTTTTGAGTTAAATTTGCCACAGTCTATTCTTATGTGCTTGTAGCACGTGGCTTCAAGCTTTTCTGCAATATCACAAATGGGAAATAGGAAATGACTGCCTCGGCAGGAATGGTCTAGATAATACTTAGTCCTGCCATGAGTGCAGGGGACTGGACTAGATGACCTCTCAAAGTCCCTTCCAGTCCTGTGATTCTATGAAACGTGTGATGTTACATTTAGGTAGGTGGCTCAATCTAACATCACAAATTTAAGTCCTAGGCTATGTCTCTACTGCAAAAGGTGTGTTTTTAACTTGAGATCACTATCTTGATGTAAAATCCTAGTGAAAACAAGACTCTAACTTTTATCTCAATTTAACTACTCGAGGTTAAACCCGTGGGGGTGGGGGTGTGCAGGAAATAAGGGTTGAACTTGACTAATTATATCATGGCTGGTGCCATGTATCCACTAGAATTTTACATCAAGATAGCTGTCTCATGTTAGCTATCTCTATGTAAAATCACATCTTTTTTGCAGTGAATGAATACCCTTGGTCTAGACAAGGTTCTAGTGATTAGATGTTATAGGCATGTCATATGTTACATGGCTATATATTCTGGTTGTTTATCCTATTTAAAATTTTACTGGACTTTTTCCTTTACAGCGTTGTCAGATTTCAGGAAATGGTTTGAAGGAGGCTGTACAGGACCAGGGACCTACCCAGGCAAGTGATAGCATGAGGCTTGTGGATGAGTGGAAAATAGATCCCTGATGCAGGGTACTACTGCTTCAGGTGGGAGCCTTGACATCTAGTTAAACATAGACCTATTAGATAATCAAGTCTATTCCTTTGCCAGGGCAGGATATTGTTCCTCTCAAACCTTCAAGGTAATTGACCCTGTATTCCCATTCCATGATGCACTCCAGAAGTTAACAATCAGGTCTCAAGTCTTCTGGACATTACTTGTTTAGGGACAGGGACCCATGTTCTACTCACTTCTTACCAAAGTTTTAAGGCTGTACAGTCCCCAGCCATACATTGTGATATCTCCAGCAATCAGTGTGCTTAAAGGCCAGTACCTGCACTGTGCTGTTGTCTCCAAGGTCAATGACAGTGATGATTTACCAGTGACCATACAACTCTTTCTCAGCAGAGTACATTTATTCCTAGGACAAGAGCATCACAGAAAAAAAAACATATAAAAACAAAAGGACTTAAATACACACTAAACATACCAAGAATCACCATATGGGAAGTCTGGAAGGCCAGTATAATTTCAATCCTTCAGCACAACTGGGGCCTCCTTGTGTAACCCTTCTGCCCATCTAAGTTGGCAGCAACAAGGGCCGGGTTCTGTATCTAGGGGTTCCGTTTCAATAACGCAATGCAAAACCGGCTCGAGCCCCCACCCAGTGACCTGGGACAATTACATACCACCCCCTGGGCACCTCTAAGAGGCAATACTTCCCCTCTCGCAAGCACGGAGTCTGAGTGTAACAGAAAATGTTTAATAACATGAGGTAAACAACATCAGCATTAAATGGAAAAACACCACAACTAGAGTTTTTAGACCAAACCATGAGCGAAGACCCACCCCAGCAAATTGGGCCGTGTCCTCTCCCGTTGGTTCTTGAAACCAGCGACCCAAGAATCACCAAAGTCCCAAAAGTCCACCAATCCCAAAGTCTCTTGGGTCCAGCAACCCAAGAATCACAAAAGTCCCAAAAGTCCGACAACCCCCCAAAGTCTCTGTCCATGATCAGTGCAGCCCCAGAGTTCAAGGGGGGGGGTGAGCAGGGTGTTAAGGGGCACCTTACGTGATCCGAGGCCAACCGGCTGCTTCTCCGTGGGGTTCCACTGCAGCCTTCACCACGAACTGCTCCACTCCACCCGCAGTCCCACGAACTGCTCTGGCAGCTGCTCCGCTCACCGACCTGTGAGCCGCGCTGCTCCGCTCCACTCCGCTCCGCTCACCGACCTGTGAGCCGCACCGCTCCGCTCACCGACCTGTGAGCCGCTCCGCTCCGCTCCAGCCATCCCGTGGGCCGCTCCCACAAGGCTCTGCTCTGCTCTGCTCTGCTAGCTGCTCCTCCAGCCGCTCCGCTCCGCTCC
Source organism: Chrysemys picta bellii (assembly GCF_011386835.1). NCBI lineage: Eukaryota > Metazoa > Chordata > Testudines > Emydidae > Chrysemys > Chrysemys picta. Next base: position 80,947,224 of record NC_088795.1, read on the forward strand.
GCTCACTCCCCGCTAAGCTAGGTTAGCTTAGCTATAGCTTCAGGCTCCCCCACTAGTTAACACAGCCTCAGTGATCTCAGCTCTTAAATAGCTTTAGCTCTTTTGTGATTTCAGCTCTTAGTGATTTCAGCTAGTAGTAGGGGAGCCCCAGTGCTGGTGCACTATTGGCCCAAAGCGAACTCAGCTCAGCAGTCTGTAACTAGACTCCTAAGGGAATCAAAGTTAGCTCTGACATTCAACAGTGGAGAGAGGAGGTAGTGCAATTGGTGTTTCAACCCCCTTGGAGAGGGGGCCACACCCTCAGGTACAAATACCTGTCCCCATCCTCTCTCAATTCACTGGGTTTTGTAACCCATGCCCCTTGACAAGCAAATGCTACTTAGGTAATGGTGAATGACTCACTCAGTCCTTCTGTCATACACCAGTTCCACTGGCCTTGATTCACAGAATCAGGGTAACAAAACTTTATTCTTCCTGCCCCAATAACAGAGAAACTGGGGATCCCACACCAGCCAACGTAACCACTTTGAGTTGCTGTTGTTTCCTGCCAGGCGAGTGGGTGTGCCTATGCAAACAAGATCAGCCCCTGGAGTTCTTTTCCACACTCGCCATAATTCACCACCAGATGTCAGGGTAGAGCTCATCCTGACTCTGCTTACACTTGGATAAAAGTTCATTTCTATTTACTGGATCAGAAAGAAAGCGCTGAGTCTGTTTAAATACAGCTTTTTATACCAAAGCCTCTTTCTTTGTCTCCTAGTCTTTGGAAAACCCAGTTTTAACCCATATATGCAAAGGGCTCATATACTGTATACTGTTCACATACATATGTACTGTTGTTCATATACTGTATATTTATTAATATAATTGCATCTTATTGGGAATGTGCACAAGACTCAATGGCTGGGCAAAAGACTGTTCCACATTCTGATATCTTTCAAATAGGAGACTTTAAGTCTAGATTGAATTATTGGTTACATTTCAGGATTGTTTGAATGTAGAATGTCTGTTTGGGGTAACATGAAAAGTATATTTTAAAAAATTAACTATTTTGAGCATCAGGCAGCAGAAACCATTTCTAAACCCATAATTCATGGCATTCAAGGCCTCACTACTAAAAAATCCAATACAGTATGTGGTGCATAATATGCAAAACATTGCTAAGCTGTTTAGCAAAACACAAGTAAAACTTAATAAATTAATTGCAACAAATAATAAAAAGGTAAAGGTAAATTATTTGTACATGTTAACTACCACAACCAGCTCATTAGGGAACATTAAAAAAGGAAAATTGCTTGCCCTTGTTAGCAATAAACTATTAGCTAAATCATATTGTCCTCCATGTGTAACAGAAAAAGTGGTAAATTGGCAATATGTTAAATTGTGTAGGCAAATTCCCTTTAGCACTATTTGTAATTTGAGGTCAGTGACACTGTATCTTACTCAAGGCACATATTATTCAAATCAACTTTACTCAGGGTCTGATCCCATATATAAATATCAATATTGGATCACAACACAGCAATATTTGATAAATAAGCTACTGTCTGTTCAGTAGGTTATCTGGAAGACAGCATCTACGAAGAACAACTGGCTCTACCTCAACTAGAGGTGTAACATGCAGCAATGAAAACTTGAGGCACACTGCATATAATTTGTTGTGCCAGGAATGCTTTGGTATTGCAACTTCAGGGTGTGGCCATGATGGCTTGAATCAAAAGCTAAGCTGCTCCTGTCTCCTGCCCACGGAAGTTTACCACATAGTGACAACCAGCAGTAAGGGTAACCTATAATATGGATGGGCAGGACTATGTAGTAACTAATTACAAGGAATTTATAAATGGAGGCCTCATTTGTAGTGTCATTATTCCATATTTTTGTTTTACTCCTTATGTTTATAGCACTGTGGGACACACTGTAATAATGCCTATTCCAGTTTTCAAAATGAATCTATGATAGGAAGTGAGACCCAATAACAGGATGAAGTTGAAACTTACCTACCAGTTTTTAATGGGCATATTGATCCACTCACTTTAAATTTAAAATTATTACTAAACAGAAAAGACACACATTATTCAGATTAGCAATGACATGCACAAGGCAGAACAAGCCTTAAATGACCGTATCCATGATGGAGAATCTTTAAATACTCATATCCCACACTTTGCTTGTGTTATAAGGTGTATTAATTTTAGTTGCGTTAATTATGTATTGTCACTTACGCAGTTTGGTAAAACAAGTTACATATAAAGGCCCTCACCACTGTTTTACATATTAATTTAGCAAAGATGTTGGCTTAACTATAACAATTATCAAGGCAACAAGCAGGGATATGTTGACCAGTATATGCTGGCTAACATGCATCTAATCTATCTATCATATTAATATGTCCACACCTTATATATCTATTCATATGCAATAAGCACAAACAGCATTAAACACAAATATTATAGCAGTTATATAGGCTAAATTGATCTATATTTTTACTACTATCCAGTTCACTTATGCTGAGTATCCCATAACACCTTGCTTTAGCTGAAGTAAGCTTTAGCTTAAAGTAGATAGGAAAAATGTCAGGATTGGGAAATATGATGATTTTACCATAGCAACAGGCAGGGAGTTATTCTCACAGTCCTGTACTGGAATGTCACAAAGGAAGAGGACAAAACATATGATTGTTCTACCGTAGTACAGACCTAGGAGGTGCCTTCTCACCCTGTAGTACCTGGAACGCATCTGTTCAGAACAAAGAGATAAGGTGTACACCATGGTACCCAAAAAACAAAGTAGAAAGACGACTGGTTAAATCTAATTTTGTAAGATATACACAATATCTTTCACTTGTAAACAGGGTACAAGAAGATAATTTAGGGGGGTAACTTTGGGAGCACACTTTGAGTAAAGCAAATGTATAGGGCCCTACCAAATTCATGACCATGAAAAACACATCATGGACTGTGAAATCTGCTCTTCTTCCGTGAAATCTGGTCTTTTGTGTGCTTTTACTCTATGCTATACAGATTTCACGGTGGAGACCAGCGTTTCTCAAATTGGGGATCCTGATCCAAAAGGGAGTTGCAGGGGGGCCGCAAGGGTGGGTCACAGTGTTGCCACCCTTACTTCTGAACTGACTTCAGGTCTGGGCGGCTGGAGAGCGGCGGCTGTTAGCCAGTCACCCTGTTCTGAAGGCAGTGCCCCACTAGTAGCAGAGCAGAAGTAAGGGTGGCAATACCATACCATGCCACCCTTACTTCTGCGCTGCTGCCTTCAGAGCTGGGCAGCCAGAGAGTGGCAGCTGTTAACTGAAGGCCAGCTCTGTAGGCAGTAGCACAGAAGTAAGGATGGTAATACCATACCATGCCATCCTTCTGCTCTGCGGCTGGCGACGGCATTGCCTTCAGAACTGGGCTCCCGGCCAGCAGGCACTGCTCTCCAGCTGGCCAGCTCTGAAGGCAGGGCCACTGCCATCGGCAATGCAGAAGTAAGGGTAGCAGTGCCACAGCCCCCCCTACAATAACCTTGCGACCCCTCCCTCCCCACAACTGCTTTATGGGTCAGGACACCTAAAATTACAACACTGTGAAATTTCAGATTTAAATAGCTGAAATCATGAAAATTATGATTTTAAAAATCCTATGACCAAAAAATTGACCAGAATGGACCATGAGTTTTGTAGGGCCCCATGAATATAACAACATTGCACGAGATGGCTTCCCGGAAACTGGTATCATATAGAACCTTTTTCCTGTACTACACTATTATTGACATATAGTAATAAACCTGACTGACATTGGTTATTTGGTCTCTTACGTTTATTTCATAATCAACCAAAGTGTGGTCATGCAATTGACTATACCATTTACCAATGCACCCCAGTGGGTGACATCTCCATGGAGATGTTTGCACTCCTTAATCAGCCTCCACTATTTTTAGTTCCTGGAGGTGCTGTGAAGCAGAACACAATCATATATAAACCATTCATTAATTTAATACAGTGGTCCCCAAAGATACTGCATGGGATATCAATATCTGTCACAGTCCCCAGATATCACATCAGACAATATACTGATACTAGAGAATTGTACATTTTTTTAGCTTTTGCAGGCCAAAGTCACTGCATGTACCAGGAGCTCCCTGCATTCATCCATTCCCTCTCAAAAACTCCCAGGGTGTCACCATCCCATTCCCTTTATTTCAGGTACTCTCTAGAACTCCACTCCCTCACCTTGTACCAGGGGCTCTGTGTCCCCTCTTCCCCCACTCCCTCCATACCAAAATTCCCCATTTCCCTTCCATCCATGCTAAGGGGCAAAGGCTGTGTGAACCTTCCCACTACCACCATTCCCCTTCCCTTTCATCCCATGCTTCCTCCCCCATACCCTCCTTTTCCCCTTTCCACAACATGTGAGGGTCCCCTTTTCACCCCCCACCCCTCGCAGAGGTTCTGTGTATGTTCCCCATCTCCCTATGCCAGGGGCTGTGTGTGCCCTCATTCTCTTTCTCCCCATCCCAGGGACTCCCATTCTGCCTTATATGCCAGGAACTCTGTATGCCCTTCCCCACCCCACCCCAGCAGGATTCCCCATTCTCTGACTCGCCTACACCATGGCTCTGTATCCCCCTGCTTCCCTCACCATTATTATTTTTCTTTTTTCTGTCTGGGAAATAAATTATTCTGGGTGTCAATATATTAAACTCTATTTGGGGGATAGGAGGAGCCCAGGGTGAGATAAGGGGATTTTAATTTTGGAAGGTGTTAATTGGTATAATTGTTTGATCTATAGCAGGGGTCGGCAACCTGCGGCACGCAGGCTGATTTTTAGCGGCACACTGCTGCCAGCAGGGGTCCTGGCCGCCGGCCCCGCTCAGCCTGCTGCCTGCCTGGATTATGGAACCCCAGATCAGCAGCGGGATGAACCGCTCAGCCCGCTGCCGGTCTGGGGTCCCTGCCACCGGCCCCTGCCAGCCGGGGTCCTGCCCGCCGGCCTGCTCAGCCCGCTGCTGGCCTGGATGGATGGAACCCAGCCGACAGCAGGCTGAGCAGAGCTGCTGCCGGTCTGGGGTTCTCTCTGCCGCCCGCGCTGCTGGTCTGGCACGCGAAACCTTTTACTGGCATGCAAAACCTTAAATTAATGAAGACTTGGCACACCTCTTCTTGCTGACCCCTGATCTATAGATTGCAGAGGAGCTTGAAACTGTGGCTCTGCTAAACAGATGATCGCGGTTCTCTTTGTCCCCATTTTTCCCACTTCTGGTTTGATTTTTACCCAAAATCAATACAATTCTTCCAACTAAATCCTAGAACAGTTCCTGAAATTTTGGAATTGATCCAATATGACATTCAAAAGTTATGTTGCATCCAAACAGAGAAATGCCACCAAGTCGAGTGTAAGACGTTGCGAACTCAGACAGCTAAATTTGGTATTAATGTTAATTTTTGTCCCTTTGGCTATGTCAAAGTCATCAATATTTACCATTACTTGTAAACACCCCAGGCCTGATAATACCATGAGTAGCCTGAAAACTACCCCTAATGAGAGATGGATGTGTACAATTGTTGGGCTAATCAGAACTTGCTTTTTAAAAATCACCCACCAAACCATACATTAATTGAGCCTTCATTATTCCAGGACCACTTGGTAATTTGTACCGGCTTCCCCTCCCTCTCGTCGGCCCTGTCGCCTATAACAAAGTCCTGGAAGGAACCAAGATGAAGCAGGGGTGCAACTGCTTGCATCCGTACTGTGCTCCCGGTTGAATCATCACTTTGTGGTGGAAGACCAGTTGGTTCACTAGTGTTACTCTGACTCCAGTCGGTGGCCCAAGGCAGGTGCAGCGAGCTGGGCCCTCTGGGCGCCCACGTTTGAAGGAGGGAAGGGTGAAACGCGCTGTCCCCGCAGAAGAAGGATTATGAGTGATGTGCTGGAGAAAGAAGGAGGAGGATCTGAAGACCAAGGACAGCTGGGAGCGGACACCAGCATTGCTACCAAAGCGTCTGCACCATAGGGTGACCAGACGTCCCGATAAAATCGGGACCGTCCTGATATTTAGGTATTTGTCCCACGTCCCGATTGATCTTCAGTCGGGACGCTGCACTCCGCTTTTTTTTTTTTTTTCTTCTCCTCTGACTGCCGGCAGCACTCAGCTGTTCTCCGTTGGTTCCCCCCCCCCCTCCTAAAAACCAGAGGCTGAAGGTATGCATAACTAAGGAAAGGTGCATAATCTCCTCTGACTGCACGCAGCACTCGGCTGTTCTCAGCTCCCGCCCCTATAGCACTGGGCCACAGTAGGGAATTGGGAGAGGGAGCTGTTTGTGTCCTTACAGGGTAGTGGGACACAAAAATATTCCCGACCCCCGTCCCTCCGTTGCAAACTCTGCTCTCCAGCTCCACCCCATTGGGAAGGGAGGGAGCCATGGCGATGTTAATCTGCATAATGTATTCACACGTGATGTGTACAACAAGGTCTTACGCTCTGAGGTAAATGTTTGTCTGTAGCTGGGGCAGTTGCTTTTCGTTTAAGCCAGACGCGGAGCACTGCTCTCTGTGTGGGTCTCTGGGGCGCTGTAAGATAAACAGGTTGGGCGTATGCGGTTGTGGCCCGTTGCCTCACTGCTCACCGTGACCGTAAAGCATTATTACATGCAGACCGATATAAGGGAGCCCGCGCAGCTAAATTAGTAGGATGTTCTGAAGACCTGCTCTCTAGGCCACATACTGGTCAGGACGCTGGTTCCTCCAAGGGCTCCCGAACCCGCCTAGGGGAAAGTCCCCGGACCCCAGGCAGAGAGTGCCGCTCGCTCCGCAGCGTGCAGTGACCCTTCTCGCCGGCTCACATTCTCGCCGCCAAGAAGCGGCTGCCCGTCACTCCTACAGGAATGCAGGTAGTGCGCAGGCGTGTTTACCGCCAGCGCCGCACCAACAGAACGGGGCTCATTCTCAGAACGCCCAACCTTTTGCCAGCGCCCCTCCCGAGCACAAGCAGCGAAAGCAACTAAATGCAGCAATCGTAGTTGACTGCACGAAACAAGGTTATCTGTGGCTCACACCTTAAACAGTTCTTGGGCTATTGTACAACATGGAAGTACAGCTAGGGTGACCAGACAATCCCGATTTTGGGGTCTTTTTCTTATATAGGATCCTATTACCCCCCCACCTCCTGTCCCGATTTTTCACCCTTGCTGTTGGTCACCCTAAGTACAGCAGTTAAATTGTACACTGGATTTTAAGAGGCGGTTGGAAGAACAAATAGCCACACATCAATAGAGAATGACAAGAAAATCTTTAACATCAGAACGGATTGGCTGGATCAAACCAAATTAATTTACCGGAAGTCACTTCTAAATATAGGTGCAGGAAGAAATGTATGCGTTGGGGAATTGTTGACAGATATGCTCCTAAACATGTCAGGGATAACTGGTTTGATCAGCTGTAAACCTTGACATAACTAATTATTTCAAGTAAATAACTAATTCCTCTATTGTCCAAGTCAGGACTTCAAACAGTTCAGGTGCATTTCAAAGAACGGGATGCAGATGGAATAAGCATGACACATATCTGGAGCAAATGGTAGTTTTGATTAAGCAAACTAAGGATATATAAATTAGATGAGTAAAATAGATTTCAATATAACTAAAGAATCAGCAACATTAGGAGGAACTTATTGCATCAATCAATAAATTCAAATCCTGCTCACCTGACACATGGGAGGTTCCTGTCACATAAATGGAAGCAGGCACTAGATTCATTCAGAATATATTTATATTCTGTCAGATTGCAGTTGTGTAGGCTTGTGTGCCGTGGCAGAAATGCAACTAGTACTGCTACACCTGTGCAGCACCACTAGTGATAGCAATAGTTAAAGCTTAGTGTAAAGAGAGTTCAGGTGTTTTTATCAGGGCTATATGACACAGTGGTGAAAAGTCCATAGGCTTTCTATTGATTTGAATGGACATGTGATTTGGACAAGGTATTAGGTTGATCTAGTATCAGAGGGGTAGCTTCAAGGTATTAGGTTGATCTAGGTTTTATCTTTAATTATAAGCTGTTTTTTTTTTCTTTAAACTTGTTTTTTTACTTTAGACTACTAACAAGTAATTGAACTGCTCCCTTTTCTCTGTGTCAGACTTCAATGCTGTCCAAATTACCTTGTGCTTTCTCTGTTTCTGACTTTTTCTCTGTCTGGGGTAGCGTTCAGAATGCAGGAAGAAAAGTGGTGGTACTGTTCCAGGCTACTTCCACAAAATAAGTTCCACCCACGTGAATCTCCACAATGAGCCCTCACTCACAATTAATTGTATGGGTGTTCAAAATATGAGAGCGTTGCCACTTGATTCCCCTTTGGTGGGGCTTCTATATGCTCATGGACCCTGCCAGACTCCTTGGACTGGGGTCCTTCATGATAGGGGAAAAACAAAAGTTGATGAATCTCCCAAACATCACCTAGCGCCAAAAAGATACTTTCCTCACAGTAAATTATGCAGACGTGTGATCTGTCCTCTTCTATCTTACACCAGGGATAAAATAGTTAACAATGTTAACACTTAAATGATCATCATGACTTACCAAGATTAAAAAGGGAATGGACATTTATATGGATATCCATATAAACAGAATATCCAGAGTTATCATAATTAATTATGACAATATCCCTTCCAGAATTTAAACCTGTGCATCAGGGCTTAAGTCAATCTATTAACTATTATAGTATGAGACCCAATGGGGGCAGACTACTTCTACTTCTGTCTACTATAGGTTTTTACACATTGCTCTTAAGCATCTGTTACTTGTCACTGTCCAGGATATTGGACCAGATGGACCTTTGGTGTGATCTAATATTACAATTCCCATGTTCCAATCATGGGGCATCTGCCTTAGCTTCTCACTGAGATGAATAAGACAGTTCAGATCTCTAAAAGTTGTTGTTCGAGGCTCTCTGCTGACACATCTCTGCACTGAAAGATTTGCATTCTGAGGTTTTTTGCTTTAACCATAATAGATTGAGATTTTCTTTAAAAATTTAAGAAAGCAAGCTGAGATTCTGAAGGACAAGATAATATCTTCAGATAATTGCTTGCTGTTCCTGAGCCTTGATCTGAGTCTGGGGCCTCTCTGAGGTGGAGCTTGTTGAGCTTTTAAACCAATAGTATATGTAGCAGACATTTTTATTACAATCTGGAAACTCATCCACCATTTTATACTGTTTCTTTCTTTACCTCTTTTCTCCTCTAATTTGTCATACTGAACAGCCATATGTTAGTGAAGCTATGTTAAATGAATCAAATAACAAAATTCTGTCAAAGAACCATTCATAAAGAAAGCACTGAGGGATGGCACAGATCTGTAAAGTTATTTTGGGAGAACCTGTAATGAAATCTCAGTGTTCTAGTTTCGTCAGATGGTGCTGTGAGCTCTCAGGCTGTAGGGAGCTAACGTCTTGCTTTGGTATCTCTGTTTATTGGTGGAAGCAGCTCCCACATCTACTTCAAAGAAAAATGTTGTCTTCAGGGTCTTTTATCTCTGCTATATAAACATATTTTTTCCACACAAATTTGTATGTCATATGTTGTACCCAAATTGACAACCCTTAGCTATTATTTTACATGCCATTTAGATGGCTTTTTTATTTGCTACTACAGTACTACAGAGGATGTGTTTCCATTTTCTAGTTTCCCTTGAAATGTATTCTAGTCATTTAAACTTGTTTTCATATTCCATGTAATATTTTGTAGTCTGGTGTCAGATTGTATAGAATTATCTAGAATAAATATTATTCCCCTTTTTTGTAGAAATAAAAGATTGAATTGACTGAAGACCTATGCTAACATTAGGAAAATGAAGAGTATATTCTGAGTGATCTAGGATTATGAATAACGTACTGCTTTCACATGACTAATCAGAGACACTCAATTCTACCTGCATTTAAGATACCTCCATGTTTGAAAATAACTGCTGCCTGGTAATATTTTCAACATTTTTAAAAATCAGTGAGAGAGGAGTGGAAATATTACACTGAGTGCTGTTGCAGATAGATGACTTGAAAATGGTGTGTCAGGATTTGCAAGTACCACATACAATTGTCTATAAATAAGGCAATACATAGCTGACTTTCAATGAGTCCAGTTAAATATTTTTTCCCCACCAGCACTGTTCCTGTTACAGAAAATGTATTTTCAGCTCTGACATCTGAAACTAGAACCTTTTAAAGAATTGCCACTTGCAGTCAACTGAGTGTGGCTCTAGTAGACTGGGCTCAAATTTGGCTGCAAAGCTACTTGCTGTGCTGTTATCTTAGATGAGTTCATTTGAAAAAATATTTGTTACATAAGAAGAAAAACAGATTTAACCACCCTCTTCCATTTTTCTAACTCTTCTTGTGTTTTTGACATTGTGTTTTAAGAGATGTAATGATGCAGAGTAATTCCATTAGGTGTTGCCAATATTTTAATAATCTTCTGCAAAAAAATTCCCTCCTTGATCTGTGAGGAATATCATGCCTTGGATTAATATGTTTGGATAGAGGAGGGATGAAGGGCTGAGGAATTATTATTATTTATTATGATGATTTGTATTACCATAGTGCCAAGGAGCTATAGTCATGGACCAGGACTCCCTTGTGCTGGGTTCTGTACAAACACAGAACAAAAAGAGAGTCCCTACTCCAAAGAGCTTAAAATCTAAAAAAAGAAAAGAGACAGCAGATAGATACAGACACAGTCTGGAGAGCGCAAGGAAACAATGAGACAATAAGGTCAGCAGGGCTGGCTTTAGGCTGATTCCCCCGAATTGGGCCCCGCGCCTAAGAGGGCCCTGCACCCTAAAGAAGAGCGCCTAACTTAGGCGCCTTTTTAATTTTTTTACTCACCCGGCAGCTGTCCGAGTCTTCGGTGGCATTTCGGCAGCGGGTCCTTCAGTGCTGCGGAAGACCCGGAGCGAGTGAAGGACCCGCCGCCGAAATGCCGCCGAAGACCCGGACCGCCGCCGGGTATTCGAATCAGGCCCCGCACTTCCTAAAGCCGGCCCTGAAGGTCAACATGATAGGCAGTGGTCTCACACCAACAGCCTAACAGTTGTTGAGCTGTTTGTAGGCATCATGGAAAAGGAGAATTTTAAGGATAGTATTGAAGGAGGATAATGAGGTAGTTTTTGCAGATGTATACAAACAGCTCCTCCCAAGAGTGAAGGGGAACATGGGAGAAAGCACAAAGGTGCTTGTTTGAAAGTTGAACAAGTGTGTGGTGGAGGCTGACATCTTGATAGAGAATCAGAGATGACAGCAAGGGTGGGAGGTTGACTGTGAAGGGCCTTCAAAGTGAAAACAAGTTGCTTATGTTAAATGTGACTGAGAAGGGGGAGCCAGTGGAGGGATCAGAGGTGACGTGGTCAAAGTGATGGGCTAGGAAAATGATCTTTGCATCAGTATTTGGAATGGATATGTGCAGGGCAAGATTGCATTTGTCAAGGCTAGAGAGGAAGATGTGAAAGTAATCGAGAATAGAGATAATGACAGCTTGGACAAGAGTTTTAGCTGTGTGGATGGATAGGAAAGGTCACATCTTAGAGATGTTATGCAGAAAGAATCATCAAGATTTAGATGTAGCCTGGATGTGAGGACCTAGAGAGGTCCAAGTTGAAGATGATGCTCAAGTTACAGGCTTGAGTGGTAGATGGGATAGTGGTGGTTTCCACAGTGACAGAGAAAGAAGGTAGCAGGAAGGTTTGAGAGGAAGCAGGAAGGTTTGGAGTACAAATTATGAGAATTTGCTAGGAAGAGGTCATTCCATTCATTGTTTTCTTGTTTAAACAAAAATGTTATGTCCAAACTAGAACCAAAGAATAAGACAAAGCTATACTTCGTTGGAAATACTAATACATTGTTTTTGAAAATGTATATTGATGTATATTGGTAGTATAGCACAGTGTTCCACTTGGGTAATTTGAAGTGGTGGTGGCAGCGAATGCCTCCCTGGGAAATATTTAAAGATACCTGCCAGTGAGGGTTACTTGATTATTTCATAAGTAAAAAATTGCTCTTCAGCAGTATTTTTACTTACTCTCTTTTTCATTCTCGTCAGAGATGAGTCATCTGTGGAAGGGATGGTTCAGCATTTTTCCAGAAGGACAATGAATTCGTGAAAGGTTAAAAAATTGCCTCAAGTTTCACTTTAGGTTGGTGGCAAAATTTTAACAAGAGGTTCCTAGGAACTTCCAAGAATCTTTAACTCATCAGTGGAGTGACTGTAATATTTGAATGTAGTAAATGCCGACCATTGACTCAAAATAGTACTCAAATTTCAGGATACTTATTGCCTGACCTGGAGGGAAAATGAACATAAGCACATGTAGATATCATTATGAGGGTCCAGAATCATCAGTCATTGAGTCTTCCTGAAGTTGTACAGCATACTTCTTTCTCACAAACTTGCTGAGTTTCCCTTTGTTGCAGAGGTGTGGTTCTTGTATACTTCTCTGTTCCCCTCAAAAAGGGACTGCTACTGTAGGAACATGTCAGCAAGATCCTTATTTTTCTTGGGCAAAATTGGCTTGTTCCTTTTCCATATGAAGCCTTCTGTCTCAAGAATCCAGCACAGTCAAAACCATAATCTACTGTGACAGGGTCAGGCCAGATGGCTACAGGAGAGTGATAGAAGGTAGATATAAGCAGGTCCCTTTTCCCTGAGTAAGATAATGGGCTGTTCCAGAACAATCAGGAAGTTGCTAGAACCAATTAAGGTAGGCTAATTAGGACACCTGGAGCCAATTAAGAAGCTATCAGAATCAATTAGGACAGGCAGGCTAATCAGGGCACCTGGTTTTAAAAAGGACCTCACTTCAGTTAGTGAAGTGTGTGCAAAGAGCTGGGAGCAAGAGGCGCGTAAGAAGCTGAGAGTGAGTAGGTGTACTGCTGGAGGGCTGCGAAGTACAAGCGTTATCAGACATCAGGAGGAAGGTCCTGTGGTGAGGATAAAGAAGGTGTTGGGAGGAGGCCAAGGGGAAGTAGCCCAGGGAGTTGTAGCTGTCATGCAGCTGTTACAGGAGACACTGTAGAGAGTTGCAATCCACAGGGCCCTGGGCTGGAACCCGGAGTAGAGGGCAGGCCTGGGTTTCCCCCATCTCCCTAACTCCCTATTTTGATACAAGAGGACCTGGACTGTGGGTCCCACCAGATGGGAAGGTCCCTGGCCTGTCCCCCGACCCACTAAGGGGGTCAGCAGAGACTGCGGGGATTGTTCTCCTCCTTTTACCCATGCTGGCCAGTGATGAGGTTAGCTGAGTGAATGGCAGGTTTGAGCCACTGGCAAAAGTGGCCAAACTGAGGGGGCAAGCAAATCCACCAATAAGCGCAGGACCCACAAAGGCAGAGAAGGAACTTTGTCACAACTGGTGTCAGGAGTGGGATTTGGTGTGCACAGCATGGTGGAAGGAGGCTGGTATTGTTTAAAAAAAAAAAGAGAGGTGTTCCCCCCCCCACCACAATGGAAGACGTAGTGCGGGCACTGATACAAGCCATGGCTGGCCAGCAGGAGGCTACCTGTGTCCAGGAAGCCGCCCAACAGGAGGCAGTGCGGCTGCACAGGAGACCAATCGCTTGTTAATGGACCAGGCCACTCAAGACTGTACAATGTTGCGGGAACTGGTAAACCAAGTGAAGGCCCTTACAGAGATGAATAGCGGCCATGATGGGACGTGGATCATATGGGCCAGCAATTGGCTGCAGAAAATGACGCGGGGGGATGACGTAGAGGCATATCTCCTGGCCTTTGAGAGGACAGCCCTATGGGAGGCTTGGCCTCGAGATCAGTGGTCTGGCATTCTCGCCTCATTCCTATGTGGGGAGGCCCAGAAGGCCTACTATGATATGTCTGCAGGGCCGGCTCAGGCTTTTTTGCCGCCCCAGGCAGCAAAGGCGGGGGGGGGGGGGGAAGCTGCGATCGGCGGCACTTTGGCGGCACCTCAACTGCGCCGCTTCATTCCTCGGCAGCTATTCGGTGGCGGGTCCTTCCTCCCAAGAGGGACCCGCCACTGAATTGCTGCCAAAGACCCGGACGTGCCGCCCCAAGCACCTGCTTCCTGCGCTGGTGCCTGGAGCCGGCCCCGTATGTCTGAAGAGGCTGCGACAGACTACCCCCAGCTGAAAGCAGAGATCCTGGCCAGATCTGGAGTAACAAACGCAGTGCGGGCCCAGCGGTATCATGAGTGGAGGTACCAAGAAAACAAAACCCCGCGGTCCCAATTATATGACCTCATCCATCTCGCACAAAAGTGGTTATGAACTGAGTCCCAGAGTCCAGTAGAGATACTAGAGGTTCTGGTCATCGACCATTACCTGAGAGGACTACCACCAGACCTTCGCGCCTGGGGAAGCCAGAACGAACCCTCCACCTACGACGAGGTTGTTGCACTGGTAGAGAGGCAAAGGACGGCGAGGGAGCTGACTAGACCAGTTAAGGAAGAGGCGCCCTGGGTTAAAACTAGCAGCACCAAGCCCCAGAGCTCAGGTGACTGGGCCACCAGGAGGGCCCAGGTGGAAAAAAAGGAGCTGAAGGCCCACCAGAGGCCACAAAGAGTTGGAGCACTGAGGGGGAAGAGGATAGTGTCATTAGACTACCCAAACTGAGAGGTCCCCTTCAAGCAAATAGCCATGGACCCAATGGGACCCCTGGAGAAGACGTCCCACCAATATATACCTGTCATTCTGGACTATGCTACTTACTACCCAGAAGCCGTCCCCCTGCGGAACATGGCCTCTAAAACGATAGCCAAAGAGCTGGTGAGGATCTTTGCCCAAGTGGGGCTACCAGAGGAGATATTAACAGACCAAGGAACCCATTTATGTCGAAGCTAATGAAGGACCTCTGTACTCTGCTCCACATACATAGACTGAAGTTCTCAGTGTATCACCCGCAGACCGATGGGCTGGTAGAAAGGTTTAACCGAACCCTCAAGGCTATGATAAGGAAGGTGGTAAGTCGGGACAGGAAGGATTGGGACACCCTACTACCTTACCTTATGTTCACCATCTGGGAGGTACCTCAGGCTTCAACTGGGTTTTCCCCCTTTGAGTTATTTATACGGGTGCAATCCCCATGGCATACTAGATATCGCCAAAGAGATCTGGGAAGAGGAACCCAATGAGGGGAGAAATATAATTGAACATGTATTGCAGATGCGAGACCAGATAGCCTAGGTCACCCCTATTGTACGGAAACATTTGGAAAAGGCTCAAGAGGCCCAGCAAACCCATTACAATCGCCAGGCAAAAGTCCGACAGTTCCAACCAGGGGATTGAGTGATGGTGTTGGTACCCACGGCAGAAAGCAAGCTTTTGGCCCAATGGCAGGGGCCTATGAGGTGGTTGAACCCGTGGAGGAAGTAACCTACAAGGTGTGGCAGCCAGGACGCCGGAAACAAGAACACTTGAAACCTTGGCACCAGCAAGAGGCACGTGTAGTGGCCCAACGAGACCCCGATCCAGGGAAATAACCTGCAGGAGCAGATCAGGATATCCCCTGATCTGACACCGAACCAGAAGAAGGAGGTAACTGAGATGATCAACCGATACCAGGACGTGTTTTCAACCAAACCAGAAGCATATCCTCACATTATCACAGACCCTGGGGCAAAGGTGACTTTCAGGCCCTGCCGAGTCCCAGCAGCAAAAAGAGAGGAGATCAAGGCAGAGGTAAACTTTACAGGGTAATAAAAAGATTTAAAATACAGAGGATTCCCCCTAGGCTCAGCTTCAAAGTTACAAAAACAGGTATAAAACTCCCTCTCAGCACAGGGAAAATTCACAAGCTAAAAGAAAAGATAATCTAACGCATTTTCTTGCCCTTACTTACAATTTTTGTAATCTTAGATGCTCTTTTCAGATATGTTTTCAGGAGATGTTTTTTCTGCCTCGTCTCTCTTTCTGTCCAGAGAGAGAACAACAAAGAGAGCACAAACAAAACCTCCCCGTCTCCCCAAGATTTGAAAGTATCTTCTTTCCTTATTGGTCCTTTTGGTCAGGTGCCAACCAGGTTAGTTGAGCTTCTTAACCCCTTACAGGTAAAGTGATTCAGTACCTCTGGCCAGGAGTGATTTTATGTTACTGCATACATAAAGTTGTTACCTTTTCCTTTATATTTATGACAAGACATATTAAGGGTGACTAACTATTTGCTCTCAAAATATAATTAATACAGAATCATCATTAAATAGATTTATTTCTACTGGAGTTCTGCAGAGATCAGTTCTTGGCCCAATCATATTTAATATTTTTATCAATGATCTTGAAGAAAATATAAAATCATTGCTCATAAAATTTACGGGTGACAAAGATTAGTGTTGTAGAAAATATAATCCTGAGGACAGGTCAGTTATGCAGTGCAATCGGTATCACTTGGCAAGCTGGGCACAAACATGCATTTTAATATAGCCAAAGGCAAAGTAATACATCTAGTAACAAAAAATGTAGGCCAAGCCTACAGAATGGGGAACTGTAAACAGAAAAGCAGTGACTGAAAAGTTTATAGGGGTTCTGATGGAAAAACAAATGAACTGTGTAATGCTGTAGTCAATCCTTAGACGTGTAAACAGGGAAATGCTGAGCAGAATAGGAAGGTGTCTGTCATAGCTTTTTTACATGGCACTGGTAAGGTTACTACTGAAATTCTGCAGTGTCACACAATTTGCAAACTTTTAACAGTATTAGTAAGATTACACAGAAGACATATCTATAAAACCATTTTCATGCCCTCTATGAATTATTCAGAACTAATTTTATTGAATGTTACTCTACCAATGGTGCATGCATAATCCTAGATCATGGATTGGGGTTGAGCAGTTTAAACATGCTGTCATTGACATAAGAGAAAATTTCGATTTATTGTTTTATTTCACTGCTCTTCAATGGAAACTTGTATTTTTCAGTTGAATTCTGTTATAAGATTGCAGAATGATACAGATGTCCATACTCATTACAAGTGTAACTACAACAGCTCAAAATATACAACTTCTTTTTAAAGCATTTTGTACCAGTTCAATAAATCTATGTACTTTTCTTCCAATGCAAAATGACTAAAGTCCTCAATTTTTTACAATATAAATGTTATTTATAACACCAGTAGATATTGCATTGACAATGTGGTCTGAATCATCCATATAGCGATGATCAGTGCCATAAAATGAAACTGTTTAACAATTTACCGCAAATTAAAATGAAACTGGCTAGTTTATTTCACTCTGGAAACTGATTTGTGAAAAAAATCCAGGGTGGCATGGATGGTGTTCTGAGGGAGGTTGTTAATGTTGTGGAGTTTCTGGTGAAAGTTGGCTGTGTCTTGGAGGAAGTTGGCCCTTTGTGTGGTGAGTGGTTTGAGGATTGTTGCTATGAATCCTGATATGCCTTCAGTAAGAATGACATGGCCACATATGATGGAGCTGCCTGGGATCCCTTGCTTGTATATCGTGGGAAGCATGTAGAAGTTCCCTGGGGTGGAATTGTGGGGGATGAGGTTGTAGAGTTTCTCTTGGAATTGTTTTAGGCAGGATTTGATGAAATCCTTAAATTCCTGGGTAAACTGTGCAGTTGGGTCTTCTCTGAGTTCTTCATAGTAGGTGGAGTCAGAGAGTTGTCAGTTGGCCATGTTGTGATGGCAAATATTGTCATCGTAGCAGAGTTCACATGAAAATAACTGAAAAGAGTTTTGTAGATTAAAACAAAATTTCTTGGTAACTAAACTTGCATAATATAATTGTTCCAAGTCTTTCATTGCTAAGAAATATAAGCCTATGTTTCTTGTTGTTAATGTCTGAGACAAATTCTGCATCAAACTTTGGGGACACAGGAAGCTCTATTAAAATTAGAGACTTTGTTGACAGGCAAGTGGATTTTAAAAGACTAAATTTCTTTGAGGCTTTATTTATAATTCTCTGAAATTACTTCTGGGGATAAATTGTCATTGAGCTTTTCTAAATAATAGTTTTTCATGAATCGTTTTATCTTATTCCTTTGTCAAGAAAATCAATATCTCTTATTGTGGGCTAGAATGGCCTAAGATAGAGCTACTTGCAACTCAAAGACTACAAATTAATTAGAGATCACAGCATATAAATTGCCATTGTGAGAAAAGTGTGCTTTTGAAGCATATTCTAACGTAGTGGAAAGGTATTGTTTGCCTGCCTATAGTCTATTATTATACTACTGGTACAAATGTGTCCACATCCTAAAGAATGTGTTTCTGTTTAGAAATAAATTAGACATAGCTGCTGAAAATGTTTCGGTAATAAAGGTACCAGCTACCTGCAGACATTTTTTACCTGCATATACATTGCACTGCAATAGAACTTCCCTCCCCCTCACCGTACCCCCACTGTAGTGTATTTGGAAACCAGAAATTAGGTTTCAGCATGGTGAATTATTCTTTCAGATGCTGAAATGGTTCCAAAGATGATACTTACAGAAAGGAAAGTGCAGAAGGACAGAATGTTATCCTTAAATATGTAAGTGATGTGAGCAGAAAATACCAAACTTACTGATCCATTGGGCACTCCTTTTTTGGGGGGAGGAGGGAGGATGGAAGAGAACAACTTCTTCACAAGTTGTGGCAGATTTATATCAATAAATTAGTTACAGTATGTTACAGAGATCATCCTGCAAGGATGAAGAAACATGCAAAGGTAGATGGGTGACTGAACCCAGGAACCATGGATGGGAAAGTGTGGGGTGGAAGAAACATCAGTTTTCAAAATATACTGTATAACAGCACCTCATCAGCACCAGGCGCAGCCATGGCATTCAACTGCCTTGAGACATAACCTGCAGTGAAAGTGATTTAGACCTGTGCACCCCCTGCCTTGCAGGGAGAAGGGCAGTGGAGTAGCCCCACTTACATTTAAAAAGTGTGTCACGCCCCCTTCTTCCCCCCAGCTCCCTGCAGCCCGGCACTGCCCAAGTACGGGGCAACCCGCAGCCTAGGGGGGACGGATGACGGCAGAGGGTCCCACCGCCCACGCGCTGGGAGCGGCCCCTGTCTGCAGCCACACCGTGGGGCAAAGCCCCTCTGAGAGCAGAAGAGAGAACGCAGGGCTGTGGAAGAAGGGGCTGGAAGGAGTGTTACTTTCCCTTTAAGAGAGCCCCGCCTCCCCACTCACGTCCAGTCCCAGAACCAATAGGAGCGGCCCGGAGGCGAAGGCGGGAGAATGCGAACCCCTCACAGCGCCGCCAGCCGCGCCTTATTAGGGCAGGGCCTCGCGCATGCGCAAAGTCCACCGTCCGGCCCGGGGCGGGGGCTCCAAGTGGTTTGTCTCGGCAGCGGCCGCGGAGCCAAGGCGGGGGGAAGCCCAGGGACCCCGGGACCTGCCCGCCCCGTGGGGGCAGCGGCGGGAGCAGAGCCGGAGCCGGCCATCCCCGTGCGCAGCCTGCAGGGAGCAGCGGCGGGAGAGCCCAGGGGTCCGGCCCAGGGGCGCCCCGGCGGGGTGTGAGCGCCGGGAGGGAGGGGCCGGCCGGGGGTGCATGTGCTGCTGGCGCGGGGGGATGATGCTGGGGGGGCCGCAGCTGGTGCCGGGCCCGGCGGCGCTGGCGGGGGCGGGCGGGGAGCGGGCCCGGCTGCTCTCGCTGTACGTGCAGGACTATCTGGAGTGCGTGGAGTCGCTGCCGCTGGACATCCAGCGCAACGTGTCCCTGTTGCGGGAGCTGGACACGCAGTGCCAAGGTGAGCGCGGCCCGGGGCCGGGCCCGGCCGAGTCCCGGTTGGGAGAGGGAGACGCGGCCGAAGGGGGCGGAGTCCGGTCTATGAGGCGGCGTCTGGGGGGTTGCGGGGCCCGGCTCGGCGGCTGCGGGTCAGGGGCTGGTTATTGGTCCCAGTGCGGGGCCGGGCTCGGCAGAGCCGACCCCGCCCGCTGCCTCAGCCCTGTCACCCACCGCGCTTGGGGGAGGGGTGACGGCCCCGCGGGGAGGGAGGCTGCGCCCGCGGGAAGGATGGAGGATTGGAGAAGCTCCGGGGGCGGGGGAAGCGGCCCCTCTCCCCGCTGGGGCTGGGGAGGGAGCGGGCAGCGCGGGGCTTCAGTCCCCCCCGGGAGTCGGGGGGGACGGGGACGGACAGCGGCTCCTATATCTCTTCCCCCCCCCCCCCCCCCCCCGTCCGGTAGCTGCGGGAGTCCCCGTAGGTGGGGGTGGAGGAGCCCTTCTCTGTGCGGCGGAGCTGGCTCTGACAGGCCGCCGCTCTCTGGTGGTGAGTCTCTGAAAGGGGTCTCTGCCCTGCCCCAGCCTGGGCAGGGTGACATGGGCTGGCCGGCGACTCGTGCGTGGGCAAGTCTCTGAGCTGCTGGTTTTATGTCAGTGTTCCGGTGGGAAGATCATGTGCTGAGGGGTTTGCGGGAGAGTGCTGTGGAAGGGCAAAATAGCACTGGTCTAGAGCAGAGACCTCGCCTCCTAGAAAGTTTGGTAAAATTCCTCTTGGCTGTTTGACATACCGATTGGGTGCACGAGAGTCTAGGTCAGGGATCGGCAACCTTTCAGAAGTGGTGTGACGAATCTTCATTTATTCAGTCTAATTTAAGGTTTCGCGTGCCAGTCATACATTTTAACGTTTTTAGAAGGTCTCTTTCTGTAAGTCTATAATATATAACTAAACTATTGTATGTAAAATAAATAAGGTTTTTAAAATGTTTAAGAAGCTTCATTTAAAATTAAAATTAAATGCAGAGCCCCCCTCAGACCGGTGGCCAGGACCTGAGCAGTGTGAGTGCTACTGAAAATCAGCTTGCATGCCGCCTTTGGCACTCCTGCCATAGGTTGCCTACCCCTGGTTTAGGTCTTTATCTGCAACTGCAAAGGCATGGTGGATTTAAGACATCCCCTCTGAGGATCAAGGAATTGAGTTTAGAAGTAATGCTGCAAGCAGGTTTGACTAATTACAGTATATTTATCTTTCTAGAAAAGAATCTGGGGAGGGGGGCACCGTATTGAGGAAACTATTGCATATGTAGTTCATGGTTAACTCATACATGTTTGGTAATACCTTCTAAACTGGCTAAGATTAATGTAAAATCTTATTGGTTTAATAGAATCATAGAATATCAGGGTTGGAGGGGACCTCAATCTAGTCCAGCCCCTTGCTCAAAGCAGGACCAAGCCCAGACAGATTTTTGCCCCCATCCCTAAATGGCCCCCTCAAGGATTGAACTCACAACTCTGGGTTTAACAGCCAGTGGTTAAACCACTGAGCTATTTCTCCCCCTCCCCCACATGGTTGGTTTATTTTAACCTTTCATAGCTTTCCTCTATCTCTCCATTCTGACAAGCTGTTCTTTTGAGAATCCCATCCTGCTATGATTTTATTAGATTGCACATTCAGTTCCCAGTGTGTATGTTGTCTGGGGTTTTGTACCCTGTGGCGTGAGGCACACTAGGCTGTGAAATTGCTCCTTGAGGAGTTGCTCGTCCCTTAACCTCCCCACACTTGGAATCTCACATTTAGAATGATCTGTAGGGCAAAGTGTGCTGTGGGATGGAGCTATATGAAATTCTTGGATGAAAGGTGACATAACTTCTAAGTGTTTAAATGAGATGCTTAAGTGTTGTCCCATTTTTACAAAGGGGTGGGGCCGGGCAGTGGTACTGGTTAAGGAATTTACATGGGTCTCAATAAGTCAGTGGAAGACTTCCAGTTCTATCTACTAGGCTGTACAGTGCAGCATGACTTGAATGCACAACTGAATAGTTGCGTTCAAATGAACCTCTTTGAATGTGGACTGCCCCAGAACTTCTGTTTTATCAAGAATTTATTTGTATTAGCGTAGTATCTTGGAGCCCACCTTACAAGCAAATGTTTCTTAATGAATCAATAATGTAGTGTTGGGACTCCTAAAAGTGAAAGTCATTTATAGTTCCCACAGCAGCTGTAATTTAGTTGTTCTGTGTGTATGTTGAGGCATTAGTTTATCGTATAGTAATACTCATTGACATGGTAAAGGATCAAAAGTCTGTCTGTTAAACTACCTTGAATATAAACACAATTAACATTCACTGCTCTGAGAGATGAGGTCACATGCTTGACCCTGATCACTCTAAATGTTTAGGTTTGTTGAAAGAATGGGGAATAAGGAATAATCAAACTAGTAACATTGTCTTACTCAATTCCTTTGTTAAACACTAGAAGCAATTTGTAGTACAGCAAAACAATCTGAGCTGTAGTTAAAATGTTATCTGCAACTGAAGTGTAAATTAAACATAGATTTAAAACATTCCATTCCAGACAAGCTACTCAGATTCTTGTTTGGGCTATCCTAAAGCCCTTTATTCTGATTATTGCTGGGATCTGTAACTCAGTGGCATTATCAGTTGAAAGAATGAAGAGATACCAGATTGCATCAAAAATTTATTGCTAAGAGGGGGGAGTGCCAATCTTTATGATGCATCAACTAAAAGACTAGAGAGAGCACAACTGGATACATGTTACCCAGCTTTGTAACAAAATATTATTAATCCTTTTCAGTTTGAGTGAAAGGAGATATTTAAGTTGTCAATTTCCTTAAGGTGGCCTGTATGGCAATTGAAAAGATGTTCTTTGAATTATCATTCTAATTAATCAGGAAAGATGCATGAGACCAAGCTTTTGTTAAATTTCTGGATTCCAGAAAGTTTACAAAAGCTTGGTCTCGTGCAACTTTCCTGAGTTTGAATTATCATTCTAATTAATATCTTATTTGCTGAGGTACACTGAATCCTGTTGTCAAAGTCAAACAGTTTAGCAGTTTCTCTTAGCCACACAAGCTTATGTGGATGTTCCTGAGCAACCACTTTCTGAATCTATTAGGTAGATTCAATCTCTAAGAATTGATATGTATTCTCGTTACATACTTTAACATGAAATTGTTTTTCCCTGTTGGCCTCATAGCTAGTTACGGCTTTTTATATATTATTTTTATTGCTTTTTGAGAACATTGAACCTCAGAGGATTTTCTCCCAGACCAATTTGAAGACATTTTGATAGCATGGCTAGTATAATTTAGACCATTTTAAAGTTGTTGGTGCTGCTTCATGGGGGGCAGGTTTCTGACCTCTAGTCAAACAGTATCTGTCTTGCATGATCAAACCTTCAGTCTAAAGTGATCTCTCTATGGGGGGTCTTAAACTTATGACATGAGGCAAGCATTTATTCGTACTATGCATGATGACTGAGTTGCAGTTGCCAAGCAGCATAGCTCTGAAAACCCTGATTTTTATGCTTTTTCACTTTTAACCATAACATTTCAGTATCTTGAATTTTTTTTCTCTGAATGTTTTTCTGCCCTTGTTATTGCTATAAAGAAGCAGCATCAGTGACCAGTGGTGGTGGGGTTGGAGTCTAGGAACTTGGGAAAAGAGGGAAGGAACTTGGTATGTGTTGTCCCTTGTCTCAAACACAAAGAAATAAAGAGGATGTACCCTTTTTGTAAATTGCATTGCAAGAATAAATTTTAAATACCCCTATCTGGCTTATGTTCCCAAACCAGCAATATACAGGTTGAAAAGGCTCTCAAGAAAACTCTCTACTTCTGGCCTCTGTGGAAGTAGAGAGTTTTTCTCTGACATCTCTTACAGAAATGCTACATTATGAAAAATAGCTTAACCTGTAGTGTAAACTGAAGTATAGCATCAGGTAATCAAATACCATCAAAGTATCTAACCCAAGAAAGCCTAGACAAGTGGTCTATCGAAGACAGGTAGAACAGTACCACCAAGTAAACTGGCTTTCAGATTCGGTTTCCCTTATCTAACTGTGTAGAACTGACTTTAGTAAGAGTGGACTGAATGTACTGCACCCCTGTCCCAGTCCTCCAGGAAACTAGGTTAGCTATTTTTTCCCAGGCCCGGTTTAGTGTCTTGTTAGTTTTGAGAGGGATGAACCACCAAGTACTACAGCAACCTTTTGTGGGGGCAAAAAGCACAACTTTGTCCAGGCTAATTTAAGTTTAGAAAATTTGGAGAAATCACACTGTTTTGAATAAATAGGGAGCTCAGATATGTGAGATTTGAATAATTGAAATCCTGTTAGTTTCTTCAAGGTTAACCAAATTTATCTGTAGATAAACATGGGTGGAGTTACTAAAATATGCACCCAAGGAATACAGTGGACATCCTAATTTTGTGGTAGTCCCTTCCTCTAATCCCTTATCCCTTTATATTTTAATATCAGGACAAGGTCCTGTTTTAGGCCTGCTCTGCATGATTTTTGTAATGACATTACTATGTTGGTTATAAGTGAGATTTTTCATCTTACCAAAATAGATGCAGTTATACTGGTATACGGTGCCTTATATTGGCATATCTTATTTTCCTTCCCATATGGGAATAAGCTATATAAGCATATTTATACTTGGTATAATTGTTTCCAGACTAGGAGAGTTGTACTGCTTTAACTATACTGGATTGTTAAAGCCATACAATTTTTTTGTAGATATGGCTTATTGTTTAAAGAATCTAAACTCTGGGTCAGAACACAATGTGGAAGCTTACCCAAAGTAGTTGCATTTATTTAGGAGTGTATACGGACTCCATCCCACATCCCGTTTCAGTTAAAAGTTGCATTAAAGCAACACTGTCAAATCAAACTTATAAAAAACGTCTTAATCAATGTTACCTAATGCCTTAAATTGTTAAAACTGGAACATTTAAATAACTGGTGCTCTTACGGGTTGCTTCTTGTATTTCAGTTGCTAATGTGACAAATGCTAGTCCCATAGTTCTTAAACCGTGGCATCCTTCGTGGGGAGAAATCTTACAAAGTGATCCAAAGAATAAAAAATTAGAGAAACAGAAGGCTGGTTATTTTCACTTGACATTCTCATGCACTATTTTCCAATGTCTGGGGACTGGCCTACACTAGGAACTTACATCGGTTATAGCTATGTTTCTCAGGGAGTGAAAAATTCACACACCCCTAGAAAGTACGTATACTAACCTACACACACACGCACTTTCCCACCTGATATAGACAGTACTAGGTTGACAGAAGAATTCTTCCATTGACCTAGGTACTGTCTCTTTGGAAGGGGGATTATCTGGGTGATGGAAGAACCCCTCCCATATGTGTAGGTAGTGCCTACACCTGTGCCACTGTAGCACTTCAGTGGAAACACCTATTCCACAGGATTTCCCCATCAAGGAAATCCCCATTGGGGACGTGCAAGTGGTACCTCCTTCCCATTTCACTTGAATGGCAAAGGGAGCAGCACAGGACAGAGAATTTACTCCAGAGCATTGACAGCAGCCCCTTGACCTTTATGAAGTAATATGTTCAGCCTTTGGGTTGAGGAGATTGGACTCCACTGACTTTTTTTGGCTAACACTGCTCTAGGATTTCAAGTCCGCTGGGTGGAATAGTGTAGAGGACACGTCTCATGTATAGACTTCAAAGGGATGTTGTCAGTTTAAGTAGGCTATTTCATGAAGTTTCAGAACATGCAAAGTCCGTTTATTATAATGGGGAGAGTTGTTATATAAGCTATTTACCTGCATCATTTGCAATCTAGGGTATGTTTACACTGAAAACACTACAGACAAACTATTTACAGGACAATTGTGCTGTACTTTTTTCCACTGACACTTCAGTAAGTCACAACTCTGTATCTAATATTACCACAGTGACACCCTGTACATAAGACTTTAAAGATATCATATTAGCAGTTGGCTATTTAATGTTTAGCATAGCCTTTATCATTGTTTTAAGTGTAATAAAGGTTCTAGGTTACCGTTAGTTTGGGGAAGAATACTTCTAACAGAACAAAAGAAGAGAATTGAAGTTCAGTGCACTCATAACTTGCACTGAAGATTCTTTGTTGCTGTTTTGGAAGAAGGAGGCATGATAGTGCATGACTTGCCAAACCAAAAAAAAAAAGAGAGAATAAACCAATACTCAGTCCTGCAAATGCCTCTAGAAGTTTAGTGAACACTTAATTAGTAAAATTGTCTCTGTATTGTTGAAAATGTTCTGTGATGCACCAAACATGGAAGATGTGGCCTCTGCCCTGAAAAGTTCACAATCTGAGGCCTTGTCTAAGCACAAGTTTAACCAAAATCTGTTTTAAATTGGTTCCGTTAAACCAGTGGAAAAGCTTGTGTGGACATGCTTAAACTGACTTATAGTTGGCCTACATCAAAGTAGCTTTGTTCAGTCACTTTTTGAACCTATAGATAACTGACTATGCCTAATTTAGGGCTAAATTTTCAAAGTCTATCTTGAACAAAACATGGCAGAAAAAAGCTAAACTCATTGGTAAAGCTGAGTGTTCTTAATCTGGCCCATTATCCCTAGACATTGTAGATGGACACTTTTCTATTCTGGAATAGCCCCCCAAAATCCACCCTATATATTAAAGAAACACTCTTAATATTGCGTATTTTAATCTACCCTATTACTGTTCAGTGCCACAAGTGAACTATGCATGACTGTAATTCTTTGGTGGATTGCTGTGCATTACAAACACTGCTTCAGTGCCCTTTGAGGTTAGGTTAATCGTACAGAGGCTATTTAACTAGTCTTTGGCAGAGCAGTAAGTCCTGCTTTAATCATTACAGAAAATTTCCCCCTTCTATTGTCTTTACCATGGATGGGCTAGGGAATTGCTAACTCAGGAGTCCAACTGACAAGCAAGGAATCGAAACTATTGCAATCTAGCGTGTACCAAGGATTCCTGCCAGTTGCGTGCTAGTCTTTCCAGTGTTTTGAATAGCTTTTTTTTGTTCCTTACAATTTGCAAAAACTCTTGCAGCAGACTGTTCTGTTGATCATTAAATCAGAGTTCCGTATCTGAGGGCCTGTCTTTAGAGTAGCACTAAATACTTAATTTATTCCATGAACATAGGTTATAGGTCAAGTTTTCTGCTAATTGAAGTATATGGTATGCATGTTAGACTGAACTACCGCTTGGAAGAAATGTATCTACATTTTCTTGATGTTCCACTTTGTGATGCATAATTCTTCCTCCCTCCCCCTTGACTAAAAACTGTTGTGCTGATTTATCTTTTATAGAAGCATTAAAAGAAATCGATGATGTCTATGAGAAATATAAGACAGAAAGTGATCCCATTCAGAAGAAACGGTTGCAACAGCATCTTCAGCGAGCACTAATCAACAGCCAAGAACTGGGAGATGAGAAAATTCAAATAGTTACTCAGATGCTTGAACTGGTAGAGAATAGGGCCCGGCAAATGGAGACCCACTCTCGGTGTTTCCAAGAGTCAGATAATGAAAAGCCTCTAGAAAAGGCAAAAGTGGAATCTTGCCAACCAGAAAGATCTTCGCGTAGACCCCGTCGCCAGCGGACCAGCGAAAGTCGTGATCTGTGCCATATAACAAATGGGATTGAAGACTGCGATGACCAGCCACCTAAAGAAAAGAGATCCAAATCGGCCAAGAAAAAGAAACGCTCCAAGGCCAAACAAGAAAGAGAAGTTTCACCTGTTGAATTTGCAATAGATCCCAATGAGCCAACTTACTGCTTATGTAACCAAGTGTCCTATGGAGAAATGATAGGATGTGACAATGAACAGTGTCCCATTGAGTGGTTTCATTTTTCATGTGTTGGACTCACCTATAAACCAAAGGGGAAATGGTATTGTCCCAAGTGCAGAGGAGATAATGAGAAAACTATGGACAAATGTACTGACAAATCAAAAAAGGATAGAAGATCAAGGTAGTGAATGCTATAAATGTTTTAAAGGGTTGTGTGTCTTTTATATAAAAATTGTTTAATTTACAGAGAACAATGTTTTAGGAAAAATGCATAAGACTATGCAATATTTTTTAATCTATAGTATTAATGGAGTATTAAAATCTGTTATACTTTCTGTGATCTTTAACTTTCTGCACTGAATAACCAAATAATTGAAACAGGGTGGCCTCAGAACTGCACAGATGGAATTACAAGTAGTGTTATGGGGTTTTCTGGTTTTTGTTTCACTTAAACTCCCTGTTGTGTTAGCATTTAAAAAAAATCCTGAAATTAATGGTGGTGGGGAAGCACTGAAAGACTGCTCATATTACAAGAGTATTGGTAATGGTATTTAACCTCTCTAGTACTGTTTCACAACCTCAGACAGTTACTAGAATCTCCATTTGTTGTGAACTGAATCTGTTCTACATCCCATGCCTCAAGTTTTCAGATTCTGTGTTAACATCACATAATTTCTGGAATGGGGGTTCAAGAATTCAACTGTTAATTGTAAAATAGTCTTCCAAGCTAGAAAGCAACCTGTTTCTTCAGTGGCTTTCATATGATGAATGTATTATTTCCAGGAAGAAAATGCCACTAATTTATGCTTTTTATGTCAATATTAAACTGTTCCCTTGGTGACTTTACATTTGGGAGTCAGTTTCTGGATAGGGTAGCAGTTATGGTAGTCTTGAACTTGACTATCTTGTGTATACTTCTCATGCATGACTTTAGTGGAAGAATTTTAGCAAGCATCCTAATGGGGTTTCCTTTGGTCTTGACTTTAAGTTGTGTACAGGAGTGCTTGTCTGTGGTAAAGCTTTTTCTTGCACTGCTGGAATTCTGCATCACTGTGCAATGCAGAATTTGTACAGGATTAATATTCAGCATATGATTTAAATTTTTACTGCAGAATCTGATTTCCTTCATGGCCCCCACCCCCGGGCTCCCACTGTCAAAATTGTGATGTTTTGACAAAATATGCATCATTTTAAAATATTATGCACAGAACTTTTTATTTTTGGCACAGAATTCCCCCAGGAATATCACTTCTCTGATATTTCTACACTCCACAGTTGCCACTGTGCTATGTCTTGCTGCTACCTCTAGTCTACAAGTCTTGAATTGGTGCTGGCAGAGGAATAGTGATATCCTCAACTCCTCCTTAATCTGTGAGCAACATCTATGTAGATGTGCAAAATATGATTGCACATGCTTTGCTGGGCTCCTCAAACTTGGCCTCCACCTTAGTGGAGTTAAGATATATCCATGGACAGATCTGGAATAAGGCATACATGTGTGCTTATGGCTGCAGCTCCCAGTCACGTGAGTGTGAGATTGGAAGCTTTTCTTTTTTAATGAAAGGTTTCCAGCCCCTAGAAATATGAAAAGCTTGAAAATATGACTAGCAACTGCATGTAACGCATGCAGTGATGTCTGTAGGAAACCTCCAAGGGCTTTTCTAGATTGATGCTTTAAAACACCTCAGCCAGCATGGTTTTGAAACACCACTTAGCATCTAGTATAGACAAAGACATTATGGTTTAAAGCAGACTAACTGGCTTTACTCCTAAAGGAGGCTGGGAAGCAGAAAGGTGCAAAGAGCTGGTCTCTTTCAGGTGGGAAGGAGTGCAGCCCATGGAGAAGAGAAACTCATGGTGGGTCTTGTATTTGTCCAGGAATGTGGCAGTCTGAGGAGCCTTCCAAAGAGAGGGGCTCAGAAGTTATTGGGTGCATGACATGGGTGTGGTATTCACAATATCCATGAAGCCACTTCTCCGGTGACTTCTTGGTCCCTAATGCTCTTCTCCAGTGCAAAATTGCTTTCTAAATTAGTCAAAGCCAGCAGCTGCAGCCTTATGCTGCTGGTTGTAAGATGGCCACTTTTGTCTTTCCTAGCTAGTAAGTATCTGTTGTGTTTCTGATTTTATTGGTGAGAAGATGCCCCTTTCTTACAGTTCATTGGGGTTGTGGGTATGATGGCTGCAGATTGATTTAGCTTGTGAGAAGTGACATTGTAAATTAAATGGGGGTGATGGTCCAGGTACTTCTCCACAGGCTTGTTTTAATCTGTGGGTCAGTATGTATTCAGGAAATTTTCAAATACTATTGCTAGCTCCCAGTTTAAGCAATTGTGCATTTTTTTTAGTGCTTTGGCTAATGATGCTTCAAAGGGAGTATGGTTTGTGAAATCAAAGTATATTTAGCACACTACTCAACTAACAGAAATTCTTGTGTCCAAAGATCTGAGGAAGTGAGCCACAAAACTGCACAGGTTTGGATCTTACCTCACCTGCGGAATAGCCAATATAGGAAGCCTTGTTCTTCCTTAGCGGCAGGGACACGAAATGGGTCATGTGGTAGCTTGAAGTGTTGGTGATCTAATACCCTCCCTATTTCCTAGTTTTTCTCTGGAAAAACCAAAGGATAACCCCTTGAAAGTAATCAAAGGGGTATCAATCATCATGACTACTGCAGAATTGGGGTTTTTACTTCATACCTTCCATGCTAATGACATCTAGTGGATATGAAATAGGTCAGTAAACTTAAGGACACTGAAGATGGAAGTCCTTTCAGCTAACTTGCTGCAGGAAACAAGATATTTTGGGTCTATCTGTTCTTAGATCTCTCCAGTCTAAAGAAATACAGGGATTTCTCATGATGTGTGGCTGTGTGCCATAATCCCATACTGTGATTCTAAAATTAACCTTTCTATCTTATTCTCTGATTAAGTTATCATTGGAAACTTTCAAGAGAAACCTTGGCCTGAATGCTGCAAGGTGCTTAGCGTCTTCAATTCAACTGTTGTCACTGAGTTAGGAAACATAGTACCCTGCAGCATCTTAGTTCTTTGGGCTTGGAAAACAGCTCTTCTCAATAAATGAACTAAGAGCAATGAGGTAAAATGATTAAAGCTGTAGTTAAGCTATTCTTGTTACCAACTGGGAACGTCATGTATGGATAACTCATACTTCAGTTGCTCTTCACAATGGATATGCTGTACACTTTTGAGACATATCAGTGTGAATCTTGTTTGAACTTGAATGCCTTCTCAGTTAGTCATATTTAAACTAGTTCTTTTCGTGAAATGTGATCCTGTAAATGTAAGATAGAGGAAAAAATTTAAGGCCAGTTACATAAAATAAGCAGGGGACTAAGGGCAAAATGTGGTGGTAGGCCGGGAAAAATCTTCCTTGTGAGCAGGGTCTTAGACTGCAGTGTGGCCCCATCCAGATTATTGCACTAGAATACTGGCACTCTCCCTAACTCTTTCAGCAGAGCAGGGAATTGCTTCCTTAATGTGAAGGATCTTACACAGGCACTGCACCAAGAGCAGCATTTTCACTTAAGACCTATGGCTCTTTCTAATGCTTTATTCTTTTAATTCTATTGCCAAAGAAAAACAGCAGCACCCAGTGCAAACTCTTGACACTGACATTTTCTTTAACAAAGATGCACAAAATAAATAATTGCGTTTTATTTTCAGAACACAATACCTGGTCCATGGCAAAGTGACTTAAATTCTCCATCATGCACCTAGAAACCCACTATACTCCCCTCCTTTGACCGAGCCTCTCCAGTTTCCTCTTTTATAATGAGCCACAGTGGGGCGGGCGGGGGGGGCCGAAAGGGGCTTTGCATCACAGTTAAATTGTGGCTATTAAAACTACAAAATGATTGAAAGCTTGTTAACAGTAACTTGTACTAGGAACTGTTTTCTCATCTGTGATAAAGGAGTGGGTGTCAGATAAGTGAGAATGGTTGACAGGCAGTTCTAACAATCCTTTTTTAATTATTAAAGATGCTTCCTGGGAGATGAGTCTAAGAAGCCCCTGAGGAGACTTTGATAAATTTTAAAACTTGCTTTGCTTTTATACAGCAGAAGTGTATCTATCCTAAACTGCAGGCAGCCTGACAATTAAAACAGATAATCCAAACCAATCAAACTCTACCTTCTAACAGAACAAATATTCAGATGTATTTAGAATCTACAAATACATTCTTTTGATATTTCAGTACCATTCTCTCTAAGTGGCATTGAACATCAGATTTGTTAAGCATCTCATTCAGCTGCATGCACTGTTCATGTGTCTCATAGCTGTCTGCAGTAATTCCCATGTTTTGTTCTGAGCTTATGAAACCCTGACAGTTAAATCTTGCATACTCTTTTTCTAAGGCAGGGATGGATCTTTGTTTTGCATCGGGTTAGGCAAATTCTTCCTAGTAATGCAGAATTACTAGTTTTCTTCTGGTAAGGTTTTATTCCCTTGTGCTGCCTGTGCTTACTGGATTTTGCATCAATGTCCAATTTTTGCAACCTGGCTGCCATTTTTGTGCTTGACACAATATCAATATCATACATGCATAAAATTGAAATGTGCATAAGCGTTATTTGCTTGTACAAATTGTTTGTATCAGAATTATCTTAAATTAGTTCCTTTTTGTGCTGTGAACTCTACTTCCATCATGCTATAGGGGATTACACTGCATGTGTGGGTAGTAAACCAGTTAGAAGTGGTACTAAGGGTCATAAAGTTACAGCATAGAGGATGTGGAATAAGGGGTTTTGACAAATATCCTAGTTCTCAATGAATATCCAAGGATTCCTTATGGATTTTAGGTTTCAGAGGGGTAGCTGTGTTAGTTTATATCAGTAAAAACAACGAGGAGTCCTTGTGGCAGCTTAGAGATGAACACATTTATTTGGGCATAAGCTTTTGTGGGATATAACCCACTTCATCAGATGCATGGAGTGGAAAATACAGTAAGCAGGTATAAATATACAGCCCATGAAAAGATGGGTGTTGCCTTACCAAGTGGGGGGGTGGGGTGGTGTCAGTGCTAACAAGGATTTTAGGAAATCACAGGGTTGGAGAGCACCACTCCATACCTGCTGTGGTTGACGGAAGTTAGTAAGTGCAACTTTGCAGAAAACACCACATGTTGTGGAATGTACAGTTTCCTTGCCCTTTAAACTGAGGCAGGGCATGCTCTTGTTAAGCCCCTGTGAGCCTTGATTATCATATCCTTCTAAAGGAGATCTGCTTCCTAGCATGTCAAGCCTTCATGCTTGTCTCACTTCATTCACAAGGTAAGTAATTTGCATTAAAGCCAACTGCCAACAACTCTCTTCCTCCCAACACACACAGGTTCTCCTCTCTCTCCTGTCACATGCCTTCAAATTTCAGAACCTCTTTAAATAAACTGAGGTCTGGGGATTTTGTGTGTGTGGCTTGTACTCTTTCCTCCCTACCACTGAGTAAGCTTAGGAAAAGTGAGGGAAAGTAGGCCAGGCTAGGTCCAAGGACCAGGGAACTAACAGTAGAAGTTATCAAAACAGGGAAGCTGAGGAATTTAGACCCTACACCTTGGAACACAATGACTTCACCTGAACTCTTTGTATATTACTCTTTGTATCACTTGGAGGGTAGCAGAGAACAAGTTAAAGGAGGAAAACTGCAAACTTTGACAAGCCCCTATATTTAAAACAAAGACCTAATCAGTATCTGTGTTTCTATTTTCCATCCCGTACACTGTCTGCAATTCTAATACAGGAAAGAGGAAACACAATGTTTGCAATAGGATAATATGCAACTGAAGAAGGTGAGATATTAATAGGTGTAATTCATAGCTACACCTCTACCCCGATATAATGCGACCCGATGTAACACGAATTCTGATATAATGTGGTAAAGCAGTGCTCCGGGTGGGGTGGGGCTGCGCACTTCGGTGGATCAAAGCAAGTTCGATATAATGCGGTTTCACCTATAACATGGTAAGATTTTTTTGGCTCCCGAGGACAGCGTTCTATCGAGGTAGAGGTGTAGTTGTGACAGGGGTCTCCAATGTTTCACCTACTCAAACTGCAGCAATTATCCAAGTCACTTTACAAGCTGTACAATGTAATGCTTGTAAAACAGTTTAGGTTTCTGACAAACCAGTCACTAAGTGCTCACATTTGAAGTGTTAATGCTGGGAATTGAGTGGCAAACGATGCCACTTTTGGAAACAGGAATATGAAAGAGATAATTGTTTCTAATACTAGCACTTCACAATTACACTGCCTAAGTCCTTATACGTTTCTTGATTTGAAGCTATTTTAAACTTGTGTTTGGATGACCTTGTTCCATTTGGTCTTAATTTTGTGGCCTATGTGATGCTTTGGCGTTCAGCAAGGGATTCAGTCGCGCTTATGTGTCATCTCTGGGTGCCTTAAATGTTCTGCTGCTGTGGCTCACAGCTCTGATACCAACAGCCAGTATATAAGCATACACCTACAGTATACACATACATGTTGGCCTCCCTTCCAAGTTACTCTTTACAGGAGTCTTCAATAATCCTAGCCCTTTCTCTGCAGTGTTCAGTCGCTCTTCCTATAGCACCAAAACCTTATCAAGTTTTCTGCTCCTTTATAGAGAGAACACAGCAGTTTAGCTGGGGTTGACAAACCCTCCGCTTCAATCAAAGCACTGAGTTGGATTATGGTAAAATTAAACAGGCTTATTAACAAAAGGACAGAGGTTTAAGTGACACCACATATAAAGGAATAAGGATAGACATGATACAAAAATAAAAGTATACTGAAGACTAAAACTCAACTAGTCTTTTGTTCAAATAAGTTTTTCTCACCAGTCCTTCAGGGGAGAAACGTCTGCATAACCAACATATGGAGCTCCAAGTGCTTGCTTTCTTTGGGTATGTCTACACTACGAAATTAGGCCGAATTTATAGAAGCCGGTTTTATAGAAATCGGTTGTATACAGCCGATTGTGTGTATCCCCACATAAAATGCTCTAAGTGCATTAAGTCGGCAGACCGCATCCACAGTACCGAGGCTAGTGTTGACTTCCGGAGCGTTGCACTCTGGGTAGCTATTCCACAGTTCCCACAGTCTCCGCCGCCCATTGGAATTCTGGATTGAGATCCCAATGCCTGAATGATGCAAAACAGTGTCACGGGAGGTTCTGGGTACATGTCGTCAGGCCCCTCCCCCTCTCAGAGCAACGGCAGACAATCGATTTGCGCCTTTTTACCTGGGTTACCTGTGCAGACAACATACCACGCCAAGCATGGAGCCCGCTCAGCTCAGCTCACCGTCACCATATGTCATCTGGGTGCCGGCAGACGTGGTACTGCATTGCTACACAGCAGCAGCTAATTGCCTTTTGGCAGTAGACGGTGCAGTATGACTGGTAGCCTTCATCAGTGATCTGGGTGCTGGCAGACATGGGGCTGGCAGATATGGGGCTGCATTGCTACACAGCAGCAGCCCCTTGCCTTTTGGCAGTAGATGGTGTATTACGACTGGTATCCGTCGTCGTCATACTGCAGTTCGATCAGATGATGGTTGAAACTCCGTATGTCCCCCAGTCGTATTCTGCTGCCTTCCCAATGATTACGGCGGCTATCAGTTGTAGTACGCTATTTTCTGTCAAGCACCCAGAAGATGCTGAGGGCTATCAGTCATGCTGCACTATCGGCTGCCAGCTTAAGATTTAAAAAATAGATTTGTTCTGTATTCATTTGCTTCCCCCTCCCTCCATGAAATCAACGGCCTGCTAAACCCAGGGTTTTGAGTTCAATCTTTGCGGGGGGGCCATTCTGTGTGACAGTTGTTTGTGTTTCTCCCTGATGCACAGCCACCTTTGTTGATTTTAATTCCCTGTACCTGTACACCATGTCGTCACTCACCCCTCCCTCCGTCAGACAATAGTTTTGTGCCTTTTTTCAGACCAGACGCCATAGCACTGGGATCATGGAGCCCGCTCAGATCACCGCGGCAATTATGAGCACTATGAACACCACGCCCATTGTCCTGGAGTATATGCAGAGCCAGGACATGCCAAAGCAAAACCAGGGCCAGCCGATGAGGCGATTGCAGCACGGCGACGAGAGTGATGAGGAAATTGACATGGACATAGACCTCACAGAAGGTACAGGCCCCAGCAATGTGCAAATCACGGTGTTACTGGGGCAGGTACATGCCGTGGAACGCCGATTCTGGGCCCGGGAAACAAGCACAGACTGGTGGGACCGCATCGTGTTGCAGGTGTGGGACGAGTCCCAGTGGCTGCGAAACTTTCGCATACGTAAGGGCACTTTCATGGAACTTTGACTTGCTTTCCCCTGCCGTGAAGCACCAGAATACCAGGATGAGAGCAGCCCTCACAGTTGAGAAGCTAGTGGCGATAGCCCTGTGGAAGCTTGCAACGCCAGACAGCTACCGGTCAGTCGGGAATCAATTTGGAGTGGGCAAATCTACTGTGGGGGCTGCTGTGATCCAAGCTGCCAGGGCAATCAAAGACCTGGTGATATCAAGGGTAGTGACTCTGGGGAAACGTGCAGGCCATAGTGGATGGCTTTGCTGCAATGGGATTCCCAAACTGTGGTGGGGCAATAGACGGAACCCATATCCCTATCTTGTCACCGGAGCACCAAGCCACCGAGTACATAAACCGCAAGGGGTACTTTTCAATGCTGCTGCAAGCCCTGGTGGATCACAAGGGACGTTTCACCAACATCAACGTGGGATGGCCGGGAAAGGTACATGATGCTCACGTCTTCAGCCACTCTGGTCTGTTTCGAAAACTGGAGGAAGGGACTTTCTTCCCGGACCAGAAAATAACTTTGGGGATGTTGAAATGCCTATCGTGATCCTTGGGGACCCAGCCTACCCCTTAATGCCATGGCTCATGAAGCCGTATACAGGCAGCCTGGACAGGAGTCAGGACCTGTTCAACTACAGGCTGAGCAAGTGCCGAATGGTGGTGGAATGTGCATTTGGACGTTTAAAAGCGCCCTGGCGCAGCTTACTGACTCGCTCAGACCTCAGCGAAAAGAATATCCCCATTGTTATTGCTGCTTGCTGTGCGCTCCACAGTATCTGTGAGAGTAAGGGGGAGACATTTATGGCGGGGTGGGAGATTGAGGCAAATCGCCTGGCCGCTGATTACGCGCAGCCAGACACCAGGGCAGTTAGAAGAGCACAGCAGGGTGCGGTGTGCATCAGAGAAGCTTTGAAAACGAGTTTTGTGACTGGCCAGGCTACGGTGTGAAACTTCTGTTTGTTTCTCCTTGATGAACCCTCTACCCCCGGTTCACTCTACTTCCCTGTAAACCAACCACCCCACCCTCCCCTCCCACCTTTGAGCACTACTTGCAGAGGCAGTAAAGTCATTGTTACTTCACATTCATGCATTCTTTATTAATTCATCATACAACTAGGGGGGTAATTGCCAAGGTAGCCCGGGATGGGTGGGGGAGGAGGGAAGGAAAAGGACACATTGCAGTTTAAAACTTTAACTCTTATTGAAGGCCAGCCTTCTGATGCTCAGGCAATCATCTGGGGTGGAGTGACTGGGTGGCCGGAGGCCCCCCCACCGTGTTCTTGGACGTCTGGGTGAGGAGGCTATGGAACTTGGGGAAGAGGGCTGTTGGTTACACAGGGGCTGTAGCGGCGGTCTCTGCTCCTGCTGCCTTTCCTGCAGCTCAGCCATACGCTGGAGCATATCAGTTTGATGCTCCAGCAGCCGGAGCATCGACTCTTGCCTTCTGTCTGCAAGCTGCTGGCACCTATCATCTTCAGCCCGCCACTTGCTCTGTTCATCCTGCGATTCAGCCCGCCACCTCTCCTCTCGATCATACTGTGCTTTTCTGTAGTCTGATATTGACTGCCTCCATGCATTCTACTGTGCTCTGTCACCATGGGAGGACAGCTGGAGCTCTGAGAACATATCATCCCGAGTCCGCCGTTTTCTCCTTCTAATCTTTGCTAGCCTCTGTGAAAGAGAAACATTTGCAGCTGGTGGAGGAGAAGGGAGAGGTGGTTAAAAAAGACACATTTTAGAGAATGGGTACACTCTTTCACATTAAATTTTGCTGTTCACATTACACAGCACGTGCTTTCGTTACAAGATCGCATTTTTCCTCTTATATTGAGGGCCTGCCGGTTTGGTGTGAGAGATCACTCACGCAGTGCCAGGCAACAGATTTCGGCTTGCAGGCAGCCATGGTAAGCCTCAGTCTTTTGGCTTTTTTAACCTTAACATGTGGGAATGGTTTCAAACAGTAGCGCCCTCATTTCCCATACCAAGCACCCCTTGGGTTGGCCATTTAAAATGGGTTTGCAATGTAAAAGGAGGGGCTGCGGTTTCCGGGTTAACATGCAGCACAAACCCAACTATTCCCCCCCCCCACACACACACCCAATTCTCTGGGATGATCACTTCACCCCTCCCCCCCTACCGCGTGGCTAACAGCGGGGAACATTTCTGTTCAGCCGAGCAGGAACTGGCACCTCTGAATGTCACCTTAATAAAATCACCCCATTTCAACCAGGTGACCGTGAATGATATCACTCTCCTGAGGATAACAAAGAGAGATAAGGAATGGATGTTGTCTGCTTGCCAGCAAACACCGGGACCATACGCTGCCATGCTTTGTTATGCAATGATTCCAGACTATGTGCTACTGGCCTGGCGTGATAGGATAAGGCAGCCCTCCCCAGAAACCTTTTGCAAAGGCTTTGGGAGTACATGAAGGAGAGCTTTCTGGAGATGTCCCTGGAGGATTTCCGCTCCATCCCCATACACGTTAACAGACTTTTCCAGTAGCTGTACTGGCCGCGATTGCCAGGGCAAATTAATCCTTAATCATTAAACATGCTTGCTTTTAAACCATGTGTAATATTTAGAAAGGTACACTCACCAGAGGTCCCCTGTGTGCCCTCAGGGTCTGGGAGCACACCTTGGGTGAGTTCGGGGGTTATTGGTTCCAGGTCCAGGGTGACAAACATATCCTGGCTGTTGGGGAAATTGGTTTCTCCACTTCCTTGCTGCTGTGAGCTATCTACATTATCTTCATCCTCATCTTCCTCGGTCCCTAGTCTGTAGCAGTGCATGGGATTCTTCCATCCTAAGTGCAGGACTCTGCACTTGTCCTTGTTGAACCACATCAGATTTATTTTGGCCCAATTCTTTAATTTGTCTAGGTCCCTCTGTATCCTACCCCTACCCTCCAGCGTATCTACCACTCCCAGATCATTAATGAAGATATTGTACAAAACCGGGCTCAGGACCGACACTTGGGGCGGTTTGATACCGGCTGCCAACTAGACATGGAGCTATTGATCACTACCTGTTGAGCCCAATGATCTAGCCAGCTTTCTATCCACCTTCTAGTCCATTCATCCAGCCCATACTTCTTTAACTTGGTGGCAAGAATACTGTGGGAGACCATATCAAAAGCTTTGCTAAAGTCAAGGAATAACACGTCTACTGCTTTCCCCTCATCTACAGAGCCAGTTATCTCATCATAGAAGTCAATTAGGTAGTCAGGCATGACTTGCCCTTGGTGAATCCATGCTGACTTTTCCTGATCACTTTCCTCTAAGTGCTTCAGAATTGATTCCGTGAGGACCTGCTCCATGATTTTTCCAGTGACTGAGGTAAGGCTGACTGGCCTGTAGTTCCCCAGATCATCCTCCTTCCCTTTTTTAAAGATAGGCACTACATTTGCCTTTTTCCAATCATATAATTAATACATGCTACTTTCTAGATAAACATCATGACAGCAGTTTGTGAGGGGCAGTGAGTATGTCAGACCTGACAAGCGCTGACACAGTAGTAAACCACCAATGGGCCTCTCTGTCACCCTTACTCACAGGAGTAATTCTCTTTATTTCAGATTTTGTCACATGTCTAAGGATTAATGGAGTGGGATATGTGTGACTACTATTGTTATGCAAGAATACATGAAACATTTGCTGAAGTGTGAAAGCCAGATGCATCCCTGGTGTAACTACCTACTTCAATTGACTGGTTTTAAAATGATGTGCATTGTACATAATTGGGGCAGCAACAACTTGTGGTCATTAGATGAAAGTGGTTAAGTGTTGCATTATTAGTCTCAAAGGCAAAGACAAATTGGTTGAAATCCTGGCTCTACTAACCTCAGTGGAGCCAGGATTTCACCCATTCTATGGGTGTAGATACCTCAGATATACTAAATCGGGGTGGCCAACCTGTGGCTCCAGAGCCACATGCGGCTTTTCAGAAGTTAATATGCAGCTCCTTGTATAGGCACCAACTCCGGGGCTTGAGCTACAGGCACCAACTTCCCAATGTGCGGGGGGGTGCTCACTGCTCAATCCCTGGCTCTGACACAGGCCCTGCCCCCACTCCACCCCTTCCCACCCCCTCCCCTGAGCCTGCTATGCCCTCGTTCCTCCCCCTCCGAGCCTCCTGCATGCCACAAAACAGCTGATTGGGAGGTGCGGGGAGGGAGGGGGAGGCGCTGATCGTCGGGGCTGCCGGTGGGTGGGAGAGCTCATGGGGGTTGCTGATGTATTATTGTGGCTCTTTATCAACGTACATGGGTAAATTCTGGCTCCTTCTCAGACTCAGGTTGGCCACCCCTGTACTAAATGTTTAAGTATCAATATCTCTAGATTCCTTAATCGTTTGATATTCTCTAGTTTCCTTCAGATTCTTCTTCACTGCTAGTAGATTCTTCTCCAAATAAGTCTCTATCAGTAGAATTCACAGTGACTTTGGCACTTGATTTTTTCAAGATGATAAGAGCAGGGCTGTCACTCATACCTACAAGAATTGTCTTCCTGTCCAGCGCTACTGTTAGGCAGAAGATATTGCTGTCAGGTGTAAAGACCGACATAACTGAACAGCTGTCCAAGTCCCACAGACTTACTTCACCTAAAAGAAATAAAGACGTCAGACCACTGTACATAATTTGTCCTAATTAAACCAAATGGACTGTTTCTGGCTGGACAGATATTGGTGGCTTCAAAACAAGCAGTTTTGATATTTGCATCGTGACTCTTGCTAGACTGCAGAGTTCATTAAGACTCTTACCTGAATACAGAATTCCACTAGAACTAGACAAACTCAATTCTGATTTGCAAAAACTTCTGCATAACAAAACCAAAACCTTGAGAATTTTTTCACAAAACTGAGTTGTCAAAACATCAGCTTTTAAATTAAAATGGTCATGTTTCTGAGCTTTGCAACCCTTGACCTGTCACCTGGATTGGCTGAAACTGATGTCTTCCCAAAACATTTTGGTTTTACCAAAAAAAAATTTTTTTGGGGTCTTTTTTAAATAAAAGTAAGGTCAAATTTTGTGCTTAGTCTTAAATTCCACCTCTTCCTTCCTAAGAAGGGCAATTCCATAAGGTCCTAGTCAGAGGGTACGTCCAGACTACCCGCCGATTCGGCAGATAGTAATCGATCTATTGGGGATTGATATATCGCGTCTCGTCTAGACACGATGTATCAATCCCTGAATGCGCTCCCGTCGATTCCGGAACTCCACCAGGGTGAGCGGCGGTAGCAGAGTCGACGGGGGAGCCGTGACTGTCGATTCCACACCATGAGGACCTGAGGTAAGTTGAAATAAGATACGTCAACTTCAGCTACGCTATTCCCGTAGCTGAAGTTGCGTATCTTACATAGACACCCCCCCCACCCCCCCAGTGTAGACCAGCCCAAAGATGCAAGTCTGCCTGTGAGCTCACAGTAAATATTTTCACATTGTGCTGCAAATGCCTAGGGTAAGCTGTCCTATTCATAACAATAGTGATGGCTGAACCATTACAGTACTTCCAAATGAGGCAGAGCCTTTGAACAGCAGGTTGAAATCACTTATTTCCTACCTCCCTATCTTCTGAATCACAGGTTGAGAAAGAGGGGTAAAATATATTTACAACTAACAACCTCCTCCTGTAATCTTATGGCTCAGACCAGACTCTTACTATTTTAGCTACTGGACTAGTTACATTAGCTGGTAGCAGAAGGCTGTGCTTTTTCTAGAGTAGGGGATGGATTGCTGGGTTGGGGTTAGTTTGGAAGGCGAGGGGGAGCCCAGTCTGGCTCTCATCTGGCCCAAGGGTGGGAAGTTCCTGTCTTGTTACCTTGAGAAGGGGGGATTGGCCATTGGCACCATGTGCACAGACCACCCCCCTTCCACCTGCTTCATGTGTCCCCCCCGGGGGAGGTGTAAAACGGGTTACTAGAGCCACATGCTGGGTTCAAGGGCTTACAATGGCCCTGCTCCCTTCTTACAACTCAGACCTCTCGTAATCTTACTAGCTTTACAAGAAGTTTTTGGCTTTAATACCACTAGAACAAATACAATTAAAGAGTTACAGTAAAGTCTCTCTTCATATTTATTATTCAGTCTTGATAGTACTTTTTGGAACAGGATGGAGAATAGAATTGTAGAAGGTTTAACTGCAGAATAGTAAGTTTCACAAAC
Source organism: Chrysemys picta bellii (assembly GCF_011386835.1). Taxonomy (NCBI): domain Eukaryota; kingdom Metazoa; phylum Chordata; order Testudines; family Emydidae; genus Chrysemys; species Chrysemys picta. The sequence continues at coordinate 80,989,175 of NC_088795.1, forward strand.
CTGCAGGTAGTACTGCTTTTGCCCCTCCTTCTAATATATGCAGTTTGCTGTTTATAGTGAGTTGAAGACTTTCATAACCTGGAATAATCTTGTGCCTATGATGAAATGTATCCCAAACTTTAATCCTAGGAACGATCAACCAAAAAATATACTTGGTCAATTTTGTAAGAAAAGCCACTCATGAAATACAAGTGACAGTTTTCCAGTGACCTGATGTTACCAGGTGGGGAACACTTGCAGCTCCTATTGAAGTCAGTGACCAACAAGAGTTAGGCAGCACAGCTCAGTTACCAAATACAGGTTACTCCTCTTATCAAAATGGGTTGTGGGGCATCTCTGAAAATTGGAAAACTGAAATTTTGATTTTTGGGGGTTTCTGAATTTCAGAGATCCCAGAATTTAGATAACTGTGATTTCTCTGTATCTAGAGAGAACTGTTCATGATCATTCTATCTTTAAGATTGTAATGAGAAATAGAAATCTGAGAAATTCACAATCCATTCAGGACATTCTGTAAACAGATTAAATTTGGACATATTTGGTTTAATTTATTCCCTCATCTTCAAATGTCACCCACATGAAAGAGCAACTATATTTAGTTAGTGTTGACTGTATAAAAATAGTTTATTAAACGTTAACTATTTTGAGGCTTTCCCCCGTAGTAACTAAACCACCCAACTCTTGCATTACAAATTTAAGGACCTCTGGGAGATTATTGGTAAAGAACATTATAACACATCTTTGGTAAAACTGTATTTAGTAATTGTCATATTGTTGAATAATGGGACAGAACTGAGATCCCTCTGCTCTGAATGCTTCAGCTAAAAGAATCTATGTTAGCTGTCATGGCTCTGAATCATAAGGCCCATAAGTGATTCTATCCAGCAAAGGGCAGGGTTACCAGGCACACAGCTAGTTTGTTACAAAAATAAGGAATTTAAAAATAGCTTTTCAAACCTCCTCCCTTCTGCCTTACTATGAATGTGCTACAGACTTTTGAAGCTTGCTTAGAAGATGAAATCTGATGCTTCAAAAGCGACACTTCAAGTGTTTCAGTTTCTCTGCAGATTAATTCAGAAGTGTTCTATTGCATACCTGTGGCTGCTGTCATGGAAACAATACCAGCTCAGGGAATTCAGGTCAGACAAAAGTCTATTAAATGATTCTAAAAGCTATCTGACCTGTTGTTAATGATCTGTCATTTGTGCTTGTTGGCATGAGCTACAGGGACAGTAGTGAGAATACTAGTAGATTTCTAAAGCTCTGCTCTGCAAAGAGCAAGAGAGTACAGTATTTGAACTACTGCTTTATTAACGCTTACTTTAAAAGGCTATTGAAATTTGCAGTGTTCATTAAACTGAAAACCTTTCCTAATCTAAGTCTCTCCATTCAACAAAAAAGGAACCTACTGAACATAAATAGTTTACTGAGGAAGGGATCTCTCGCCCCTTCCTGGCAAAGTTTGGGGTAATGCAGGATAACAAGACTGATGTTTTCAGATACATCCTTTATGAAGAAACTTCTACAGTAAAGTATTGATTGAGGAGTGAAACTACTGTTTGTAAAATAATAGGACCTACAAGCCCCAACTAAGATCAGGCAATATATAAACATATGATAAGACAGTCTCTGTCCCTAATATCTTACAACCTAAATAGATCAGTAGCGGCTAGTGTCACAGTAGTAACAGAGTCAAACCCAGGTCTCCAGTGACCAGGCCACCTCTAACTAAACAAATCACAGATTCTGAAATGGAATCATCTAGTAAAGAAGAAATTGACAGACATGCTTTCCTCAAACTGTATTCTCCCTAGAGACTGGTGGCACTGTTAAGTTTCCTACTTTCCTTTTTGATATAATCACAACTAGCTTCTTCTGATAACTTCAACTCTTTCCCCAGATTACTGCACAGACTTTGTTCCCTTCTTTTTCCTTGCTCTAGTGGCTTCATTAGGCACATCACTGAGTGCTCTATTTGTTGTTCATCATAGGTGGTTAAGACTGTGCTGTAACTAAATTTTAAATTAATTATATTTTGTCACAATTAGCTGTTTCTGCAGTATAGCTACTGGACATTAATATCTACTTTTACTTAACAGCTAGCTTTATATTTAAAATTTTAATTCTAAAAACCCTCCACAAATAATCTTGTCCTGGATCCCCAAAGATACTTTGGCATTGCTGTGCCTAACCTTTAGGCACCTTGAAAAATCACAGGAACATCACTGTGATCAACAAGGATTGAGTTAGGCACCTAGGCTCCCTATCCAATAAGTGGGAAGATATCGTCACCTCAAAATGCAATGGGCAAAAGCTAGCACCCTACCTTCAGCAACTCCCTAAACAATGGGGTATGCTAATGACAGGTGTGTGCTAACCCTGACCCCTCTTGGAGACAGGGGTCTATCTCTGCTTAGTGATCCACAAAGGGGAACCTGTCTCCTTAGGTGCCTAAGACGTTTCTTGCAGAAATTAGTTAGGTGTCTGCCTTGCTCCATGCAAAATGGCCAGAGGAAGATAACTTTTAACCCTGTATGTAGAGCACTCACCTGGGATATGGGAGACCCAGGTTCAATTCCTTCCTCCTCAGGCAGAAGGGGAGAGAAGGTTTGAACAGGGGTCTCCCAGTGCCCTAACCACTGAGAGATGGGCTATTCTGAGGAGGGGGCTTCCTCAGAGAACGTAACAATGACGCTGTAGTGCAATGGTTAGGGCACCCACCTGGGAGGTGCGCATAGGGTTGCCAACCCTCCAGGAATTAAAGATTAATCTTTTTAATTAAAGAGTTCGTCGTGATGAAACCTCCAGGAATACGTCCAACCAAAACTGGCAACCCTAGGTGGAAGACCCAGGGTCTGGTCTCCCTGCTCCACTCACTCTTTCAATATTTATCCACAGTGGAATAGCTTCCACAGGAGAGACTGAGGGAGCCCCACATTAGAATAACCCATAACTCAGTGGTCAGAGCACTCCTGAGAGGTGGGAGACCCTTGCTCCTCTGCTCATAGACTCATAGACTTTAAGGTCAGAAGGGACCATTATGATCATCTAGTCTGACCTCCCGCATGATGCAGGCCACAAAAGCTGACCCACCCCCTTTCCCTTGACTCAGCTGTTGAAGTCCCCAAATCCTGTGATTTAAAGACTTCAACCTCCCATGCTGCGGAGGAAGGCGAAAAACCTCCAGGGCCTCTGCCAATCTACCCTGGAGGAAAATTCCTTCCCGACCCCAAATATGGCGATCAGTAGAACCCCGAGCATGCAGGCAAGATTCTCCAGCCAGACCCTCATTGACCATTGATACTATTTACCAGCGATGGCATGCTATTGATTAATTGACTAAAATCACGTTATCTCATCAAACCATTCCCTCCATAAACTTATCTAGCTTTTGATTAATTGACTAAAATCACGTTATCTCATCAAACCATTCCCTCCATAAACTTATCTAGCTTAATCTTAAAGCCAGAGAGGTCTTTTGCCCCCACTGTTTCCCTCGGAAGGCTGTTCCAAAATTTCACCCCTCTGATGGTTAGAAACCTTCATCTAATTTCAAGCCTAAACTTCCTCACGGCCAGTTTATATCCATTCGTTCTCGTATCCACATTAGTACTGAGCTGAAATAATCTCTCCCTCCCTGGTATTTATCCCTCTGATATATTTAAAGAGAGCAATCATATCCCCCCTCAGCCTTCTTTTGGTTAGGGTAAACAAACCGAGCTCCTCGAGTCTCCTTTCATACGACAGGTTTTCCATTCCTCTGATCATCCTAGTGGCCCTTCTCTGTACCGTTCCAGTTTGAGTTCATCCTTTTTAAACGTGGGAGACCAGAACTGCACACAGTACTCCAAATGAGGTCTCACCAGTGCCTTGTATAACGGAAGCAGCACCTCCTTATCCCTACTAGATATACCTCGCCTAATGCATCCCAAGACCGCATTAGCTTTTTTCACGGCCACGTCACATTGCCGACTCATAGTTATCCTGCGGTCAACCAGGACTCCGAGGTCTTTCTCCTCCTCTGTTACTTCCAACCGATGCGTCCCCAGCTTATAACTAAAATTCTTGTTAGTCATCCCTAAATGCACCACCTTACACTTTTCACTATTAAATTTCATCCTATTTCTATTACTCCAATTTACACGGTCATCCAAGTCTCCCTGCAGAATATCCCGATCCTTCTCCGAATTGGCAATACCTCCCAACTTTGTGTCATCCGCAAACTTTATCAGCCCACTCCTACATTTGGTTCCGAGGTCAGTAATAAATAGATTAAATAAAATGGGACCCAAAACCGAACCTTGAGGAACTCCACTGGTGACCTCCCTCCAACCTGACAGTTCACCTTTCAGTATGACCCGCTGCAGTCTCCCCTTTAACCAGTTCCTTATCCACCTCTGGATTTTTATATCTATCCCCATCTTTTCCAATTTAACCAATAATTCCTCGTGCGGTACCGTATCAAACGCTTTACTGAAATCGAGGTATATTAGGTCCACTGCATTTCCCTTATCTAAAAAGTCTGTTACTTTCTCAAAGAAGGAGATCAGGTTGGTTTGGCACGATCTGCCTTTCGTAAAACCATCTTGTATTTTGTCACAATTGCCATTGACCCCAAGGTCCTTAACTACTTTCTCCTTCAAAATTTTTTCCAGGACCTTGCATACTACAGATGTTAAACTAACAGGCCTGAAGTTACCAGGGTAACTTTTTTCCCCTTTCTTGAAAATAGGAACCACATTAGCTATTCTCCAGTCCGACGGTACCACCCCCGAGTTTATAGATTCATTAAAAATTATCGCTAACGGGCTTGCAATTTCTCGCGCCAGTTCCTTCAATATTCTTGGATGAAGATCATCCGGTCCGCCCGATTTAGTTCTGTTAAGGTGTTCAAGTTTGGCTTCTACCTCGGATACTACTGCCTGAGAGGGGAATTGAACCTGGTTCTATCACAGTCCAAGTGAGTGCCCTAACCATTGGGCTAAAAGCTATAAAGGGGGTAGCATCACCTCCTGCTCCAGCCAGATTCTGAATGGGATCCAATCTGGTAGGTGGCCTCTGAGCATGCCAACTGGATCCAGCCCTACATGCGACTTAGGTGGCTGAATGCCTATCCTTCTCCTCTCCCCCGCACCTTTAACCTGGTTTGTGAATCATTCTGGGGCTTAGGTGGGAGATATGCACCCAGATGCCTAGAATGGGGCAACAGTGCACATGCCCAAAGGCAGAAACACTGGCGCCTAGGGAACTTTTTGCTATGCCAAGTGAGTTTAGATGCCCACAGAATTTCACAATGGCCTGCAGGATCAGGCTGCTGGATTCTGAACAGCTGGAACCCTTTGCCAGGTCTCCTTATTTTATTCCTATTTTCTTGTCAGTGTTTCAAGTAGTGATGAACAGGAAGCAATTGAAGTGCTCATTACTGCTCTTTCCCAACAAAGATTTTCACCAGACAGTGCATTTCGGCTGAGTGTACGACTACTATAAACAAATCCAGAGACTTTTGGATAGCAGATCTCCCCATTGAAATACAACCTGCCAAATAAGTTTTTGGTTTGTGTGCTATGTTGAGACAAAAATACAAGCACTGGTTTTAATTTAAAAATTTTTAAAAACTAGAGCTAGAACTATTTGCTGCCACTTGTGAGGGGGGAAAAAAGAGCAAAGTCGCATGTAGTAAAGCAGAATTCCCTTAACCAGGCACCGTGATAAACAAGAAGTGAGATAGTTGCACTGATGTTTTCCTCAGCAATGCATTTCACTTACTCTAAACAATCAAATGGCATACTTCGCGCTGTCTGAAAATCTATTCAAATGTAGTTTACTCCTCCTTAAAACTTTGACATTCCCCAGAGAAGAATATAAATAAATATAATGAGGGAGTTTTGTTCTCAGTGTTTTGTTTTTTTTGTGATTGTGGTCATAAATATTTGCACAGGAAGCTTGATTTGATCAGTTATGCTTATTCAATTAAGCAGAAACATGCCCTGTTACCGTTGTCTAATCCAACCAGCTTGAATATTGAATCATCACAATGCACACTGTTTATGGAAACTTGTGAACATCATAGAATGTGTTACTATTTATGTGCCCAATTCTATTATATAAAATAACTATCTGCATCAAGCCACTGCTTTAACCACTGAAAGGTTTCTGACATCTGTCTTATCACAAGGTACCTCTAAGCCTTGAGCATTGCTAAGGAATCAAATATAGAAATCCTGAAATTGGAAGAATACTGTTTGTATGACCAAACAAACAAACAAATCACATGACAAATTAACTCTTCTCACTTGCTTATTACACAGTGATAATCTCCATCAAGAATGCCAACATAATATTCAGACTTGAAATGTTAGAGAGCCATAATTTATTATTTTTTAAAAAAGACCAGCTTCTCTCCTTGGAGAAATCATTCCATTTACTTTGACGTGATTAACATATTAGCCCACTGAAATGTTACACTAATGGCTAAAGTAAAGTGGTTCTAACCTATTGCAATTTAACATCATCCCTGTCATTTTTATGGTATTCTAAGAATAGTAAGGTGAAAACATTGATTCGCAAGTCAAATTTAAGTGTACTACCATTTCAAGATTAGCAAGGAAATTTGTAATGGCAGATTGTGAGACCAGTATCTACCATGGAACCACATTAAACAGGACATAATAATTGATGCATGTGAGAACAGACTTCACTCCAGAACTAAATCAGCATCCTGTGTGCTGGTTATTTGTGATTAAATTCAATCTGAAATGTATTAAAAACGTTCATGATGATTAATTAGAGTAGGGTTACCATACGTCCTCTTTTTCCCGGACATGTCCAACTTTTTGGCACTCAAACCCCCGTCCGGGGGGAATTGCCAAAAAGCTGAACATATCCGGGAAAATGCCGGCCGCATATAGGGTTACCATATCTAACAAATAAAAAAAAAGAGGACCCTCCACGGGCCCTGGCCCTGCCCATTTCCCCACCCCCGGCCCCGCACAACTCCGCCCCTTCCCCGCCCTAACTCCGCCCCCTCCTCCCTTCCACTCCCAGCCACGCGGAAAGGGCTGCCCGAGCGCTACCGGCTTCACGGTTTGCCAGGCAGCCCCCAGACCCTGCGCCCCTGGCCGGCGCTTCCCCAGTGCAGCTGGAGCCCGGGAGGGGAAGCGCCCAGCCGGGGGTGCAGGGTCTGGAGGCTGCCCGGCAAACTGTGAAGCCGGTAGCGCTTGGGCTTCGGGCAGCCCCCTTGCCTCCGGACCCTGCGCCCCCAGCCGGGCACTTCCCCTCCCGGGCTCCGGCGGCGCAGGGTCCGGAGGCATGGGGGCTGCCCGAAGCCAGTAGCGCTCGGCTCTTAAACAGAGCCGAAGAGTTGGGGAGGAGCAGAGCCGCCGTGGCCGGAGGCTCTGCTCCTCCCCTGACTCTTCGGCTCTGTTTAAAAGCCGGGCTGCCCGAGCGCTACCAGCTGCGGGCAGCCCCCATGCCTCCGGACCCTGCGCCGCCAGAGCCCAGGAGGGGAAGTGCCTGGCCGGCGGCTGGGGTCCGGAGGCAAGGGGGCTGCCCAAAGCCCATAGCGCTCGGGCAGCTCGGCTCTTAAACAGAGCCGAAGAGTCAGGGGAGGAGCAGAGCCGCTGCGGGAGGGGAAGTGCCTGGCCGGCATTTTCCCGGACATGTTCGGCTTTTTGGCAATTCCCCCCGGACGGGGGTTTGAGTGCCGAAAAGCCAGACATGTCCGGGAAAAAGAGGACGTATGGTAACCCTAAGATGTGGTAACCCTAAATTAGAGTATCATAGTATTGCAAACTCTTGCAATTTTATCATGAGACTTGAAATATTTGGTGGTTTTCTTACAGCCCCAGCTCTTGGAACTGAGTGAATAGAAAAGAATCTCCGCTTACATTTAAAAACAATATATATATAGCCCCTGTGATTGCAAAGAAAAATTTAAATGCATGAGCTGAGTATGGCCCAAGAGTTTAAAAACCAGAAGGCAAATAAAAAGGAAGCCATTTATTTAAAAAAAAAAATGATTTTGGGGAGCCTGACTTCTGATTTTTATTTATTTATTTTTTTGAATGCCTTGGCTTGGCAATATTGCCATTGTCAGCATCTTTTCTTGGCGAGGAGGTTGTGATTTCCAGTGCATGATGCCAGCCCCACCAGCATTATCCATGCCTTTGTAACCTTCACATTGGATTACTGCAGTGGGGTTACAATGGAAGACCACTCAAAGTTTTAGGTAGTATAAAATACAGCTGGCTATATAGCTGTGTTTCATGATGTAGCATAATACACCTTTATTGCAGAGAATAGAGTGGTCTTATTAGTTTCCAGCTGCAATTCAAAGCATTGGCTGCCTGATTTTTTTTTTTTAATAGTTTGGGGTCCTGTATATCTTTGAGGCCAACTTTCTCTGTGGTGTAGCTCAAACAAGTAAGCTCAGCTGAGACACGTGAACTGACTATGCCTAGAATTCAGCAGGGTGTTCTCATTTAAGACCATTAAGTACTGGAAATTGCTTGGTCCAACAGCACCGGAATTTGATGCTGCAGGCATACTATGAAGCCTATATAATAAGCTTTTTCGGGAGGGAAGTGAGGACGTTGAAGAAGCAGAGGATTGTAGGTTGGGGAGCCGTTTTAATGTTCTTCTTTACATTTTGTTAATTATCAGTTACTATTGTTCCATATCTGTTTGTTCTTTGAAGACACATTTTTTGGATGTGGACCTAGAGATGTAATAGGCACAACTATACAAGAACACTTTTTTGAAGGGAGCTATTTACAAACTATGCAAATTGGACTTGTTTCAGGCATTAAGTTTTTAATCATTAGTAATGTTGATTTGTAGTCACTGGGTATTAGAGGCTATAGGAGCTAAATGGCATTTAATAAACCTTTCTATTTCTACTGTCAGTTCAACAAGACTATTGAGATGTCCTATTGCAAATAGCAAAATGCACTTTGTGTTTTTTCAGTTTGTGGTGTCCTACTCCAGGATAATGAGAATGAAGAAATGGGTTTGATTTGGGATCTGCACACCAACTTCTATCACTGTAGACAGGGCCGGCTATACCTTTTTTGCCGCCCAAAGCAGCAAAAAAAAGTGCCGCCCCGCCCTGCCGAACCCCCCCCCCCACCGAGTGCTGCGCCGCCAAACCCCCCCCCGCCGAGCCCCGCCCCGCCGAACCTCTCCCCCCCCCCCCCCCCCATGGAGCGCCGCACTGCTGAAGCCCCCCGCGCGGAGCGCCACCGAAACCCCCACGGAGCACCATGCTGCCGAACCCCTCCCCGTGGAGCGCCGTGCCGCTGAATACCCCCGCCGAGCGCCGCGCTGCCCCCCCACCACAAGATTGGCCGCCCCTTACCGGGTGCCACCCCACGCATGAGCTTGGTTGGCTGGTGCCTGGAGCCGGCCCTGACTGCAGATCTTTGTAGGCAGAGGGCCTCCAGTAGCAGAGTCAGCCCAGCAGGGAGCTGTGGTAGTGAAAAATATCCGCAGACTCCTCTGGTACAGAAGAGTGGCAGGGGCCATCACAGTCACGCAAAGTAGGCATTATTGGGTGTGAAGGGATCATTGCAAGCAGCTAGGCCAACGGTCTGATTCAGCACATCCCTGCTGAACTATCTGCCCATTGGGATCCCACCAACGTGACAGATAAGATCTGCCTTCTTTTAGTGGATACTTAAAGAGTGGGTGAGGCACTGTCTGCCCTCCTCTAATAATGAACTTCCCCTAGGTGCAGTGGCACTGGCTAGTGTTTGGAGGTACACTTTGCACCTTTCTCTTTATAGAGAAATAGAGGCTGTATAGAGGCTGAATCTGACTCACCAAAGCCATTTGAGTCTGTGTGTTGGCTGTATCACTAAAGACTTTCTATTTTTTAATTAGAGAGGAATGATCATCTCTCCCAGCTGGGGATACTTGCAAATAAATCCTATCACAATCTTTTGGGTTTGGTAGATATTACTCATTTCAGCCAGGTAGAAAGGAAGCACAGATCTGATGAAACAGTGTGAAAAAGATAGACAATGCTAACATACTTTTCAGTTCACAATGTGTGACCCATGATGATGGAACACCACAGAGCATACCATAATTCTTAATAGGACACCCAACTCACAATGAATGGGAAACATCTCATGACTCTCATACTTAGAAGATCTGCATAGTGTGAGTAGAGGATTTGCTGAACATTTGAGCAGCGCTTCCCCGTAACTTTTCATTCTGAGGTAACCATAATCTGTTATTTGGTCACATTTTCTCACAAGCATCTCTTAATATACAAGAAACCCAGGCATCAAACACACAACACTGTTTTGGCTTTTGTGGGTAGGAGAAAGTGGTATGTAAGAGGCATTTTGTTTGAAAGGAGACTTCAAGGTACTTATTGTAGACATGCAGTCATTGTCAGTTTACCAGTCCATGCACAAAATCTATTCCCTTATCCTTTGCTCTCCACTAGGTGGCTTGATCAGCATCAGCCCAAATAATCAGGGAGTTGTATTAGGGTTACCATATCTATTAAATAAAAAAAGAGGACCCTCCACGGGCCCTGGCCCCGCCCATTTCCCCACCCCCAACCCTGCCCAACTCTGCCCCTTCCCAGCCCTAACTCCGCCCCCTCCTCCCTCCCACTCCCAGCCACGGGGAAAGGGCTGCCCCAGCGCTACCGGCTTCACGGTTTGCCGGGCAGCCCCCAGACTCTGCGCCCCCGGCCGGCGCTTGCCCAGCGCAGCTGGAGCCCGGAGGTGAAACTCCCAGCCGGGGGCACAGGGTCTGGAGGCTGCCCGGCAAACCGTGAAGCCGGTAGCGCTTGGGCTTCGGGCAGCCCCCTTGCCTCCGGACCCTGGGCCCCTAGCCGGGCACTTCCCCTCCCGGGCTCCGGCGGTGCAGGGTCCGGAGGCATGGGGGCTGCCCGAAGCCGGTAGCGCTCGGGCAGCCCGGCTCTGTTTAAGAGCCGAAGAGTCAGGGGAGGAGCAGAGCCGCCATTTTCCCGGACATGTTCGGCTTTTTGGCAATTCCCCCCGGACGGGGGTTTGAGTGCCGAAAAGCCGGACATGTCCAGGAAAAAGAGGACGTATGGTAACCCTAGTTGTATCCAATTCTCCCGTGCCATTCTCCTGTGCTGAGCAGATCTTGGCACAGGAAAAATTTGGTCTAATATCTCGACAGTGCACTATAGGTATAAAGAGGCATTAATATGTTCAGGAGTTTCCTTTACCTGTTTTCCATCACGACACCAAAAATAATTCGACTGGCATCATCTGTAATGGCCGCACAACGCACATTTGGCTTATTTTTTAATCGCTTCGTAACCTACAAATTTAGAAAAACATGCACTTTTAGTATCTGCCACACATAAGATAAATGAAATGAGTGGCAAAGTCATATGTTTCTAATGAGTATTTAAGAGAATCGGGTATGAAAAAATATCAAACATTCCATTTTACATGGTTTAATATTTCTGCTCATAGAAAGATCTGATGTGCATTAAGGTATTAAGCAGCTTTTTGGAGTAAACTTAAACACTGCTATAGATCTTAACTGTTATAACAAGATCTCAAAGACTAGTTCATATTATCTTTTTCAGCAAGTTTCACATTTTCTTCTGTTTGCATACTGTTCATGAAGAGGTTGGCAAAACTGATAGTATTTTTTTAGAAATATTTTGGTTGTAAAAGTGGCTTTTTTTTTTTTTTAGCAACCACTTTCTCGCATGAAATTGCATTTAAAGTTGCAAAAAAAAAAAGGTTACCTTTCCAGCTTCTAAGTTCCACAATGTTATGTAGCTGATTTTCTCATCATCACTGTAGTTGGAAAGCACCAGGTGGCTTCCAGTATAGGTCAAAGCAGCATTGTGTAAGAAGAGCATGGACGTTCTACTTTCAAGAGTGTGGAGATGGGACAGGGTTTGCAAACTGAACACAGAAAGATAGTGTGCATAGTATGAACACACTGTTACCTAGGAGAAGAAGACCTCTGCCGTTTCAGTCACAAGTTTAAGTACTCATCTGCCTTCAGATTTCTTTCATTTCTTTTCTCTCTCTTTTTAACTTCTTTAGATTTAACCAAACAAGATTTTATGAAACACAGAAACTTCCAGAGAAACTCATCTTTCTGTTTCTTTAGAAATAATTCTTACTGCATTTTGACCCCAAAAGCAATTAGTAGTATTGGTGTTGGTCAAAAAAGAATGGACTCTAGAAGCTAAGTGCCTCTAATGACTTGTTGTAGAGTTCTGTAGCTTAAACATAAACCTTTGCATATGGCTGCACCTATGGACTTATCTCAATGACCACATTCTCTGAAGAAAAGATTACAGTCAACCTCTCTGTTGGCTCAGTGCTATAATGACAGAACACTATTAACGCACTTGGAGAGGATGGGTATTGCAAACCAGACTGGGAAATTTTTAAAAACTAAAACCATTAACGGTACACAGGAAATGTGTTATGTACACAGAGTCAAAAAAGGCTGCATAACAACCTGGCTATTTATACAGACTTTAAAGAAAGAAATTCAGACTGCAGTACTCCAGAACTGCAAACATTTTGCTACAAGTTAAAAATTTGTTCTTAGGATTCCCAAATGGAGAAAAAAAATTGCCAATTAATTATCCTTACATTTTAACCCTTAGCAACTAGTGACACCCCACTGCCCATGCAAAATCGAGTTTTTGCTTAGTCATGAACATTATTATGTTCTCCCCTGAAAACTCTTACCTATTTCAAGCTCTTCTTGAGAAGCAGATCATGATGGAACCAATGGAGTGAACATAACATAGAAGGGGCATATAAGAAAAATGAAAATGCAAAGCAAGACAAAGGCATTTGTTCAAATGTTTGCGGTGACATATAACCCGCTCATGAGTATTAAAAAATGCATGTCAGTAGCCAGAACCAAATTTTGGTGGTTAAGAAAAATTATGTTGTAAATATAGGATTGTTTTGTCACGTAACTCTACATCACATCCAATGATGAAATCATTTGTGCTGCACCATGGGATGCCATTTTTTAATAATTTGCATGAGGACAAAATTGATTATTTGTATACTAGTCCCCACAATGTGTAAGACACCATGCAAACATATGAAGACACAATCCCACCCCAAAGAGTTTAAAGTTCTAGGCCCCAATTCTACAAATACTTACCTAACCACAATGGAACAATTCATGTGCGTACTGTTACCTATACACATGTTTAGCAGATTGCGGTCTACAGTGTAGCCTCTCAGCATTCCTGGAAGGGTAATTGTGAGGTTTAATTAATGCACGCTTGTAAAGCGCTTTGAGAGCCTCAGATGAAATGCATTATATAAATACAAAGTATTAACATTACAATAGAAAATATAATGTACTTATGCTATTATTCCTCACCTTTTCATCTCCACTGAGCAGGTACTGATCAATAGCATTGTACTTCTCATTAGCAAGTTGCTGTAGCTTCTCCAGCTCCTGTTTTACCTCATTCTCCAGCCTCCTTTTCTTTGCAGTCTTACTTTCATTACGTCTTTCCCAGGGCCTCTGAAGTACTAAAATAACAGGATTGATGGGAGGAGCAGGGCTAGAGCTTCTATGGGAGACATCTTATTAAAACAAAAGGTAAGTCTGCTGTCTGTTTGCTGTATTACTGAAGCAAAATCCCACACAGGGAACGCAGCACAACTCAGTAACATGGAGTCACTATAGCCTTAAGGCTTCTATCTAATTTAGTCTATGCTCATCACTATGGTAATTTAAGTAGGTTTTAGCAATTTGGGTCTTAAGTAATTCCCATGAACTAGCCATGGCGGATTCAAGATTACACCTCTGCATTCACTTAGAAGTCAAAACAGAAACGTTTGGATTTTATGATTACTCTTCATCTCTTTGACTGAAAAATCTTTTGGTTAGGGCAAAACTGCGTGGAGAAGTGCATGTAGCTGAGAGGTAATATCTTTTATGGGACCAACTTCTGGTGGTGAGAGAGACATAAGCTGAAGAAGAGTTCTATGAAAGCTCAAAAGAGTGTCTCTCTTAGAAGTTAGTCCCATAAAAGATATTACCTCACCCATCTTTTCTTTGAGATGTGCACGTATTTTAAAATTATTTTTTCTAGCTGAACAACATATAGATAGCCAAGGAAGCACCATGCCACTCTAGCAACAGATCACTTAGACATCCTTGGTGTCATTCCCAGAAACCCAACTATGAACCATGTGATGCCTCTGACTGTAGCTGCGATGGGCCACCTTGAGTAGCTTCATCAATATCGCTGTCAGGGCTTCCTAGCGAAGCTGTTGCGGATGCTGTCCGACTTAGTAACCAAGTTCACAAGTCTCATTGTGTTGGGATAGATCAACATCCATCCAGACAATGTCTGATTCCATGACACAAACTCTATCTGAGCTCTCTACCTCAGGCACCCACCCACACATCAGTAATCCGGCAGGTTAATTTTGCCTGAACAGAGCCTTCAAGTTTCAAACTATCTCAAGTTGGAGTGAATAATAGGCTCCAGTTCTTATTTACTGATGCAGCCTAGGAAGATCTCCATTTAGGAGCATTATAGATGCATGCATTATAACTAGGGCTGTCGATTAATTGCAGTTAACTCGCACAATTAACTCAAAAATATTAATCGCGATTAATTGGAATTTTAATCACACTGTTAAACAATAGAATGCCAAAGAAGTGTATTAAATATTTTTTGATGATTTTCTACATTTTCAGATAGATTGTATTCTGCGTTGTAATTGAAATCAAAGTGTATTGTGCTCACTTCATATTATTTTTATTACAAATAGTTGCATTATAAAAACGATAAACAAAAGAAATAATATTTTTCAATTCACCTCATACAAGTATTGTAGTGCAATCTCTTTATTGTGAAAATGCAAATTACAAATGTAGATTTTTTTTGTTACATAACTACACTCAAAACCAAAACTATGTAAAACTTAGAGCAAGTCCACTCAGTCCTACTTCTTGTTCAGCCAATCACTAGAAAAACAAGTTTGTTTTTATTTACGGGAGATATGCTGCCTGCTTCTTATTTACAATGTCACCTGAAAGTGAGAACAGGCATTTGCATGGCACTTTTGTAGCCAGGATTGCAAGATATTTACATGCCAGATATGTTAAATATGCGTATGCCCCTTTATGCTTCGGCCACCATTCCAGAGGACATTCTTCCATGCTGATGATACTCGTTAAAAAAATGTGTTAAATAATTTGTGACTGAACTCCTTGGGGGAGAATTGTATGTCTCCTTCGGTTTTGCCTTCATTCTACCATATATTTCATGTTATAGCAGTCTTGGACGATGACCCAGCACATGTTCATTTTAAAAACACTTTCACTGCAGATTTGACAAAACGCAAAGAAGATACCAATGTGAGATTTCTAAAGATAGCTACAGTACTTGCCCAAGGTTTAAGAATCTGAAGTGCCTTCCAAAATCTGAGAGTGATGAGGTGTGGAACATGCTTTCAGCAGTCTTAAAAGAGCAATATTCCGATGGGGAAACTAAAGCACCCAAAGCACCAAAAAGAAAATCAACCTTCTGCTGGTGGCATCTGACTCAGATGATGAAAATGAACATGTGTCAGGTCACACTGCTTTGGATCGTTATCAAGCAGAACTCATCATCAGCACAGCTGGCACATAAATATCTTGCGACGCTAGCTACAACAGTGACATAAGAACACCATTCTCACTTTCAGATGACATTGTAAATAAGAAGTGGGCAGCATTATATCCTGCAAATGTAAACAAACTCGTTTGTCTTAGCGATTGGCTGAACAAGAAGTAGGACTGAGTGGACTTGTAGGTTCTAAAGTTTTACATTGTTTTGTTTTTGAATGCAGTTATTTTTTGTACACAATTCTACATTTGTAAGTTAAACTTTCATGATAAAGAGATTGCACTACAGTACTTAGGTGAATTGAAAGATACTATTTCTTTTTTAAAGTGTAAATATTTGTAATAAAAAATAAAGTGAGCACTGTACACTTTGTATTTCATGTTGTAATTGAAATAAATGTATTTGAAAATGTAGAAAACATCCAAAATATTTAAATAAATGGTATTCTATTATTTAACAGCACGATTAATCGCATGATTAATCACGGTTAATTTTTTTAATCGCTTGACAGCCCTAATTATAACACTATAGGTGAAAAATCCCTGAGGAAAATATCTTTATGTATAGAAATAAATTTTACATGGCCATTTAAAGTCTGGAGTTTGCGCCAATATAATAATAGTAAATCATGTAACCAATATTACATTCAAATAACATTAAGAGCTACATTGTAGCATTAAGGGATAATTATACATTGTGGGCAGTGCTAAGCCACTCCGTCCACCAGGCAGTGTTGATCGGCCCTATGTCTCAAGCTCTTGGGGACAGCCACCACTGCACCAATCTGGAAGAAGAGACAGTGTGCACTCCCTTCTGTGGCTGTCTGGTGCAGAAATGGGGGGTAGCTACTGCTGCTTCTCCTCAACTCTCCTTTGACAGCTACTGGTACTTGTTCTTGTGATCAGGGGAACACAAGGGCTGCAAGTGCAGCCAGTCCTTGCCTGGGTGCAGAGGCTCTTTGCTCCCTCTCCTCCTTATGCTCTTAGGGTGTGGCTACACTGCAACTAGACACCTGTGGCTGAGCCACCTTGCAGGGTCCTAGAGCCCAAACTCCAGGACAAGCCCGAACATCTGTATTACAATTAAACAGCCCCTTAGCCCAAGCCCTATGAGCCCGAGTCAGCTGGCATGGGCCAGACACAGGTTTTTAATTGCAGTGTAGACATACCTTAGGCAGGGGCTAGTCACAGCCTGGCCCTAAACGTATTAGCCAAACCAAGAAATTTGCATGTGAAGGTTATGACTTTAAATGAATAATCCAAATTTCAGTGCCAAATGCATGACTCTAGACAATGGTCATTTCAATTGTCACTCTACAGCCTTAAGTTAAAATGAGGCATTTGTAACCTGTTGTTCCCTTCCCTCTTTTCCTTTTGGACAGAATATCCTTGTACAGGGTCCTGGTGTCCTTAGACATGAGATGGCCAAGCAGAATGGGTTGCGGGGGAGCCCTTGTCTTTGTACTCTCGTTTTATCCGATCCTTTACAAATCCAGTTTCCATATTCCAAATGAAAAAATGGTCTCTGAAAATATCAGAATATGCTTTTACCCGCATGATCCAGCAGTAACTGAGCTTAGCAGAACAGTTTTCTCTGGTCTCACAAAGACTAGAAGGGCCTGAATTAGCCAAACAGGCACAGGGAAGTGTAAGTTGTACTTCTCTGCTCCACTGAGGACCCTGGTACTGCAACAGGAATTTATCTCAAGAGAGGTATTGCCTTTCATTTGGGGCTCCATAGCAGCCCTGCTGGTGAGGCTGCTGAGGAGATGTGTGGATTCAACCTCCAGGTGCCGTAACACCCCCCCCAACACACACACACCCCATTCTTTGGCCTGCAGTCATCCCCTCTGCTCCCCCAACACAAAAGAGGTTATGACCACTTTCTGTCCCTTCAATCTACTCTCCTGCAGATTACCTGCCTCAGGGGCCCTCTGTCAGTGTTTACACTGGCCAAGATATACAATTCACCTTAAGGAATCTTTTCAACTGATGTTGGCTGGCATCACAAAGATGGGGTACAAATTCCTGTTCAAACTGAGGTAAATGGGAGTTTTGTCACTGAGTATTATGGAAGCACATTTCCACCTCAGATGCAGTATATATGCAAAGAATTGCTCATGTTCAGTTTTCAGCTTTACTTTGAGGCACATTCCACTAGACTTTCACTTTTTCCCCCCTCAGATCAATGTTGGCCCTTTATTTTTCTGGGGGAGCAACTTTAGCCAGTTTTGATGTGTTCTAGGTAGTAGAATAAAGCAGTTTCAGACAAAGAGGACGGAAACCTCCAAGCTCCCTGGATTCTCTCCAGATACCATGGGGGATGGGTCTTTATACAGAATACATTTTGAATCTGTAAGCTCAGCAAGGCAGGAAGTTTTCCAGATTTTTTTTTAAAACAACTGGAAAAAGACAGCAAAATCAACAGGGCTAAATTCTGCCATCTGTTAAACCCTGCAGTCTCACTGATGTCAATGAGACAGTACAGGTTTCAATGAGGACAGAAACAAGTATGTCTAGGTCAGATATCAATGAGTCCAAGCTTCTAGTGATTTTTAAGGAGATGTGTATTAATGCCCTATGCCAGCAGTTTTCAAACTTTAATAACCCAAGGACCCCCATTTTGATTTAAAATTCTGCCGCGGACGCCCAAGCACCCTGCTCAGCCCCAGGCCCCGCCCCCACTCCACCTCTTCCCACAAGTCCCCACCCCTGCCACACCTCTTCCTGCTCTCACTCCACCCCTGCCCCTCCTCTTCCCCATCTCTTTCCACCTGCTCCCCCAAACGCCCCGGTCAACTCTGGGGAACGGCTGTTCTGCGGCATGCAAGAGACATTGGGAGGAAGCGGGGAGGAGTTCATCAGCAGAGCCGGTGGCCCCGGACATGATTTTGCCCCCTCCCCGAAGTGAGCCCCGTCCCTGCTCCTCCCTCTCCCTCCCAGTGCCTCCTGCATGCCGGGGAACAGCTGTTCTGTGGGGTGCAGGAGCTGCTGGGAGGGAGAGGGAGGAGTTGATCAGTGGGGCCTATGGACCCCCATCTGCAGAACCCAGTTTGAGAAAAGCTGCCCTATGCTAATGAGAATATTTCATAATTGCATCTTACAAAAAAAGCAGGAGAGTTGACTGAACTATGAAACCCACAATCATTGTATTAATGTGTAGTTAACTATACAGAACATGAACTTATGATTTTGTTATTTTATATGTACCAGTTTAGATCTTCATGTATTAGCTGTTCAGTAATAGAAATGAACTCTTACCTATTCTCGGAGAGGCCGAATAACAGACCTCCCTCAAGAATCTTGTACTCGTTATTTTGGCAAGAAATAATGTAAATGCCTGTCTTTTTCTTTATATACTTCTTTTTCAGAAGATCATAAGTTAACAGGGTCTGGAAAATCAAAAAAGAAACTATATTGTCTGCTTTGTATGATGATTAATATATGTAAATATCTTCTTGTGCATGTTAGCATCAGGTTTAATACAAATAACTGAAAGAGGTGCATGTGCACTTACTCCAACACATTGTGATGCGGCGCCTGTAGGGTTAATAGAGCCCTAGGGAGGCTGTGCAGGAAGGAGCCAATCAGAGAAGGGCTGAGGGGAGCAGCCAATCAGGGCCTGACAGGCCCTATAAGAAGAGCTTCAGGGCAGAATAGCTTCAGACACTTCCTGTAGCTTGTGGAGCAAGGAGAACTGGCTGCCTTGCAGGCTGAAGGCAATATGCACCCTGACGGAGCATTGCTACAGGCAGGGACCTAGCTGCTAAAGGCAGCTCCTGGTGGGCTGCAGGGATCTGCAGGCTGAGGCCCTGAGGCAAGGGCAAAGAGGGTGCTGGGGTTGCAGAGAAGTGGCCCAGGGAAATCTACTGAGGAGTTGGAGAGGGTGCTGCAAGCAATGGCCTTCTACAGGGTCCCTGGTCTGGGACCTGGAATAGTGGGTGGGCCCGGATTTCCCCCACCCCCTTGCTACTGGGGAAGTGGCTAGATAGTAGACTGCAGTTGCCACTGAGAGAAGTGGCTGGACAGGGATTGCAGAGATTTCCTCCAGAAGGGGGGAAACACAGAGTGTGGCATATTTGTAGGGCTGAGTCACTGAAGAGAACACCGTGGTCCTTGGAGGGAGGAAGTGGTGATGGGTGGAGCACCACCAGAGCAGGGCGCACTGGCTGCTAGAGATAATTCCTGTATTGGCTGGAGGAGGTGCCGGAGTGGTGAGTGAACCCCTGTTCACGTTATTTTTTCTGAATAAATCTCCATTTAGTACCTGAAAAATTGGTCTTGAAGCCTCTGTAAAGGAAGCCATCCCTTTGTAGGTAAGTTCAAAGAGTTTCATGTCTCTAACCAGCACAACGTCTGTGTTCTCCACCAGTCTTCTCTCCACTGTTACTGCCTTGCTTTTGCACTTTGATTTCACTATGATCCACACTAATGACTCCAGAGTTCAGACTTCTGCATACAACATACCTTTAAAACAACATTAATAATAAATGTGTGGTTCATAAACATCAACCTACAGAGCAGAGCCTTCAATCATTTAGCCAAGCATATAGCAGATATTCACCAGCGGGGAATTCCTGGCCTCACTGAACTCAACTGGGAGTTTTAGCATTGACTTCAGTGGGACCCAGGATCTCACCCTAGATGCTCTGATTACAGGTTTTGGGGCATTACTAGGTGCAACTTGGTTTGCACAGAGTTATGGCTCATGATGTTGCTTCATGTTGTGATCTCGCATAATCAGTAGTGACATAAATAGCGATAATTTAGAATGGGTGGCAGTCTTTGCACGCAAAAAGCCTGTTTAGGGACCAAATGAGAATTCAGGTGGAGAATCTGGGCAGTCATCCCAGATCACAGCTGAAACCATGTTTTTAACAACACAGTGTAATCAAAACCTCTCCACACTGCTGTAAATGAAAACTTAAGTAATTGCAATATTCAGTCTTAATTGGTGGACTAGTTAGGAGAACATAAAAAATGAGATCAGTTAGTAGCTCCACTTTTGGTAGAGACAATATTAAACAGGAATTATAGTAGAGCTCTCCTTTGTACATAATGGGGACCCTCCCCTGCCCTTCCAGACTACTGGTTCTGAGATTGATCCTGCATTCTTTTGGGAGAGAAGATATTAAAGTCTGGAAGATTTGTTAAAGAGACTTTGGGTTACAACCTCTTTAAATAAAGAGAGTTTACTGCTTATGAAAGGAACTGGATTCAACCTAAAAGAGTCAAGTTCTCTGTTTATCTACAGAACAGAGATCGCATAGGTGGCAGCAGTGAAAGCTCCACATTGCTCTGCCAGCGTGCCCCAGACCTGACCTGGAGGGACCACCTCTAGAAGGAAGAGGATAGTTTGGTTTTCATGCCCATAATTTATCTAAGGCTGTCGATAACAGTGGGAACTAGATTGGGACCAGCAATTTATTTCACCTAGGGCACAAAACAGTTGTCAGATGAGAATATACAGTAACTGATTTGGACTGACAAGCCTGTTATGAGAACAAAAAAGTTATGCTACCTAAAGGTATTGTGAGCTCAAGGCACATTTGTGGAAGTATTCGGTGAGGAAGCAGTTGGGTATTGATTGATACTCTTTTTTTTTTTTTTTTTTTTTCATTAAAAGCCTCAGTGTGCTCAGCATTGTACAAATATAGAGGCAGGCGTGATCCCTGCCCCAAGTCATGTATAATCTAAATCAGACCATGGAATTCAGACACAAATGATACATAGGTTCAACCTCAAAGTAGCACAGAGATTTTGGGGGCATGGAGAGGGGTGGAATCTCTTTTAAAATGCTTCACCAGTGGCTTGCCAAATCCAACACCCTTCTTTAAATGTTGGCTGCCTGATCTAAAACAGTGGAAGAGTGCTTTAAATCAAAGAACGGTCTTATTTGCACTTGCCTGGGATAGTTTTGCATAGTCACAATCTCCTGAATTCTATTTGTTTAATTTTCCTTTGTTTGCAGTAGCAGTCAAAGATTGGTCATTGATCTTGGAAGCCAAGTTCCATGATCAAAGGTAGTTCTCTCCATTGCAAAATGCTAAGCAGTAGTGAAGGTCAGAGCAAACGCCTACACATTTAAGATTAAATTTGAAAAAAACCATTTGTAGCATGGGAATAGAATATGATGTAGGTTATATAGGGTGTCAACTGCGGTCTATATGGGGCTAACCTTGAAGGCCGCTTAGACGGTCTAGCTGAATTTAGTTGCCCACATTTTAGTGAAAACTGGTCAAATACAACATACTACACGTGTGTTCTACTCTGCACTGGCTGTCAGTTCATCTTCTAGGTGAAATGCAAGGTGTTGATTACCATTTATAAAGTCCTAAATAGTTTGTGCCATCATGGATACCTTGGAAACTAGCTCTCTCCCTCTGCTTGCCTTATCATGACAAATGAGCTCAAAAGGAATACTTTGACTTTCTGTCTCTATGGTAAGGTTGATGGGATTTGGGGACTGGACATTCTTGGTAAAAGGCCCTTACATTTGATGGGAGGGCATGTTGGGACCCCACGCTGGCCTCATGTACAACAAAAGTTAACATCTATCCTTTTTGTCCACTCTACTAACTCAGGGCCCTGACATGTACTATATTGGCTGCTGTCTCTTGTCTTATGTTCTTGCAGGGAAGCTGATGTGAGCAGGAGAGAGACAGACAGCTGTTGTTTTAATGTCATATTGTAAACACCCAACTTAAGAAAACTCAAAACTAGATCTTCATTAAAATTAATTTTACTGGCAAAGTGGAAACTATAGCAAGCCTGAATTTAGTACAAAATAAATACAGACAATGTGAAATTCTGATTTTCCCCGAGTTTGGATTTGGGATTGTTAGAACACTTTAGAGACTAAGGGTCAGTCATTCAATTTGCATCTCGTTCCACATTTCCACCAAGTTTGGGAGTGTTCAGCCTGAGCTTTTGATTCATGCCCCTCTCTATTTCTGACAAGGAGGGGAAGCACTTGCACAGCATTTAAATCATGCAACAAAAGGGAATATTTTTATTTCACAGCCCTCAGTCATCCTTCTACCATAGGCTGTAAAGTTTTGTAGTGCAGTCTTTGTTACATATATTCTAAGTAATATGCAGCCACATAACACATCATGGGGTTTCTAACAAAAAGCAGACTACAAATCTAGCAGCTACAATAGCTTAGTGTGGTAATAAGGAGCAAGGATGATAGTGACAGTTGAGACTTCTGATTTACACAATTTCTGTATAACACAATCTAACCATAAAATAATACTATTTCTTTATAAGAAGCATCAGTAGAAATGGAGCCACTCACCTCCAACAGGGACTGAAGATAGTTTGGCCAGATGTTTATGATCCTGATTCCACAGTACTATCTCAGTGGTGTTGGGAATGGGGCTGAATGCCACAAGATGAGAGGTCAGATGATTAATAAAGAAGGTGGAAATAAAGTCATTGCAGCAACCCTTCAGAGTGTGTGTATAGATGAAGGTACGAACACCGAAGAGCTCTCTATATGTAGAATATCCCGCTGTCTCATGAAGGGACACCTACAGTAAATGGAGGAGTTACACATCACACTGTGTGCACAACAAATACTAAAAAATACACCCGAGTCCTACGCTCAGAAAAGTTGTTTTAAAAAAGAAGAAATATCCCTTATAAATGTTTTATCCTATCTAATGGAATCCTATGGATGTTCTCAGTGTCAATATTTCAAAATTTTAGGCAGGAAGATTTATTTCTAAATTTACAATATGTAAATGAAAAAAATAGTGTGACCTCTCTGAAAAAAGTTTGGGTCCAAAATCATCCTAGTGTAAAATAGGTGCAACTCAAATGGGCTTGGGTTAACATAGGGCTGAATTAGGCCCTCGAGCTCTCCTTAGACATAAGGGTATGTACAATCCGAGTTTGACTATTTAGACACCTAAATATCTTTTAAAATCTGCCCTGAATTGCTTCTCTGGAGCATAGTTTGATTTTTTTTCTAAATATTCTCTACCTGACTATCACAAGGAAGTACTCCTTCGTTACAGCTACTCCTTGAATCTCAACTACTAGCTCTTGGCCTGTCAGTTTAGCAACAACTTTTCCCTTTCTGGCACTGAACACCATGACTTCTTTTCCATTCCTGTAAAAGAGAAGAAGAAATGAAACTAGAAAAGTTATGTCAGCAGCCTCACTCTGCCATACCATAAAGCAAAGCCCACAAAAACGATGTTTACATAGGAGCATATTCTGTCCACAGATGTCCACAAGCAACATAGAGGGAGGTGCAAACAGGCATATGAGAGAAGAACTGGGCCCATACTTTGAGAACCAACTAGATCAGTGATACTCAGACTTCAGTGGTTCAGGAGCCAAATTAGTGATCGACATTACCCAAAAGAGAGACGGAAGTGTGAATTCATTGTTTCATTTACTGTAGTACTATATGTTCATATTTAGTTTATATATATATGTAATATTATCCTCACAGCAAAATGACTGACCAAGTATTATTTTATCAACTACAATTGGTTAGTAACATAGTGAAATGATTATGTAATAATTAAATCACAGTGTTTTAATATCATGTGCTGCAAAGAGACATGAGAGACATTAAAGAGCCGCTTGCAAGCCTCAGTCTGAGTATCACTGAACTAGATGAGTACTTTGTCCACTACTTGCGGGATTCTCTGGAAGAGCAGCCTGTCAGTGCTAGCGGGAGGGGGCTTGAAACCAGGGTGGGCCGGCAGCCCCCCTATCAGCTCCCCTCTACCACTCCCAGCGCCTCCCATCTGCTAGTGGGCACAGCGGATCAGCGCCTCCCCCTCACTTCCCGCCCACTGCAATCAGCTATTTTGCAGCGTTCAGGAGGCTGGGGGGAGGAGCGAGGACATGGCATGCTCGGAGGAGAGGGTAGAAAAGAGGCGGAGTGGGGACTTGGGGGAAGAGGTGCAGTGGGGACAGGCCGAGGGTTGAGCAACCTCCTGGCCCTTTGGAATGTTGGTGCCTGCGCAGCCATGCAGCAAGACATTCCCTGGGAAATATCCCACCTGATACCAACACGGTTGCTTTAGGAGAAGCTCAGGGAGCTCATGAGCTGGTCCCCAGACAATCCTCTGGTTAGAACTTGTTTAAAACTGTATATGTATCTAATCTCTTTTGTTTGGCAAAAAAACATTTCTCTGGAACCTAGCCCCGCCATTTACATTAATTCTTATTGCAAAATTGGATTCACTTAACATCATTTCACTTAGTTGCATTTTTAAAGAACATAACTACAATGTTAAGCAAGGAGTTACTGTATCCCCTAGTCTTAAACCAGTCTTCTGCTTAACACCTTATTTTACTCCACGTTGTATGACTGTACCTTAGCCTTAAGTCTTTGATGTAGAATATTTTCCAATGCTGTTTAAAAATCTAAGTAGGTGGCATTCACTGGCTTTCTCCTATACTTCATGACTACACTATTGTCAAAGAATGCCCTCAGATTAGCTAACTATGGCTTTCCCTGCCTGAGTCTGTGCTGTCTCATTTGTTATGCAACTTCTAATTGGCAAGAAAGCGTCCGTCCCGCTTTAGCACAAATCCTGCTCTCAGATGTATGCGCTCTATTCCAGGTTTTCAGCTTGGCAGTCTAGCTGACCCAGGCAACTGTAAGAAGCTGCATGCTATACTGGGATACTGAAACCAGAAGAAAGTGCATCCTCACATACTGAAGCACTTCAATTTTTTTTTTGGAGGGGGTCCTTACAACAGCTACTTAGTGGAGGAATATACACTTCAAATCATTGGGGATGACAGTGTGCAAGATGAGAGGCCATGCCTATAAAAGGCTCCTGTTCATTTAATTCCCAATACAATTCAAACTATTTAATGACAATAAAAACAAGTATAGAGAGAGCCAGAGCAGACATTTCTGAAACAGAAATGTAGTGATGGAAGGCAGGCAAGAGCACTGAATTTTGAGGAGGAATTTCAGTCAGTCGTGTTCATGTGCTAAGATACTTTCTTACTAACTTATAAGCAAAGAGAACATAATCTTTCACTGAATTCCTTGATACCAAAATGGAGTGATCCTTGTGTATAGGAATATCCGCTGAAGAAATGTGCACTTGATGGAGCAGCTGGCATGAGTCAGTCAGATCAAAAACCTGAAATAATATGACAGGTGTATAATCAAACACACAAATGAATACATCTCCCTAGTGTCCTGCTATACTCCTTTCCTCTTCCCAGCCTCAGAACATAAAACAACTGAAGTTCTGAGGGGGTTGGGAGGATGTAAAAGGAGAAAAATAGGAACCCTGCAATAGGACCCCAAAAAGTGAGAGGGGAGAAGGAACTTCAAACAATAAATAGAAAGAAACTGGAGGGGAAAAAAGGGAAGGGGGCAGAAAGAGATTGAAATGAAAATGGAGGAGAAATCCACGGTCAGAAGAGAAGTGAAAAACTGGCTGAAATAATTAGGAAGGGAGAAAAAAGTAACACAAAATTCATAGTGAGAGAGATGGTCTCGTAGTTTTGTTAGTTAACTGGTAGCTAAGAGAAATTCAAATATAATCTAATTCCCCTTTCAAAAAATTATGTGGTCCACTTTTTCTCCTTGTTTCATTTCCCTTTATTAAACAATACTACCGTACATTACAGAAATTGTTCAGAACATGGCAATATTGCTATTATTATTTATTTAACACCAACTGGTTGCTAAGTGCTATTGTAAACTTTTTGATTGTAGGTATTTTTAAATTTTTTCTAAATAAGGCTTCCCTCCCCACCACAACCTTTCTGCATTTTGTACATTTCTCTTTCTCACCACTATAGCTGGAAGACCATTTTCCATTTAAACACTTTTGCTGAAAATTTTCCACAAAGAAACAAAAATAGACAAGTTCTATTGACTATTCATTGCCCCTTTACTTAACTGGGGCTGTTAACTTGATTGATAAACTAAATTTAGAAATAAATCTTCCTGCCTAAAATTTTGAAATATTGACACTGAGAACATCCATAGGATTCCATTAGATAGGATAAAACATTTATAAGGGATATTTAAACCTCTTGCTTCAGAACATAAAACAATTACTAACTGATGGGAGTTAGGAAGGAACTTCATCTATGAGCAAGTTATTCCATTATGGGGATTTCTGCACCTTCCTCTGAAGCATCTGGAACCAGCTGCTGTCAAAGAGATGATACTGGATTAGATTGGTCACTGGTCTGGAACATAGGATTGAAAAGGTCCTCCTGGGTCATTGAGTCCAGACAACCCCATCATATACTCCTGTTCATAAACTATGGCAATGATGGTGTTCTCATGCACAGGGAGTCAAACAAACATGTGGACAAGTGTCTTGCGTCTGACGAAGTGGGTATTCACCCACGAAAGCTTATGCTCCAAAACATTTGTTAGTCTATAAGGTGCCACAGGACTCTTTGTTGCTTTTTATGTGGACAAGTGTGTTCCAGTTGATCTAGTGTACTTGGGCTTTCAGAAAGCCTTTGATAAGCTCCCTCACCAAAGACTCTTAAGCAAAGTAAGCAGTCAAGAGGGAAGTTCCTCTCATGGATCAGTAACTGGTTAAAAGATAGGAAACAAAGGGCAGGAATAAATGGTCAGTTTTCACAGTGGAGAGAGGTAATAGTGGTGTCCCCAAGGATCTGCACTGGGACCAGTGCTGTTCAACATATTTCATAAATGATCTGGAAATCGGGGTAAACAATGAGGTGGCAAAGTTTGCAGACAATACAAAATTACTCAAGATAGTTAAGTCCAAAGCTGACTATAAAGAGTTACAGAGGGATCTTGCAAAACTGAGCGACTGGACAACAAAATGGCAGATGAAATACAATGTTGATAAATGCAAGGTAATGCACACTGGAAAACCTAATCCCAATTATATATATAAAATGATGGGGTCTCAATTAGCTGTTACCACTCAAGAAAGAGATCTTGGAGTTATCATGAATAGTTCTCTAAAAACAGCTGCTCAATGTGCAGCAGCAGTCAAAAAAGCGAACAGAATGTTAGGAACCATTAGGAAAGGAATAGATAGTAAGACAGAAAATATCATAATGCCACTATATAAATACTTAGTACGCCCACACCTTGAATACTGTGTGCAGTTCTGGTTGCCCCATCTAAAAAAATGATATATTAGAATTGGGAAAAGTACGGACAAGGAGAACAAGGGAAGAAGGAGGATCCGGGGAACTACAGGCCAGTCAGCCTCACCTCAGTCCCTGGAAAAATCATGGAGCAGGTCCTCAAGGGAGGAGAGGAAAGTGATCAGGAACAGTCAGCATGGATTCACGAAGGGGAAGTCGTGCCTGACTAACCTAATTGCCTTCTATGATGAGATAACTGGCTCTGTGGATGAGGGGAAAGCAGTGGATGTGTTATTTCTTGACTTTAGCAAAGCTTTTGATACTGTCTCCCACAGTATTCTTGCCACCAAGTTAAAGAAGTATGGGCTGGATGAATGGACTGTAAGGTGGATAGAAAGCTGGCTAGATCGTCGGGCTCAACGGGTAGTGATCAATGGCTCCATGTCTAGTTGGCAGCCGGTTTCAAGTGGAGTGCCCCAAGGGTCGGTCCTGGGGCCGGTTTTGTTTAATATCTTTATTAATGATCTGGAGGATGGTGTGGACTGCACTCTATGCAAGTTTGCAGATGACACTAAACTAGGAGGCGTGGTAGATACACTAGAGGGTAGGGATCGGATACAGAGGGACCTAGACAAATTAGAGGATTGGGCAGAAAAAAACCTGATGAGGTTCAACAAGAACAAGTGCAGAGTCCTGCACTTAGGACGGAAGAATCCTATGCACTGCTACAGACTAGGGACCGAATGGCTAGGTAGCAGTTCTGCTGAAAAGGACCTAGGGGTCACAGTGGACGAGAAGCTGGATATGAGTCAACAGTGTGCTCTTGTTGCCAAGAAGGCTAATGGCATTTTGGGCTGTATAAGTAGGGGCATTGCCAGCAGATCGAGGAACGTGATCGTTCCCCTTTATTCGACATTGGTGAGGCCTCATCTGGAATACTGTGTCCAGTTTTGGGCCCCACACTACAAGAAGGATGTGGAAAAATTGGAAAGAGTCCAGCGGAGGGCAACAAAAATGATTAGGGGTCTGGAGCACATGACTTATGAGGAGAGGCTGAGAGAACTGGGATTGTTTAGTCTCCAGAAGAGAAGAATGAGGGGGGATTTGATAGCAGCCTTCAACTACCTGAAGGGGGGTTCCAAAGAGGATGGAGCTCGGCTGTTCTCAGTGGTGGCAGATGACAGAACAAGGAGCAATGGTCTCAAGTTGCAGTGGGGGAGGTCCAGGTTGGATATCAGGAAAAACTATTTCACTAGGAGGGTGGTGAAACACTGGAATGCGTTACCTAGGGAGGTGGTGGAGTCTCCTTCCTTGGAGGTTTTTAAGGCCCGGCTTGACAAAGCCCTGGCTGGGATGATTTAGCTGGGAATTGGTCCTGCTTTGAGCAGGGGGTTGGACTAGATGACCTCTTGAGGTCCCTTCCAACTCTGATATTCTATGAACAAAAATGATTATGGGTATGGAACAGCTTCCATATGAGAAGAAATTAAAAAGACAAACTTGATCTTAGAAAAGAGACAGCTAAAGGGGAATATGATCAAAAATCATGAATGGTGTGAAAAAAGTGAATAAGGAAGTGTTATTCATCCCTTCCCATAACAAAAAAAACCTGGGGTCACTCAACAAAATTAATAGGCAGCAGGTTTAAAACACACAAAAGGAAGTACTACTTCACACAACACACAGTCAGCTGGTAGAACTAGTTATCAGGGGATGTTGTGAAGGCGAGAAGTATAACTGGGTTCAAAAAAGAACTAGATAAGTTCATGGAGAATAGGTCCATCAATGGCTATTAGTCAAGATGGTCTGAGACGCAACACCATGCTCTGGGTATCCCTAAGCCTCTGACTGCCAGAAGGTGGGACTGGATGACGGGACGGATCCCTTGACAAATTACCCTGTTCTGTCACTCCCTCTGATGCACCTGGCACTGGCCACTGTTGGAAGACAGGATACTGGGCTAGTTGGACCATTGGTCTGACCCAGTATGGCCATTCTTATGTTCTTATGTAGGGATTTTGAATTATATTATAAATATTGCAAGTTTGTTCAGATAGTTCTTTTCCTATGATCAGGGTTATTGTAGCAAGTATATGTAGGGTCAAGTCACTAAACTTCTCTACCTCAACTTTCCTCCACTTCACAGGAATATTAAGAAGATTAATTTAGCTAATAATTTAAAGTGTGTTTAAGATGAACAGTGCCATAATAGTGATGAGGTATTATTACACTGTCACTCTAACATTTATCTACGCCTGTCAAGGGCTACCTCAGAGAACCTATCAGCACAGACTCCTGCACCTCTCAAATTTACATTTTGTCTGAATTACAGTGGCTTACAGTTTCTTTCCATTAAGATTATCTAACTGTCCATCCATCTTCAAGTCCATATGCTATATGTCTATTTTATTCAAATCTACTTTTAACTCTAGTTGATAAGCATCCCAACACTTACAGGAGAGACTAAATTTTAAAAATATGTACACTCTGTCATCAACTCATTCACACTTTCCATTGACTTGTAAGTTCTGAATAAATATTGTAACTACTCTGAATGCCTACAAGTTTTCAAGAGGATCTCCAAAATGCCTTCTAAATCATTTCAAGGAGCTCTCACTTTCTAGAACACATAGAGCCATATAAAGCTGAAAGTTTGGTATACGTATTTTTAGCTTTTCTTTTTTAAAAAAACTATAGTTCATTTATTACAGGCGTTCAGATTTTTCATTCTGTGGACCACTTAATAAGAAAAAGATGGTCTCATGCTCATACCAGTTACAGGCATGCCAATCTTTCACGACTCTCAAAATGTTTAATTCTCTGGACCACCATGAAAGGATCATCTAGATGACTACAGCTGGAAAATCTTTGGTATGTTATTTAAAAATGTTAATGTTCTTTGTTACTGCCTGAACAAATACTTTTTGTAAAATGCCTAAGGAATGTCTGTTAAGTGTTCCTGAAATACAAGCTGTCATCTTTCATTCAAAGAACATTCAAAAAAATCTCACCTTGACTAACTGGCTGCCATCAAAAAAAACTAAAAGGAGTTGCCCATTCATTGTAGATGTCAGTATTGGTGTGTCCAGAAAATCACCAGCTGTATAGATCACTTTTTCCAAGGAAAGGTCCCAGACTGTAAAGGACTTGTTTTCAGTTACTGCCACCAGCCTATTGTCCAGACATACAGCAATGGAGTCAATATTCTTCCCAACACCATGCAGAGTAAAGGTGGCTTTTCTAGCACTCAAATCCCAGAATTTCAAAGTACCATCCTGAGCCACTGTCACAATTGTAAGATCCTTTTATGTTTCTGCAACTGCTGTGATTTTGTCCATGTGACCTAGAAGTTCATGGCAGTACAGGTTCAAAATGATTTAATTAGTAGTATAAATTCCAATGGGTCAAAATTATTATTTTATTAATAACTATAGCTCATTTTGTATTTGCAGCACGTTAGGTCATGATAAGGTTGCTATTCTTAACTATGTTTATGTTCCCTCATGGATTTTTACTAAAATATATGAATATTATCAGCAAAACACTAGCATCAATTCAACATTGGGATTGAGAAATCAACGGCTGAGAAATCAACGGCTCAGAATTCAGGAAATGCAGAGTTAAGTCTGAAAAATTCAATAAGAACGGCCATATTGGGTCAGACCAATGGTCTGTCTAGCCCAGTATCCCGGGTTCTGATGGTGGCTGGTACCAGTGAACCCTGGTTCTTGTGTTATGGGAAAGGGTGAATTAGACTTCCTTATGCACTTTCTCCATGCCAATCATGCTTTTAGAGCCCTCAATCATATGCCCCTTAGCTGTCTTTTTTTCAAAGCTGAACAGTCCTTGTCTTTTTAATCTCTCCTTATCTGGAAGCAGTTCCTTCCTAATAATTTTTCTTCCCCATCTCTTTACTTTTTCCAATTCTAATATATCTCTTTTGAAATGGGGTGACCAGGACTTCATGCAGTATTCAAGATGTGGGCGTTCCATAGATTTATATTGTGGCATTAAGACATTTTGTGTCTTATCTATCCCTTTCCTAATGGTTCCTAACATTGTTAGCTTTTTTGACTGCCTCTACACATTGAGCAGATGTTTTCAGAGAATTATCTACCACAATGACTCCAAGATCTCTTTCTTGAGTAGTAACAGCTAATTTAATCCCCATCATTTTGTATGTATAGTTGGTATTATTTTCCAGTGTGCTTTACCTTGCCCTTTTATTGCCAAGTCACCCAGTTTTGTGAGATTCCTTTGTAACTCTTCAGAGTCTACTTTGGACTTAACTATCCAAACTATCTTTCTCACCAACAAAACTTGATCCGATAAATGATATTACCTCACCCACCTTGTCTCTTAATATCCTGAGATCAACATGCCTACAACACAGCATTAACTATCTTGAATAATTTTGCATTGTCTGCACACTTTGCCATCTCACTGTTTCCCCTTTCTCCAGATCATTTATGAATATGTTAAACAGTTTTAGTATAGATCCTTGGGGGACCTCGCTATTTACCTCTCCCCACTGTGAAAACTGATAATTTATTCCTAACTAGGGCTGTCAAGCGATTAAAAAAATTAATCGTGATTAACTATGCGATTAATCGCACTGTCAATAATAGAATACCATTTATTTAAATATTTTTCTACATTTTCAAATATACTGATTTCAATTACAGAACAGAATACAGAGTTTACAGTGCTCACTTTATTTTTGATTACAAGTGTTTGCACTGTAAAAAGACAAAAGAAATAGTATTTTTCAATTCACCTAAGTACTGTAGTGCAATCTCTTTATCATGAAAGTTGAACTTACAAATATAGAATGATGTACAAACAACTGCATTCAAAAATAGAACAATATAAAATTTTAGAGCTTGCAAGTCCACTCCGTCCTACTTCTTGTTCAGCCAATCGCTCAGACAAACAAGTTTGTTTATATTTGCAGGAGATAATGCTCCCCGCATTCTTGTTTATGTCACCTGAAAGTGAGAACAGACGTTCGCATGGCACTGCAGTAGCCGGTGTCACAAGATATTTACGTGCCAAATACGCTAAAGATTCATATGTCCCTTCATGCTTCAACCACTATTCCAGGGGACATGCATCCATGCTGATGACGGGTTCTCCTCGAAAACCATCCAAAGCAGTGTAGACCGATGTATGTTCATTTTCATCATCTGAGTCAGATGCCACCAGCAGAAGGTTGATTTTCTTTTTTAGTGGTTTGGGTTCTGTAGTTTCTGCATTGGAGTGTTGCTCTTTTAAGACTTCTGAAAGCATGCTCCACACCTCATCCCTCTCAGATTTTGGAAGGCACTTCAGATTCTTAAATCTTGGGTCGAGTGCTGTAGCTATCTTTACAAGTCTCACATTGGAACCTTCTTTGTGTTTTGTCAAATCTGCAGTGAAAGTGTTCTTAAAACGAAAAACAACATGTGCTGGGTCATCATCCAAGACTGCCATAACATGAAATATATGGCAGAATGCGGGTAAAACAGAGCAGTGGACATACAATTCTCCAGCAGGAGTTCAGTCACAAATGTAATTAACGCATTATTTTTTAATGAGCGTCGTCAGCATGGAAGCATGTCGTCTGGAATGGTGGCTGAAGCATGAAGGGGCATATGAATGTTTAGCATATTTGGCACATAAATACCTTGCAATGCTGGCTACAAAAGTGCCATGCAAATGCCTGTTCTCACTTTCTGGTGACATTGTAAATAAGAAGAGGACAGCATTATCTCCTGTAAATGTAAACAAATTTATTTGTCTAGCAATTGGCTGAACAAAAATTAGGACTGAGTGGACTTGTAGGCTCTGAAGTTTTACATTGTTTTGTTTTTTGAGTACAGTTATGTAACAAAAAAATTACATTTGTAAGTTGCATTTTCAGGACAAAGAGATTGCACTACAGTACTTGTATTAGGTGAATTGAAAAATACTATTTCTTCTATTTATTATTTTTACAGTGCAAATATTTGTAATTAAAATATACACTTTGATTTCAATTACAACACAGAATACAAGATATATATGAAAATGTAGAAAAACATCCAAAATATTTAATACATTTCAATTGGTATTCTCTTGTTTAACAGTGCAATTAAAACTGCGATTAATTTTTTTTAGTTAATTGCGTGAGTTAACTGCGATTAATCGACAGCCCTATTCCTAACCTTTGTTTCCTATCTTTAAACTAGTTACTGATCCATGAAAGGACCTTTCCTCTTATCCCATGACAGCTTACTTTTCTTAAGAGCCTTTGGTGATAGACCTTATCAAAGGCTTTCTGAAAGTCCAAATTCACTATACCAACTGGATCACCCTTGTTCACATGCTTCTGACACCCTCAAAGAATTCTTATAGATTGGTGAGGAATGATTTTCCTTTACAAAAGCCATGTTGACTTTCCCCCAATATATTTTGTTCATCTATGAATCTGATCATTCTGTTTTTACTTTAATATCAATTTTTTGCCCGCAACTGAAGCTCAGCTTATTAGCCTTTAATTGCCAGGATTCCTTCTGGTGCCTTTTTAAAAATTGGTGTTATATTGGCTAGCCTCCAATCATCTGGTGCAGAAGCTGATTTAAGTAATAGGTTACATACCACAGTTAGTAGTTCTGCAATTTCATACCTGAATTCCTTCAGAACTCTTAGGTGAATACCATCTGGTCCTGGTGTCTTAGTACTGTCAACTGTATCAATTTGTTCTAAAACCTCCCCTATTGACACCTCAATCTGGGAAAGTTCCTCATATCTGTCACCTAAAAAAAAATAGTGTGGGAATTTCCTCAAATCCTCTGTAGTGAAAACCAATGCAAAGAATTCATTTAGCTTCTCCGCAATGGCCTTATTTTCTTTGAGTGCTCCTTTGGCATCGCAATTTTCCAGTGGCCCCACTGATTGTTTGGAAGACTTTCTGCTTCTTAAGTGCTTAAAAATTTTGTTGCTGTTAGTTTTTGTGTCTTTTGCTACTTGTTCTTCAAATTCTTTTTTGGCCTGCCTAATTATACTTTGATACTTGACTCGCCAGAGTTTATGCTCCATTCTGTTTTCTTCAGTAGGATTTGACTTCCAATTTTTAAAGGATGCCTTTTTGTCTCTAACTGCCATTTCTCTGTTGTTTAGCTATGGTGGCATGTTTTGGTTCTCTTACTGCTTTTTTTTATTTGGGGTACACACTTAGTTTGAGCCCCTATTATGGTGTTTTTATAAAGTTTCCATGCAGCTTGCAGGCATTTCATTCTTGTGACTTTTTAATTCCATTTAACTAGATTCCTCATTTTTGTGGAGTTCCCCTTTTGGAAGTTAAATGCTACTGTGGTGTGTTTCTTTGGTATTCTCCTCCCATCTCCCCCCAAGAATGTTAAATTTAATTACATTATGGTTGCTATTACTGAGCAGTCCAGGTATATTCCCCTCTTGGACCAGATCCTGTGCACCACTTAGGACTAAATCAAGAATTGCCTCTCCCCTTGTGGGGTCCAGGATTAGCTTCTAAAAGAAACAGTCATTAATGGTGTCTAGAAATTTTATCTGTGCATCCCATCCTGAGGTGACATATTCAGGCAACATGGGGGTAGTTGAAATCACCCATTATTATTGAATTTCCTGTTTTTGTAGTCTCTCTAATCTCCCTCAGCATTTCACAATTACTGTCACCATCCTAGTCAGGTTGTCGTTAGTATATTCCTACTGCTACACTCTTTTTATTCAAGCATGGAATTTCTATCCTTAGAAATTCTACGGTACACTGTGATTCATTTAAGATTTTTACTATATTTGACGCTATGCTTTCTTTCACATATAATTCCACAACTCCAGCAGCACAACCTACTCAATCACCTCTATATATTTTCATGTGGTATTACCATGTCCCATTGTTTATCATCATTCTACTAAGTTTTTGTGATGCCTGTTCTATCAATATCCTCATTTAATACCAGGCACTCAACTTCATGCATCTAAATATTGACACATTTTATAAGTGGTTGTATTCAAATGCTAGAAGTCTAAATACAAAGGTGCATGTTGGCTTTCCCCAGTCTTTTGATTAAAAAAATCTTCTATGACCTTTTTAATTTTACATGCCAGCTGTCTGGCTCCATTTTGGTTTAGGTGGAGCCTATCCTTCCTGTACAGGCTCCTCCTTTCCCAAACAGTTCCCCAGTTTTTAATACATCTAAATCCCTTCTCCAAACACCATCATCTCAGCCATGAATTGAGACCCTGCAGTTCTGCCTGTTTAACTGGCAACGCGTGTGGAACTGGAAGCATTTCAGAGAATGCTACCATGGAGATCCTGGAGTTTAATCTCTTACTTAGCAGCCTAAATTTAGCCTCTAGGATCTCTCTCCTATCTTTCCCTATGTCATTGGAACCACAATCATCAGCTCCTCCCTAGCACTGCACATAAGTCTATCTAGATATCTTGAGAGATTCACAACCTTCGCACCTGGCAGGCAACTCACCCTGTGGCTCTCCCAGTCATCACAAACCAAACTACCTATATTTCTAGTAATCTAATCCCCCATTACTATTACCTGTCTCTTCCTAATAAATGGGGTCCACTCCCCTAGAGGCGTATCCTCATTGCAAGAGGATACCATGACATCATCTGGAAGGATGATTATGTATTTGTCAACCATTACCATAAATACATAAAATGGCTAACACAAACTGGAAAGACTGATACAGCCATGCATATAGTAAGTTACCGATTGAAAAAAACTAGTTAACTTCAAACTATGGGCTGCCTCAAATTCCTGCTTAATCAAAATTCTACTATTACTCCTCAAATTTTAAAATTGAAACAATCATAACTTCAAAGCTACTCAAACATCATTCTTCAAACCAGGCTCATTACTTAGCATTCAAGACGATGCACAAAATAATGATGTGATATGAACTTTCTAGCTTCAGCAGTACGGTTTCTGACGGTAACGTAAAGTGTACCCTTCCCTCCCCCCCTCCCCCAACCTCATGTTCATAACACTGAATTGGATCAATGATTTTGCTCAAACTTTTCAAAAGAAATCACCTCTGTTCTGTGACCAAGCACAGCAAATTTCAACCCAAAGAAACTTGTTTAAGAAAGTTATGAGCAACTGAAAAAAGATCAGAACATAAGTTTTTATACAACTTAGATATTTTAATCATGGTTAAGACACTTATACTGGAGTAAATCAATAGTTAATAGGCAGATTTACCCCAGTATACTTTGGAGCAAAATAGGGTCCATTACTTTAGCTTACAAAATTACAATTAATTATTGGTCTGACATCAGGTCTCATGGAAACAGCAAAGAAAACCCATTAGCTCTGCTCAATATATGAACTCCCTTTCATACATCTGCTCTAGAAATTCCTCTGTTAAAATTTCATTTTACTTATTCATCCCTCACATCATTCAGTTCAATATGTGATGGCTTAGTGGGGCCATTAAAGTGTGCTTGCAAGCTTTATACCTTTTGGGACCTATTTTCTCATTCATGTGGAAAAAATGTACATGAGTAATAGTGCTAATGGGAGCTAAAGGCATAAATCCTCCATGCATCCTTTGGAGAATTAGACCCCTTTATACTTCCGTAATTAAACAGACCTGTTTATTGATGGGACTTCTCAGGCTCTTAGCCAACTCAATTTAGCATGGAAAATTACAGTTTTAAAACATTCTATAGACCTTTATTTTGTTCCAAATAATTAAAAAAATAGCTTGAGCTTTAACAGCCTTTTGTTGATTAGTTCAAAAAGGGCTCATGATCCTACTTGAAAACATAAAAACCCTAACATAATTCTAATAAGCAGAGCTGAGTGAAAATTGGAATTTACATCCTGTGGGAAATTCTGGTATTTCAGCATTTGTTTTCATCCCAAATTGGGACAAAAAAACCAAAATACCATTTTTTTGGCCTTAGATTTAGATATGTCAAAATATTTTGTTTGAACATTTTTAGTCAAAACATTTTGTTTGAACATTCCCAAATTCATACATTTCATTTTGATGTAGTGAACTGGATCAAAATTTCCATTTTGCAGGAACTGCATTTTCCATAAAAAAATTTCCTGATCAGCTTGTAGTGCTCAATAAAAGATCCGTTTTAAAGGTGTAACAGAAATAACCCTTAGGCTTGGTCTACACTAAACCCCCAAATCGAACTAAGGTACGCAACTTCATCTACGTGAATAACATAGCTGAAGTCGACGTACCTTAGTTCGAACTTACCGCCGTCCAGACCCGGCAGGCAGGCTCCCCCGTCGACTCCGCGTACTCCTCGCGGCGAGCAGGATTACCGGAGTCGACGGGGAGCACTTCTGAGTTCGATTTATCGCGTCCAGACTAGACGCGATAAATCGAACCCAGAAGTTCGATTGCCTGCCGCCGAACCAGCGCGGTAAGTATAGACAAGCCCTTAGTGTGTATCCTCTAATATGAGGAGAACAGGATAGACTACCCTCTCTTCCTATTATCTGTCCCTTGTTTTGTTTTTTGTTTTTTTCTAGGAACATCACACATTTTGGTCCCAAATTCACCTACCTTCCACACAATTCTAGTGTCCCCTCATTTTTAAGGTTAAAAATTATTTACATCAGAAACACAGAATTGTGAAACTGAGATTATAGAAAAAGTTATTTGGAATGACTCCCAGAGTGTGTTAAGTTTCCGGTGTAAATATTTTTTGTTAGTCTCATTTTGGATTTTTGTCCCCCCACCTTTGGGCCTTGGACAGGTTGAGATATGATACCCACTATTCAGTGGCTGTTTTCTAGGTTCTCTTTTTCATCTTCCCCAAGCTTTTTTGTCCTTGCTTGCCTCACAGTCTGTAAGCTGTTTGTCCATGAAGGGCTCAACAGGCAGAGATTAGGGTGACCAGATGTCCCGATTTTATAGGGACAGTCCCGATTTGGAGGGCTTTTTCTTATATAGGCACATATTACCCCCATCCCAATTTTTTATACTTGCTATCTGGTCACCCTAGCAGAGATGGTCATTTTGTTTTATTACTACCCAGTAAAACAGAGCTATTGGCAAATGTATTTCTTTTTATCTCAACACATAACATGAAAAAGGAAATTGTTGATGTTGATAGCATAGAGGTAACTCATGAATATCCAAAGTAGAGACTTGTCCTGTTGGATTTACTATCTTTTATCAAACAGCAAACAAAATGAAACTTGTTTTGTAAAAAGTCAAAGTCTAAAAATGTCACATTTCTTTGTTCATAATCCTCACTTTGAGCAATAGGATCCTTTTGCTAAATTGGGAAAGAGGGGCTGGTGGGGAAAGATTTCAGTTAGATTATTTTAAACTATAACATTTTCAGTGATGTTATGTGTGGGAATGCACAGCCTGTAACCATTTTCAGAACCTCAGATTACTGACAAGGGTCTCAATCCTACAGCTTTTACTCTTACTGAAGTCAGGCCATTGAATAAGTACTGTGGATTTTAGCCCGAAAGTCTTTACAAAGTTTTTTACAAAGGTTGTTCCCTCCTACCTGACAATAGGTCACAGAGAAGGCCACCAGTGACTAGCATGCAAGATGTTGAAGGCAAAAGAACAGGGATGGAAGACTCTTGGCACTGGGACAGCAGGACTGGCAGGTGAAGGTATTTTTTAGGATCACCTTAATTAACAAAAAAAATTGTTTCTATAGAGCACGGTTTTATATTACATACCATTAAAAACAATGGAAATATCAATGTCTGGTTTATCATGCTGCAATGTCTATTAGAAGCTATATTGCTGAGAATGAGTCAAGTATTCTAGTATACTGGGTTTCCTAACATCTTTCAATAATATACTTTCAGTGAGACAATAACCAGTAGCTCACTGGTTCTGTTATAATAACAATAACTTTTTATCACCACCTCTAGAACTCCAGATGAGTGGTTATGCAAGATAATATTTAGCAACATTGTATGTTGTTATACAGTTAATCTTAGGGTACGTCTATACTTACCTCCGGGTTCGGTGGTAAGCAATCTATCTTCTTGGATCGATTTATCGCGTCTTGTCTAGACGCAATAAATCGATCCCGGAAGTGCTCGCCGTCAACGCCGGTACTCCTGCTCTGCGAGAGGAGTACGCGCTGTCGATGGTGGAGCCTGCCTGCCGCGTATGGACCCGCGGTAAGTACCTTGTATTTCGAACTAAGGTACTTCGACTTCAGCTATGTTATTCACGTAGCTGAAGTTGCGTATCTTAGTTCGAACTGGGGGGTTAGTGTGGACCAGCCCTCGGTTTGTACAAAAATGTCCTTATTGACTCAAAGTTACTTTGTTTATTTTTTTTTTATATTCAGTATTTTTAAACTTGTGTTTAAAATATAAGCAGTTTAAAATCCACTTCCTCAACAGAGAATACCAGATTCAGATTCAATAGTCATGAAAGTTAAACCGAAAATTAATAATATAGATACATATATGGTACCTGGTGCCACTGGCTTATCTGCAGCTACAATTTGATGTAGACAGCCTATAAGCTGTGAAGCCAGCTGGCAAGGGTCCTTCAGCAAAACTTTCTTGGATAACTTGAGAGCTTCACTTAATAGATTCAAATAAAATATTGTCATGTGGATGAAAAACCTATCAAATACCATATTGCTTTTATATATAAAGTCAGTAGAGGGCCTGGGCACTTCTAGTGTTTCATTTAAAAAGGTCAGTTTTCATTGTTTTCCATTCTTGCTGTTTGTTGGGAATAAAGTTGGACTGAGGCTGAAAGACCCATTCTTAG
The DNA here is from genome assembly GCF_011386835.1 of Chrysemys picta bellii. Classification (NCBI taxonomy): domain Eukaryota; kingdom Metazoa; phylum Chordata; order Testudines; family Emydidae; genus Chrysemys; species Chrysemys picta. Next base: position 81,029,621 of record NC_088795.1, read on the forward strand.
GGTGTCAAAGCTCCACTCAGCTTTGCAGTTCTTTTGACAACATCGTAAGAAAGGAGGGCAACACTTCTATAAATGCAAATGGGATGAATAATTATTTTTGCTATCTAACCAAGTACCCAACAGAGATCATGATTAAATTAAATAAATAATGAATACATACAACTTTAAAAAAAAAACCACAACCAAATCAGAGAACATTTATGTTGGAAGTCCTTCAAATAAAGTTTATGCTAAAATCATAAGGCACAGAAATTAATGCACACAAAACCAAACTGTGATCGTCTTGCTCACACTGAGTACTGCCATCTGCCTTACTTCACAAACAGCCCCACTGGAATCAATGGACCACTCAGGGAGTAAGGTGCCACTTAATATGAGTAAGGATATAACAATCTGGTCCTTAGAGCTAGATACTGATTTCAGTGGGTTTACCCAAGGAGTAAGGTACTACTCAGGGTAAGGTCTCAGAATCTGGCCTTTATTATGTATTAATTACAACTATGTGAGTAATGACTTACTTATAGAGCTGGTCAGAATTCTTTTTTCTGTGGAAAATTTTAACTTTATGGCAAAAAATAAATAAAACCAAGTTAAAAATAAAACTGGCAACTTTTGACTGAAAACTGAAAATTTCAGCTGCGAAATGCCACTGCATTTTCTCAAAGGAGTTGTTGTTTGAGTGCCTCATGTCCCTGTTCTCCTCTATGGGCCAGGCTCCCTGGGACTGTATCTTCCATGATGCACCAGTCTCCCTTTTCCTGAGTCTCTGCAGTGGATCATGGGAGATGTGATAACCTATAGATGAAAGCAGGGCCCAAGGCACACAAACTACAGTAAAGCCCTGTGGTGCCATTTCTGATTCAAAATTTTTTGATGTTTGCACAAACTTTTTAGTTTTAGGGTTTGGTTGTTGTTTTGAATGAAAAGTTGAAACTTTCAGCAAAAAGAAGATACTTTTCATACAAAAAAATTCTGTCAAAATGACAATTTTCCATAGAAAAGCAATCTTGACTGAAAATTTTCAATCATACCTACTTATTTGGAATTGTATGGGCCCCCACAATAAACTGAAATAAGGACCTCAAACTATCTTGAAGATCATGAAAATTATAGCCATTATAAGCCCCACTTTCATAGAGGAGAGGTCCTGGAAATGAAAAGTGGGGTGTAGGTAATACTGGTACCCATGGTTAACCCAGATGAGTGCACCTTATCCCTTTGCTGTGACTCAGTAACTAAAGAGTGTAACACAATGTCCTTCCAGCCATTTGCCTGCTGGTCTGGAGGTTCAAGGGGCTAGAAAGCCTAATAAAGAACATAATCCAACAGATCACTTTCACTTTTCACTGTAACAATGTGTTTAACATAGTAACAATTCCAGTCTAACTCCTTTATTTAAGCCAGTGCATTGGCACAATTCCTTCAAACAAGGTAGATTTCGAGAGACATTCCGTTGTTGGGTATTTTGAAACTAGGTGTCAGAAGAAATGGCTTTATCTGAAAAAAAATTTTTTTTGTTCCTTTTAGCTTTCTAGTTCTGAATTTCAGTGTGATCAGTTTGGGGGAAGGGTGGAGAGGGAAATCCCTATCAATCTAGTCTCACAGTACCATGATATCTTTCTTTATTGGCTTTAGCTTTTCTGTACAATAGATTTCAGAGGCACATTATGTAGGCAGCAGCCTTGGTAACTCTACTCATCCATGACAAATAATTTTTTTATGGGTGAGTAAGATGATATTTTTTTCATTACCATCAATCACCATGGCAAAGTGGGCAAGTAGATTTTTGAGCCTCGGATAAGTAATTTTTCATGACAAATGTCAGGCCGGCATATAATATGGTACAATTTTTATTCATCCCACTTGTAGTATTACATACTCAAATATCCTCTCTTTTTATAAATAACTAGAGCATACATATATGAAAGGATCTGAACAATGAGATCTTACAAACTGCCTACTACGTGAAGATATTGGAGATCCCATGTGTTAAGTAAGAGGTAAATGTCATTGGCCAAAATATTTCCTCCCCAATGATGTGCAGTGTTGCTCTGCACCCAATGGTTGTCTCCCTAGAGATAGTTTCTGAAATGCTTTGAGATGACAGGTGCTAAATAAATATTAATTATTACCTGTACATATTTTAAAAAACTGCTAACTGGAAAAGTAGGTTGTAAAACAAATCTAGAGCTACTGGAATACTTAGTGTGTTACCAGAATTTCCAATTGTGAAGGTCTAGTTATAGTGATTAAAAATGAATTTGTCCAAGTGAAATAGACTGGTCCTTGCTAACGTGTCATATTGTTGTTCAGACGTACTAGATGTGATGCTGGAATCATGGAGGGGGGATGGAGGAGAAAAGAGACTCAGGATTCAGTAGCTTTCCAGATCCATGATTATTGCTTTTATTAGGTATTACTATGAACTCACCTCCCAGCACTGGTAGCTGCTTTTAAATCCTCTTCTATGTTGATAACTGATGAAGCCCATACTTTATGCAAGAGAAATTCATAATTAAACAGACATTCTGTTATTAGCAGAATGGGGAATATTGTTAGATCTGATCAAGTGATATGAAGTTCCAAAAAGTTTACCAAGATTGAAAACATAATTGACTTTGAATTCTTTCTTCAAAACCCAGGCCAGAGGCTGGGAAGTGATCACTTCTCCGTACTTCCCAAGACCATGAGGAAGCCTGCGCCCTCGGTAGTAATCAGCAAAGGGGGGAGGGATAGCTCAGTAGTTTGAGCATTGGCCTACTAAATCCAGGGTTGTGAGTTCAATCCTTGAGGGGGCCACCTAGGGATCTGGGGCAAAATTGGTACTTGGTCCTGCTAGTGAAGGCAGGGGGCTGGACCTTTCAAGGTCCCTTCCAGTTCTAGGAGATAGGATATCTCCATTAATTTAATTTAATTTAATTTAATTTAATATTTAAAGGCAGCATGAAAAGACAGCTGTGAATCATACACTTTCAGATATCTCTCCATACAGATATGCTTCAGAAATGAATGAGCCCAGTTGAAAACATAAGTGTTATCAGTTCTTTGTTCTACCAGATGTTCTCCAAGATCATCCTGAAGTTTCATCCATAACACTAGGGGGAACACTGAAATGGACACCTTTTGGTATTTTGTTATTTCCTGAATTACTGCATCATCCAGAGACAAAAAATCTAGTAGTTCTTCCAGTGCTATACTGCTTCTTGACAGGGTGATGTAAGCTGCCATTCTTTTGACAACTTGCTCCCCATGTTTTTTTTCCATTCTGTCCAGTAACTGTGAGTACATTTTAGAAAGATTTGGCGGGAGATACACCTCTGTCTCTGGACTGAAGGATGCCCACACATATGACTCTTTAAAGGCACAAAACACATAGAGTGGCAATGGTCAGGCTGCACAAGCCTCCATTAAAAGTTGCTGTTGGTAACTTGAGAGTCTTCGATGGTCCCTTTCCAACCAGTAAGTGATCATTTCATTTATTTCTGTAGGTGTAAGATGAGGTATTTGTAGAACGTTTTGTTCCACTGTAATTTGCTGCAGAAATGAAATAATTCTTAATTAATTAAAACAAAACAGGTTGCGTGAGAGAGATTTCAATGGTGATGTCCTCTCCAAAAACTGACCCTAATTAGGAGGTTTCACTCTTTCATAATTGCCGTCCCTTACACAATGCTGTGCCTAGCACCATAATCTAGCTCAAATTTATGTACAGGTCTGTCGCATCTTACGCTGGGGTTGCGTTCCGCAGTCAGTGCGTAAAGCGAAAATCGCGTATAGTCAAAATTATATTGAGTGTAATGGCGGGCGGAATCGCCCGCACTACAAGTACAGTATTAAAATTGTTATATTTATCTTTTGTTTTTGTTTTTGCCAACTGCGTAAAGCTGAAATCATGCATGTTAAATGCGCGTAAGATGCGACAGACCTGTACTACGCCCCCACCAAATTGACTATGAAAGAGAATTAAGCACCAAAACAAATTTCAACTAACCCTGCATCAATCCTTTTGGTATTTCTAGCTTCACTGACAATATTCCGTAAGGCATAATTCTATGACATTACACATATTGTGGTTTCAATTAATTACTAAGACTTATGTATTTATAATTAGTAAGACTACTGATATTTGTGATGTGACATTCTGGATATCTTCTGTAAACCGTGAAAATCAAGATATTTTCACAGAGGGCTTTTTTTTTTTTTAAACAGTAGTTAAGTTGAAACTTCTATGCTGAATGTCAACCACAATCTAATTTGGGATGGCAGGCAGTCTGTGCTTAACTCCACTTTCATTTTTGCTTTGCAGTTCACCTTCAATAAGAAGCAAAACCATGTATTTGGTTTGTATACTCTGTGTCTAACCAAAATACCAAAGATGAACTTGATTTGCAACATCTGCATTGCAGCTCTGACATGGCATACAATAGACATACACTACATTTATTCTAGTTATTGTTCTGATTTGTTCACTGATACACATTGAACATGTTTATAGAGCATAATAATAAAAAATCTGCATTGCATTTTAATATTTTTATATCACATCTATTTCTAGTATATCCAAAACCTAAAATTCCACAAAAATGCCTGTTAAAATTGGTTTGTAATGGTCATAAATTGGTATTACCTGTTTAACAACCTAGATAACTAACAGAATATTGTGTGTGTGTGTGTGTGTGTGTGTGTGTAGTTAAAAATTACAAATCAAATATATTTTTAAAAAAGCTGTTTAAAGTCATTGTCTCTTTCAGTTGAGAACTGAGGCCCCCACAATTCTGGGCCTCTCTTGCTATAGTTGTGACAACACTAATGCCTGTTGTTCCAGTCCTGCAATAGGTCTTTTCTGGCAGGCCGGTGGGCCCCATACATCTCCACTAACTCCAGTGGAGCTCTGAACAATGCAGGGGATCTGATGACATGGATCTGATTCCAGTACTGGGGCCTAAATCACTAGGAGTTGAGGACTCTCAGGACATTGCAGGATTGGATCTTTACAGATTAAGGACATGATCCAGCAAAAACTTGTTTACAAGCATAGGCGGCAGCCACCTCCAACCCCCCGCTGGACACTTCGGCTGTGGTGGTCCCACTTGTGTTCTGCCTCTTCCCCTCCCTGCTCTGCCCCTTCCCCGAGGCACCTACTGCTGCCATGTGAGTCCCTCATCTCCTCCACTGCACCCCCACCCTCTGGAGGTCCCCGCCGCTCTCCGTATCCCTACTCTCCTCCATCCCCCCTCCTCCCGTGAGGCCATTCCCGCCTGCCACTCGCAGCTCAGCACGTCCCTGCGGGCAGTGGGGGCCTCATGGGGGAGGAGGAGAGGAGGAAGATGGCGAGTGGTGGCAGGGGTCTGAGCAGGGAGGGGGCCGAGTGGGAGCAGGGGCGGGGTGGAGTGTGGGCAGGGCTGTGGGCAGAAGTGGGACAGGGTGCTAGCCTTCCCCAGGGGAAGCCTATGTTTACAAGCTTAATTCCACTGAAGCCAATGGAACTAGTCTTGTGAGTAAAGATTACTCACATGAGCAAGGACTACAGGCTTTAGCCCTAATTTTCAAGCACAATGTTGTTCAAATAATTGGAATGATTTCTTTAGTGGTGTGGGGATCAGAATAGAAATGGTTCTTGCTTGTGTTATAGAAAGTTAGTATAGTATCTCTTTTTCCTTTTTTTATTGTTTGTGTTTTGATTATAATTGTTTGAAACTTTTCTAACCACATCCACTTATTCCCTTAATAAAAAAAATACTTAAAACAAAAATGTAAAAACAAGTCATATCACATGCTAAATATTAACACCATTAAATTCATTATTAGATGCGTTACTTTACTTTCAGTGTTTTCAAGGATGAGCAATTCGATTCTGTAGATGTAGAAACAATAAAATAGACATTTTCAGGTAGCTCAGTGGGTATCCAGGAAAAGTCAGCTCCCTACTCCTCTGACAACTCATCTACACCATCCAGACTTAGTAACAGTGCTTTCTCCTCTGCAGCGAATTCCAGCAACAAGGCAAACTCCTTAATCAGTGCTTCAAAATCCTTATTTTTAAAAAAAGAGTACAGTAATTTTAGCCACAAGAAAATAGTTTCCCATAAGCTATTTGTTGTATTTTGTACTTATTTATAGTGCATTATTTATTAGTATAATATAAAAGTAAAGAATAAGAGTTTGTTTAGGGAAAGTGATTCAGCAGAAACAGTGAAAGCCAAGAAAGGTTCTTGTGGAGAAAACCAGAATAAGTAACCACCACTGAAAGACTCTGGTTCCCATGGGAGGTTTTGGGACCTGATGGGGAGAGATCCAAAGTATGAAGAAGGCAAATCCTATACAGGTGTCTGCTAGACAAATGCTGTGCTGGTCAGTGCAAGGCAGCCTAGTACATTCAGACACTTGTTAAAACTTCAGTGTTATACTCGTGATATGGCTTGGTTCTGCTTTCAAAATATATTGGCAGTCCCAGATCTTGTTCTGACACAAGGCCTGCACTCAATTAGACTACAAACTTAAACAAGTACTGAAAGAAGTGGTTGGATTATGTTCAGAACTCAGAGTTACTCAGGGAGGACAAAGGTGAACATTTTTGTTGCTGTTTGCTACCCTTGGCTATCATGTTTTCCATGTTGGAAGCCAACTGAATATCAAAAGCCCAACGGTCACAGAACTGGTTGCAGCACAGTTTCTCTACATTTGTTAAAGGATAGTCATGAATGGTTTTTAGAACTAAATATAAATAGATTTTGAGCTAAATCCAGCCCTGCCTACTGTAGCAAGGAGAAACAGATATGCTGCTGCCCATGGCATCCTCTGCAAAATATCTCCTGCTAGCCAGCACAGATTACTAATAGCAGCTGGTCTGAGCTGTTGAGTGCATTTTGCTGCTTCTCTGAGTAGCAGTAAAGTATGTCTCTACCTGTTACTGCTCAGAGCTTGATGCGGACACAATAAACCTATTTTAGGGGGTTTCTGAAGCTCCCATCACTGTAGTATCTAAGGCAGGGGTCGGCAACGTTTGGCACACGGCTCGCCAGGGTAAGCACCCCAGCAGGCCGGGCCAGTTTATTTACCTGCTGACGCGGCAGGTTCGGCCAATCGCGGCCCCCACTGGCCACGGTTCGCCGTCCCGGGCCAATGGGGGCGGCGGGAAGCCGCGGCCAGCACATCCCTCGCCCGCGCCGCTTCCCACCGCCCCCATTGGTCCAGGACGGCAAACCGCGGCCAGTGGGGGCCGCGATCGACCGAACCTGCCGCGTCAGCAGGTAAATAAATTGGCCCGGCCCGCCACGGTCCTTACCCTGGAGAGCCGTGTGCCAAACGACCCCTGATCTAAGGGCTAATCAGAAAAGTTAGATCAGCATAGCAAGGTCCTTAGTAGGTTTCAAAAACACCGTTAATCTTCTCCCATGCCTACTTGAAGACATGGGGCCTGATCCAAAGCTCACTGAAATCAAAGGGAGTCTTCACTGCTGGGGCTTCGATCAGCCCTCTTTCCCAATGTTGTGAGCATTATGGAGAGACTCTGGCATGGATTCCTACATCCTCTTCCTGGAGACTGCAGAGTAACAGCATAATTTAGCCCTTTCATGTTAAAGGATAAACAAGTCCAGAACTTGTTTAAAGGCAGTTTTCTTTCACATTTCCACCATTTGGAAAGAGATTTAAAAAGTAATGTTTTTTTCCTTCCCAATGTTGGCGTTTTCTATTGGAGAAATATTGATTTCTCTTTCCATGTTTCTAACTGAGCATGAAATTGACATATCAGTTTAGATTTATGTACATGATCACAGTGATCCCTTCTGGTCTTAGACTCTATGAATCCCTATTTGTGTGCCACCATCGCCACCCGAAAAGACTTTTTGGCCTCTGTCCTGCAAGCTATCCAAACACATAAGCCAATAAGAGTTCTGCTTCAGAACACGCAGGGGGAGCTGAAATTGACTATTAAGTAAAAAAGAGACATCCAGAAAGTCCCTCATGTTACTCAGTGATTTACCTCTCTGCCGGCTGCCCTGAGCACCCGAAACATACTGCTGGGGAGGGTCGCGTGACAACTCTTGTGGCTTCCCTTTGCTTCCCTATCAAAGTCATTTTTCTGCGGGGAAGCAAAGAAATCTGTGGGGAACATAAATTCTGTGCATGTGCAGTGGCACAGAATTCCCCCAGGAGTACTCATGTGCACAGTTCCCATTTAAGTCAATAAGAGTTCTGCATATGGTGGACTTGCAGGATTAGCCTGTTTGTTTAGTACTTGATTTCAGCTTCCTCTACTGGTTACACAGCAGCACACCACAGAAAACAGCACGTACTAATCAAGTGTCTTTAAAAAAAATACTGAAACTGAATTTTTTTAAGAAGTACATACCTAAAATTCAGAAACTATTCTCAGAATGTAGGAATTCTAATTTTGATCAAATTTTTGTCAAACTTTTTGACAGAGACCCTTTAAAAAGTAAAGATGGGCCTGAGCTGCAAAGTTCGGGTGCAGATCTGAACTTCCCCAAAATTCAGGAGCAGGTATTCAGAGCTGGGCTTTTGGTTCAAGCTCATCTCTATTTACAACACTTGGCATTGGATAAAACAAAATATAAAGAACTAGTTAAACAATATTTCTTTTAAGAGAAAGCAACTTTTCCATTCTTAACATATGTATTGAAGTCTGAAGTTCGATGTTTCTTCTTAATGCATTTTTGCAGCATTAAGAAAATTTCTTCATTCCAGAAATACATACCACAAAGATTTCTTGTTTGTAACAGGTATTTCTATTCATTCTTCTGGATTTTAAGCTCTTCAGGGAAGGGGCATTGCTTTATATTTAGCAGGTTGTTTTGTGAAGTGCAGTTGCAGCACATTATGAAAATATTAGTATTAACAATAAAAAATAATCTGGCATGCCCATTTGCCTGGTACATTTTCCTGATGGATTTAAAAAAACCAATACAATGAATGGTAACAAGTTGCTGGACACCAAAAACAGAAGAAACGTACTTGCAGTGGAGAAATAAAATAAAACTTCTAAATCTCTCCTCTTCTATTTATAAGATTGTTGTGGGGTGGATTGGCTACCCAGAGATCCGGAGCGGGAGGAGCCCCTCATTGAATCCTGGTGGGCAGAGCCATGCCACATTCAACCTTCCCACTGGAAGTTAGTGGGCAGGACCAGAAGTACAAAAGGCAGGCTGGAGAACTCAGTAGGGAGGCAGCTACCAGAGGAGCTAGACGCCTCCTGTGAGCTCCCGAGCTGGGAGGCTGCTGCAGACCCTGAGGGAGCAGAGGACTGGCCAGAAGCGCCAGGGCCATTTGCAGACCCAAGCACGGAGGAGCTGCAAGTGCTGACAGACGCCTTCTTCCCCGACGACCAGTACAACCCTCTACAGAGCCAGGTACACCCTGAGGGGGAGTTGGGAAGTGGCCCAGGGTAGCTGACCCCTATCTGGCTGCAACGCTGACAGCAAGTGGGTCAGCGTGTTGTGGTCAGGATCCCCGCTGACCCAGTGGCAGACTGATCTGCCACGGCTAGGGCCCTGGGCTGGGATGCAGTGGAGTGGGTTGGGCCTGCATCCCCCCAACCTGCCATCCCAATCTGTGGGTGGCAATCTCCCCCTCGCTTAGGCAATAAGCTTGTGCTTGTCGGCCCTCCGCTAGAGCTAGGAGGCCGGACTTTTTGCTGCCCAGTCTGAGTATAGGCCTGAGCCAGAGACCCTTTGCTGTCCCATCCCGACCAGGAGCTGGGGCTCCATAACTGTGTTTGCTGTTCAGCCCTGATCACAGGCCTGAGCTCACATCTCCCACCACCCTGCTGATTCCCCATGTCAGGCGACCCCTGGAGACGTAGTGGGGCGGATTGGCCACCCATCAGACCTGGAGGGGGGAGGAGCCACTCCCCCCAATGAACTACAAACCTGCACATCTGTACAGGATTGTCCATAAAAAGAGGATTGTGAAAATTAAGGAATGCTTCATATTCAGCTGATTTAGCACAAAAATCCATTGCTCCCCCAGGAATAATATTGTACACAGCCATGTGTTACACTTTAATTGTGCAGTGCCTGTGTGATTTGGTGGTGATAGTGCGGGGCCACCATATAGATAGTTATAATCTAAAGTTATATCAAGATAATTGATCCCTGAACTGAAAAAGGAGAACTGAGATTTATTTTTGTTACCTCAGATAAATTGATGCTGACATTGTAAATATCAGCAATCTGGTAGCAGAGGCTTAAGAGAATCAATCGGATATTTCTGCTTTCACCAGTGACACCAACAAATCGAATAATAACTCTGAGGTCTCTGTGATTAAAGAAATAATTGAAATACTTTTTTTGCTGAGCTTACTTGATCTCAAGTAGGAGCTGGTAATTGGTTTGTTGGCAGAATGACAACATTCTCTTTCCAAAATAGTGATCATTTCTAGATAGTATTTCATTAATGGTGTTCCATTAATGTCTGTAAACTGAAGTTTAAGTTGATGCCTTCCAACCCAGGTCTGCAGAGCCTGGGACAGTCGATGTTCCCACAGTGCTACCAGGAGGCCATACAGAGCCATGCCCAGGAGCACTGTGGAGACTAGGTGCCACAGGAAGTACTGCCCAAGAGACCCAAAGTGACAGTACCTTGAGGCCCTCTGATTGGCCAAACCCCCTATTTAACCCTGTAGGGTGCCCCAGAAGTTGTCTGGGCAACCACACAGACTTCACCTGATCTCCGTCCTCTAATCCTAGCTGATTCTGACCCTGACTCTTGCCTCCTAATTCTAGCCTGTTACTACCTATGATCCCCAGTTTCTGATTCCAGCCTGGTACTATCTCTGATCTCCAGTCTCTGACCCTGGCTTGACTTTTATCCTGACTCTTGCTTACTGAACCTGGCTCTAGCAATTCCTCTGACCTTAGCTCACCAACTAACGTCCCTGACATGTGGTTCCCAGCCCAGCTATGACCACTAGGCTAAACTGCCTACACCCCAGTTCCTTACAATACAGCACTTTTATGTGTAGGTCTCAAAGTGCCTTACCAGAGTGTACATACTATTATCTTAATTTTATAGATGGGGAAGTGGAGGCACAAACTGGTTAAAGGTCTCTAGCCCAAGGTCACTCAGTGAGCCCAGAGTGGAGAGAGGAATAGAACTCCAGGTGCTGTGTTATAATCACTACACTCACTAACTCCCAAACATACATATGAAATGCAACAATGACAAGAAACTTTCTGGCATCCACTTTGACAGAACCCATGAAAGATTCCGAGTTTGCTAGAACTGTGCTATCAGATACAGTTGTGCCCTCATCCCTTCTCATCCTAAGGCTGGGTCTACACTACCGGCCGGAATCGGCAGGTAGAAATCGACCTCTCGGGGATCGATTTATCGCGTCCGGTCGGGACGCGACAATCAATCCCCGAATCGACGCTCTTACTCCACCAGCGGAGGTGGGAGTAAGCGCCATCGACGGGAAGCCGCAGAGGTCGATTTTGCTGCCGTCCCTACAGCGGGGTAAGTCGGCTGCGATACGTCGAATTCAGCTACGCTATTTGCGTAGCTGAATTTGCATATCTTAAATCGACCCCCCCCCCCGTAGTGTAGATGTAGCCTAAGGTTCTACTACCTAATGAATAGTGTATTGCTGGTTATAGAGACCCTGTGGCAGAGATAAGTCAACCCTCTTCCTATCTCCTACCTCTACCTTGTTGTTTCTTTTCTAAATTAATTTTTATACTGCAGTCCTTCTGGTTGAAATATGAACCTCTTTCCCAGTTTATTCACATACTATTGCAACCATAACTCTGGCCCCTTGTGTGCATTTATTATAACCCACTCTTTCATTACTTGATCATGTGTTATTTCTGGAATAATTAAATGATACCATAGTTTCTTCTGAGACCCTAGATACTAATGTGTATCTAAGTTAATGCATGATCATGAAATTACACTGGATCATAATGCACATTATCATGCTTTAGAAAAGACCTAGTCCTGACTTACCAGCGTCAGAGCTTTTTCTCCTCCTCCATTCCATTCCCTCCCCCACAAATGGCTGATCTTGGGTGACCCATCCTTGCTCCCAGAAGACAATGCTCTCCTATACTAGATCCTGAGAAGGAGGATGCCAAAGGTAAACCTTAGCCACAGTAAGTCCCAGGATTTGTAGCCTGGGAGCTCATTTTACAGGCCTTTCAGTTCATCCAAACAGTGCCCTGGTGTGCTCTGCCTCATCTGGAAAATGGAGACAGGTGGGGATAGGGAAGGGAGCGAGAATTTGATCTAAAATTTTACTGGTAACTATTTAAAAAAAGAAGCAGTCCAGATTAGGGTGTTACTGTAGAAACCTTTTATGTGGCTGGAGAGAAAATAAGGCAATACCCACACTTGAAAGGAAAAACCTCAGCAACAATTAAATCAGGTGAACTATTCTAAGTCATCTTCACCACACTATGTGCTATTTGTCTTTGTCTAGAAGCATGAATTATGTAAATTAATTGCTCAACTCACAGTGCTTGACAATGCTGGACGTGCTCCAGAATCTCTTCATCACTATAACCTCTATACACTTGCTCTCTTTTCCTTGCATCCAGCCCCCCAGGGAAATTCTTTGAACAGGTCATTCTAGTAAAGGAAGAGCAGAAAAAAAAGCCTTTGGTAGAGTTAAACAAAGGGTTCTTTTTTTTGTTTTTGTTTGTTTGTTTGTCATGAAAAGATACCAGAAGTCTTATTAACAGGAAATGAATAGTTTTCCTTTAAAGGTGAATTGTTTTTGCTTCATGAAGATGTATAAAGAACGCTTGAAAGTTTTGTTTGAAAATTGTGCTCCGAAACATAGCTGACTGATCTGCATATTTTGAGAAATAGAAGAGGCAGGCCTTCCTAAGGGTGTGCAAAACTTAGAATGATCTTCAGTTTGAAATAGCCAACTCCATGGCACTTCTGAAAAAAACTCTATGCTTTTGCATATGCAATTTTATATGCTTAAGTCCCTAACACTACATTTAACCCAGACTTCATTTGGTATGCATGTTTTACAGTGCAGGATAAGGTTTTTACACACGTCACATGAAGACAGTGGGACTGCAGAATTATCACTGAGGGCAGAATGTAGCCTGAAGTCCTTGTATCCTCAAAATCTTGTATTCTGTTGAACTGCATTATTTCCACATTCGTTTGGAATTGGTTTAGATCAGAACATTTATTAATGCATCAAAGAACTCGATATATTTGCAGCTCTGACATGCTAAGTAATGTGCAAACTTTGAACAAAAGTAATCTGCCAACTGTCCAGAAACTCATCTGCTTTATCCCAATTTGCTCCAGCTTTTGTTAACGAAAGCCTGGTTTGGGACTAACCCCAACACAAGAGGATTCTTCACTGTAACTTTTCAATGCAGCTGGAGCCCAGAATAATGGCAGTAGCTCTTACTCTGTGCTACTTATTTCTTCCCTCTTATGGGGTCATCTTCATAGACATCACTATGTAACTGACCTGTTGAAGTGCGTGATGACAATTTTCTGAAAGTCACTGCACAGGCGTTCAAAGTAGCAGGCATGGGATCTGTTGCTGATGGGGTTGATTCCATCCTTTCCCCAGCTAACGCTTGTCTCATAGATATTAGTGTGCCGAAGCTGTAAAGAAAGAACAGAGCTATAATTGGTGTATACATAGCCACTAGTTAGCTTACTTAACAAATCTTGGAAAGGATCCCAGGATGACTGTTCTCATAATAAAATCATTTCTGGATTATAAACTGTAACATAACATTGTCATTGGGTGTGACTTTTTGCCACAAGATATTGCAAGGTTTAAGCTATAACAACCCTGTAGGATAGTTTGTACTTTTTTTTTTTTGGTAATGTTTTTACATTACAGTTTTAGGCTTGTAGAAAGAAAAGAGACCAATGAAAGAGTGGCTAAAGATAAGGGAAACGGGGAGGAAGATGCCAGAAGGTGGAAGAAGGGAAATCATCAAGGGAAAGAGTTGAAGGATTAGACAGATAGATAAAATGGTCAGACTGAAATGAAGGAGTGGAGGTAGAGAGCTAGTGGTGGATAAGGGAAGAACACAGCATGTTACTGTCTGATAATGTTAATTTTGTTTTTAAAATTTGCACAATTCTGTGCAGAGATGGATGTAGAGGAGGAGGCTGGAAAAAGGGCTTAAGGAGAAAATAAAGATAAGCCAAAAAATAATTATGTGATTGTAATGTTTGTGTTTGCATTTTATGTTTTGACAGATGAATACAAATTGCTTGGTCTGAGAGTTAACTGGCCCCAAAACAAAAATAAATTAGAATTAGTCAGCTTGGTTCTTATGCTACAATTACATGAAGATGGGTTGCCATAGGCCAGATTTTAATACTTCATGGGATTCTTTTTTGGCCCTCCTGGCATGCTTTGAGTGCTTTTAGTACAAGAAATTGAGAACAATAAATGACCATATACTGTTAATTAAATATTAATTAACCGTTAATACTAGTATTAAACATTAAGGTTCAGATTCTCAACTCACAATGAGCAGCATATTACTCCATGATTAGGCCCACTGAATTCAATAGGACTAGTTCTGGATGAGGTGAAATCAAGGTAAATTAAGGGTGGCATAATTTGAGATTTATATAGAATCATAATTTTGCACTTTAAGGACTGTAAAAAAGATATGACCTCTCCCAGAGAGCCTGCCATGAATACTGAACATAAAGAGAACAGGCAAAGCAAGAAATTAGGGAAAAGCGGGACAAAAGTTAAAATAAATGGGAGTAATATTAAATAGTGAGTAAATCTTAGAAGACTGAGATGGGGTAAAAAAGAAGTAAATAACACAGGAATGAAGGTCAGTGTGGGATAAGCAAGATGAAAGAAGTGGCTTTGGAGAAGGGATGTGAAGGAAGAGAGGACACTTGGCTTTCAGGAACAGGGATGTTGTTGCAGATGTAAGGAGCAATATAAAAAGGCACAAATGGTGAAGGAAAGGAAAGATGAAAAAGCTCTATGGTTTTCTTCATCTTTCCCTGGCCACTTGACTAATGCATGATGTAAAGAGGTCCTTTGACATGGTGATAAAAACCAAAATAATGGAAAGGGACTATTAGTGTACCCTGGCATGGATGCGGTCTATGAACTTCTGGTGTGCTTCATACAGTCTTGTATTGACCACCAGTCTCAGCTGGTGGATATCAATATATTTTAAAGCCCGTTTGCTTGACAGGTAGTATTGTATGTCATTGATTTTTCTCTTGAAGCAATGACAGTGATCTTCTGGAGAGCCCTGGACCTGGAATCCTTGATCAACCTCTTGCTGCAAAACTTACAAAGGGAAAATACATTCTGATTCTTAATGCATTTTTTAACTTACTCTTAGAACACTTATAAGAATAAATAGCATGCTATAAGAATGGCTTAGAGAATATGATAGGTACTAGCACAGCAATAAAGATACGAGCATTGCATTTTGTCAGCATCACAAACTCTGTAGATTCCAATGAGATCTAGTAAACTGTGCTGAATTTCACATAATTGTTTTATTTTATGAATTTTCTGTAAATTGCATGGTTAACATAGCAAATGGCAGGGAGAAATCTATAAGAAAGTAAGGCCTGGTCCACACTAACCCCCCATTTCGAACTAAGGTACGCAAATTCAGCTACGTTAATAACGGAGCTGAATTCAAAGTACCTTAGTTCGAACTTACCGTGGGTCCAGACGCGGCAGGCAGGCTCCCCCGTCGATGCCGCGTACTCCTCTCGCCGAGCTGGAGTACCGGCGTCGACGGCGAGCACTTCCGGGATCGATCCAGGATTGATTTATCGCGTCTTGCAAATCGATCCCAGAAGATCGATTGCTTACCGCCGGACCCGGAGGTAAGTGTAGACCTACCCTAACACTATGAAAAAGACCTAGAAGTGATAGTGGACAGCAAATCATCCAAGAATTTGCAAAGTGATATGGATGTAATAAAAGGCCCATGCAGTTTTGGGTTGCAAGCTCAAAGGGCCCTTCTTATGGAACAAGGCAGTAACAGCCTGGCTCCATGTGGTTCTGGTGTGACCATACCTGGAATACTGCAACCAATTCTAGAACATTAACAGAAAGATATTGACAAACAAGAGGAAGTTCAGAGAAGAGCAACAAAACAGAATTGGGGATTGGAAGGATTGACATGGGAGGAATGATGATGAACTTAATGCATACAACTTGTCTAAACAATAACCTACAGGAGACATGATAATAGTCTGCAAATATATCAAAGGATATTAATGCCAAAGATTTAGAGGATTTCAGTGTGGTAAATGGGGAATAATTAGGAGTATCAAGATGGTGAACATTTACGCTGAATATAAGGGAACACTTCCTGACCTGTGATAGCAAGTAAAAATGCTCTTGCCAGGGCTTTGATGATGGTAAGTAAGGTATAATTTCTCCCAAAACACACTTACGCCTGTGGATAACCTCTGTTTTAGCCTCTGTTAACTTTAGGATTTATTTAAATGGAGGAAGCAGCTACATACCAGAGATTTTAACTGCGACCCTTTATTCTATAAATCCAGCGTTGTTTGAAGAGAGAAAATCTTCAAGAAAGACTCATGAAGCATGAGACACTAAAATCCCTAGTCAGAAGAAAGAATACCAGCCATAGGATGAGATCTCCATTTTCCTCATCAGTGTCAGGGCCTGACTCTCTTTGTTGGATTGTATTCTAACTACATTATATTCTTTCTAAATGAGTCAACTGTTCATTAACATGCTATTTTGTGGAGAGGCTACCAGACTGAGAATTAGAGTGTTGGGGTGTATTCTGAGCCTGGGGGAGTCACTTAACCTCCTTGTGTTTCTCCATCTGAAAAATAGGGATATCCATTATTTCCCTACCTTTGAAAAGAACTTTTTGATCTACCAGTGAAAAGTGCTGCATTAGTGCTAAATTATTCTTACACTAATCCTGCAGCAAAAGTCAGCTCATCATTTTGTACTTTGCACTTAGTGTTATTAACAGTATTTCACATTGCATATTTTATTTTGTCTGTCCAAAACCCAGGCTGCTTGCTCCTCTAGTAAAGCCCAAATAATAAGCTTGCAGACTGCAGAAGGCGTTACATATGCTAAATGCACCAATTCAACCATACATTGAAGAAAGACAGGCACTTAGGGTTATTGAGGGAAAGTAATTTCTTCTCTTAGGTATTTATGGTGCTCTAATAATCATAAGTATCCAGGCACTTACAGGCTTCTGAACCATGCTAGGCATGTAGATGTCTGCAGCTGCCACAATCGATTTGTCCATCCCTACCTACTGGAACAAACTGTTTGTTTCTCCTAAAAACAGTGTATCGTTGATCGCTCCAATTAACTGACACGTTTTCCACTTCTGGATTCCAGTCTCACCTGTTTTAAGTAGTGTGGTGGTGGTCTCTTGGCCGAGAGCAACTAGAGCATATTCCTGAAATATCTTATGCATAGGGTTACCATTCGTCCGGATTCCCCCGGACATGTCCGGCTTTTTAAGCTAAAAATAGCGTCCGGGGGGAATTTGTAAATGTCCAGACTTCCCCCCCCATGCAGAGCACGCGCGGCTAACAGTGCTGCCGGCCGGCCGGTGTCACTTACATGGGGCTCCGACACTCAGCCAGAGAGGGCTCCTCCTCCTCCCTCCCTCCCTCCCTGCATCGCAGATCGGCTCCGGCAGTTTGGAGCTCCTCCCCCACTGCTGCCCAGCAGCTCAGGCAGTTTCTGAGCAAGTTCACCAGACATTAGGTGAAGAAAGGCCAACAACAAGGGGCCAGGGGGTCGGAGAAGGGGCAGGGAGGTTCTGGAGGGGGCAGTCAAGAGACGGGGGGGTCGGGAGTTCGGGGGGCGCTTTCTGGGGGTGGGGGTGTGGATAAGGTTTTGGGCAGTCAGGGTACAGGTAGGGGGTAGGGTCCTGGGGGGCATTTGGGGGGGGTCTTAGGAGGGGGCAGTTAGGGGACAAGGAACAGGGAGACTCTCTTAATGGCTCTCCATGCGTCTCTGGACCCTCTCAGCTGTCGGGCTTGGACGGAAACATTGCCTGAGGGTAGTGAGAGAATGGGTTATCGGTGAGGTGGGGGTGGGCGTGAGCCCGGTCAATAGGGGCAACCCCTACCAAGATCTGAGCCTTTTCTCACACGCCCGTTAGAGCTCGACATTATGCTGTTTGGGACCCCTCTTTGAGGAAAGCCTCTGGATTGCAAGTCCAACCGCTACCTCCTCGTGGTGAGAGTCGGTAACTGGCTTGGATAGCCAGGCGGATTGCGGAGGACGAACCCACATCCCACATTCAGTGGGGTGTGGGACGGGGTTGGGCAGCCCCATATGGTGCCACATGGATGCCCCCCTGGTAAGGGTAGCCTCCCCCAGGTACGGGTTGACTCCCCCTGGTAAGGGTTAGATTCCCCCTTGTAAGGGTAGCCTCCCCCAGGCACGGGTTAGTTTCCCCCTGGAAAGGGTAAGTTTCCCCCAGGTACGGGTTAGTTTCCCCCAGGTACGGGTTAGTTTCCCCCTGAGAAGGGTAAATCTTTTAGCTATGGAAAAAAGTAATTTATATTTTTATACCGGATTGGCACTGGACCGGGTTAATAACGCCCCCGCTGTTGGCTTTGATGCCCCGGCCGACAGTGTTAAATATATTAGGGGTGTGATCAGGGTTGCTGGACCAATGGATAAAATGGTGTGGACTATAATGAAGTCTCATGAGAATGAGAGTGAGAATCAAGTCCTCCCAGTGGAGCATGGAGAGGAGGTAGAGGAGAATGTTTGTGATGATCGTGGTGAGGAGATTTTATCTATCTTACTGATGGTTTTTACAAGGGACACTTTTAATGATTTAACTATGGACAGTTTCAATCCAGATTTTAAGTATTTAAGTACATTTGATGATCCATATGTTAGGGAATCGGGATATCTTAATGCTCATTTAGTTAATGGGTCTAGTTTATTAAATAGTTTTAGACCAAGTACTGATTTTAATAGGGATCGTAATAAGGATCTTAACAGTACTGGTAGTAATATAAATATATTAGAAAGTAGTTCGTGGAAGGATGGGGTTTTTTATTTAGAGTATCCCGTTGATAGTTTTAATTGTCCAATATGTCCCCAGATATTACCAACATTTGGTAAATGGGCCAAACACATTAATGTGGTTCATAAAAGTAAAGCCATACGAGTTGTATGTAGTAAATGTGGAAAATCTTCTCAATATCGTAATATAGCTTGCCACTACCCCAAGTGCATACCCAAGAAGGCGGATACCCCAATGAAGAGCCATACGTGCTCGGTCTGTGGGCTTGGTTTTCATACTAGATCTGGATTGAGCCAACACTGTAGACATAGACACCCTGCTGTGAGGAATGAGCAAAGAAAAGAAGATATGGCTGCTAAAAGTAAGATCAAAGAGGGATCGATTAGATCTCGTATATGGACCAAAGATGAGGTTGCGCAGCTTATACAGTTGGAAAGGAAATATATTGGGAAAAGGAATATAAATAAATGTATTGAGAGCGAGATGAGGACCAAAACGAATAAACAAATATCAGATAAAAGACGAGAATTAGCAAAGAAGAAGTTAGTGGTAACAGGAGATAGGGAGGAAGTGACTGAGGTAGAGGACATTAGAGTAAATATATTAGAAAGTCCGCCCCCAAGAGAGAGGATTTTCCCACTAAAAGGACATCCAGAAGTGGATTTAGTGGAGAAAATATGTAAACGGGGAAAACAAAGTAGGGAGGGAAGAGAAATAATAAATAGTTTAGGGGAAATTGAAGGATTATTAAAGGAGGATTTAACAAAAGCTCTCGGATGGGCAATGTTGGAAAAATTATGTTATTCATTAGTAGAGGGAAAGGACCCTAGAAATGAAAGTCAAATAGAGTTGAGGAATAAAGGAAAAGGGAAGATGAGAAAGGAGGGGAGAAGGAAGCAATTTAATGCAAGTAGGAGATATGCTACAAAGAAAGCTAAGTATAAATTCTATCAACAATTATTCGATAAGGATAGAAGAAGATTGACTCGCATTATAATGGGAGAGCCAGATAAGGCTAAGTGTGCTATCCCTATGAAAGAAATTGAGGAATACTATGTAAATATTTTGGGAACAATTGGACATGGTAATATGATAGGGTGGCCATCATCCACAGAGAATGCGGATAATGATATATTAATGAGTCCGATCTCTGTGGATGAGATTAGAATAGCTTTAAGAGAAATAAGAAAAGATAGTGCTCCTGGCCCAGATAAAGTAAAAGTGAGCAATTTGTGGGATATTTTTAATTTAGACTCCTTAATACTTACAAAAAATTTTAATATATGGTTTCTAAATAGACAGGTACCAGATGAATTTAAGAAAAATAGAACGATTTTAATACCAAAGACACAAGATGAGGAGGAAATGAAGAAGTTAACATCTTGGAGACCATTGACAATTGGGTCAGTTTGGATTAGAATCTATACCAAAATATTAGCAAAAAGACTGGTGGAAACAGTTAAGATATGTAGTAGACAAAAAGGGTTTATATCCGCCCCTGGGTGTGAGGAAAATATTGCTATATTAGATAATTTGATTAAAGGGGCTAAACGAAATGGGAATGAAATTGCAATAGTGTTTGTAGATCTGGCTAAAGCATTTGATTCTGTGGGACACGGACATATAATAGCTGGGTTGAGAAGATTTGGTATAGATGAACATTTTATAGATATTATTAGGGACCTTTATGATAATTGCACAACTAGGGTATGGGTGGGTGATGAAGCTACTGAGTCTATTTTAATTAGGAGGGGGGTCAAGCAGGGTGACCCGTTGTCCCCAATTTTGTTTAATATTGCTATGGATCCCCTTTTAACTAGATTAGAAGTAGAAGGAAGTGGTTTTTATGTTAAGGGTAATAGTGTCACGTCATTGGCTTTTGCCGATGATGTGCCAATTTTAAGTAGCTCATATAAAGGAATGATCAAAAAATTGGGTATCTTAGAGGAGTTTTGTAAAAATACTAATCTCTCTGTTAATGTGAAGAAAACGAAAGGCTTTCATATTTTAACTAAACATAAAACCTATGTAGTTAATCCTAAGGATAATTGGCAGATAGGGTCAGAGGAGATTGAATATGTTCAACCAGGGGATTTTGAAAAATATTTAGGAGCTAGAATAGATCCCTGGATAGGTGTAGGGGGACCGGTACTTAAAGAAAAATTGAAAGATTGGAGTGAGAATTTAATTAAGGCCCCATTAAAACCGGCCCAAAAAATATTAATTTTACAGACATACATCTTACCGAAGCTATTTTATAATCTTCTTTTAATAGAACCCCCTTTTAATCTTTTAGATGATCTTGATGTGTTAGTTAGAAAAATAGTTAAAGAGATTTTACATTTACCTCAGTGTACCACAGATGGGATATTTTATTCTAGAGGTGTAGGGATGGTGGTTTAGCTCTCACTAAGTTTAGTGTGCAAATCCCAAATATATTAATTCATAAATGGAGGAGACATATTGTCTCGAGAGATGATTGGATGGACCTATCTTATCTATATGCAGGAGAAAATCTTGTGGATAAAATATTGTTATTTAGTGCAGTAACATCTCATCCCAAGAAATGGAGGGAAGAGGAATTTTTAAGATGGTCGGAACTGAGATGTCAGGGAATAGGGATAAAATATTTTAAAAATGATTTAATTAGTAATTCGATTTTTAGAAATTCTAGTAAAGTTAAATCGTCAGCGTATATCGCAGCATTGCAGCTTAGGGCAAATATTTATCCTACTAGGGAGACATTAGCAAGAGGAAGAGGAGGTGTGAATGCTCTTTGTAGATGGTGCGGTAAAGTGCGGGAGACTGTTCCCCATATCTCAGGACAATGTTATAAGACTAAGAATGCTAGGATAAAAAGGCATAATAGAGTAGTGTCTGCAGTTGTAGATAAGGTTGGTAAATTAGGGTGGAAGGCAATAATAGAGCCCCATTTGAGTAAGGGTGAGTTAAGAGAGCCGGATATTATATTTATAAAAGGAGATACAGCAGTGGTGGTTGATGTTACAGTGCGATGGGAGGATAATGCCGGAAGTTTGGAACAAGCCCACAGTGAGAAGGTGGCTTATTATCTTGAGTTAGAGGAAGAAATTAAAAACTTAACAGGAGGTAAAAATATCCACTTCTTTGGTTTTGTGCTTGGGGCGCGTGGCAAGTGGAGTGAAGGGAATAATGATTTGTTACAATTATTGGGAATGGACAGAAGTAAAAATTTTAAGGAGAGTATATGTAGACTTGTTTTATATTCCACTATTGGTATGATGGCTATATTCAGTGACAGGTAAAGATCCCGGAGTTTCCATTCCGTGTATCTTGCCAAAACTAAATTTTAGCTATTTTGGTTTCCATGCTCTAAATTTTCAAATTTTTAATATTGTTTTGAACATTAACATATTTAGTGTTATTTAATATCTGTCCTTCAATAGAATGGTTTTAACTATATAATAAATACTTATTAATGGATGAAATTCCAATTTAAATTATTAGTTTTTTTTTTTTTTTTTAACTACTGGATGTGGATGCGGACTGGCCGCGTATAGTAACCAGGAAAGGGCAGGTAGTCACGCCTGTACATAAATAGGGGGTGGGGTTCTGGAGGGCAGTTAGGAGCAGGGGTCCCAGGAGGGGGCAGTCAGGGGACAAGGAGCGGGGGGGGGGGGGTTGGGAGTTCTGGGGGGGCTGTCAGGTGGCAGGGGTGGGGAGAGGGATCGGAGCAGTCAGGGGACAGGGAGCAGAGGGGTTTAGATGGGTCGGGAGTTCTGGGGGGGGCTGTCAGGGGGTGGGGAGTGGTTGGATGGGGCGTGGGAGTCCCAGGGGTCTGTCTGGGGGTGGGGGTGTGGATAAGGGTTGGGGCAGTCAGGGTACAGGTAGGGGGTAGAATCCTAGGGGGCCAGTTAGGATGGAGGGAGGGTTTCAGGAGGGGGCAGTCAGGGGACAAGAGGCAGGGAGGCTTAGGTAGGGGGTGGAGTCCTGGGGGGCAGTTAGGGGAAGGGGTCCCAGGAGGGGGCAGTCAGGGGACAAGGAGTGGGGGGAAGGTTGGGGGTTCTGGGGGGGGGAGTGGGAGGGGGAGGGGCAGGGCTAGGGCAGGATGGGGCGGGGCTAGGGCAGGACAGGGGCGGGGCTCCTCCCGTCCTCTTTTTTGATTGCTGGATTATGGTAACCCTACTTATGCAGTTTCTGGAAAGAGCTCAGCCA
This sequence comes from Chrysemys picta bellii, assembly GCF_011386835.1. Lineage (NCBI taxonomy): Eukaryota > Metazoa > Chordata > Testudines > Emydidae > Chrysemys > Chrysemys picta. Next base: position 81,052,819 of record NC_088795.1, read on the forward strand.
TTTACTCTTAGCTTGTTGTTTGCGTACAGGATCCTTGCGGAAAATATCCTGATAAAAGGTGCTGTGTGGAAGAATGAGAGACCCACAAATATGTGAGAGAAGATGTGTGAAAATGAAGAAGCTGCTCTAAAAGCTCAAAATGTGATTAGAGAAACAAGCTAATTAACTTCAGGCAAGGACAGCAGGGGCCTAGTGAATTGAGCATGCAGCTAGGAGTCAGGAGACATCAATTCCAGTCCTGATTCTGCCACTGACTTCCTGACTGGGTCTCACTGAACTCAGTTACCCCACGTCTGAAACAGGGGATAACAAAGTAACTATCTGCCTTCAAGATCTGCAGATGTCAGAATTATTAGCATCATTATTAAGCAACACCTTCTGCTGGTTCATTTTGTACTATTAAAGGGAAAAGTGTTGTTCATTTAAACACTGATAACTTTAGTTCGTAGATGATAGTGTAGAATGGAACTGCCTGGATCACTGAGTCCACCCTCCTCTGCAACTCTACAGGCTGAAATATTTCTTCTATATAGCTGTTTAGAAATGACCTTTTCATTGATTTCTCCCCCCACCCCCCATTGATTCCCTTTTAAATGAATGGAGAACAAATGAATCTCTCAAATGGTTTGGAATCTTCTTAGCATATGCACAAAGTGCCTCAGGTGGCATGTGACCAGGATTCATCACCAAATTTGGTCTGCTGGTTTGGAATGAAAAACATTTATATTCCTTAACCAAAGGACTTCCAAACAGAAGTGATAAAACACGAACCTGATAGGTAGAAGCCTGTAAACACTTGGGTCAAAATTTTCATCCAGTTTGTACCACTGATTAAGAAGCTGCAGTTCTTTCTCATATTCGACCACAGGTTTATGTTGTGTGAGTGGAGACACATTAGGCAAATCCTGCTCATCTGAAATATTTGATTCTGGTTCTTTATTGGGGTGGGTCTCAACTGTCTTTTCTTTTGATGACTTGTCAGTTCCCAGAAAATTTTGGGTAACACCAGTCTGATTATCATCTACCTGTTCTGTTTTCTCAGTCAGAACTGCCTCTTTTGAGCCACCATGTAGTAAGCTACTTGGCATATTCTGCTTTAGCTTTATTGCAACCAGCTTTATGCTTTCAATTGTGTCTTTAATTGCGTTTAAGTTTTCCTTTGATATGATTTCTGGGATGACAGGATTGTCATGCTTTTGCCCAATGAAAACCTGAAAACAGAACAATGAGAAAATAGAGTAAAAAGCCATACAAAGGGGACAAAATACAGCCCTGGCATACACTTTGTGCAAAAATCAAGTCATTAAGTTTCCACAGGGTGTAACTCAGTGGAGTACTTACCAATTACCTCTATTCTTCAATACACTAGATCTGTAAGATGTGCATTGTTCAGAAAATAAAATAAATAAACAATCCCTAGAAAATATACTAGAAATCAATCACAGAAAATTAAACCCAAACTTACAAAGAATGTTTGGTGTCCCAACTGCTGGCACTTCTTCAGCATTTTCAAGTGAAGTAAAACCCTGCAGTGATTGTTGCTGACACCATCTTTTAGCCCCCATCTTAGGTCCAGCATCTGGAAGTTGTAACCTCTTTCTTTACAGTAATTGTACAGACAAGGGTATGACTTTTCCATTAATGCATTTCTATCTGCCTTTGAATCTGGCTCAAAAAACAAGCATACTGAAGCTAAATGGTTATATTGGTATAAAATACAGCTTTGCAGCATTTCATGCTAACACAAAGATTTAAATGAGTCAATGGGATAAATATTTCCCAAATAAAGGACGAGTTTAGAGATGATTTCATGGTTTGATGTGCTTTTTCATTCATGACCAGATGGTACTACATATAATAGTCACCTAAGGTGCACTGTTTATGATCACCATGTGCACACATCTTCCCAATCACATTCCATCCGTTTTGCTCATAGGGTGTACATTGTAACTAAAGACTTAAACACTCACAACCCTTTGGATGTTCACAATCCAGATGCAAATGTTGTGAGTGGCTCCTTTCTCAAAAATAGGACAGCCAAATCCCAAGACTATTGCACCCTTAAATGTTGGGATGAAAATCTGAAGGCAAATTTTGGGAGTCCATCTCTTTACATGCTGGGAACTGCACTTGCCTGAGGCACAAAAACCTCACAGCAGATTTGTTCCTGTGTGCAACCTTTGTAGGGTGGTTTCCCCTCCCATCTTTACATCAATTTTATTATTAGCATCTTTAAAAACTATTTTGTCATCTTTTAAATGTATTAGGTATAAATACTGAAATGCAGCATGCTTGACAACTGTATTTTTAAAGGGACATGGGAGAATTCCCACCTTTTATATAGACAGCCCGAATGTACAGTTACTGGAACCTCCACACCACTGTTAGGAAAAAGGAAATGTACCCAGACTTTTTCTGAAGGGTCAGGTATGGCAGATTGGGAGTATTTTAGTGCTGACATCATGTGAAAATTTTATTGTTTCTTTTTTTAATTGACTGACTTGTTCATACTCGTTTGACGTTTCACACGCTAGGGTCCTGGAACTCTTATTTAAATGTAAAAAAAAGTCTAGTGATGACTGCCATTTCCACTAACACACACTTTTTTTGCCTAAATGATGCCTATTTAGATAGCAAGTTTTTCAGGGCAGGTACCTGTCTTTCTCCACCTCCCCACCCGCCCACACGCACACTTTACATGTGAATAGCACTTCATATGTTTAGAGCACTGTACAAACAATAACACATTAACCCCAGGTGATAGATAGGTAGGTACATATTATTATTCTTACTTTACAGATGGAAAAACTGAGACAATAAATGAAACAACTTGCTGTAGGCCAAACAGTGAGTCAAGGGCAGTCAGACTTAGAACAACAACCTCCTGACTCCCAGTCTTATGCTCTTTCCCTGAAACTAGACTTCCTAGCAAAGCTTTTTTGGGCACTATATAGTGAATAATAATAATTAGACATGATAGTCCAGGAATCTCAGGGTGTGGGAGTGTCTGTGGTGGGAATGGGGCTGGTTTCCAATTGCTATACTTTGATAACCTCCACAAATGTAGACCATAAAGACTTTCTTTCTGACTGAATATGGTATATTGATGTGTCCCCTAATTATAGTCCTGTCTCTGTCACTATCAGGAGGGTCCCGTTGTTTATCTTCTCCCAGATTAGCAGGCACCTCCCAGCTCCTGAGTAACAAAGGAGTAGAAGACTTTGTTTTTTTCAGCCCTGCTTGCAGACTGCGGCTCCAGCTGAGCTGTACTTTGTGATGAGGATTCACTGTAGACAGGTCTGTCTGCTCCATTATCCTGACTGGAATGCTCATTTTTAGCTAAAGCAACAGTTTCTAACAAAGCACTTTTCAATGAGTCTGTCATCACTCTGTTGTTTCCCTTGTCATCACTAATCTCCAGGCTCTTCAAGTGAGGTATTTCATCTGTTCTCTGGGTTGGCAGGACCCAATTATTTAAATTTACTCCTCTCTGCATTGCTGTCGTGTGCCTTTTGAAGAATAACTCCTCTTCTGATAAACAGGTTTTATCCTTCTGTTGAGATCTACCTGAAAATGCACTGGAATTTGCATGGTGACTTCTGGCCTGATCTGTAGTTTTTTCTTTGGACTGAAGAGAAATAAAATTTTCACATAAGAAATCTTACTGCAGCACCATGTCAAAATATGTACAGACTATGGCCAAATACTGCAATGCAAATGCGCACACACAATTGTCATCAACTTCAGTGGGAGTTACTTATCTGTATGGACTGCAGGGGGTGAACTAGCAGCCTAATGGTAGAGTTCAGCATTGTCATGTGAAAGACCTAAATTTGAGTCTTTGTCTCTTGTGAGAGTGGTGCAGACAGCACATCAAACCTATGTGGCAATGGGAGGGCCTTGTGTTGCTAAATGGAAAACCCTCTAGAGTCTAGACTCTCTCATTTTACTTCTTGTCTCTTACTACATCAAATGTCAGCTCCTGTTCCTGATCTGCAGGGTTCTACATAACCTTCCCCCCACCAGAATAGTTGTTTTCATTTCCTTCCTCTTCCCATGTCATTTCCTACACTTTTCCCCAATCCCTTTGCCTTTCTTTCCTGAGGCCAGGGCAGTAGAGTTTGAACTGATGACCAGAGTGGCTAGAACAGGCATTGTGGGATACTGCTGAATAATTCTGGAGGCCATTCACAGCGCATTGGGCGGCCACACTGGCACCACAGCGCTGCAGCGGCAGCGCAATACTTGCTATTCCTCTTGGGGACATGGAGTACATGCAGCACTGCAACCACAGAGATACAGCGCTGCAAATGCCTTGCCAGTGTGGACAGGGAGTGAGTTACAGCGCTGGGGGCGGCTTTACACCGCTGTAACTCGCAAGTGTAGCCAAGGCCTTAGAGTCATAGAGTTTAAGACCAGAAGGCCTCAGGTGCGACCTCCTATATATCTCAGGCCACCAATATCTCCCAGAACCTGCATGCTAAACCCAACAGCAGAAATTAGACTAAATTGTTACAGCCCACAGGAGACCGAACTATTATGTGCCACAGATAGAGCCTGGCAGACATGCCAACTCTTGCGAATTGATCTTGAGAGACACGATTTCTAAGTAAAATTAAGTCTGACTCATGATCTTGTGATAGAACTCTGAAATATCGGGATTAGGGCTGTCAAACTATTAAAATAATTAATTGTGATTAATTGCACTATTAAACAATAATAGAATATCAATTTACATTTATTATAAATATTTGTGGATGTTTTTCTACATTTTCAAATATATTGATTTCAATTACAACACAGAATACACAGTGTAGAGTGCTCACTTTATATTATTATTTTTGATTATTTTGTGCTTTCTCCTCTTCCACATCTCTTTTCCATACTTGCTGGTATTAATCCTGTTAATCCCTCCTTATATGGAAGAACACAATGATGTCAATAATTTGCCCACAAAGGGTGGGAGGGAAGAAAAAGATACTGAGGAAACGCCCTACCCAAGGACCTGTTGGAAAACTCCCTTCACTACATGGGATGGGGGAGATCAAAGGAACCGCAGCTGATGACCTCATTCCCTGCACACACTTTTTGGGCTCCCATCATTCCCCAACATAATCAAATGCATGTCTTCATTTGAAACCTGACTGACACACATTTTAAGTAGAGCTCTACTTGTAAGTCTATGGCTGGACAACTGGTCTCATATTTTTCACTGATTCTTACCCTCAGAGTAAAAGCCTCTGTATTTCCCAAGGCAGCTAGACTTTCATCCTCAAGTGCTGCCTGACGTCCAACCGGCTGCTTCAGCCTTCGAGCAAGGCGATGCTCCATATGATGCTAGAAACATGGGTAAGAGATGAATTAGCAAACTTTAATTTTCAGCTATTCCAAGCAATCTGAAAACAAGGGAAGTTACCACATACCTTTAAATGGGACTTCCCTTGTATGTCGGTTTCTCCACTTATTTTTGTACTAGATACATGCTAATGCCAATATTGTCTCTAGATATCACAAACAAAAATTAAGAGGTTCCTTAACAGTACATTTACACTTAATCCAGAAAGTTTTGTTGTTGTTTGTTTGTTTTTTTAAGAAAAAACTTGAAATGGCATATCCAAAAAACCAAACCAAAAAAACAGCTAAAACCAAAAAAATTGTCAATGAGTTATATTCAACCGCTAGTTCAAGCCTCCTTCTGAAAAGTCTACTACACTTCCTCTTGGGCTCACAATCCCCAGACTGAGAACTCTCGATCTACAGTAATGGAAATATTTACATGAGTAAAGCAAGCAAGACTGGACCCTAACTATACTTTCTATTGCTTAATTGTGTATTAGTTAGTACATTCCTTGAAAGTCTACTGTTTTAAATTGAGCAAGGAAGAAAACATATTCTTGCAGTTAAAATGTTTTCATTGTCTTTATTCGCTATTTTTCGGAAATACTTTACATTTGTTTCCATAACTCAAGATGTTAACTCACCCCAGCCCACTTAGAGCTGACAGCTTTGTACAGAGATTGCTGGGAACATGAAATCTGTGGGGAGAAGAACAGTTCCTGAAGGGTTTTGGATGATCTCTGGCTGTTCAAATTACTGTGCTGCTGAAAATACAGAGAAACTTTTTATTAAAAATTTAAAATTTTCCCCCAGACCTAAATTTTAGGGACATGATTTGGTTCATTGAGTCTGAATAAACTGTTACTATGGACCTTCTACTAAAGTAATAATTTCAGAGAATAACACAGTTTGTCTTTACAGTTTTTATAGTATCAAAATGTGAGGTGTATATACCAAAGCAACTTGCATTTATGAACAACAGGGAGGGGTTAAACTGATGGAGAAAAAGTAGAGGTACTCTTCAAAGCTCTATCTTCAACCAAACTCTACCTACCAAAGATACTACAGTGTGACACCACAATGAAACAAATGGAAAAGTGAGTTATTGTTATATCCTCTTTCTCATTTATTTGTAAAGGAAAGCAGCTTTGTAATGTCTGATTATATATATCAGGAATGGCCAAACTTACTGACTTTCCGAGCTGCATATGATAATCTTCATAAGTTAGAGAGCTGGGCGCACTTGCTGGGGCTCGGGGCTTCAGCCCTGCGGGGCACACTTGCTGGGGCTTGGGGCTTCAGCCCTGCTCCTGCTGAAGCCCCAAGCTCCAGCAGGTGCCTCCCGCAGGGCTGAAGGCCCAAGACCCCCCCAAGGCAGAAGCCCCTAGCCCCACCAGAGGGCAGAAGCCTTGAACTCCCCTCCCACCCCAGTCTGGTAGGTAGAAAATGGGAGGGGAAGAGGGGGCTCTGAGAGCCGCACTTCAAGTGTAAAAGAGCCGTTTGTGGTTCATGAACTGCAATTTGGCCACCCCTGACATATATGATGGGGTGTAGAAGGCCCAGAATGGAATTAATGACAGCCTGTACACTCAATCAGCTACACCTGCAGGAAGTGTCAAGCTTGGAGGGAGGAATTAAAAGGGCTGAACAGGGGTCAGGTGGTGGCTAGTCAGGAAGAAGAGCAGATGGCTGGTGCTCTCTCTCTCTCTCTGAGAGATGCCTGGCTGGAGTCAGGGAGCTGAGTTAGATGGCTAGCAGACAGAATCTCCCTGAAGGAAAGGTAAGCCTGCAACAGGGAGCACCAGACAGTTGTAAAGCAAAACTGGGGAGCGTCTACCCAGGGTTCTCTGTGCTGGCAGAGAGGCCTTCAGGGAGCAGGAAGATTTCTGCAGGTTCAGTGATTGCCCTGTGAGGGGAGTGAATGGCTGAATGTGCCAAGGAGCTCTGCAGTGAGCCTGGAGAAGCAGTTCAGACAGAGTGATGCCAATACACAGTGAGCCCGGGAAGAGACTGTGAGAAAGGCCTACAGCAAGGTAGGAAGTGTAGTGGTCCAGGGAGGCAGCAATGGGTCTGTGCAGACAAGCCTCGACTGCCTATTCAAGGGTCCCTGGACCAGAACCCAAAGATGAGGAAGGGGTGGGATCATATGGATATGTCTACACTTCAGCTGGGTGTGAGCCTCCCAGCCCAGGTCAGCAAACACATGGTAGTATGTGTGGGGCTCAAATTAGTGCACCAAAAATAGCAGGGTGGACATTCTGGCTTGGTCCCTCTAGCCTAGGGGGGTGGTTGGCTTGACTGCCCAAGCGGCAATGTCCACAGTGCTATTATCATCACACAGGCTTGAGCCCCATGTACACTAGTGTGAGTTTGCCTACCTGGGCTGGGATGCTCACTCCCAGTTGCAGTGTATACATAACCAAAGTGACCTGGCCAGTGAGGCACAAGAAAAAGCAGACCACCGCAGGGGGCACCAACAAAGGTGAGCTTGTTATGCCTACCTAGCCACAAGGGGGCATAGCAACTGGTGAGTAACACATTTTACACAGGCTGCTAATTTGGATCTTGGGTGATCTTGGGTTCAATTCCCGCTCCCCCATAAATTGCCTGTATGGGCAAGTCACTTAACTTCTTAGTGCCTCAGCTCTCCATTTGAAAAATGAGGCTAACAGTACTTCCTTACCTCACAGGGACATCATGAGGATAAATACATTAAATACTATGAGACACTCAGATACTATGGTGACGGGGGACATAAGTACCTATGACAGATTTTAACTGAATAGGCCAAATTCCTTACTCAAGGCAAATACACAGCTCCCTTTCAAATCAGCTGTAGTCATCTGAGAATGTATTAAAGCAAACCTTGGTCCAAAGAGTCAGACAACTTTTTCCTTGTGTTAATTTTAATTATGCTTTAGTACCTGTGCATAAAATTATGTTCTGGTTTATAGCCCTTGTAGGAGCATCACAAACTGCTTTTGGAGAGAGCCTGACAAATACTTCAAATACTTACTTTTTGTGTTTTCCAGAGACTTCTTGGAAATTGAAGGGAAAGCAGTTGTTTCTTTATATCCCTGAAGGAAAACAATACAATCTAAAATGTTATATCCCAACCTTACAACATCGTATTCACCTGAGGCAAGTAAACTATTTTTTTCCTCATCACTGTGATACAGCTGGGCAAGCAGATTTTGTGCCTGGTTTGGAAAACATGCATGTCCTTTTAACAAGCCTGATTTAACCATACTGATAGAATTTGTTCTTTTCTTAACTCTTGAGCAATAATGGGCTCGCCTACTTTAGACTTTTAGCATAAATGTGAACACATACATACAATAAAACAGTTACACTGTGACAGTGAAAAGAAAGTCCTTAGCTAAGGCCCCTCCACTCAATGACTGATATAAGAATGAAGGTTTCCGCATGTTAGAATTAATAAGAAGCATAAGCTGAAAACATAATTAAAATTTAAGTGATCAAGTGTTCATATGAAAGCTGCTCAAATATTGCTTACTCTGTGCTGAGGTTTCTGAGGAAAAATCCCCTTTGCATAGGCTGCCCACATGATGTTTTTGCACAGATTTTTCAATACATTAACCCAACTAAATTATGAAAAAGAGGGTGATGATCCACTTCTTTTTGTATTGCCAGTTTCACTAGCTATTTTCAACTAGGAAACCACGTGGTTCCAGGCAAAACCCTCTTCTGAGCAGCTTCTTAAACACCTTCTAAGAAAATAAAATTAGTAACAGGGTAATAGTAAAGACAGCTGACAAAACATATTCAAGGTCCTCTCATTTAAATGAATGAATGTCAGCATATTACAGCCTTTCAATGTTCCACATTCCTGAATTTTGCCCAGAAAACAGGAGCAGCAGCACTTATTTCCAAAGTGTCCATAAAATGAGGAGGTGGTGTTGCCCTCTCATAGATTCTCCTCAAGCAGCAAGGGGAAAATATTCATCCATTTCTCCTCAAGTCCTTCTGACCCTTTAGGAGGTTGAGTTTACTGGCTCCTAAGTAGCTCTAGTCCATAGCAACATCCTCTTGCTCTACCTGTTTTGGTGGTTTGCGCCTTCCACACACATGGAGTTTCTCTGCTAGTTATATCCACCCTTTCAACACACTCAGCTTATATGCAAACATTACTGCTGTCAGGATTCATAACAAACCATTCAACAGGAAAAAAACTTCTGAGTTATTTCTCCAGATGGGGAGAGGCAGTAGAAGACCAATATTTTTTTTATTTTACAACTCAATTCCACAAGTCCCCTTTCCCTCTGTGAGAGAATTTTTTGTTTAAGAGCTTGTGTATTTTGTTTTTCTGCTAAAACATCTACTTTTTTGAGGACAATCTGTCTCTACTAGGTACTTATAAGGTGCCTGTCACCTCAGTATCTCAGCATCAAAACAACTACAAATGTTTTGTGCAACTGTTTCACAGAATCATAATTAAAATGTAAAAAGAAGCAGAGTTTTTGTTCTTACTAACTTTTAGAGTACAGTACAGTCACCTCAGCCCACTAGTCAGCAAAGGCTCCATCATCCTAAATGAGCTCTGTATCTGCAGACATTAGTCTGCTCTAAGAGGGGAACAGCAATGTAAGCCAGAATTTAGCATTATGACCATGGGCAGCACATGACTCCTGCATTTAGAGAGGCTGGACATGAGTGCTGGAAGCTCCCTAGAAGAGTGGGGGATGGGGGGGGGGGAGAAAGGAATCAGTGCCTGGATTGTGGCCCCACCCCCTACCCTAAGGCTCTGCCTATGCTCCACCCCCACTCCACCCCAGGCCCGCCACTCATGCCTCTCTGCCCTCTCCCTGAGTACCCCCACCCACTGCTCATGCCTCTCCACCCCCTCCCTTGAGGACCCCTCACCCGTTGCTTGCACCTCTCCACCCTTTCCACCAAGGCCCCTCCCGTGCCCACCACTTCTCTAAATTTAAAGTGGTTACTGGGACCTCATTAAACCAGCACAATGAGACTCTATATTGAAGTACATAACTACAAGCATCACTTTTGATTGTACTGCTTGAGTATCCTCTGGCACTGGCCCGACTACTGTTCCAGAATGCACTGGGCTCTGGGTAAAGCATAGTCCTATATTAGGACACAGACTAACTGAAAACAGTACCTTTTCTACTTGTTCCAAAATCCTTGTCAAAAACCCATCCCAAGATATTGTATACTGTATCAACTGAGAAGACGTCTCCCAAATTAAGCTCTTAAATTGGCCTATTTGAGCATTCACACAAGTATATACCCAAATTAGGTATTTGTCTGCTCATATCACAAGCAGCTCTCCTTGATACTGAATATTTTTAAACCTTAAAATAAAGAAAATATGATCTTGGAATTGCCAACAATCAAAAATGTACATAAGTATAAGAAACACAAACACAATGTTGCTGATTTTAAAACAATACCTTTTTAACTCTTCCAGACCATTTGTAATTTCTGCTAATCCGGCCATTCCAGCACTTTTGAAAAACATGTGTTTTGATTTCTCTCCCTCCATTTCTTGGAATAGACTCCATATGCTGAACTGTACTTCAGCCAGTATCTTTCAATGAGAAGTAAAGAGGTCAAATGAATTCATTAATCTATTAGAATCTGTGTCAGTATTTACAAAACATGCACATTAATTACAAAAATTTAGTCATGTGTTCTGGGATATATGTGACAACTTGCAGTGTGTTTGTTGTTAGAAAATCTGAACTATTTTGGAAAAATGTTTTTTAAAAAGTGCATTTAGTATTTGTAAAATGTGTTAACCTGCTTCTCAATGAGGTACTTGCCCTAAAGAACTATATTCACCCCAGTCCTGTAAACAACCTCATTCACTGCATGACGCTAGTTCATTTGCCTAGCACCATCCATCCTGAGCACTGTATGAGGCAGGAATCCTCGGGGGGAGGGGGAGCAGTATGTGATCATGTAATTAGAGACTATCACAGTGTACATGCACAAGAGGGCAACCTTCATTCTGGCATTTCCTCACTTTTGAGTGATTGACTTTGCAACCTTAGCACTAGGGTTTTTTTTTGTATGTGAGATTATATGGGCTATTATAAGGAAAAGATATGGGGGGGGGGGAGATGTAAACAAAACCATGGTGTATATCAGCAGTTCAGCTAAAAACTTATAATACTCTTGTGAGAATATTCATTGGAGAAAAAAAAATAAAACTGATACTACATCATCTTGAGTTAGCTACAGAGTCCATGTACTTAGCCCACTGATGAAAATCTGATGTGTTATAATAGCAAAGGGGAACATCTTTTCCAGGTCAAGGGACCAACAATCTTCCAATTAGTAGAGATCAAACAGCTCCCTATGCTGGAGATTGTATCTCACTAGATTAAAATGTTTTTCATTCTTATTTTCCTGACAAGAAATCATAAAATGTATTACTGACATAAAGATACTTATTTCATTTAAACTAAAAGTCTACTCTTAAAAGTGAGTCTATATAAGATGCATCATAGAGTTTGTCTCTCAATGACACCATAACAGATACTTGGATTATGAGAAAAATATCTATTCTGAATGATACTCTGCAAACTCACCGTGAAAGTCATTGTTGAACTGTCACAGATAATTATCAGAAATAGAGGCTGCAGACAAAATTATGCCCTCAGACACCTGCACAACCCTATTAGTCTCCAATAAAGTGATGCAGTTATAATTTGGCCTGCTGTCTCTGCCATACCTTCTAATGCTGTGACCTTATCAGCTCTCACAACCCAGGCAGCTTGGGATCCACATCCAGATGAGAGAGAGAGAGATCTGTCAGAAATTTGGGGAATGGGACAAATTTATGTATCAAGCACTTGAAATCACACATGCTGCCAACATGGGTGCTCCCATACTATGGTGATGTGCAGCACCAGCATATAACCTCTAAGGTATATGGGGGTTGGAGGAAGCCCTTTGAGTTTTACAAAGACTGTCTGAGCCAAACAGTGATTGGATTTAGACTGTCATGTGACCTGTTTTGGGGTCATTCCTCACTCACTCTGGGCACTGGTACACAGTGGATGCAGTCTATTGTTTCCGTCATCTTCATTAAATCTCTTAACATGCCTCAGCCAAAATAAATACTCCCTATAGCTGTTCTTATGGGGCTTACGGAGCATGTTGGTGAGTGTGAGAGACTAGATTTTCAAACTGAAAAACTGACAGCTAGGACAGTCTATTTTGGTGCGGTCAGGGAAGCTAGCACAGGAGCATTTATAACAGTGGGAAGAGCAGTGTAAAGGGTCCCTCTGCAGCTATGTAACACCCAGACCTCCCTTCACCACAAATCCTCTCCCATTTCAAAATAAATCTGGACCCATGATATATAGAAAAGGAATATGTTAGAATGGTAGGAAACCGTATCTATGCTTCAATCTTTTGTCCCATCCCAACATCATCACTGAATTTTCAGCTCTGTAGCTGGAGGCCCAGCTTTTATTTTAAGATTCTGGAGCAATGCAGATTGATTGTCCTCGTTCCTTCTGAGTTTTGTGCTATATTCTGTGCATTTGTCTTTTGCTCATTTTCTACTCTAATCTCCTCTAATGCTCCCTTCTTCCATCCCCAATTCTCACCCTTTATAATATTTAGTTACTTAACCTTTATACTTTACATGCTGTACAAACATTTCCTTCTCTCTCTCTCTGCTGTTCCTATTCACTCTCTCATTTGGTTTCAGGCCTGGTCTACACTTGAAATTTAGATTGACGTAGTTACATGGCTCAGGTGTACAAATCTCACATGCCTTAGTGCTGTAGCTATGCCAAACTAACTCCTGCTGTAGACACAGCTAGGTAGAGAAAATAATGGTTCTGTTGACGTAATGACCATGACTGGGTGGAAGTGTCTATGCTATGGCACTGCACTGGTGTAGCTGTGCCCCTGTAGTGCAGACATAGCCTCAGTCCTTTCCTCAGCAGGCTTCCTATTGTTTCCTCCTATGTCTCTCCAAATACTAATGTGAGAAGCATGGGCACAATCACAGCCTGAATGTGGTGGTGATGCAGCTGAGTTCCTACAGGCTTGCCAGCAACACTACGACTGCCTGAAATCAGAGTAAGTCTCTGAATTTGACTAATGGGCGGGGGAAGGGGGGGCAGAGAGGGGGAAGAAGGGAGTAGTAACATGTGACAGGTCTTCTGGTGATGGCAATAGTTTCTGCAAGGCATACATGCACTTAGTCATGGTGCTGTCCATGTTTTCCCAATTCTGCTTCTTCGCAGCTAGTGGATCCTGGCTATAGAGTTCACAAAAACCCAGGACAAAACATTGCTTGTATAACTGACAAGAACATCCAGACAGATCCTGACAAAGCGGATGTTCTGGGTTTGTCAAGACACACTCCCCCCCAAAGCAAAGGATATACATGAACTGTGTTGCTGCCATGGAAAGGCTGGGAAGTGCACTACCTGGCAACGTGGCAAGGGATGAAGGGAAAGGAACGTAGCAGAGAAGGGAAAAAAATGACCTGATGCTGAGATGTTTTATTTATTTTTCTAGATAGAAAATGAAGTAAGTTTTAATGTATAAAATTTGAAGAGAGTTGTAGTGTGCCTGAGCTAAACTAACTTCACATAGTACTGGGGATAAATGGAATTATTCTAAAAATTTACCATGGACACTAAGCAAGCTACTAGAATAGGGATGCATTTTAGTGTTCAGAAAACAATTTTCATTTGAAGTATTTTTTCCTCTAACACACAAATATGGTACTCAAAAAACAAAAACAAAACCCCCCAACCTTCCACCCAAGAGACTGAATCTATCAATTTTCTGCTCTTCAAAGCATTATAAAATTAAGAGGAGGAATCAGAATTTGGTTTAAGGTGTGGCTGTGGCATTACATATCTTGTCTAAAAGAGTAAAAACAACTATCCTGCATAGTTTCTATTAAGGAAAGTACTGGTAAAAGAAATATGTATGAGGGTCCAAGTAAGTGCTGTTTATAGCCCATACTTCACTAAGTTTTAAAGACTCTTTTTAATATTGCTTTCAACTGTGCTCCGGTAGAACACATCAGGATGTCTGTATGATAAAGAACTACATAAATCCACTTTCCTCTTCATTCCATCCAATAAAACCCTCATCTGAGCTTTTGATCATTCTGCACATTGGATGTTGCAACTTCTTTTCTCTGGCATTCCTCACTCATCCTCCTCCATCATTCCACTGTAAAAAAAAAAAAAAAAACCACTCCAACTTTACCAGATATTATGGCCCTACACTCAAGAAACCATTACCCCAGCAAATTCACAGGTTGCCTGACCACCCTATTCCTGCTGCCAGTAATGCTACTGGTTTACCAAGTGTCTTAAAGGTCCTCTTCCTTCAACATGGTTTTAGTTCAGCTGCCAGTAGCAGAGATCCCTTACTTTCAATTAATGTCTTTCCAGCATAAGGTACTGGAGCTTCTTTTTCAGTTATAAGAGTTTAGCTCTTGAATAATATCAAATGCTTAATTCCAAATGCATTTTCCTTCCCCCTCCTTCCAAACCCCATGATAAACCATTTTCTATTAGAACAAATAACATTACCTTTCCAGCTCCCCGAGAAATCAGCAAGTGTATAGGGCTGAATTGTTCCTTCTCCAGACTACTGTCTTGGAGACAAGCTTGCTACATCTACTAAATTAGTAGAAAGAGAACAGAGCTGGAAGATAGGTTGTTTTGCAGTTGCAGATCTCCTTGGGGTATAAAGTGCCAGGATAACTTCAGAACAGCCCATACTCTAGAAGCCAGCCCAGGCAGCTGATGATCAAGCACACAACTGATCTATTCAGAAAATTGTCATGGTTACTAAATTCATAAACCAAGGAAACCAAAAGAGCACTCAGGAGCTTTTGAATAAAAAAGCCAAATCCTTTCTGAACCTGGGAGAGAGTAAAGTTGAAGTGGTGGTTTTTTTGTTTTCCTCTCCTCTGAAATACACCAGCCCACCGAAGGGACTTTCTCCTAAGGTGTTATTGCGTTACTGGTGTTCTTATCTTGATTTCTTATACAAAAGTACTTTTAGTTTAAGAAGCCAACAAATATATTTGCAGCCATAAGTATTTAGTTTGTCAATCATTTAACTTTCTCCAGATGTAATCTTATCTAGTCTATTTTAATTTTTGATAACTGTGGTTCAAAACTAAAAAACTATATTTTCTGATGATTAAAATTCCATCAGAACTAATGGTTGGTGGTTCCTTTATTAAAAACCTGCACGTTCAAATCCTGTTCACTTTTGGTTTGCACTGACCTATACATCATTCCAATACAAAGTGCAACACCTTAAATCATTATTTGAACAGAGATGTGTCAGATCCCACTGTTTTATAGGTCTCCTGGACCTCCCTCTCTTTTGTTGGAATTTGCAACTGCATTCATGTTTGCAGTTTATAAGCCCTCTAGTGGTACAGCGCTACCCCGATACAACGCTGTTCTTGGGAGCCAAAAGATCTTACCGCGTTATAGGTGAAACCGCGTTATAAATCGAATTTGCTTTGATCCGCCAGAGCGTGCAGCCCCACCCGGAGCACTGCTTTACTGTGTTATATCATAATTTGTGTTTTATCGGGGTAGAGGTGTATATCAATAACCTATACTGTCCAATAATCAAACAAGCCCATTGGCTGAAAATGTAAAGTTAAATTACGCTACTGTCTTTACGGGGGACCTCTCTAGTACTTAGCTGCTCAGAGGCATGACTCAGCCTAAGTCTTCTAGAGGTACTCAGTCTGCATCCTTAACACTAAATGTTGTGATTATTACATGCAACAGGGTGCACTTTTTAAATGAACTGTGGTTGCTGCATGCACACTTTGGCATGACATGCAGCTCAGCAAATGTGTATCTGATTGCTGCACACCCAAAAGTGTGACAGACAGTCCCAAATAAGGGAACTGCAACAATTATCCTGAAAAGTATACAATTCACATACTGAAGAAAAAAGGATTCTCTTGACAACTTTAAGAATCTTTCTTATAATGGGAGGTATTTGATGCAAACCTAAATATACAAATATATGCACAATAGGCATTATGCAAGAAGCCTCACACCATGGCAGTTAAATAGGCATTTATTAAGATCAAAATCTCAAATATTAAATGACATTAAGGCATTTAGTATTCAGTTACCATTTATACAGTAAAGAGGATTTTTTTCTTTGATACAAGACAAACCTGTACAAAAAATGTTTCCCATCATGGGAGAGTGGTTATTTTTTTCCCCCCAGTGTCCTGTAATTCATAAAATAAAATCCTCATGGTAAATCACTGATTATCCAATGGAAAAAGCCACCAAATCGTAACATTCAGAAATTCACTATCAGTAGGACAGCTCCACGCAAACACCCTGACCTCCTCTAAAGATATATGTGAGGAGGACTACAACACATGCACACTGGGCTGAACTGACAACACACACTGGTATTGTAACCACTCATTCTTTCACTTTGAATTTGTCTAGACTAGGGTGCGTGGTCCTTTTTGCACTAGCATTTACAAGTGTCACATGTTGCTACTTTCTAGTTGAAAGCTAGCTGAAACTTTGAGCTAGTCAGTCAAAATCAGAGCCAGAAACTTACTCTGATTTCAGGCAATAGTGTTACTGGCAAGTCTATAGAAACTCAGTTGCATCACCACCACATGCAGGCTGTTTTAACTGGAATTAAACCAGGACCAAAAACTTTAGGCTTTGTCTACACTAGTACTTCTGCTGGTAAAACTTTTGTTGGTCAGAGGTGTGGGGGGAAAAAACCAAACCCCTGACCGACATAAGTTTCACCAACAAAAGCGCCAGTGTGGACAGTGCTATGTCTGTGGGAGACTCTCCTACCAACATAGCTACCGCTGCTCATTGGGGGTGGTTTAATTATGCCAGCAGGAGAGCTCTCTCCCATAGTCATAGAGCGGCTAGATTGGAGACCTTACGGCAGCGTAGCAGCAGTGGTACAGCTGTGCCGCTGTAAGGTCGGTAGTGTAGACAGAGCTCTCTCCTGGCAACAAAGAGCGGCTACACTGCGCACCTTACAACAGCGCAGCTGTAGCAGCACAGCTGCACCGTTGTAAGGTGTGCAATGTAGACAGCCTAGACCTAGACAAATCATTTGATATAACTGTGTTGTGTTCCCTTTCTGCATTTGTAGAGGAACAAATCAAGAAGGCTTTGTTTAAAGGGAGTTTATTTTAAATGAACTATGCTGTCAAGTGATTAATCACTTTTAATATTTTTATTCCATTGGAATGAGAACTTCAGGAAATGGTCACAATATCAGAGGATTCACTAACAGAATTTTACTATATTCTTACTACAGAGTAAAACAATATAAATTAACACTGCATATTTCACTATTCTTTTCAGCATTTGACAGTTAGAAACCAAATAGGCTTTCTAAAAGTTCAATATAAAAATGTCGCACTTATCTTCCCTTTAAGGCAAGTTTTTGTTTGTGAAGAAAAATGTAATAACAGAATAATCTCTGGATAAACATCTGTACTCAGGTTTAATAGTTAGGAAATTGTCCTTTTATAAAATGTTCCACTCTGACAAGAGAAAAAAGCTATTAAGAGAAAGATGTTGACCCAAATTGCACTGTATTAAAAGGTGAAGTTTCCTTGTATCAAATTCCATTATTCATCATCTTTAGAACCCGTTTTGCTTAACTATAAAAGACAAAGAAAAAAATGTTCAGACATATTGCATTTATGAGGAACTATATTTCTATTTTACACTACATACAGGCATATTAGGTTGATGAGTTTGTACTAACAACTGAACGCATCAAAAAGTTCAAATGACTCAGAACTGATCTTTTATAGCTTATACATTTGACTCATTGTCCTCTGAACTTAAAACTCTGCTTTCCCATATTTTTATGAACTATTTTACATCCAAAACATATTCTACAGTTAATCTTAGAACCAGTTTACACTTCGTTAAAGACATTAGCTGAAGTTACTAATGTTTCCATTTAATAAGAAAAGGCTGATACCAGTCAACAAACATTTTGGAAAGTCAAACAGATGCAGTTCTTAAAAGTATCCTACACATTTCTGCAACAATTGTCATGAGTGGATTTAGAGCTTAAAAACCTTGATAGTGCCCATTTGCTGCAGTTTCAACACTATGCTCGGAGGTATGCTGACAATAGGTTATACCAATGTTAAATCAAATATGTTTTGTTATAAAGTAGAACTTGTTAAAAATAGCAATGTTAATTTATATTCCAGCAGCAGAAGTAATGGGGTGGAAATGGCAAATGGAGGAACTCAGACCAATATTGTCTGTTTCCTTGTACTCCCCATTCTGTCTGTATCCATCTGTCTCTTGTCTTATAGTTAGATTGTAAGCTCTTTGGGGCAGTGACTATCTTTTTTTTGTTCTGTTAGTACTTCCCCTAGCACAGTGGGATCCTGATCCTAGGTGCTACAGTAGTACAAATCAATAATTAATAAGTGGGACGGGGAAGAGTTCTTTGTGGGGAGACTAAGGCAGAGGGTGCAGGCATGCAGGAGACGATGTGGGGCTGCTGCTTAGGAGAAAAACAACTGAAGTGGCTCCTTGCTTCTACTTATCCAGGGCTCTATAAATCCTGGCTGCATCCCTGTTAGTTGCCCATGTGAAGACAGCACATTCTGGAATTCACAGCTAAATTACATACTGAAAGTTCTTGCCTCAAAACTTCATTTGAAATGCTCAAAAGATAAAACCTGAGTTTAAAGGAGGAATGTAAGACAGTTAATGCTTTCACATTGGATATCTCTTGCGTTTCAGAAGAAATGTGTATTTTTAAAGCCTTGTAAGGGATTATCCTTAGGCTCTATAGAGAAATGGGTAACCACAGTTACTAATTCTTGTTTTTAAAAAAATCTGCGATTTCTAAAACTTGAAAATACTTACATGCTGGATGTATACAGAAATTAATGCGAGACCACAGTCAAATCCAAATGTTGTTAGGAAGAAAAGCAAAAAGACAGATTAAATATAATTTATCATTACATCTGCAGAAAAACAAATGTTCTTATGCAATAGTTTCACAGTTGTAACAGTCATGTTACCTTAATTACATCCACCCAGTTCCATCCTCGAGGAAGCTCCCCTTTGTGATCTATAGAAGAAGCAGTGTTTATTTTCAGCTCTCAGACTCTAGCAAGATGTCATATCTTTAAAAGCTGAACTCTCATATTACTGATCTGGCCAACACAATATCCAACAAGCGAATGCATGGAAAGCAAGGAACTCACAGTACTAACTTGAGGCAGGTGTAGGGTGCAACTCTGTGCAAACTTCCCCATTCAGGAATTGAGGTGAATAAGCAGACCTAACTGCCATATCACTGCTATGCCAGACAGTTTCTGCTTCAGGCTGTTGTCACTGGTGAAAAATTGTTTGGTAGCTTTATGAGCAAAGCAAGTGAAGACTGGGATGAGACCCAATTCATTCTCACTCATGACTCAAGGTGTATCTGAATCTGTCTTTGAAGGTACAAAACGATCCTGAACACACTGCACCATTTTCCTCAATTCTGGAAAAGGAGGAGTAGACTATATTGCACAAACCTGTTTTGTCTGCTAGCTTTCGTTTCTGGGTTTTGGACAACTGCTCCTTTTTGTCTCTTTTCTTACTTGATGGGGCTATTTCATGAGTTCCAATTGAGATGTTATTGCCTACAGATGTCTGAGAAAAATAAAAAGTATAATTTAAATGTCTCTCCAACGGTGACTGAACTGGCAATTGATATCTAGGTATCACCCTGATGGGTAAACTACAAATAATGTTTGATTATGTCTGATTTCTTATTGAGACATCCCAAATGTTTTAAATTACATTAATACTGAAAGATGCTTGTGTTTTATATCACAACCACCATGATGACCATTCTTAGCAGTTAGTTTAAAAGTAGTACTAATTTCTAATGTGCTTGTGACCGGTCAGATTGTAGATAAATCTCTGATAATTTTCATATGACTTTACATTGTGCCTCTTCATATAACCTTGTGGTGGGTCTACCCACGTGTGACCTCTGTTTTCATGGGACTTTGTATCAAAGCCTCATTTAGAAACTTTGCATTGCCCTTGGTATAATATTATAGCCCCTAAGGATAGAATAAGATAGAAGAAAAATTTCTTTTTGGTAGCAGTAGAACAAGAGCTCTCCCCCCGCCCCCCACTCTTAATCAATTGCCCTGTTGAATGAATGAGGTGTGGATGAGCAAGGCACGGAAGGCAGCACCTCCAGACAGCCTCAACTGTTGGAGAGGGGCTGGGAGCCAGACCCAAGGACAATAAAACGTGTCAAGTGGGCTCATTAAAGACAAGCAGACATACTGACGGCCTCTAGAAGCAAGCACCTTCTTTTGGAAACACCCTCTTTGCAGCATTGGGACAACACTCAAAAGAAAGCAGCACAAAGGACCAATGGACACAGACACAGAGTTTGAATCTGGCATAGATTTGCATAAGAGGAAAGCTGCTATAAAAGTAAGGTGTCTTGCAGAGGACCCCGGGTCTCGTCTTGTCAACATGGGAGCATCGATCCGGATCGGCAGAGGCCCGGCTCCACCCCCTCCCCCGTCTAACTCACCTGGCCAGTGAAGTTAAGGGGAGCAACTAATTGGTAACAACAAGACGGAGTGTGTTTGTGTGTGAGTGTAAGTGTAATATATTATATGCATATGATACAGTGTTAATGAATACATGTATTACTAATAAATGTGGTGTTTTGTCTTATTCCCCCTGAAAAGATCCTGTGCAGTACTTTAAGTACAACAAGATCACAGAACTCCCCTTGAGAGCTGCCACCTGATGTGCCAAGACTACCTCTGCCCCTGCTTTCCCTGCCAGCTCGGGACCCCAGCACCCCGTCTTGCTGAGCCAGACACGCCCATCTGCTCCAACACAGACCCAGGGTCTGCATTACTTGCCCCAAACAGCTGCAGGCTTAACTGAAAGCAGCTTACAGAAGTGTTCTTGTCTTTAACACTCAGATGCCCAACTCCCAGTGGGATCTAAAACCCAAATTCATTTTACCCTGTATAAAGCTTATACAAGGTAAACTCATAAATTGTTCGCCCTCTATAACACTGATAGAGATGCACAGCTGTTTGCCCCCCCAGGTATTAATACATACTCTGGGTTAATTAATAAGTAAAAAGTGATTTTATTAAATACAGAAAGTAGGATTTAAGTGGTTCCAAGTAGTAACAGACAGAACAAAGTGAATTACTAATAAAATAAAACATGCAAATCTAAACCTAATACAGTAATACAACTGAATACAGGTAAAATCTCACCCTTAGAATCATTTCAATAAGTTTCTTTTCTCAGACTGGACACCTTCCTAGTCTAGGCACAATCCTTTCTCCTGGTACAGCTCTTGTTCCAGCTCAGGTGGTAGCTAGGGGATTCCTCACGATGGCTGCCCCTTTGTTCCTTTCCACCACTTATATATTTTTGCATAAGGTGGGAATCCTTTGTCCCTCTGGGTTCCTACCCCTCCTCACTGGAAAAGCACTAGGTTAAAGATGGATTCCAGTTCAAGTGACATGATTACATGTCACTGTAAGACCACAAGCCTTCATTCCTCCCAGCCTGACTCACAGGAAGGCTTGCCTGTAAACAAAGCCATCCACAATCAATCGTCCTGGTTGTTGGGAGCCATCAAGATTCCAAACCACCATTAATTGCCCACCCTTTGCATAATTACAATAGGCCCTCAGAGTTATTTCATATTTCTAGTTTTAGATACACGAGTGATACATTTATAGAAATAGGATGAACACACACAGATTGTAAGATATCATTACAAAGCTTAGAAGAGACCTTTTGCATGAACCATATTCGTTACATTATATTCACTCATTAGCATATTTTTATAAAATCAGAGTGCAACGTCACAGTGGTAGCTTGAATAATTACTTCCATAACCCCTGCAATTGCATATGTTCTGACTACTGCTTAGTGGGGATAGAAGTGGTTCCCTATCAGTGTTGCCAGTACAACTAACCAGTTTAAAAGATCCGTGAAATGAGTTGGAACTGTGGATCGGACTCCCTACATGCTCATACAATTCTTTATTCACAGCACAAATATACAATGCCACAAGGGCTATTTATAATGCTGCTTGTACAGTAGAGCCAAAAGGCAGAGCCAAAATGGAAAGGCTGAGAGTCCACAGAAGGAACCTGTGTGATCTAGCATTGAAAGACAGTATGATTGTACAATCATTTCCAAGGAAGGTTTCAGTAATGTGTTTGCTTAAAGTGACAGTGTTTGTCTCAGAGTTAAAATTCCAGTTTCAAAGTCAAACATGAACCAACTCTGCAAAAGTTAAATTTTTCAATTAACTTGGTCAGTTTATTTTCAAACCAAGGGCAGGTCTACACTTAAAAAAACTGCATCGGCACAGCTACACTGATGCAACACTTTAATGAAGATGCTCTATGGTGACAGGAGAGAGCTCTTCCATCTGCATAGTAAACCTACCTTCCCAAGAGGTGATAGCTGTGTTGATGGGAGAAGCTCTTTCTCTGACACAGCACTGTCTACCCCGGAGGTTAGGTCGATATAACTGTCACTCGGAGCGTGGATTTTTCATACCCTTGAGTGACTTAGTAATACCAATGTAAGGCTTTGTCTACACTGGCACCCCGTTGGACAAAAGTTGTAACAACGAAAAGCACCGGTGTAGACAGCACTTCATCGGTGGGAGCCGCACTCCTAGCAATGAAGCTACCACCCCTCGTTGGAGGTGGTTTTATTTTGTGGGTGACTACACAACGCACCTTACAATCCTGCGGCTGCAGCGGCATAGCCCAGCCCTGCCCCGCCGTTGTAAAGTGAGCAGTGTAGACATAGCCTAAGGGCTTGTCTACACTATTGGCTAGATCGATGGGAAGCGATCAATCCAGCAGGGGTTGATTTATCGTGTCTAGTATAGACGTGATAAATCAACCGCCGACGGCTCTAGCATCAACTCCGGTACTCCACCTCAACGAGAAGCGCAAGAGGAATCGACGGGAAGACACCGCGGTAAGTAGATCTAAGTATGTCAACTTCAACATTATTCACGTAGCTGAAGTTGCTTAACTTAGCTCAATCCCCACCCCTGTAGTGTAGACTCTAGAGTTTGAACTCTGTTAAATTTAAGGCTCTTAGGATGCCTGAAAACAAAGGCCCTTTGTTTTCAAAAGAGTACATTTACTCCTCATCAAGAAGGAAATAGACTGATAATAATAGTTCACACTCCCTGACTAACACACACAAAAACCCCTCAGGTACAGTACACCTCTAAGGTCAAAAGCACCATTTAGTTCTCATGCCCATTTGATCCTTGGTCTCTTTAGTAAGGTGGATAAAAGATCTGAATTACTTCCAGAAGGTGGTAGTTGTATTTCCAATATTGACACTTGTCCTATAGGAACCAGCATGAGACCACCAATTCACTATCTTCTGGCCACTACTAAAGTATGCGGATTTAAATCTAGTCATCTAGCAGCTAAGGTTCAATATCTTTTAACCAATACCATTAGCCACTCATCCCAGTCTCTAATCTTTCCTACCTACATTTAGCTTCTTGCTTTCCCAGGCTCTCTACAGGGAAAAACTACATCAACAGGGGCCCAAGCCTAGAGGCTTCTCTAATACAAAAGAATAACCGCGAGCATGGAAAATTTGAGGCTGGATAATATGAAGGATAAAGCTTCAAATATTCCTGGCTCAAGTGGAAGCTCAGGAGTTCTCATAGGTGTTCTCAGGAGTCAGAACACCTATGATAGGATAATTCTAACCTTGTTCTGAACAAAATTATAGATGAAGTAAATAAAAATTGGTGCATATGTGCTTTCTAGAAACAAACTTTTGTTAAGTTTCCCACTCCAGGTGAAATACTGCTTTAACAGATCAGGTTAGAAGTGAAGGTCTCCACTCAAGCCAGCTTGATGAAATCACTTTGAGCAGAGTTAATGTGCTTGGCATGTGCTTCATGTTCTAGACTACTGAGCCATTTAAAGTAGAATCAAGAAGTGTCATCTAACAAAATGTAATATTTTTATTTCCGTCAGCTAAATAATTTTTACATTGATTGTAACTGATTGGTTGCTTCTGCTATTCCTTCCCTCACTCTTCTTGTCAAATATTTAATTGTTCAGACCACCCAGCCCACAAGCATAGCTCATCCATTCTAGAGACTTTCTTCACACTGCAAGTCAAAACCCAGATTGGCTCTCATTAACTGTGTCTTGCACTAGTTCTGTAGTCTCATTATCAGTTGGCTGTGTTAGATTAGGGAGTGTTTCTAATCACTGCTTCTCTCTCACTTCTCTTCCAGAAATTTTGGTAAGGTGGCTGAATACCAAATAAACATCCAGGTTACAACCACAGTGCTACACTTCCTTTCATCTACTTTTTTTTCTAGTCACTATATTAGGGACATAGTATACTGGCTTGCACCTCACAGACATGCTCCAGAAGTTTTCTGTGGCAATGTGAGATGTTTAAATGTAGAGTAGCTAAACATTCTATTCCTTTTGTTGTATTAAAAAAAAAGTTCATTTATAAAACTAAAATAGATCAAAATGCAAGTTATACACTTACCACAATATGAACAGGTTGATTTTCCATGAACAATTCTTTATTATCTTTGGCATATTCAAAAAGTGTGTATGTCATGGCCGTTCCAAGATTAACTTCAACTTCTTCCATTAATTTATCCAATATACTTTGTTTTATAGCTGAAGATCTAGAAGAGACCATAAAATCCAATTACAGGCCCAAAAGAATTCAAGAATATTGTAAGAGAGAGACCACATGTAAAACAAAAAAGGAAGTAACTGAAATACTTACATGGTGTTGTTGAAGAAAGCATTCATGGATATGTTTGGAGCTGTCTGGGGGTACGTTTCTGGCCATGAAATTTCTATTAGGAAGGCTTTGGGATTGCCATTTTCACCTATCTGAAAGGAGATGAAACACTTTAAAATGGGAAGCCTCCGTTTGTTATCAAACCTTAGAGACAAGGTGGGTGAGGTAATCTCTTTTATTGCACCAACTTCTGTTGAAGAGAGACAAGCTTTCAACTTACACAGAAGCTCTTCCTCTCAGAACTGAGAGAGCGCTTCTGTGTAGGTCAAAAGCATCTCTGCTGACAATAGCTCATCTTAATTAATTAGCCTCTTAGAGTTGGTAGGGGAACTCCCACCTTTTCACGTTCTCTGTGTGTGGAGATTATTTCCTCACTATGTTCCATTCTATGCATCCGATGAAGTGGGCTGTAGCCCACAAAAGCTTATGCTCAAATAAATGTTAGTCTCTAAGGTGCCACAAATACTCCTGTTCTTTTTGTGTATACAGACTAACATAGCTGCTACTCTGAAACCTGTCATTACTGATAATCATTTTAAATTTAGATACACAATAGTATAACCTATACTCAAACTTTTTACAAAACAATAGATATATTTAAAATTTCTATAAAAAGGCTTGTGCAATTTAAACATTTTCTGTCAGTGTTTGTAATCCAAATATTCTAACATTCTACATGAGAACCAGAAAATGAAACTTGCTTTCTCTTCATTGTCTAATCTAAATACAAACCAAGCAGCATAATGCTGTGGGAAAAAAACATATGTTTTAGCTACCTTTGATCTCAGAAGTAATGGGTAAGATTTTTAAGACTTATTAAATTGCAATAATTGTCTCTAGGGATAGGAGGCAATGAAGACCAACTAACAAGTCAGCTCATAAAAATTGTTCACCTAAGCCCATCATACCCAGGGAAAGCCTTGTCCACATGAAAAGCTTGCATCTAAAGGTGTCGTTATAAACAGATTTAATTAAACCTGCATAAATCCTTCTGTGGCCACTTATTTCAGTTTCTGTGGTGTATTCCTATCCATGCCCCCACAGGGGTTTTCACTGGCCTAACTATATTGATTTTAAAAGCATCAAGTAAAAGTGTGAAAATTTTCCTTGTGGACGAGGCCTATTCTTTGCAGGACATGCTGCAAGGCTAATTCTGGCTTTGTTGGATCTATGTGGAAGGAGCAAGAGAAGGGACACCAAAGATTATGTAAAGATGATTGTGAGCAGTAGGAACCTAATATACTCAATATATAGTTTAGATTTACATTGATTCAAAGTTTCAAATGTCTTTATAGTAAGCTTTTCGGGAATAGCATGTTGCATTTTGCCACTATTTGAGAAATCTTTGTCGTGTCTTCTTTTGGTCTTATTTTATAATTAACTGTAATCAATGTGCTGTGCAGTACACTAACTACATTCAGGAGAATGGCAGACTAATCCTTTCAACTCTATTCCACTGACTTTCTACCTAATGAAAAGTACATATTGCCAGATCTGATGCTATCATATTATTCTTCCGTTTACAACAGATTGGTTTTCTTTGCCTTTCAGTAAACATTCAGCAACATTATTGCATTCACTTGACACTTTCAGTTTTGAAAGTTACACGATGCTATTCAGATTTTTTTTTAAATATCATGATCTATTTTCAACATACCTTGTGTGTCTGTAGGTCCCAAACCTGCAAACACTTACAGACATACTTAACTTTACTCTTGTGAGAAAAGTCAGCAGTACTATTCACGTTAGCAAAATGAAGGAAATCTGTGTTTGCAGGACTGGAGCATAAGTTATTTACTTAGTCTCTCAGTATTAGTTCCCTACAAGTTCAATTACAGTTGCTCATGTTTTTTCATGACAAGTTATACTTTACTTGTTCCTCTGACTGTGATAATTGCTATTGTAATGTTTGCTTTTGTTCAAAAAGGTAACTTTAATTACATTTAAGTTTGTCATGGCAAGTTATTTTGAAGTTATGTAAAACAGCACTTAATGCCTTTATTGCTAAATAGGTGAATATCCATCTGTTTCAAGAAAATGCTTTGTAATGGAAAATGTGCAGAATAATTTTAAATGAATGATATATTACATCTAATTAAAGCTTGATGTGGTCTTACCCTATACTGAAAGGAAACAGGACTAAGTTCTTTGAAACACTCATCTCCTTCATAAATAGAACGTAATGCTTCTAGCTCCATCTGAAAAGAACAGATGGAGAAAAAGGTTAGCAATTTCAATTGGATACTGAACAGATATAAACAGATGAGTGTCAGCATAATATACAGAAATCCACATATTCTGTTTTTCATTTAAAAAAAATAAACAAATTAAGTTTTAGGCAATAAGATATCTAGATATCTGGTCTGATACTTCCGTAATCCTATTTTAGGTTAGTGGAATATGAGTTCAACAAACCTGGCATGCTAGTCTGAATTCAATTTACTTTCTACAAACCCACTGCCCATTTTAGCACATTTTACTGAACTCTAGAATACCACTTTTTTAAAAAACAAAAACTTTATTCTTAACTTCCAAGAAAATACCAAACATCTGTTTCAAGAACATTTCCATCCTTCCCGTATTACTTTCTACAAAACTACAAGAAAGGGATTTCATAAGTGAGTAGGGACCAGAATATCTATTAACCCAAGTACCTATCACAGAATGACTTTCTGCATGGTATTTACAGTTAATAAAATCTAACATGCCGTTGGTTGAATTAATACAATCACATATGATGTGTACATGGATCATATACACTGTATTAAAATATTTTAAAGAAATTACCAAGTACAAAGATAAGTATATAGGACTATGCCACCTAAGAAACAATATGATTGATGTAGCATTCAATTAAAAGTGAAAATCCTCTGCAGCTGACTGAGGTCTCTCGGAGAGGAGTAAGGGGAAAGCGCCTGTCGGTTCCTAGCACAGGACACCGCTGGCTGACTCTTTGTGCAGCTGGTTAGCTAAACTTCGGCAGTAGTCAGGCGTGGTTGCTGCTAACGTTACTGGCTTATTTTTGCATCACTTTCCAAGTTACGTTTATTTGGATTTAAAAAAAATCCGTGATCCCGGGGGGGAGGAGCGGTCAGTGCCGCGAGTGGCCGAGCAGGGCGGGCCGGAGACCTCGGCGCCCGGGATCACGGAGCGAGGTAGCCTCCGTCCCCGGGCCAGGCAGGGCGGGCAGCAGCCCCAGAGACCCGCCGAGCGCGGTGCGGCTGAGCGGCAGCTGCCGCCGTGGGGAGGCGGGGTTGGTGTCTCACCTCCTGGTCCTCGTTCGCCGCCATCGCCCTGGGCCGGGAGCCCCCGCCTCAGCCCAGGGACTCTCACACAGCGCAGCAACCGGTACCCGAACCCACACGCGAACACAGCGCGCATGCGCTGCCGATCGTCACCACAACCCCCAACTGGTTCCCCAAGCCACGCCAGGGCTGCTCTGTTGACTCCTATTTCGAGCTATGAGCTATGATTGGGCTCGTCTTCCATAGTATCACCAATCCCGCACGACAATTGGCTAAATCTTGTGGCCACGCCTCTTTTCTCTTTCTCTCATTGGTTCCTACGACGGTTCTCGAGACCCAATGGCTGACTTTGTCGTTGAGCAGGCAACGCTGATTGGTGGAATGGACTGTCACTCTTATTCCCTTGCTGTGGCTTCCGGAGGCGATTCTCCATCTCTGTTGCTGCCCAGTGGCAGCTTGCGGGCGGCGCCGGTGGGTAGGGGCCCGCGGAGAGCTCACTTCCTGGAGGTGGTAGGACGGAGCTGCTGCTGGCCGCGCCGGCGGCTGTTTACTGTGTGGCTGCCCCGTGCGGCGGGGAAAGGTCCGCGGCCGGGTGGGGAAGGCGGGTTGCTGTGGGTCGGGCGCTGGCGGTGGGTCAGAGACGGTGCGGGGCTGGCCGTGGCGGGGGACTTGCTGTAGGGGCTGAGCCTGGCGGGTTAGCCCTGGGTGACTCTCCCGCCGGGAGCTGCTCCTGGTCATCCTGCTCGTCACTTGCTCTCTGCGCCTTTGGCACATAGTGTTAAAGAAACCCTTTGTCCCCCCCGCCTATGTTCGTTACTGGCAGGTTGGGCTATGTCTGTGGTCAAGCTGCACTGACAAAAACACACTTTCCCTTTAGTGAAAACAGAAATGACCCCTTAATGTAATTTTATAAATTAAACAACAATCCGCACTGTTGTTCTACCTCTGTTTTTCTCAGTGCACCATGTCTATGGACATCATGCTTTTCAGAGCAGGGACCATCTTTGTATAGTATACTGCATCAAACGTGAGATTGGTGCTAAAAATGACAATGCCACCGTGAGGAAGAACATGCTTGTGGTTATATACAGTACCTGGCCGATGCAAACTTTATTTAAGCAGACTGCTTCTTATAGTGATAACAGATATAAGCCCTAGCCTGCAATTGACTCTGCCTGAGTAGAACCTGGGCTCTGCAAGCTCATAGGTTTGTTTATGCAGATCCACCTGCAGGATTGGGGCCATCAGAGTTCTCAGGCCAGCTCCTAACCTGCCTCCTCAACTTCCAGTGGCCCTTTGGCTCACAACTTCGCTAATAGTGCCAGTGTCTGAGCAATATGAAATAAATCAGAAAAGTTTGATCTTGCCTGAGATGCAATGATTGTCCCCTCCCCCCCATTTTCTGGTTCTTCCCACCCTCCAAAAAACATTATCGACTGATTCTTATCTGAGTTTTTTTTTTTTAAATCCCTGCATCTTAAAATTGTTTGTATTCCTTGCATTTTAAGTTGAGTGAGCAGACTGTATTTAACTTGCGTCTTAAGTAAAAAGACTAGTTTAATGCATTTTTCTTAATGAGATATCGTTTGTATCTAATCAGAAATTGCATGTTTGAAAAGGATTTGAGATATGGGGTATTTTTGTTTTTCAGGCATTCTTTAAAACTTCAAGATGAGCCCAACACAATGGGACTTCCCTGTGGAACTATGTTGTCGGCCTATGGCCTTTGTAACCCTCACTGGCTTGGATGTAGTATATAATGCTGTTCATCGTGCGGTTTGGGATGCCTTTTGTGCAAACAGGAGAGCTGACCGAGTACCAATTTCTTTCAAAGTTCTTCCTGGTGACCATGAGTATCCCAAATGCAGAACAAAGGTATATAATCTGTGGGCTTTTCTTATAAAGACTTAAAATACATTTAACGTATTATGCAAACTATAAAATGACGTACTGTAAAGTGTTTGCTGTTTGTGATTATTCTGTGTAAATCTTCAGTCAGAAAAATTAGCTATTAGAAAGTTAATTGAAATCTGGAAACATTGCATGCTAAGGGAGCATCAGTCTTACATCAATAATTTGGACACTTTTCATTTCAATTTTTAGATGTTCTGGAAAAAATTTTAAAGCAGCTGTTTGGGTGAGACAGAGTAAAATACAGTATGTGCGGTGTACCTGAATCTCTGCAGTGAAACTGAGACATATCAACTAGTGTGACACTTGATAAGCAGCATAGTCCAGTGATTACTTATTACAGTGGAGAGTTGGAAATAAAGAACCTGGAGTCTATTCCCTAATTTTGTTTTTAATTGTGATTTAGGACAAGTAACTTGCATCTTTGTCAGTTTCCCTCTCTGTAAAATGGGGGTAATACTTAACTCTATAAAGCATGTTGTGATCTTTGCATGACAGGTACTATGTAAGTTCAAAGTATTTTATATTTCCTGAAGTTGACTTTTCTTTAGTGTCAGAATCTCTCCTTCCGACACTCCTTCTCCCCCCCCCCCATGTAAATCTATTTTTGATGATGTTTCAGTGGCATACTTCTGGCTCTTGAGCCAACAATGGGGTGTGATGGTTTAAAAAAAAAATCCTACCACACCTTCTCCATTAGGAAGCAGACACTTGAGAGCAAGATTGATAGAGGAAAGATCAAGTCCTCAGGACTGATCATGGACACGTGGAATTCCCCATGCACATACCACAGCAAAAATAAACAGGGTTGGTAGCTCGTTTTAATAAGTTAAATTAATATTTTCAGAGAACATCCTATGAGTGGTACATTCCAAAAGGGATATTGAAGACTGGCTGGATGAATAAACATCTGAATCTGGTACCAGCTCTTGTTGTGGTGTTCTATGAACTGGACTGGGATGAGCAACAGTGGAAAGAAAAACAGTCAGAATGTGCTACCAGAGTTGAAATTGTCAGGTACAGTTGTTTCAGTTGGGTTATAAGTATTAACTTGTATTTGTATTAAGTATAGGTTGTAAAGTATTTGTACGTACCGTAAAGCAGTTTCATCTTATTTTTTGTTTTAAAAAATATAATTTTGTGTTAGGTTGATGGGGCTCTTTCTAGATTAATCATTATAGAAATTTTGTTTTGAATATTAGATATATATTTAAGAGGATTTAAAGATGTCTTATTTTAGAATGTAAATTGGCAAAGTTGCTTGGGAGCCACCTTTACTTCCTGTTTTCTAAAATCAGTGAAATTAAGAATGCTGTTGTTACAGTCGATCTGAGAAAAGGAGAGAGAATATGTATCTCATGGATGGTGCATGTGCCTTTTATATGCAATTTTTTAATGACTTTAAAAGTAGACTGAAAGTCATTGTATAAACATGAAATGTGAGCTTGTCATTGCAACTCTTCTATTTCAGACAAAGTTTGCAGGGAAGAAACACAAAAGTTGCTGTGGTTTTGATTCAAAAGAAAACACCCTTACCTCCAGGTACTAAAAGGCTAATCAAACTGCAGTGTATGCAAATATGAGGACCACATTTTCAAAGGGACTTTACCCTGGTCATCATTTGTGCACTTTGCATGCTGTTCTCATGCACGATTTGTGTGCACAAAAATTCACTTGCCACTACATACACATACACAATGGAAAATTTGCTCTGAAAAATTGGCCCTAAAGTCCAGGTGCTTTTTCATTACCTTCTTTTTTTTAACCAATTTCAATTCCTCAAAAAAAATCATAGTTCTGTGTCCAGTTTCTGATTCTGTGTATCAAGCCTATTGCAAATATGACTGTAACCTATCCTACAAAGCAGTTGTCCCTTAATGCTTACCTGAGATCAATTAAAAATAAACTGTAATTACAGCTGATTTAAAAGCTGCACTGAAGCATTTGGTAACTGCATAAGCATTTTAGTGTAAGAATATTCAATTGTCATTATGAATATTTCCTTATTAAAATGTCAGATTGGAACAGACACAAGGCTTAAGGCTCTTCATTAAGCCCATGCATTTTACCATTCTCAGTACTTATTTCTGCCCAATCAAACTGTTATGAGGGCCCCATTTTGAATGGGGGTGAGAGGTGTTTGTTATGAAGTGTACACAGTACATTTTTACCCCCATTGCCAAACTTCGTCAAGGGATAAATTCGTCACTGTCTGACTGAATGTCAGTCATTCAGGAAAGAAATTTGAAGGGATTGCATCCTAAATCAATCTATCCCAAGCTGTAACTACATGAAATCATGGAAGAAGGAGCTTGTTTGTTTTTACTTGTTACATCTCTAAAAGTCACTGGTGCAGAGCTACAGAAGTGTGAGTTTTTTTTTCTCTCAGTGGTTGTTTTTTGTGTTTTTTTTTTTTGTTTTTTTTTTTTTTTTTTAAATCACATGACTAGTACCATAAATTCATCTATAAAGTGCTTTGTGAGTACCCTGCTTGTTCCTCAGGTCTTCTGGGGGTTATTCAGCCACAACGATATTCTGCTAATCAAAGCCTCAGTGTTTCAGATGACCTGAGAGAGAGTCTATCTTTTTAGGTATATCACCTGTTCCATAGCTTGTGATAGTCAAGCTTTGAGAAGAGTGCAATTTGACACTGCTCTGCCAATTGATGCTTGTTTGCATGCTCTTTTGATTTCATTAGGGGAAGATGTTATTGCTTCAGAAAGAGCAGCAGCTTTATGTAATGCTTGTGACCTCTCTGGAAAATCCTTGTTTGTGCTGCCACACACTGATCATCTGGTTGGTTACATTATAAGGTAAGTGAATTGGTAAAAGTCTCTTCCTGCAGTGCCTTTTTTCCAGTCTATAAGGGACATATGATATGTAGATATCAACTCTCCTGTACGTCCGCTTTAGAGCAATTGTAAACGTACATTACTCATATTTTATTCCTTCGTTGAAACACTTCACATCATGCTGAGTCCTGATTATTCCAATAAGTTTTTTTAACCTTTGCCCTTTTTCCATAAGGTCATGTTATGATTGGCACCTTCCCTCTAAGTAGGCCATAAAACCTGCTACTAAATAGACTTCTGAGAGATAGTGTCAGGAAACCCAAAGACTGCCTTTGGTTCACTCTTGGTCTTTTTATACACTTGTATAGTACGTCTAGCCCTATTAGTTAAGGGAGATTGAAGCTACTGCTAGGCAAGTGTTTGCTTTTTCCTTGTCTGCCTTCATTAGGTGTCTTCATTGTTTTTCTGTATATGCCAACTACAGTACAAGCTGTTTTATCTGGCATGTTGAGGGAACAGGGGATGCTGGTAAGTGAAAAATGCTGGTTAACTAATTTAGGTCGACCTACAACCACTGCAGTAAGTCAATTGGCTGTAGTTGGCCAGGAGCACTTGCACTGAGTGAAGTGGGGCACTGACAGCTGTGCGGGGCTCACAGCAGGAGCCCCCAACCCACCCGGGATGACAGCTGGAGTTGTGAACCCAGCCTGGGCTCAGTTTCACAGCAGGCAGAATACCAGCACTGAAATTGACATTCTTGTCTGTTTCATGGCTTCAGCTGTGAGCCCCCTGCTTCTGCTCTGAGCCAGAAGCAGCCATGAAACTGACAAGACTGTTAGCCAACTGCTGATGTCAGTAACCGTGTCTTAACAGACACTGTGATGCCCTAACTCCACCAACTTAAGTCTCTCGTGGAGGTAGAGTTATTATGTCGGTGTAACAGGCCACTTACTTCGTCAGCAACAGCATTCTAATGTAGAAACTGACATAATTAGGTTGACATAAACTGCCTTATGTTGACCTAACTCTTTGGTGTAAACCAAGCCTGAGTACCTTTCCCAACCTGAAGAGCTCTGTGTAGCTCAGAAGCAAGTCTCTCTCACCAACAGAAGTTGGTCCAATAAAAGATATTACCTCGGCCACCTTGTCTCAAAAATATTCTAGGCAGATAATGTAGGTTAAAACAAATATCATAAGAACTTTTAATTTAGTGCTTTCCTAAATTGGTACCTGTATTGGTACCAGTAACTTAAGTTTTTATGTTTTGGGTTTTGTTTTGTTGTTTTTGTTTTTGGTTTTTTTTTGCCAGCTTACAGTGATTGTAGAAGGAATAGTGTTAAAAATAGCCTAAATTAAAGTACTTTAGATCCTGTATATACTGAAAGAACTTCTTTATTTGCTTAAAAAGTGATGAGCAATTCTCTCTTACAGATTAGAGAATGCTTTTTATGAGCATGCACAGACCTACTACTATACAGAAATAAGAAGGGTAAAATCTCATAAAGAATTCTTGAATAAAACAACACATCAGGTAATGCTACTCCTTTTTAAATAATATAATTCTAAAAATATAGATGACTTATAATATATCCTGTGTATCATATATAGGATGTATTTTTTTTTTAAATATAAGAATGCTAAAACAAAACAAAATTATTTTCACACTTTTTTCTTTTTCACTTTTATCCTAGGTCCTTTTTCTTACCTTACATCAACTAAAGTGAAATTCACCTTTTAAAGGTGAACTGCAAATAAAAAATGACAGTGGAATTAAATCCAGAGTTACATACTGAAAACTCCCACTTTGTCAGACTTGTGGTAGTAGTGTTTTTCAGCATAGAAACAAGTTTTCAACTCACTTTTTGAAAATAAAATTTCTGTGCTGAAATTCTTTTGGTACCTTAAGTCAGCCTGAATTATTCCAGAAAACAACACACCAAATTCCAAGTGTCTTGCTGCAATCTCTGATATTTGGGATATCCTGGATCGATGTATTTTGGGATATCCTCTCTGAAACAGGAAGTGTCAAGCAGACTTTTAAAACTTTGCAAAAGGGGAGAAATTATAAGGAAGTTTTGTTTTTCTGTGCAGTGCTCTAGCTCAGGCTGTAGAGGGCACTTACTACAGACTTCTGGGCTTAACTTGGTAATCATTTTCTTTCTTTTCAATTCACCAAATACTGGTTTTGACACACGAACTTGTGTTGCAACCACCAGCTATCCTCTATTTTGGAAAACAGGACAAGATTGCCTTCAGAGCCACGAGATGTGTCCTTAAGGTGTCTATTCAAGGTCACTGATGGACGGTACAAGGCTGTCCCTTTCTTTTGGGGTTGGAGCAATAAATTAGGTTCGGCAAAAGAGCTCTGTGTGTCGTGCTATTAAACAACTACTCATTATTGTTTTCTGTGATATCTATACACTTCCTTATATTCTGCATACTTCCAACTAAGTTATCTGTGATTTCTCTGAATATTAAATATATTCCAATTTTGTAAATGTTTGTACTCCATTTAGATTATTGGTACCAATAAAATATTGGTTGTGTTTTGCAGCTTTTATTTGTGAGACATCAGTTCAAAATAGCATTTTTCAGTGAGCTGAAACAGGATACACAGAATGCTCTAAAGTAAGTAAACTTTCTTTTTTCTCAGTGACTTCTGTTACTATTTTGATAGTTTCAGGGTTAGTGAAATGTAAAACTTAAATTTATATTTGGGCAGTTGTAAAAAATCAAGCAATCAATATTTTGAGCTCATTCTACAGTGTAATGAATTATGCTTTTGTTAGTCTGTTTTGTTCAGAATAAATATTGATACGAAGAATTTTCTTGAGTTTGTGTTCAACTTCTTCATACTTCAAATATGTTTCTAAATTTACATTGATATAAAATAACTTTTAGAAGTACAAAGGTTAAGGTTCCAACTTCAACACTAACTGATGTGTTGTACATCCTGTATTTCTTACGGAGTACATTAAGACCTAAATAGCAATGAATTAAACTCTACCTTTAAAACAAAGGGCATAGAAAATACTCTACACGCATATGCCCGCACATGCTCCCTCCTTCCCCCACACAATTGCTCTTGGAGCCTTAACTGTTGCATTTCCTTAATGATGTGCAGCTGTGCAACTTAATGTTGCCTTTAAATGATTTTTGCATCTAATTCCTTGTTTATTTGTTACTTTCTTTAATGAAAATTTGGAGAGGCATGTATTTGCCTATTCTTAATGTCAGCATTTAAATGGTCTCAATTGGGCTTTAAAGGTCACATTTCTATTAAGGTAAATGGAATATAGGAAAAGTAAGCTCCCAACCTTTACTATCATTATTTGTCAGCATCTTTCTAATAAAAAAAGATAACAAACAAGTCAATTGGTGAACTACTCATGTTTTAAAGTTGAGTGTGTACTTAATTGCTTTTGTTGGATAGACTTCATAGTCAGTTGCATGCTTAGAGCTGACCCTCAGGTGGTATTACTTAGCGTATCTTGCTAAGGAAAAGCATTCCATGGATACTTTCTGCGAAGATTTCTGAATTTCACTTCTGGATATTTTTAGATGTGTCTCTGAAACCAAACGCTGTAACTAAATCCAAACTTCACAATATTCTAATTTACTATTTTGTTGCTTAACAAAAAAATAGCCAGCTTCTGACTTCTGTGCTACATCTCTGAATATGTGCTACTGTTTATCAAATCTGAAGATTTACTAGTATTTCAGAAATGTTTTTAACGTACTTTTAGGAACGTGTAATCCTAGTGTTAGTTTGACTATTGCAGTTTGTGTTCAGTCTGCCTGTTGGTAGAGATTAATGAAGCAAAAAAGTACAGGGTTTGGGTTTGTTTTTTTTTCTTTTCTTTTTACATCATTCCTAAACTGCTGATTGGAAAAAGGCAGGAAAGTTTTGTCATGACCAATAAATAGAAATAGAAAGTTTGCTTGAGGGTGTTGTGAATGCAGAGTCAGTTGTATGTGTTACTGTTATCAATGAGCTTTTCACCAGAAAAATTATTTTCATTGAATGCAGATTCTTTCTTTTGGAATAGGTTTTGTTTTGTTTTGGTATACCAACCAACCTAACTTGTAAACATTCATATTTAGAAATTACAGAACTGCATATAATCTTGTACATGAATTGAGGGCACATGAAACGAACATGTTGGAAATCAAGACCATGGCAGGATTTATAAACTACAAGGTAACAAATTTGTTGTAACCTTTAGCAAACCTGTACATTTTAAAATACGAAGGTAGCTGAAGGACTCAGAATCTGTAAAGATTTAATTTTAAAAATACCTCTCCTATATTATTGCTTTTAGAGCACTATCTAGCTCTAAGGTACTACCTGGCTGTAGTCCCCCTAAATTCCAGCTTGTGGAGGTTACGTCAAATTCCAAGGAGAAAATATCTCCTCCATAGAAGTTGGGATCAGGTGTTTAGTATTGTGTTTTGTTTTTTAAAGGGCTAGAGCTTACATGGGGCTCCATCCCATGAAGAGTTTAGCACCTCCTCAATTCCCATTTGAAGTCAGTGGGAATGAACAGCACTTTACAGAAACAAGTTCATGTAGCCTATAGATTAATGACTCCCCCCTCCCCCCGTTTTAAAAGGTGGAGAAGGAATAGTAATCCTGAGGAAAGAATGGCTCTTCCTTTGGAAGAACAGATTTTAGAGGACCTTGGGTCAGCAAAGTGTCTTCCTACCTACCAATTTAAAAAAAAAAAAACGTTACTGGAGCTGGTCCTTGACCAGGCCCTTGAAAGGGATATCCAGCAGGTTTGGATTACTGCAGACTTCATAGCCTTTGTGGGGAAGATCACTGCCTCCAAAGGATATCTGGCGCTGTGCATCCCTCCTCTTCCAAATAGTCCAGCAGTTCCATGCTGGATCTGGGAGTGTGTGGTGTTCACTCTCTTCTGAGGTGAGTGTGATCTGTGCCTTTTGATTTCCCTCCCCCCCCCCCCCCCCCCGGAGAGGACTAATCATTCAGTTCTTGCCATAATTTATATGGAGGGCCATGTGGATATGTGGCATGGAACCCTGTTTGCTTCATATAAAACGCTATCATGTGTTGTATCCGACCTTCATTTTTATATTGTTTTTACTTCTAAATTGTTTGGGATCTTACCATTTACCTACTACATTTCTAATGTTAGATTTACTTTTAGAAATTTGAACTTTGATTAGACCGTTGATAAAGATTTTAAAGTCTTCCTTTTATTTTGATTCTTGTAGATTTGTCGCCTCTGTTTTCAGCATAACACCCCATTGGATGCAATTGCTCAGTTCAGGAAGCACATTGACTTGTGCAAGAAAAAAATAGGCAGTGCAGAGTTGGCTTTTGAGCATGCTGCCTGGATGTCTAAACAGTATGTTTTTGCTAAGTAATACTTCCATTGTAGCTCATGAATAAGCATTTCACAAAGTTAATTGTTTTATGTCTAGAGAAGCAGTGAAATTCTGAATTTTTCCTTCATGAAAGAGTTGCAATAGATATTAAAAGGTGTAATATACTTACACATGTATTAGTTTGATTGTCCTGTGTCAGTGTGCTTTGCATTAATAACTGACAGTAATTCATAACTGGTGGGACTCAACATGTGGTACCTACTGTGAGATATCGAGTCTGATTCTACAGTTGTTATTAGAAGCTTTGTCTAACTGACTTCAGTAGGAATTTAAAACTTCATAATATATGCCAACCTCACAAAGATATCATAACATTATACTGTGTTTTAAACATACAGTAGACAGCAGGCCATAGCTGTAAAGATTCCCGTCCTCTGAGAGAGCGGGCGGGAGGGTTCTGCGTATTGGGATTGCCTCAAGTTAGTGGGGAGGAGTTAGGAGGCTTTCATTGTCATTGCCCAGTCTTTATTTGTTCTGCATGTAAAGGGAGGACTTCAGTCTCCAGGGCTGTCAGTCAGCATCAGTCATGAGCACTGAATGCATATGGAAATTAAAACCCTACACATTTTACAAAACGTAGTACAATTATTTCAAAATAGCTGGGCCCTGACCCTGGCAGTTTTGCTCCCACATGAATGCAGTTGTAGGATAGGTCATTGAGGTTCAAAAACCTATGAAAGCCTTGGATGAACTGGACCTTTAATTTACAATGACACTTTAGTTCAAATCCATTGTGTATTGTACTTAACCATAGCCACATATATCACACAGTTAAAGCTTAATCTTACATTTTATAGTAAATATTCAGGTAAAAAATGTTGTTTTTAAAGATTTCAGGCCTTTGGAGACTTGTTTGATGAGGCTATCAAACTAGGCTTGACAGCAATTCAGACTCAGAATCCAGGTTTCTATTACCAGCAGGCAGCATACTATGCACAGGAACGGAAGCAACTAGCCAACGTACTCTGTAACCATGACGTAAGTTGCAAACTGTTTGCCAATCAGAACTTTTTGTTCTAAATGTTTGTTTATTAAAGCTTCACTCTAGTATGGATGAAGCTAAATCCAACAATATGCCTTTATTAGCAACCTACGAACAGAAATACCTAGTACAGTATTTGGAAGAATTGACCATTAGTAAATAAATTAATCATCACTTTATCCCAAATGACCTCAACTGTAAAAACCAATTTTTAGTTATGTAGCAGATTTTATGTAAAATATTTTCTAAATGTTTCTAAATTGTTCAGCACTTACCTGGCAGAAAAAGTCTGAAAAAGGAGCCAATTTGTATTCCGCTATGAACACTTATGTATAATTATTCCAAACTATACTTTCACACTGACGTGTCAGTCATTTAAAATATGATGCTGAATTCCTACTGATGCTACTTACCTGTCACTGCTGGGCAATCTTGTTAGGAACCGGCTAAAAAAAAATAAACAAAACTGCCTATAATTGTGCAGACTTTAAAAGGAAAAGTAATTAGTTTACACCAATTACAAGTTATGCTAAAAACAAAAGTAAATAGGCTGTGGTGTTAGACTGAATTGAGAACGTAAGAATGGTTTGACCCAGTACAGCCAATGGTGCATCTAGCCCAGTATCCTGTCTTCTGACAGTGGCTAGTGGCAGATGCTTCAGAGGGAATGAACACAACAGGACAATTCCAGCCTATCGTCCAGTCCCAGCTTCTGGCAGTCAGAGGTTTAGGTACTCCCAGAGCATGTGATTGCATCCCTGACCATATTGGCTAATAGCCGTTGATGGACCTATTCTCCATGAACTTATCTAATTCGTTTTTGAACCCATTTATACTTTTCGTCTTCATAACATCCCCAACAATGCGTTCCACAGGTTGACTGTGTATTGTGTGAAGAAGTACTTCTTTGTTTGTTTTAAACCTGCTGCCTATTAATGTCATTGAGTGACCCCTCATTCTTGTATTATGAGAAGGGGTAAATAGCACTTCCTTATTCACTTTCTCCACACCATTCATTGTTTTATGGTGTCATCTCTCTCCCTTAATCATCTGTTTTCTAAATTAAACAGTTCCGGTCATTTTAATCTCTCCTCATATAAAAGGTGTTCCATACCAGTCATCATTTTTGGTTGCCATTTTCTGTACCTTTTCCAATTCTAATATCTTTTTTGAGATGGGGTGACGAGAACTGCATGCAGCGTTCAAGGTGTGGGTGTACCATGGATTTATATAGTGGCATTATTATATTTTCTGTCTTATTATCTATCCCTTTTCTAATGGTTCCTAATAATCTGTTAGCTATTTTGACTGCCACTACACATTGAGCAGATGTTTTCAGAGTACTATCCACAATGACTCCAAGATACCTCTTGAGTGGTAACAGCTAATTTAGACCCCATTCATTTATATATATATATATATATATATATAGCTGGGATTATGTTTTTCAATGTGCATTTCTTTGCATATACCAACATTGAATTTTATCTGTCATTTTGTTGCCCAGCCACCCAGCTTTGTGAGATCCTTTTGTAACTCTTCACAGTCAGCTTTGGACTTAACTATCTTGAGTAATTTTGTATCGTATCATCTGCCATCTTTGCCCCTCACTGTTCATCCCTTTTTCCAGATCATTTATGAATATGTTAAACAGTGGTTCCAGTACAGATCCTTGCAAGACCCTATTATTTACTTCTCTCCATTGTGAAAACTGACCATTTATTCCTACCCTTTTTTTCCTACCCTTTAACCAGTTACTGATCCATAAGAGGACCTTCCCTTTTATCCCATGACTGCTTAGTTTGCTTAAGATTCTTTGATGAGGAACCTTGTCAAAGACTTTCTGAAAGTATAGTACACTCTATCAGCTGGATCACCTTTGTCCACTTGCTTGATGACACCCTCAGAGAATTCTAATAGATTGGTGAGGCATAATTTCCCTTTACAAAAGCAGTGTTGACTCTTCCCCAGTATATTGTGTTCATCTGTGTGTTTGGTAATTCTGTTCTTTACTATGGTTTCAACCAGTTTGCGTGTTACTGAAATTAGGCTTACTGGCCTGTAATTGTCAAGAGTGCCTCTGGAGCCTTTTTTAAAAATTGGCATTATATTAGCTATTCTCCTATCATCTGGCGCAGAGGCTGATTTAAGCAATAGGTTTCATACCACAGTTAATATTAATTTGTTCCAAAACTTTCTCTATTTATACCTCAATCTGAGGCAGTTCCTTAGATGTATCACCTAAAAAGAATGGCACAGGTGAAGGAATCTCATTCACATCCTTTGCAGTGAAGATTGATGCAAGTAATTATTTAGCTTTTCTGCAACAGCCTTGTCTTCCTTGAGTGCTCCTTTAGCAGCCTTTCTGCTTTTGATGTACTGAAAAAAAATTGCTGTTAGTTTTTGTCTTTTAGTTGTTGCTCTTCAAATTCTTGTTGTGACCCATCTAATTATACTTTTACAGTTGACTTGCCAGAGTTTATGCTTCTGTTTTCCTCAGTGGGATTTGACTTCCTATTTATAAAGATGCCTTTTTGCCTCTAACCATCTCTTTTACCATAGTGGCATTTTCTTGGTTTTAGTCATTACTGGGGTTTTTTAATTTGGAATATACATTTAGTTTGAGCCTCTATTATGATGTTTTAAATAGTTTTACATGCTGCTTGCAGGCATTTCATTTCACTCTTGTGACTGTTCCTTTTAATTTCTGTTTAACTAGCTTCCTCATTTTTGTGTCATTCCCACCACAGTAGCATTTAAAAAGGGGTTTCTTTAGTATTTTCCTCTCTACAAGGATATTAAATTTAATTACATTATGGTTGCTATTACTTAGTGCTTCAGCTATATTCACCTCTTCGTCCACCCTGTGCGCCACTTAGGACTAAATCAAGAATTGCCTCTCCCCTTGTGGGCTCCAGAACTAGCTGCTCCAAGAAGCAGTCATTAATCGTGTCTAGAAATTTTATCTCTGCGTCCCATCCTGAGGTGACGTAGCCAGTCATTATGGGGGAAGTTGGAATCCTCCATTATTATTCGGTTTTCTCTGTTTTTGTAGCCTCTCTCTGAGCATTTCACTGTGGTCAGTAATATATTCCTACTGCTACACTCATTATTCAAGCTTGGAATTTCTATCCATAAAGATTCTGACAATTTGAGTCATTTAAGATTTTTACTATATTTGACTCTACTTACTTTCATATATAGTGCCGCTCCCCCACTAGCACAATCTACTCTGTCATTCCTATATATTTTGCACCCTGGTATTACCATAGTCTATTGATTATCATTGTTGTACCAAGTTTCTGTGATGCCTACTATATCAGTATCCTCATTTAATACCAGGCTCTCAAGTTCACACATCATAGTATTTAGCCTTCTAGCATTTTAATACAACCACTTAAATAAATGTGTCTGCCTTCATGTGATGTAATTGAATGGGACTCTTTTTCATTTGAAAAATCAACGAGGAATCCTTGTGACATCTTAGAGACTAACAAATTTATTTGGGCATAAGTTTTCGTGGGCCACGAAAGCTTATGCCCAAGTAAATTTGTTAGTCTCTAAGGTACCACAAGGACTCCTCGTTGTTTTTGCTGCTTCAGACTAACACGGCTACCACTCTGAAATCTTTTTCATATGACTGTTTCTCTTTAGTTTCTACCTGTCTTCTATCATCTTCTGTTTGCTAGGATATAGAGAAACTCCTTTAATAAATCCTCCCCAAGGGATGTCTCTATTCAAACTATGTGCTACTCCATACCTGTCAGCTTTCCCCTACCCCTTACTTTAAAAACTCCTCTATGACCATTTCAGTTGTATATGCCAGTATTACACTTTTCAATTGCTTATCTGGTTTCCTAGTAAGTAGTAATTTACACAAATGGTTGAAAAAGTTAAATACATTAAGAACTGATATTCCTCTTTTTGCTCTTTAAATGTGTATGTTTTTGCTTCTTTACTTCAACACTGTTATCTTTCATATGTTTGAAATATGAACCCTTTTAAAAGGCTATATTTGCTGAATTTACAGTCTTCTGTCAGCTATCCCAATCCGGATCCACTGGAAACTCAAACTGGAGTGCTTGACTTTTATGGACAGAGATCATGG
The DNA here is from genome assembly GCF_011386835.1 of Chrysemys picta bellii. NCBI lineage: Eukaryota > Metazoa > Chordata > Testudines > Emydidae > Chrysemys > Chrysemys picta. Next base: position 81,096,474 of record NC_088795.1, read on the forward strand.
CGTCAGGGAATACTAAGTAAATAATTTTTCTGTTTTTAATTCCTACAGAGGTCAGACAAAGGGATTGAGGTCCTGATCCTGTAATTAGCTCTGGATTGGCAGATTTCCCTGCACCTGTTTACAGCCAACTGACTTCAGAGAGACTGAATAGGTGCAGTGGTCTGCCCTGCAGAACCAATTACAGGACTAAGTCCTTAATTTGTCCTTTACTTGGCAATGTAAATCTCAAGTGTAATTCAGGAAGGTGTACATCTAGAATCTTATTTCTGTAAGTTTTCTCCTTCTATGTAGATGAATATATCTTGTACCTAACTAGAGAGGTGTTTAAACTAGTTGCTGGTGTAATACAAAATAAGTGGTACACAAAATAATGATCGTTCTACAGATCATTTTAGTCTGCTGGTTGTGGTTATGCATATGTTGATGTTTTTTGTTTTGTTGTTAATGTCTTTTCTAAAACTGTGGCAAGTATAATGAGCCTATCTAGACATGAGAGAGTGAAATCCCCATAATATCCCCAGAAATTCTCTTGGACTAAAAGTAAGAATCAATAAGAAGTTAGACAAGAGAGTAAGAACCAAAAACGGGGGGCAGAGAGAGAGAGACACACACACACACAAGAAAGACAGAGGGGCCAGAGTGTCATAAGGAAGCCTTAATGTTAACGAGAATCAGGCCTGCAAACTCATCCCATTGTAAATAGCACCTCACTGTGACAGACCAAAAACTGCCACTTTCAGCAACACCTTTTCAGGTATCAAAATAGATTTAAAGGGAAAAGCTGAATCACTAGCTGTAAAGTTGGAAAGGCTATATATTATATTTTCACCATCAGTGGAACATTGAGTTTATGCACTTTGACTTTGAAATGCTCACACTGTTGAATTCAACATTTTTCTCTCATTGATCACCTGGATACACCTTTAGGCAAAGCAACTTTTGATGTCCTTAAAACAGTCTCCTTCTGGTGTTACCAGTCATAATACAGTCATACTATTTTGAGAATATAATTGGTTCGTTAACTGTGTGATTTAAAACATTGAGTCTTGAATCAAAATTATAAATATCAGTGGAGTTTAAAAGTGAATAAAACTTTTTGTTTCCTACTAAGATGTGCTTTCAGGGTTCTGTCTTCCTGCAACAGTTGACAGCCTCATAAATGCATAAAATAAACAGGGCGCAGCATTCCTTACATTGCTTTAAGTGTTGATGTTGTCAACTATTGGTAGAAAAACACAACTGTGAAGTCATTACTTAGAAGCCAGCAAATAGTTTGTCTTATACTAAAATTTTACAAATATAATATATAATATAATATATATATCCAGTGATCTGGGCATCTTTGAAAAGTCAGTTTTTAAAACATCTAAGTTCACTTTTAAATTAATAATAATGTGCTGGTTAGAAAGAATGTTTGTTCCAAAATTATCTTTATAGAACAGAGAATATAGCAGAGTTCTCCAAACGTAAACATTCTTTCTCCTAAGAGATGGCAATGCGAAGAATCTAAATATGCCTGAGTTAGAACTCTCTTTACGTACACTTATCTTGTTATTGTGAAAAAACAGTAATTCCTTTTGGGACTGGACAAAATTCCAATTTAATGGACTTTTCATTATCATTTGCAGGCTTTGATCTTTCTGATCCAGAAAAAGAGAAGGTGGGAATTCTAGCCCTGCAACTAAAAGAGAAAAATGTTCCTCACTCTGTAAGTTTATCTTAGAAGTAATTTCTATATTTTTCTAACACTTTTTTGAAGTATAAATTTTGCCATATCACTACTGCTAATTTGTCTGTTAGGAGCTAATAATCACTTTGCTGAGTAATGCTGTAGCACAGTTCAAGAAATACAAATGTCCAAGGATGAAGAGTCACTTAAGTAAGTATCAATTATCGAACAAATCTTTGAAAATCTTTGCAACAATATTTTAAGTATTGCATTGTAGACATATGACTTTGTTCTTTTCAGTGGTTCAGATGGGTGAAGAATATTATTATGCTAAAGATTACACCAAAGCTCTGAAGTAAGTATTATTTATGAATGATTCCTTAGTGCATTATTTTTCTCATCTGGAACATAGACCTTATCAATTGTGAGATGGTGTTGGAAATTCATTAAAGAGACTTCGGTTACCTTGATGTGATGCCCATGGAGTTCTGGAAGTGAATCTGAGATTGCTAATTCCCGCTTACTGACCCATTGTATGGTCCACTTCAGAAGTTACCCCTGAAAAAGAGAGTAATTCTCAGCCAATGGTCCACAAATAAAAGATTACCCAGTGGGACAAATAAGAGCAGCCTAAAATTAGGAATATACTGTGTGATAGTTGCAAAGAGAATTTAATTACTCATACTCCTCTCAGATTCTTTAGCATTCAAAACATAAGAAAAAAAAATTAAATCTAAAGCTTAAAAGAAAATTTCAGAATGTTTTGTCTATACTTACTTAAATAATTAGGGAAGGTAGTTATATCTATTTAATAGATCTGTCAAGCGATTAAAAAATTACAATTAATTGCGCTATTTAAATAAATGGTATACTATTATTGTTGGATGTTTTCTACACAAATATTGATTTCAGTTGCAACACAGAATAAAAAGTGTACAGTGCTCACTTTATATTTATTTTTGATTACAAATATTTGCACTGTAAAAAACAAAAGAAATAGTATCCTTCAATTCATCTAATACAAGTATTGTAGTGCAGTCTCTTTATCAACTTACAAATGTAGAACTATGTACAAAAAATTAACTGTGTTCAAAAATAAAATGTAAAACTTTAGAGCCTACAAGTCCACTCACTCCTACTTCAGCCAATTGCTTAGACAAACAAGTTTGGTTACAATTTGCAGGAGATAATGCTGCCTGCTTTTTCTTTACAATGTCACCTGAAAGTGAAAACAGGCTTTCGCATGACACTGATGTTTAAGTGCTGTATGCGCTAAAGATTCATATGTACCCTCATGCTTCAACCACCATTCCAGAAGACATGCATCCATGCTGATGGCGGGTTCTGCTTGATAATGATCCAAAGCAGAGCAGACAGACGCATGTTCGTTTTCATCATCTGAGTCAAATCCCACCAGCAGAAGGTTGATTTTCTTTTTTGGTGGTTCAGGTTCTGTAGTTTCAGCATCTGAGTGTTGCTCTTTTAAGATTTTTTTAAACGAGCGTCATCAGCATGGAAGCATGTACTCTGGAATGGTGGCGGAAGCATGAAGGAGCATACGAATGTTTATCACATCTGGCATGTAAGTGCTACAAAAGTGCCATGCAAATGCCTTTTCTCACTTCCTGGTGACATTGTAAATACACCTCTACCCTGACATAACATGAATTCAGATATAACGCGGTAAAACAGCGCTCCGGGGGGGGCGGGACTGCGCACTCTGGCAGATCAAAGCAAGTTCGATATAACGCAGTTTCACCTATAACGCAGTAAGATTTTTTTGGCTCCCGAGAACAGCGTTATATCAGGGTAGAGGCGTAATAAACGGGCAGCATGATCTCATGTAAATGTAAACAAACTTGTTTTTCTTGGTGATTGGCTGAACAAGTAGGAGGCTCTGAAGTTTTACATTGTTTTGTTTTTGAGTGCAGTTATGTAACAAAAACAATCTACATTTGTAAGTTACACTTTCACGATAAGAGATTACACTACAGTACTTGTATGAGGTGAATTGAAAAATACTGTTTCTTTTATTATTTTTACAGTGCAAATATTTGTAATAAAAATAATATAAAGTGAGTACTGTACACTTTGTATTCTGTGTTGTAATAGAAATCAATATATTTGAAAATGTGGAAAAACATCCAAAAATATTTAATAAGTTTCAATTGGTATAATATTGTTTAACAGTGCGATTAATTTGTGATTAATTTTTTCGAGTTAATTGTGTGAGTTAACTGCGATTAATTGACAGCCCTACTATTTAATATTAAAAGGTAAAAAATGCTGTTTTTTATTTATTAAAATAAAACTTGTTAATTTAAAGTTTAAGGTTACACAGGTAACAATTTAAAATCCAGGAAACACTAAAGCTGTTGGAAGTTTAGGAGTTCTGGGTGTGCTAAAGTCATAAATTTAACTTTAATCTTGCATGAAATCAGTGTTGTGCATTCAGCTTCTTAATTTTGTTTCTAAGTGGGAAGGGTTAATGCCTGTGCTACTTAATGTTAAGCATTTTAATACTCTCAGTTAAAAGTTATCAATTCAACAGAATGTGATCTTCCAAGAGTGTGTGGTTTGGGTGGGAGTGAGTTTGTCCTATCTTTGCTGTTGCTGCTTAGCTGGAAACAATTTTCTGTAAGGCCTTGTCTACACAAGAAAGTTTTTACAAGTTATACTGGTACAATTAATTTCTTTCCAGCTGCTGTTTTTAATTCTGTACTTAATGTTAAGGGAGGCAATTTGGGAACTTTTACTGTTGGTTGGTTGGTTTCCTTCCTGATAACTGAGATTGGAAAATCTCTTGTTCGAAGTGTTTGCTTCATTCTAGCAAGACACGTACATATTTCTCTATTGGTTTAAGTTTGTGCAGTAAGTGCCATTTAAAAAACCAAAACAATACTACCTGCAGGTATTACATTTAACATAACATTTACCATTTTGTGTCTATACAAAAGTAAATACAGTGAAATAAACATCCTTTTTTTAAAATGGTGCTCACTGTCCAATGGAGATGATGCATCTATTTTACAGAAGGTTCTTGATCAGCTATAAATAAAATAAAAATAAGGTGGGGGGGGAAGCTTTGAGTCTCTATTGGTAAATCTGTAATTGATTAAGCTATTCGGGGGGAGGGAAAGGTGGGTTTGAGTTGGCTTCAGTATTGTTCACAATATAAGAGGATATCAAGTACATAAGCCATAACTTTACTTAATTATACATTTGTCCCACTTTTTTCCTCTTCCAGGCTGTTAGATTATGTCATGTGTGAATACCGTAGTGAAGGATGGTGGACTCTCCTTACTTCCATATTGACCACAGCTCTCAAATGTTCTTACCTCATGGCACACTTAAAAGATTACATTACTTACTCTCTAGAGCTGTTGGGTAGAGGTATCCTTTAAAGAAGTGTATCTCATGCCTGCTAGTTATTATAGTATTTGAGTCTTCAACCTTGTCACAAATCATTGTGCCGATCAAATGCATGCCAGTGTAAGGGGTGCAATTCCATCGACTTTGGAGTTGAACCATCTTATGCCAGAGCTGAATTTGGTCCCTTATTTCTAACATAGAACTTGCACATCTTGCTCTTCAGTTTAATGCACTGTAAAGTTTAGGAGTGAACTGGAGCGCACTGTAAAGTTTAAGAGTGAATTGGGTTAGAGAAGATGTAATGCATATAACATTATTAAAATGAGGCCAAAAACTGCATAACTAGAATAGTGTATAGAATACAATATCAGAAAGATGTTAACCTGTTGAAAATAAACTTAGTAAAACATAACCATAGAGAGAGACTTATTCCCTTTGTGATAGCCTAGCTAAGACTACTTACCTGACTCATTTTGCACAAAAACAAGACAGCACAACCTCCTCCAGGAGGGGTAAGTGAGAGCTTTAATATTTAAATAAAGAGTATCGATAACAAAATATATAAATGTCACTTTTTAACTCCTAGCCAACTACTGCATGGTGGCTACACTGGAATAATCCAAACTCTGTTGTGTAATTTTAGTCTCTTGGATTCATATTAACTTGATCTCATTCACTGTACCCTATCTTTTCCTCTACTTCAAGGGACAATGTCCTTCTGCTGTCAATACATTTGTTTTATATCTCTTCTCAGCTGCCATTTTCAGTCTATCAGAATCTGTTGCTTCCACTACGCCAAACCATTCTGCTTGTACTTATAAGCAGAAACTACATGAGACCATTGGCAATGCTTGGAGAGGAAATTGCTCCCTTCATAGAATATTGCATTATTCTCTTTGGAATTTTTCCTTCTTGTAAGCTATAAAATACTTCACGTAGCCAGAGTTTGGAAACAGAAGTTTATTTTGTCACAATTGAGTGTTTTCCTATTGGCTGAGGTGAGAATAAGAGGAAAGACTTAAAATGGATAGAAAATATTAAGTAATGGAATTTGTATTTGGAAATACCAAAGTTCTCCTGGAAAGTGTTGCATGAAAGTGGTAGATTTCTGAAGATTAATGCTTTAGGTGTCTTAGTTCAGGGACTAACTTTCTTTTAATACTGATGAAAGATTGGGATTCTCCTGGTTTTGTAGTTTGCTTTCCTTAATTCTGTTCATTAGCATCCACTTTAAAAGAGGACCAAAAGTCTCGGATAGAAAAGAACCTGATTAAAGTTCTTATGGTAAGCAAGTAGAATTTAGCTTGCTTGAAATGTGTTCAAAAGATTTTTCAATATCGGATTAAATCTTTATTTTATAACCTATCTGGGTATAGAATGAGAGCCCAGATCCAGAACCTGATTGTGATGCTTCTGCTGTGAAAGCTTCACAGAAGCTGTGGACTGACCGCGTTTCCCTAGCAGGCAGCAATATTTTTACAATAGAAGTTCAAGATTTTGTACCTTTTGGTAAGTAACAAAGCTTTTAAAACCTAGTTTTGTCCTGATAAATTATGCTTTGGTGTTGTAAGTTGCACTCATTTGCTGAAGATGCCACTGAGGAGGAATAAATATGCAAAACATGTTCTAACTGCCAGCGTATAGAGCTTGTGGCAACAAATCCATTTCTTCTTTATCTACATCACTGGGATGGGAGGATGGTGAGAAAATCCAAATTATATCTTTTCCCTTTCTCCTTCTCCCAGATGTGATGTGGATAAATGTAGTTGGTACAAAAACAGTTTGAGAGACCTGTCTCAGGAAGAATCCTCTGAGCTGCAACTGGCCCACTGAAGGCCTAACATACAGTGGAAGAGAGAGAAAGTTCTGCTGAGAGAGGATGCTGTACCTCTGAAACAGAACTTCCCAGGGACAGAAATAAGGATATGTACTAGCTTAAACCCCACAAATACAAGAGAATATGGGGGAGGCGTTAGCAGCTGCATAATTGCAGTGAAAGTGTGCTATGTTCTGCTGAACTTCTTTGCCCTTGTGTCTCCCAAAACCCGGTGTAGGTCCCGAATATTACCTAGCTTCATGTAGGAGGGCAGTATTTTAACCTTGGTATATTTATGAATAGGTGGAACTAAAAGATTGTTCTGTGTAGATGTCATGTACAAGGTGTGGGAGTTTATGGTGGAGTTCAGTTTTCCAGCTTCACAGTCTTATCAACTTAACAAAGACCTTTTTGTTTTAAATTCTAGTGCAATGCAAAGCAAAGTTTCTTGCTCCAAGTTTTCACGTTGATGTTCCTGTTGAGTTCGATATTTACTTGAAAGCTGATTGTCCTCATCCAATCAGGTTTTCTAAACTATGTGTCGGCTTCAATAACCAGGTAACTATGTTTTATATGTGTGATCATCTGTTAGGGGAAGGTTAATTTCTCGTAATGAGTCTTATTATAACCTTGCAGCTTCATTATACTTTTTCCAATTTATTGAAAAAGGGACACTTTCACCTTTTATTTTTCTGTTAAAGTGTTTTCTTCTCTGTCACTCTTCTACTGAGGACTGTACTGATTTAATAAAAACATCAGTGATTTAGTAGAGACAACAATACAGCTTTTTGTCTCGTTGTGGTACTCATAAAACAACACTTTTGAAATTAAGTATCAGAGGGGTAGCCGTGTTAGTCTGGATCTGTAAAAAAGCAACAGAGAGTCCTGTGGCACCTGTAAGACTAACAGATGTATTGGAGCATAAGCTTTCACGGGTGAATACCCACTTCGTCAGATGCAAGACAAGGTTGACGTGCGTCTGACGAAGTGGGTATTCACCAACGAAAGCTTATGTTCCAATATATCTGTTAGTCTTAAAGGTGCCACAGGACTCTGTTGCTTTTTGAAATTAAACATTATATTTAAAATCATCTAGAATTACAAATAAGACTTTCTATATGTTACATTAACTAGGATAATTGCACTTTAATTACTGCAAAGTGCAATTATGCAGTACTATTGAGACTACTGGTTAGAGGAAACTTTTTATCCTAAATAAACTTGTATCTATCAGTTGCCTAAATAAATTAGATTTATGATCCATAACACTAATTGTTCACTGGTATGACTAGCAGAGACAGGGCCGGCTTTAGGCCGATTCGGCCGATTCCCCTGAATGGGGCCCCGCGCCTAGAGGGCCCCACGCAGCTGTCCATCCGGCCCACGGCCCACTTACCCCTCCTCCCCTGAACGCTCTACCCACCTTCTCCTCCCCGCGAATCAGATGTTCGCGGGAAGCCTGAAACAAGCAGCAGGCAGGAGGTAAGCAGAGGGGTGGAGGAAAGTTCCAGGGGGGCTCAGTGTGGCCCAGGTCGAGCGCGCGGCTGCCTCCGGTCTGGCCCCGGCCGAACACCCCCAGCCCGGTCCCGGCCAAGTGGCTCTGGCCTGGCCTGGCTCGGGCCCCGCGGCGCTGGTCTCGGTCCCGGCTGAGCGGCTCCGGCCCGGACCCAGAACCGGCCGAACGGCTCCGGCCTGGCTCGGGCCCCACAGTGCCAGCCCTGGCGAAGTGGCGCCGGCCCGGCCCAAGAGGCTCCGGCCTGGCTCAGTTCGGGCCCTGTGGCGCCGGCCCGGCCCGAGAGGCTCCGGCCCGGCCCCAGGCCCGGCCCCGGCCCGGACGTGGACCTGGCCGAGTGGCTCTGGCCCGGCTCAGCTCGGGCCCTGCGGTGCCGGCCCGGCCCCGCGGCCCCGGCCCGGACGTGGACCTGGCCGAGCGGCTCTAGCCCAGCTCAGCTCGGGCCCTGCGGCGCCGGCCCCAGCCAAGTGGCGCCGGCCCGAGAGGCTCCGGCCCGGCCCCGGCCCGGACGTGGACCTGGCCGAGCGGCTCTGGCCCGGCTCAGCTGGGGCCCTGCGGCGCCGGCGTCATCGCGGACCGAGCGGCCCGGCCCAGGCCAAGACCGAGCGGACCCGGCCCTGGACCCAGCCCGGACCGAGCGGACCCAGATCCGGCCGAGTGGCTCCAGGCAGCGCGGTTAGGGGGCAGGGAGCAGGTGTTGGAAGAGGACAGGGGAGTTCAGAGGGTTGTGGGGGGGTGGATAGGGGTTGGGGCGGTCAGAGGGCAGGGAACAGGGGGATTGAATGGGGGAAAGGGTCCTGGGGGGGCAGTCAGGAAGGAGCAGGGGTTGGGTTGGGCGGTGGGGGGCAGTCAGGGGCAGGGGTTCCAGGGGCAGTCGGGGACAGAGAGAAGGGGTGGTTGGATGGGGCAGGGGTCCCAGTGGGCCATCAGGAATGAGAGGAAGGGTTGGATGGGGTGGCAGGGGACAGTAGGGGACAGGGAAGGGGGGTGGATGGGGCAGGGGTCCCGGGGTGTGTGTCAATAACTTTAGGTAGGCTTAGCATGCATCCACATACATTACGCAATGTATGTAATATATAATTTTATTATTTATATAGTTATGGAAAGTAAATAATACATGGAAGAAATGAAAGGTGTTTTTTACGTGTTTTTTTTTTTTTAAGTAATCCCTGTCGGGGGCCCCGCCGAAAATGTTCGAATTGGGCCCCGCACTTCCTAAAGCCGGCCCTGAGCAGAGAGCTCTAACAGGATTTCAGCTTTAGTCCAGTAACACAGATTGTCAACATTCATTATATAGATAATATATTCTCAGCAATAGGATAACTTATTTTTTCTCACTTGCTATAGGAATACAATCAGTACTGTGTGGTAGAAGAAGCATATCAGAAAAGTGACATTCTGGAATATTCATCCCAGGGACCAGTGTGCCTAGTCCCTGGTAAAACAAGAAAGTTCACTTTCAAATTTGTTGCAAAAAGTGAAGATGTGGGAAAGAAGGTTGAGGTTAGTTATCTAGATTCACAGGTTTGGCTCTTCAAGCTCAAAATTGCAAGGTTGACTGACTGCAATTCTTTACTAGTTAGCAATGTCACCATATTGTGTATATTTAAATATAATTTGTTTTGTAAATAGCATTACAAGATTGGCACCCACTTCAAAAAACTGAGTAGAAAAATGGACAGGAGGGAGTGAAAAATACGAAGAGCTTCATATTAAAGGAGAGAGAGAGTGTGTGTGTGTGTGTGTGCGCGCGCGTGCACAGAAATATGTCTGCACACATGCATCCCCATACTGCCACAGTTGCTTAAGTGAAACTGCCTGGACTGTAGAGTGTGTTGAGATTTTAATCTCCTGTGCTGCAAGCAGTTTTAGGGGTATGTATGTATGTTATATATAAAGCAAGTGTGTGTGTGTGTGTGTGTGTGTGTGTGTGTGTGTGTGTGTGTGTACTGCAAAATGACTGGAGGAAGGGAGGGGAAAAGTTTTATCTGAATAAACATGTTTCAGATCACCTCTGTGGATTTAATCCTGGGCACCGAAACTGGCAGATGCGTGATTCTGAATTGGCGTGGAGGAGGAGGGGATGCTGCTTCATCTCAAGAAGCGTTGCAGGCAGTTCGCTCCTTCAAACGGCAACCTAAACTTCCAGATAATGAAGTTCATTGGGACAGCCTGACTATTCAGGCAAACACTATGTAGGTAAACGTTTAAAATGCGTAATGGTGAACATCAAAAATATCTCCTATATGTATTGGATCTTTGTAAAAGAAATAAAAAGAAAAATAAGTAGCTCTTAAGGATTTATTTTCTGACTTACCTGCTTCCCACCCCCCAGTCAATAATGTTCATCATTATTATTATTTTATTATTATTATTTTTTGTTAAAGAACAGAGCTAGAGCTTATGGAAGAGGTTGATCTCAGTATCTCATTTGACATGGCCCAAAGATAGACCAAACAGGCTTTAGTCTCCTTTTATTCATCCTGTCCAATTGTTTTTCCAGGTAAAACAAACAAGGAAGAGTTATTTACAGCAGTATATAAATACACAAAGAGGCCTGAAAATGCTATACAAGGAAATAATTTTTATTCTATTTACTAACTTTAATACTAACTGGACATTTTCAGAAGAATTAAATCCTCACTTTCAGAACATTTGCTGTTTAATGTGGGATTCTGTATCTCTGGTTACAGAAATGTGAGCTCCCAACTCCTACTGGGCCCCCAGTCATTTTTAATAAGATATGTGCCAGTGTTCTGTGCCACTGATTTTCAGGCATTTCAGAGACTAGTGAAACAGGATATATCTCCCCTGGAGTTCTCATTTGAGCAATAGGCAACTTTAACCCTAACTAAAATGAACTAAAAATTGAGCCATCGAAGAAATGTGGAGTAACTAACCAGTTTTTTTCTTTTTTTTGATTAAAGGATAATTTCTAGAGTGCCAAATATTTCTGTTCTTCTCCAGCATGAACCTCCTGCCCTGACTAATGAAATGTATTGTTTGATTGTGACAGTCCAGTCACATGAGAAGACAGTTGCCAAAGATGTGAAGCTCACGGCAGGTTTAAAACCAGGTATTTATTTCTGCCATGGTAGCATCTTAAGGGTCCTTTTGTCCTAGTTATTGTACAAAGAGTTAACACAGAGCCACAGAGAACACACACTCTAAATCTAGGATTTACACAAATCATGATAGGTCAATTAACAGCTAAACAGGATGGGGGTTAGGTGGACAGGACTATAGTGGAAACAGAGGTGTATGAAGAAATGAGTGGTAACAAAGGTCTCATTCGCAGGCGGTTGCCAGCTTAACCAATACTAGACAGTAGTGTGTTGTGGGCACCAACAAAAAAGTCAGGTTTTAAGGAGGGATTTAAAAGAGAATTTTCTCGTGATCTAACAATACTGTAAAGTTACTTTTGACAACAAACAGATGGTAGATTTTTCTAGCTGAGCTGCTAGCAAGTTTCAGTTACAGAATTAGATTTAAAAGTAATGTTTCAAATACACTTGTATTTTTCTGTTGCATAACATGGGACCAATCCTGTCCCATTTGAAATTATGGGACAGGGTAAAAGTTACATTCCAGGTAGCTTCACATAGTTACATGCTGTTAGTTTGGATTTTGAATTCTTGATGTTATACCTATTGATGACAGTAGTGGTTGAGAAATACACTTTGCTTTGTATGGATAACTGCTAAAATGCATTTGGCTATATATTATAATACACGATCATGCAGAGTCTAATCCAAAGGCCATAGAAATGGGATCCTTCCCACTGATCAACTTCATTGAAGTTTTTTGATCAGATTCATAATGGAGTGTCTGACACCATATCTATGTTCCCCCTTACTCAGAGTCTGAAAATTTGATACACGAGGTCTTTATGGGCTTGCTGATTACTTAAAAAGAACCATCAAAATTTAACACTTCTGTTATAGGAAAGACTGTTTTCCATGTGACAAGGCATCCATGACGTGTGACAGGATGTGACTTCTGAGATTTTTTCATAACAAGTCATGGTCTTTGTAAACCCAGTCAACCCATAATTGAGCAAGACTCCCATGAATTTTTACAAATTGGGTCTTACATATGTTCAGTGTTTTTAAAGTATGGAAGACCTTGTTCATTTAAAATAAATAAAGGATATCTTGTTCACAATTTGACCCCTATAACTATGAATTGTACATTTCCTACCAACCCCCTTCACCCATTGGCATAGGTTGCTGAAAGGCCATCAATCTGTGTACAAAAAAAAAAATTCTTCTGTGATGCATCTATGTTGTAGTTTTGTGTCTTGCTGTTGTTGCTCATTTGGTTGAGGTATATGTCTGGTAGCAGTGGTGGTTGTTTTTTGTGATGCATACCTTAATATGCATAAATAGTGCCCGCTTGTCACGGTGATAAACAACATATAAATTAACAGAATAATTATGTGGGTATAAAAACAGTACATTTGTATTCTAGGGCAAGATGCCAATCTGACTCAGAAAACTCATGTGACCCTTAATGGAACAGAAATCTGTGACGATTCTTATCCTGCATTACTTCCTGATATCCCTGTAGGAGATTTACAGCCAGGAGAAAAGGTGAATTTAATTACTGCCCCCACTCCAATTAGGAAAATGTTTAATAGCTAAACTGAAAATGAACATTGGCTAGTAAAAACACTTTCATACAGATATCAGGACCACAATTTAGTTTCAGATGTGATGCCTAGTATCTGGGCTTTCTATTTAATGCAGCAGTTGTTTTATTCAAGGGATGAGCCTTTGACTTCCTTACATTTTTAGTTCTATGGGCTAGTTCAATGGAATGGGGTGGGGGGCTGTGTGTGATACTAAGAGTGAAGCAATCTAATTAATATAATCCAAGGAGGCTGATCTGAACTGTGAACCCTTTAACACAAAGTTATCTCAACTGTGTATTTGACAGACAGAAGATTTTATTACTGCCTTAGTGTTAAGTTTAGGTACCGGAGCGTGCTGAAGAGTCTCACAGAATTGTTAAGGTGGTTGGCACAGAGTGGACATTAGAGGGATTTCATATTGTGATATAAAGCTAAAGAGAAGGAAGGGGATAAAGGAAATGCTCAATTTTCATTCCCCACTTTGAAAGAGGAGAATGAGTTCAGGATGCACTAGCTCTTCTGGTTGTGGGTTGAATTTGATGTGCTACATATCATTTAGGAGATGGCAAATATTAAAGAATCACACTATTTTCTATAAGTGCACACTGGAAGCTTTGTAGGCTGTACTGATAATTTAACAGCCTGAGTGCTAAATCTTATAAGAATACAGAGTTGAGTGACACATACTGCTTTTTTTTTTTTTTTTTAATGGTGGTGATGGTAGGAAGGGAGAAGGATTGGGTTCATTAAATGGACAGCAATTAATGTCTGCTGCTAAGAGTAATTGTCTTCCTACATCTTCTCCACAGAGTAATACTGTAAAACTCATGCGGTTTGAACTAAAGCTGTCAAGTGATTTAAAAAAATTAATCGCAATTAATTGAGTGATTAAACAAATAATAGAATATCATTTAAATATTTTTAGATGTTTTCTACATTTTCAAATATATTGATTTCAATTACAACACAATACAACGTGTACAGTGCTCACTTTTTATTTATTTTTGATTACAAGTATTTGCACTATAAAAAAAAATAGTATTTTTCAATTCACCTAATACAAGTACTGTAGTGCAATCTCTTTATCATGAAAGTTGAACTTACAAATGTAGAATTATGTAACAAAAAACAACTGCATTAAAAAATAAAACAATGAAAATTTTAAGAGCCTGCAAGTCCACTCAGTCCTACTTTTTATCCAGCCAATCGCTCAGACAAACAAGTTTCTTTACATTTGCAGGAGATACTGCTGCCCACTTCTTCATTACAATGTTACCTGAAAGTGAAAAAAGGCATTCTCATGGCACTGTTGTAGCCAGCGTTGCAAGATATTTACATGCCAGATGCATTCATGTGTCCCTCATGCTTCAACCACCATTCCAGGGGACATGTGTCCATGCTGCTTACAGGTTCTGCTCGATAACGATCCAAAGCAGTGCGTACTGACGCATGTTCATTTTCATTATCTGAGTCAGATGCCGCCAGCAGAAGGTTGACTTTCTTTTTTGGTGGTTCGGGTTCTGTAGTTTCTGCATTGGCGTGTTACTCTTCTAACACTTCTGAAAGCATGCTCCACACCTCATCCCTCTCAGATTTTGGAAGGCACTTCAGATTCTTAAACCTTGCGTCGAGTGCTGTAGCTATCTTTAGAAATCTGATATTGGAACCTTTTTTGTGTTTTGTCAAATCTGCTGTGAAAGTGTTCTTAAAACATGTGCTGGGTCATCATCCAAGACTGCTATAACATGACATATATGGCAGAATGCAGGTAAAACAGACCAGGGGACATAAAATTCTCCCCTAAGGAGTTCAGTCACAAATTTAATAAACGCATTCATTTTTAATGAGCCTCATCGGCATGGAAGGATGTCCTCTGGAATGGTGGCCGAAGCATGAAAGAGCATATGAATGTTTAGCATATCTGGCACTTAAATACCTTGCAATGCTGGCTACAAAAGTGCCTTGCAAATGCCTTCTCACTTTCTGGTGAGGTTGTAAATAATAAGCGGGCAGCATTATCTCCTGTAAATGTAAACAAACTTGTTTGTCTTAGCGATTGGCTGAACAAGAAGTAGACTGAGTGAACTTGTAGGCTGTGAAGTTTTACATTGTTTTGTTTTGAGTGCAGTTATGTAACAAAAAAATTGCATCTTCACGACAGAGATTGCACTACAGTACTTGTATGAGGTGAATTGAAAAACACTATTTTGTTTATCACTTTGACAGTGCAAATATTTGTAATAAAAAATAATGTACAGTTTGATTTCAGTTACAACACAGAATACAGTATATATGAAAATATAGAAAAACATCAACAATATTTAATTTAAATTGGTATTCTATTGTTTAACAGTACAATTAAAACTGCGATTAATCACGATTAATTTTTTTGAGTTAATCACATGAGTTAACTGCAATTAATTGACAGCTGTAGTTTGTAATAGCTAGTAAATCATAAGCTTGACACCAATGACAGCAAATGACACCTAGTACTGGCTCCAGCCTACTAGTGTAAGTAGCAGGAGAACATCTAGTAGAATTGCCAGAGCTGTGCTACTCTTGTATTGGTGTCACACTTTATGCTGCCAGTAGCCAGTGCTGAAGACAAGCAGTTGTTGTCCATTGTGGTTCCCCTAGTCTGTGTTAACTGAGGTACACTAAATGAATGAAAGGGCAGCTTTGGACTTGCTGGTTGCATTTTGAGTAGTATTTAACTAATTTCATCTTTATATTTTACAGCTGGAAAAAGCAGTATACATTCGTTGTGGAACAGTTGGTACCAGGATGTTTCTGGTCTATGTTTCCTATTTAATCAGTGCTACTGTTGAAGACAAAGAGATAATCTGCAGGTGTCACAGGGTATGATCTGTTGAGTTCAGCAATTTGGAATGACTCTTCAATTCATGTTAGTTTATATATGAAATGATTAAGGGATTTGGATTACTTGTGTATGATTTTAAGAACGAGCCTAATTTCAATGATGCCCACAGTCTGCCCATCGTTCAGTGGAGGGCCAAAGCAGATGATGCCCTGGAGAGAGCTGGGGCAGGTGGTGATGAATTCAGTCCCCTGTAACCTGATGTCCATATCTAGATTTGAAATTTAATACAATCTTTTCCCCCTCCATGCAGGATGAAACTGTAACTATAGAAACTGTATTGCCCTTTGATGTTGCTGTTAAATTTGTTTCTTCAAAGGTATGTGTTTTGAAAATTGATTGACATGTCTTAGAATCATAATAATCTGAGTAAACCAAACATGACCACTAAAATATTGATGCATTCTTTGTTTCTTCTCTTGGTAGTTTGAACACTTAGACAGAGTCTTTGCAGACATACCCTTTTTACTGATGACAGACATTCTGAGTGCTTCACCTTGGGCTCTCACTATTATAACTAGCCAGCTACAACTTTCAGCTTCCATGGTACCAGTAGACCAACTGGAATCTTATGTGGAGAATGGTGAGAATTTAGATTATTATTGCTTCTTAAATAAGATTTTTTGAGGAGAATGGAGTGGGAATTGGGAAGAAATGCATTTTAATACCTTATTGACAAATTCATTTGGAGTTTCTCTAAATTATTTGAAGTAATGTTAGCACTTTGAGCTGAACTCACAAAGGGGAAAAAAATTAAAGTTAAAGGTGAAACTTTGTTTGTACCCTGTTCAGCTGTTCCTGGTTATTTGGCATGGAGAAGCGTGGAAAAATCTACTTTAGACAGTGGCAAATCTGAATTGGAATAGAGACCAATACAGAGTGTGATTGAGTTAGGTAGAATTTTGCTTAGCACAGCTTTCTGAAAGTGGTTGTGGTGACTGACTTCTCACTACTATATAAATTCTAAAATTTTATATGAAAGTCTCTAAAACTGCTGGCAATTTCTTAATAATCTTTTAAAAAACATTTGTTGAAAGGTAACATTAATATGGGAAATATAAAGCAGTTTCTTCAAAGATGAGTATTGCTATATGGAGCCACCCTCAAGTTTTGTACAGCTGTCATTCTTGTTACATGAGCCAAATGAATTGACTGTGACCAACGCTCTTTATGTGTTCAGGAGCTATTTACAAAGAGAGAGAAAGAACTGTCTCTGGTTCTGTTGAATATCTCAGGCATGAACTAAATAGGCTTGTTTTAAAATGAGCTAAAAATATCTACCAAAAAAATCCAAATAAACTTTTCCCCTCTCTAAATTTTAGTAAAATGGAAATAAAAGGTCAGTAGCCAAAATCCTAAACATCATATCTCAAGTGAAGCACCAGAGAGAACAGCCTCTTAATCAGCCATTCATGGGAAAAGGCATTTGACAATTTTTGGCTTTCATGTACTACATATGCACATTTCAAAAGGCATAATGTACCTCTATAGAATGAAATTTAAACAAGTCCATACATAGGACACACACAGACATGAAATAGTTTGTGAATCTATTCTGACTAGCCTTAGAAGAACATGCAAGAAGTTTCTCCATCCTGTATTGAATACTGCCTTACTAGTTAGAATATCTTGTAGTTAAACAATAATGTTCTCCATCCTTCTGAGATAGATAAATTGAGGACTGTGCAGTAGAGCAGTCAAAAACTTTGACTGCAGTTGTTGGTTGGTTGATTTCATGGAATCGATGTGTTCCACAAGAACGTGCCAGTTCTGTTGAAACTTTCACCAGAAGCCAGGCTGGCATGGCAGCCCGGCTGGCATGGCAGCCCACCTGCCAACTAGTTTTCTAGGCTCCCTGCACAGCCACTTGGCTGGCTGCTGGAAAGCAGTGGCTTCCATGGTTCACAGCTCAGCCAGGACTCCCTGTCTGGCTCCCTTTCCTGGGCTCTCTGGCTCCCAAGGTAGTTCAGGGAGCCAGCTTCCCTGGAAGCCTGGCAGCCCTGGCTCCTGTGGCTTTTTATTTTATTTTAAAATTATATACTCTAAGTAGCTGCAGTTGTTAGTACCCCCGAACGATGGCGGTCTTTGAACAAGAAAATACAATAAGCGCTCTAAATAGCAGCAGCTGTTAATCATTTTAAAAATAAAACTGAACTAAATTTTTTAAAATGGTTTAAAAATAACACATGAAAAAGCCAGTTTTTTTTGTTTTTTTTTTAGTTTGGTTAGAAACTTCCAAAACAAACTGATTTGGTTTTTTTCCCCAAAACTATTTACTTTCTGCAGCAAATGTCAAAATTTTTACTTTAGGTTCTGAAACCGAATAAAAACATTTCAAATTTTTGGAATTTACAACAGAAGGGAATTCCTGAGTCTGAATCAGCTGTACTGTGCAGTTTACTCTTTTGAATGTGACTTGGAGATTCTGTCTGCTCTGTGTGGATATTGGATATTCCATGGTTCTGTTCAGAAGGTTCTCTATCATCTGTCAAATCATCATATTTCTATGGCCCTGTCACAGGGCAGGGCTTCTCCGTAGCTTCCAAGCACATACTGCCATGCCCAGTCTCCTTTAAGATGGTTTATTTTCTTAAAACAAACAAAACAGTCTTTTTACTCACTCCTTTGCTTCAAACTTCAGGGTCACTCATCCCAGGGACTTCTGGTGCTCCTGGCAGCTTCCCAATCTTAGGCCATGTCTGTACTACAAACTTACGTTGACACAAGTTACGTCAGTATAAAGCTCCTGCAGTTAGTGTGTTGCTTGTGTGTATGTATGCTTGGCTTGTTGTGTCAGCGGTGCGCGTACTCACCAGGTGTTCTTGTATCAATGCACAGTGTAGTGCATCATGGATAGGTATCCTCGTATGCAACCTGCAACCCTCTAGCACGCAGTCTTTTGGGAAGTCTTCTCAATGCATGGTGGGGCTGAAAGGAGTTGCACTGGGGAGACTGGGAGCATGGGGTCAAATTCCCAGTTTGCAACTGTCTCCATCCCCCTATTGTCATCTGTATCCCATAATTTTAATAGTTTTTTTTTTTTTTTTTTTTTTTCAAAATCCCACACACCCGTCGGGCCCCCCCTCGCTCTCTATTGTCAACAGAAGCATGGAGCTTGCATGGCTCTTCACTATTGTCATGAGCATTGAAACACAGGGCACGTGATCCTGCAGTATTTGCAGAGCTGCAAGAAGAACTGAATCAGTGGGGAACATAATGATTTCTTGTAGGACAGATTGCTGTAGGACATAGCAAGAACCAACTCAAGGTTGTTGGTGGCATTCACAGAGAAGTTGCAGATAATGAAACGCCACTTCTGGGCCTCAGAAACAAGCACTGACTAGTGAGATTGCATCGTCATGCAGGCTTGGGATGACGAGCAATGGCTGCAGAAATTTCGGATGCTTACGGCAACATTCATGGATCTATGGGCTGAGCTTGCCTCACCCCTCCAGGGGAGGGACCGAAAATAAGGATCTGTGCTGACAGTGGAGAAGCGAGTGGTGATTTTGCACTGTGGAAACTTGAAACACCAGACTGATTCTAGACTGACCAGTAGCAATTTGGAGTCGGGAAATCCACTGTGGGTGCCACTGTCATGCAAGTGTGCAGGGCCAGTAATCACCTCCTACATGGGACTATGATCCTCAGCAATGTAAAGGACATAGTGGATAGATTTGCAGCAGTTGGGTTCACAAACTGCGGTGGAGCAATAGATGGCATGCATATCTCTATTTTGGCACAAAATTACCTTGCCACAGAATATATCAATATACAGGGCTACTTTTCTGTGGTTATGCAAGCATTGGTGGATCTCCAGAGACACTTCACCACGTCCGTGTGGGCTGGTCTGGTGCATGAGGCTCACATCTTTAAGAACACAGGACTGTTCAGAAAGCTGCAAGGAGGAACTTTTTCTCAACTGGCAGATTACTGTTGGGAATGTTGAAATGCCAGGATCACTATTGGCATTTCAACATTCCCAGCAGTAATCTGTAGCCTACCTGTTGCTCACCTGGCTTGTAAAGCCATACACCAACCACCTTGACAGCACCAAGGAACAATTCAACTACCAGCTCAGCAGGTGCAGAATGACAGTTGAATGTTCTTTTGGACGACTGATGGGATGCTGGCATTGTTTATGCACGAGATTGGACCTCAGGGAGAAAAATATCCCAATTGTAATAGCCGCCTGCTGTGTCCTGCATAATATTTGTGAAGCCAAGGGGGAAACCTTTCCACGGGTTGGAGGTTTCTTGGGCAGTAGAGTTCACAATGGTGACAAAGCAGTCAGCGTGGGGCATGGTGGGAAAGCTGCTGGAGGACTGTTTGGGTCGACATAGGTAATGCAGTGTCTGTGTGCTGTGTTGACCTCTGTACGTTAACCTTGGCGCAATGCTGCTCGGGGAGGTTGTGTTACTATGTTGGCATAAGAGGCCACTTACCTCAGTGGGAGACAAATTTAAGTGTAGAGACATGCACAAGTAGGTTGATGCAAGGCAGCTTACTTCATCCTAAGTTTGTAGAATAGACCAGGCTTTAGTTAGCTCTGCTCCCTTCCTGGAGCTTTCCAGAACACCTGGCCTCTTGCACCAGGGACCCACCACCAGAGTTACCTCCACTCCACTGTGGCTTCCCTTTTCCAGGCACAGCCTGTCTCCGTCACTCTTTCCTCCCCCTCTCATTTCCTGCCTTTCATAGGTCCAGGTGTAACCCAGCCCCTTTTAATTGGCTGGATTGGGCTCACTTGCTCTACACAGGGGCACTGGGCCCAGCTCTACTCACAGTGCCCAGGGACCATGTGACAGGCCCCGTTACTGTGCTGACTGAGCACCTCATTATCTCTAATGTTTTCGTGTACAGTTTGTGAATTAATTGGGGATCCCTCAGACTGTATATATTGCATATATACAACACCTTTATTCCTAAAATTTATATATAATCTGTATGTATTACTAACTTTAGTTTTTTAGATCTGGATGGTTTCTGTGCTAATATTCAGTGTGTCTTTTACTTTAAAATTAAACAGAATATTGCTGATAGTTGTTTTGCAGACAGGCGAGAGTGCTAGTGAATGCTTTTGCCTTCGGTGTCCATCAGTTACTAATGTTCAAGGTGGAGTGGCTACCGGACGTTATGTAATCTCCTGGAAGAGGTAGGGATTCCTTGTCTGGTTTTTAAAGCAGTTCATGACTTTTTTCTTAGGGTCTGGGTAGTCGGGAGGATATATTTTGCTTTTTCTTCTTCCCTTACTAATCCTCACAGTGGAATCATCTTGGGTGAAAGCGGTAGGAACCATTTTTTAAAATGTGCGTACTGCTGAAATTGCATCCAAATGGTGATATTTACATTTTTATTAAGTTTTCAACTGTCTGATCTCTTACACTAATTCTTAAGTTTTCTAAAGCCAAAGAGTACTTCACATGTGGGGAGGGGAGGAAGAAAGACAAGTTAAAGAACACTTCAGCTGTATAAAAAGTACTGTTTTAAATGGTCAAACCAAAAAAAAATAAATGAACCTAATATTTTTTCCACCTCAATCAGCTTTCTGTATGTGGGTTTGTTTTTAGAGCAGACATTGTAAAGTACATCTGTCTTCTCTAGATTTTAACATGTTTTTACAAGATTATTGTAATAAAAACATTCATATAACACTTTTCTCCTTTTTGAACTGTTGGGATTGCTGTAAATATTGCTTGTTTGCTGCTTGATCCCAATATTCTGTTGGCGTAGTCAAGAATATAAATGCAGTCTACATGTGGTGTTTTCTTTGATAGGAATTCAGCTGTGGAAAGTGTACCTGTTGTTTGTACTGTGATCACTCTACCACATGTGATTGTAGAGAGCATCCCACTCCATGTTAATGCAGGTAATATTAACATGCATGAAATATTTAGCCCTGGGCTGCATGCATGGAGTGTTCACTCAAGGCTGTGAAACCCCATAAGTATGTCTCAGAGCAGAATTTGGTCCGTAGGCACATGTTTGTCCTTATTGCCACAGACCTGGGTTGACCATATTTCTCCTATAAGAACAGGGCTGGAGGGGAAAGCCCTGCCCATGCAGTACCTGCCCGTTCTCTAGTCATTCTAATCCATGCTTGTACTGCTTCTTCACCCCCTCAATTAGTGCAGATAAGTAATATTGTGATACATAGAACTAGTCTTGTAACAGTAATTTCTGATATCTTTCAATGCTTTCTAATGTTAGAGCTGATTCTGTTAAAGTTGAAAACTTACAACATATTTTCATAAATTAAATAAATAAATTAAATAAATCATGATTTGTTCCTGAAACATCTGATCAGATGTACTATAGATAATGAGTTTTGTGCCACTTTTTGCAAACCTTTCTACTTTTATTGAGTGAGACTTGGTTTTTGTGTGTGAAACCAAGACATTTATTTACATATCAGATTATGTAACCTTTATATTCAATCCCTTTGTCTCCAAAGATCTGCCATCATTTGGTCGAGTAAGAGAATCCTTACCTGTCAGATATCACCTGCAAAACAAGACCAGTTTAGTCCAGGATGTGGAAATATCAGTGGAGCCAAGCGATGCCTTCATGTTTTCTGGTCTTAAACAGGTACAGATTGTCCTCTTTGTCACTACTGCATGATGATACTTTTTACACCACTGTTAAACCATTCTAATAGACTTCAACATACTCTTTAGATTAGTGGCTTTCAACCTTTTTTAATTTGTGGACCCCTAAAACAAAATTCTAATGGAAGTGTGGATCCCTTTGGAAATTTTAGACATAGTCTTTGGACCCCAAGTTTTGGAAACCACTCTTCTATGGTAACAACAACCTTTTGCAGACCCCTTAGATATAGTCTGCAGAGCCCCCACAGTCCACGGACCACATGTTGAAAACCACTGCTTTAGATTATATAAATGGTATTTAAAAATTAAATGTTTTTAATGTAACTTTACTGTAAAATAGGAAAAGAAATATTAAAAACAAATTAATTGTAACTGTATTCAGAACAAATCTGACTCCCAGCTCAGTTAAATTTCTGTCTACCAAAACAAGGCTTGTGAAATTTACATCTTCTTTTTTTTTTTTTTTTTCCCTCTCACTTTGAATCAAAGAGAAACACAGTACACTGTAACAAATACGGGTTACCCTAAGTGAATGGTAGACTCTCAAATATTACCTTGTGATAGCCTATTAGCTTACTATCAACTCTGCTATAGTCTGATCAAATTACCCTAGAGTTATTTAGTAAATACTCATCCTTAAGACATGGTGAACTGAAGACTGAGCAATATATCTGGAGGAACATGCACATCCAAAGCTTTTTTTTTTTTTTTTTTTTTAATCTTAGGACTGAAAATAAGTCCTCTTAGAAGTGTCTAATTATGACTTTCTGGATAGGCTGAGGAAATTCATATTGATCATATGATACAGTGTGTGCAGTTGGGTAGAAAAGAGAGAGTTGTAATATTTTGAATATTTAGTCAAACCGATTAAAGAGAATATTTAAGAGAATCATTTTTAACTTTGGAGTGTGCAAATGTTTACTTATATTAAACAGCTTTCTTTCCTGGAATTATTTGATTTTAGATACGATTGCGAATCCTTCCTGGCACGCAGCAGGAAATGTTATACAACTTCTACCCTCTCATGGCTGGATATCAGCAGTTACCATCTCTTAATATCATCTTGCTGCAGATTCCAAACTTCACTAATCAGTTGCTCAGACGATTCATACCAACGCACATTTTTGTAAAGGTAAGGTTCTAATGGAGGCTTTTGGGCTCTTTATAACGAATGAATTCTTTCAGAATTTACTTGGGATTTATTTTGCTTTTGAGAACTGCAACCCCAGCTCTACTTTTAGCAGATTAACTGAATGGACAGTTAACTAGAGAGCAGGCTTGTCTTGCTTTAAGCTGCACAGGCATAACGCTGTGTGTACATGGAGACCATGGACTTCACTGGGGCTCTGTGTTGCTATATGAGCAACAGGCACTTTGCTCTTAAAACCATCCAGAATTACTTTACTGAATTACTGTTATCCTCCTGGTCACAGGATATTATCCATTTTCAGAACATTTGGATAATATCTTGTGACTAGAAGGATAAGTCATTCAATTTAAAGCTTCAGTTAAAATTCTGTCTGCATTTGAGTATTGGTGGAACTGCATTTGGTTAGAATATTTCCAAGTTTTCATTTATTATCTGCCACCCCATCTTATATTTTATATTACTCAAGTGAGAATTGATTGCAGAAAGTGAAGTGTGAGTATTCATCATGTGATGGGTTTTGTCGGGTTCCCGAATATTTCTGAATCTAAGTTACTATTAGAGATAAGATCTAAGCACAAATGAAATTTATTATACTAGACTTTTTCTACAATGTTGCAGCTACTCAGATATTATGAAAACCTTATGATTGAAAATTGCATTTCATCCCATCATGCCAAACAGGTTTCATGCAATCTTTCTGGCCCTTTCCAGCTTATTTTAAAGCCTTTTACCCAAAACAGTGCTAGCTAGCTAGCCTTGAGTCTTTCCTTTACAGAATCTTGTGTTACTGCTTATGCTCCAATAGGAAAGGTTGAGTGAGAGGCCTGAAGTGTTCCTTTGTATCTCTGAGAAAGGCTTGTTGGAACATCTATAATCCTCTCTCTGTTCCCTGCAAACAGTCTTTGCATTCCTCTAATTTTACTGCAGCTAAGAGGGCTGGGTGGAATTTATTATTTATACACCCTGTCAATCAATGTCTCTCCTAGATCAGTCATCAAGACTTGCTGTTAGGTCAACACAAAGGTCTGCTCCCCCCAGGGAAAGGAGTTCTGAGCATTTACAAGAGAACCTCCCTAGGTTTTTAATTCCTTTCTTCTCTTCTTTGGGCTCATCAGAATCCCAATGTTCTTTCTTGTATGCTCCTGTGCACATCCATGCTTTTCCTCTTAAAATATTCCTTTTCCCAAGGGACCCCACTTCAAACTTATCCTAGAACCTTCTGGGGCTGTTCCTGCTTCATGCATGTATTTATCATCAACATCATTATCAATATAACATTTGTATTGCAGTAGTACCCAGAAAGTCCAATCAAGGTCAGGTCCTATGCTAGGTGCTATACAAACATATATAAAGATATGGCTCCAGCCCTGAAGAGCTTATGGAGGCAGTTGGGAGAGTTAGAAGACTTGAATGTAGATAACATCACAATATTTTTTGTGCTGCCATTAGAAATACTTTGAAGCTAGGAAAGATACAGCACTGATTAGACATTGTAACATCCTGTTCATTTATGATGATGTTGCTAGATAAATTTCATAACTATATATAATCTTTATACTGACTCTTCTTTTTCTTTAAAGCCACAAGGTCGACAAGCTGATGATACTTCTATCGCAGCTGCGTAACTGCAGACATGGACTTGTGCACTAGAAGGAAATGGGATGTTGCACAGAATATATAAAATTTTGCTCTTTGAACCATAGCTTTGATCAAACTTTACGAATTCAACTTTTATTTTTAAATTACAATTATGACAGCTATCAGCAGAACTAATGTTTAAACATTTAGTTTTTCATAAACTTTCACTAATGAATAAATATATGGAATAAGTTGGTGCTCTGTTTAACATGAACATTCTTTCTCTTCAAGTTAATTTCATGATTCTTAAATGCTTTTAAGAAGTAGTATTATATGGAATGTCTTGAGAATGAAAATGAAGAAAACCAGGTGCACTTGCCCAAAAAAGAGAAGTGCCACTTTCTTCATTAATGATGGCTTGAGGTGCAATGTCTGTACTTTTTGTTATCCGGATTTACAGCATTGAAAGTGATCGTATCTGATAGAAACTTATTTTTTTGCCATTTATATTCAGAGGGTAGAACAGTATGCAGCAGCCTGGACTCTCAGATCTATAAATGACTTATTACTACAAATGGATCTGTTGTCACTGAGTGGCTTCCTAATGCTTTAAGCAGAGTCATTAATTTAAAAGGCTCTTTGTACCAGGTGAGCTGTACTTCAAAATGTTTCACTCACAGTGACTAGTCAGTAAAATATGGAGTCTTTGGAAATAGCTTCATTAATTACAGTTGTACCATCCAACATTAACCTGAAAGGTTTGAATTGTTAAAAATGCACTGCTTCCAGGACAAAGAAACGTTTTGGCAGTATTCTGGTATGTCCGTTTAGAGGTACGTCCTTGTGTAGCTTCACAAGCTGGTATTTAAAATATTCACAGTAAATCATGTAAATAAAAATTGTTGTGAAATCTTCCATTGTTTAACTTTCTAAATAGTTAGATTAAACAACTGAATTTTGATCTCCTGGAAATTATCGTATTTATTGTCCAAGTGAAGTTATATTAAATGACTTATTGTAACTGAATATTTGTGAAACTGAGTTGAATGTGTTCATTTCCCAATTATATTGATTTGTATGTAATGGATAACTGTCCAGTGTGGTCCAGTGGCTTAGTGGATAAGATTCTGGACTTGATTCTCTTTTATGTCTGCCTTCAGCATCCTTTAGGGCAGAGGTTCCTAAACTTTTCTTATTGCATACCCCCTCCAGAGCTATGAGCTGCCTGCATCTCCCTACCCTTTTCATTACTGATATTGTGTGTTCTTCTTAACACTACCTGTCTTTAGCCATCTGTCCATATTTCACTGTTGTGTACAGATATAGTTATAGTGTGACCTATACAACTGGGGGAGGGGACCCTGACATAGTTCTGAGTTCAATTAGGCTTGACAGTTGCTGGGCAACTGAACCCGCACTGTACAATGATTGGAGGTAAGGGCTCTGTACGTCAGTGCTCTGTGCATCAGTGTTCTCATTGCTATGTCTTTGAAGTAAATTAACTACCGTATTTTAGAGAACAAGTTCCCGCACAGCTGTAAAGCTCGTCTGAGTAGACTATTATGAAAATGCAATACAGAAAGTAAGTACAGTAACTCCTCACTTAACGTTGTAGTTATGTTTCTGAAAAATGCAACTTTAAGTGAAACGATATTAAGCGAATCCAATTTCCCCATAAGAATTAATGTAAATGTGGGGGGTTAGGTTCCAGGGAATTTTTTTTTGCCAGACAAAAGGCATTATATACATTTTAAACAATTTTAAACAAGCAATTTAATACTACGCTGGGGGTGAGTAGTGTGCACGTGCTATGTGTTTACAAACATACTGTACATACAGTACGGTACTATAGTTGGGAGGTGCCCCCCCTTACCCCACACAGACCCAGCCCACTGGTACTGGAGATGAGGCAAGCAAGGAGGCTGAAGGTGCTGTAGGCTAGGAGAAGTACATTGCGCAGCAGCCGCAGCAGCTTCCCCATCTCTGCAAGCAGCGGGGGGGGGGGGCTGAACCCTCAGCCTGCCCACTCCCCCCCCCATCTCCCAAACCCCCATCCTTGACCTGCCTCTTCTCCCCCCCACCTCCTCCCCCTTTACTTCCCCTGCTGTGTCATTGCTCCTCCCCCCTCCCTTCTAAACACTGCAAGCCAGCTGATTGCCACCGGCAGGAGGGAGGGGGAGCCTGCATGCTGAGTCCTCATTCCTCCCTCCTGCCTGGGGCAATCAGCTGGCTTGCAGTGTTTAGGGGGCAGGAGGGAGGAGCAAGGACTCGGTTTGCAGGCTCCCCCTTCCTCCCCCCCCCCCCGCCTCCTGCCCAGGGCAATCAGCTGGCTTGCAGCATTCAGGAGGCAGGGGAGGGAAGGGGAGCCTGCAGGCTGAGTCCTCGCTCCTCCCCTCTCCTCCTGCCCCCGAAACACCGCAAGCCAGCTGATTGCCATGGGGGGGAGGTGGCACTGATCCGTGGGGTCTGCCAGCTGTGGAGAAAGCAGGCAGCCAAACAACGTAAGACTGGAGCATTGCACAACTTTAAATGGGCATGTTCCCTAATCAATCAGCAATGAAACAACAGTAACCGGGACGACTTAAAGTGAGGAGTTACTGTAATAAATAAAAGCCACCATAATTTCTCCCGCATACCACCCCTCCCCCCAAAATGTCTCGCATACCCCCAGGGGTATGAGTACCACAGTTTGGGAACCCCTGCATTATTAAGACAAAAATTATAGTGAAGTTGGTAAAAGTTTTTACTTGTAAGGACTTCAGGATCTAGCCCTAGTTGGCTGATTTTTAGAGTAGTGGTAGGTTCTTGAAGGAAGTTGTATACCACCCACTTGTCAGAGCTGCAAACCCTATTGCTGTCTTTCTTTCTTCTCTCCCTGATGCTTTCAGTTGCGTTTTATCCTGTAGTCGAATAGGGAGAGTTAAAACGCCTATTCAGGTGGCTGGTATCCAGCATTTGCCCCCAGACGTGCACCTTTCAACACTTCTTAAAATAGAAGTTAAACGTATTTTCCCCTCTTGGATTGTCCTTGGTTTCCAACAACATTGTTTGTTCAAACTGCAGTTGAGTCTGAAAGAAACTTCACTGAGGCTTCTATGCTATGCGACTTTTTCTGAAAGTGTTTATACAGCTATAAAATAGAGAACTGAGATACCCATGTTCCCACGTACCATTCTAATAGTAAATTATGATGACTTGTATCCTTTCGAAAGGATACAGGGTATTTAAACACCTCTCAATTCCAACACCTCGAAACATGTCTAGGCACAGAGCAGATTACCATCTCTTATAAAATCAGATAAATTAGGAAGGGTGTATTGAAGATCAAAAGTACAATTTCTAATTAACATTATATAGTTAACAGTAATAAACTAACCAGACATGTGAACTTGTAATATACACTGTGTAGGAAAAACTACCCAAGAATTGTATTTCCCTACCCATTGTTCATATTTTTTATTCTCTTTTCTCTCTGCCCCCTCTTCTTCTTCCCTTCCCCAAAGTTATCATTTTGGTTTCAGTTTGATTCTATTCAGACTAAACACCACAAAACAAGGATCTTGTTTTATTTGCCTGTAGTGCTACAAAAATAAGAGCAAACAAAATTATTCAGCATGGGAGAACAGCCACAGTAAGGATACCTAAATGATTAAAGGTGACTGTTACTGGGTTATAGGACTCTACAATGCTGAAGGATGTGTGTGTGGGGGGGAATTATATACACCCACACCCCATAGGAGCCTTTGAGAATTAATGTATACACAAGGTTTCATCATCATAGCCCTGGTCTACACTACGAGTTTGTCGAATTTAGCAGCGTTAGATCGATTTAACCCTGTACCCGTCCACACTACGAAGCCATTTTTTGTTTACTTAAGAGCCATTTAAAATCGATTTCTGTACTCCTCCCTAATGAGGGGATTAGCACTGAAATCAACCCTGCTGGGTTGAATTTGGAGTAGTGTGGACCAATTTGATGGTATTGGCCTCCGGGAGCTATCCCAGAGTGCTCTATTGTGACCGCTCTGGACAGCACTCTCAACTCAGATGCACTGGCCAGGTAGGCAGGAAGAGCCCTGGGAACTTTTGAATTTAATTTCCTGTTTGGCCAGCGTGGCGAGCTGATCGGCACAGGTGACCATGGAGTCCCAGAATCGCAAAAGAGCTCCAGCATGGACCGAACGGCAGGTACTGCATCTGATCGCTGTATGGGGAGATGAATCCATGCTATCCGAACTCCATTCCAAAAGACGAAATGCCAGAATATTTTTAAAAATCTCCAAGGGCATGAAGGACAGAGGTTATAACAGAGACCCGCAGCAGTGCCGCATGAAACTTAAGGAGCTTAGGGAAGCCTACCAGAGAGGCAAACAGCCGCTCAGGGTCAGAGCCCCAGACATGCCGAGTCAGTAAACTGAGCCAGCGAGCTTTTAAACGTCCAAAGACACATTCTACCACCATTATGCACTTGCTCAGCGTATAGTTGAACTGCTCTTTACTACTGTCCAGGCTTCATGAGCCATAGGAGCAAGGGGTAGGCTGGGGTAGGTGTGACCGTGCGCTGCTGCTGACTGGGAGAGCTGCCTGAGGCAGAAGCCTCCAGCTGGCATGATATTCTAGGCAGGACTGAATCTCCATTAGACGAAACTTAAAGAGAATGACCTGGAGTCATTCCCATTTTTGTCCAGGGGCCCCCAACCGACCTCACCAAGGCCGGCCAGGAGCACCCATGTCTGCCCAGGCGCCCCCGCCCAACCTAACTGAGGCCGGCCAGGGGCACTTACGGGACGACTATTAGCAGTCGTATTGCACCGTCCACAAGGCAAGAGGATGCTGCTGTGTAGCACTGCAGTACCGCATCTGCCAGCAGCACCCAGGAGATATACGGTGACAGTGAGCTGAGTGGGCTCCATGCTTGTCGTGGTATGTCATCTGCACGGGTAACCCAGGAAAAAAGGCGAGAAACGATTTTTTGCCATTGCTTTCACGGAGGGGGGCCTGACGACATGTACCCAGAACCACCCGTGACAATGTTTTTGCCCCATCAGGCAATGGGAGCTCAACCCAGAATTCCAATTAACGGCAGAGACTGTGGGATAGCTATCACAGTGCAATGCTCCGAAAGTCGACACTAGCCTCGGTACTGTGGACGCACACCGCCGACTTAATGCGCTTAGTGGGGACACGCACAATTGACTATCAAATCGATTTCTAAAAAATAGATTTCTATTAAATCAACCTAATTTCGTAGTGTAGACATACCCATAGATACCAAGGCCAAAAGGGACCATTGTGCTCATCCCGTCTGACCTCCTGTATAACACGGGCCCTAGAACTTCTCCAAAATAATTCCTAGAGCAGATCTTGTAGAAAACTATGCAATTTTGATTTTAAAATGGTCAGTGATGGAGAATCCACCGCAACCCTTGGTAAATTGTTCCAATGGTTAATTACTCTCTCCATTAAAAATTTACCTTATTTCCTGTCTGAATTTGTCTTGCTTCAGCTTCCAGCCATTGGATTGTGTTATACATTTCTCAGTAAGATTAAATAACCCATTATTAAATATTTGTTCCCTATGTAGGCACTTATAGACTGTAATCAAGGCACCCCTTAACCTTTGTTATGCTGCATCGATTAAGGTTTTTCAGTTTTTCACTATAAGGGCATGTTTTCTAATCTTTTAATCCTTTTCATGGCTCTTCTCTGCACCCTCTCCAATGTACCAACATCCTTCTTGCATTGTGTACTCCAGAACTGGACACAGTATTCCAGCAGTAGTCACACCAGTGTCATATAGAGAGAGGTAAAATAACCTCTCTACTCCTACTCAAGATTCCCCTATTTATGCATCCCAGAGTCACATTAGTTCTTTTGGCCACAGTATCACGCTGGGAGCTTATGTTCAGATGACTATCCAGGACCCTGAAATCTTTTTCAGTGTCACTGCTTCCCAGGATAGAGTCCTCCACCTGTAAGTATTGCCTATATTCTTTTGTTCCTAGATATATACATTTACACTTACCCATATTAAAACCCATATTGTTTGCCCAGTTTACCAAAGTCAGCTTTTATGATTTCTTCTGGAATGAGGCCTCAAACTTTAGACTCCACTGAAAATATCTTTTAAATTGGAACCTGGTATAAGTTACATGTAACATCAAAGGGAAATAAGCTACTTTTAAAAGGCACTTTTATCAATGTAATTTTCCACATCCAGTCATAAGCATAAAATTGTGTAAGTTTATACTGGGTCTAGTTTGGCTACGTTAAAACTCCCACTTTATGCAGATCAAATTTGATATCAATTTAGGAGATGAACTGCATTTTTTAGTGGTGGTGACTGCTTTCAAGTGGAGCTGCTTCCCAGTCATTTAGCTGTCCTCTCCTTGCTTTGTTACAAGATGAGATTGCATTGGCCAAAAGAGGTGGATTCAGGTAGTTGCAAGAGTAGAAAGGGGGGGATTCAGAAATCAGAGAGCAGGTCGTGCTTACAGGTGTTGCCTGTTATTATGGGAGATGTGATGCTCCAATAATTCATCAGTTTCAGCCTGTGGCCTGGATAGACAAGCGGGGCCCAATTAAAGGGAAAGCAGGAGGGTAGAAAAACACCATTTCTTTAATTTTTTTCCCTCTTTGGAAAATTTCTATAATTGTATTCTCTTTCCGACCTCCACAGAAACAACGAAATCCAACTACTTCAATGCAGTACATTTTCCCTAAAAGGTGGAAGGTGGATGAGAATGCCTGCACCCCAGCATTTATCAATAACCCTACTGCACCTGATGTGTACAAAATTGGATAGAAAAACATTGGGTAACTCAACACTTCAATTACTGGTTTCCATTGCCATGGCATCTGCCTGCTGTCACAGTAGCTTAGACTATGCGGAAGTAATCTCCGTGACAGACCTCAACCAGTCTAGGCTTAGAAGGTCTGTGATAATCATTACCCATAGATCTTTTTAAATAGATATCCTATGAATTGTGCCCTAAGCTCTCCAGCATCTCCTTCCCGCTTCTCCACTTGACCCAGGGCAGTTAACAAGGAACGAGTTCCAATTGGTGCCTTTAAGCAGCGAATGACTTTACTAAAATGATGAAACACCTTAAATACCCAACAATACTTTTTAAAAAGTCCATTTCTTCCTCTTGTTTCCATTTCTTAAGTAGGCATTTTAATCCAGCCACTTATCAATATTTACATAGAAACCCTAGCTGTTTAAATCCCTGCCAGTGTTGGAGTTGTTTTAAAAAAAAAAAATGCTAATAAAGTCAAGTTAGACTGCATTAGTGTTACAGTGAATGTTCTGTTACATACTGTATGCTGCTAAATATTGGATATTTCAGTACTTCATAAAAAGAGGGAAAAGACTGATCTTTCTGTATGTCCTATACCAGGGGTTGGCAACCTTTCAGAAGTGGTGTGCTGAGTCTTCATTTATTCACTCTAATTTAAGGTTTCGTGTGCCAGTCATACATTTGAATGTTTTTAGAAGGTCTCTTTCTGTAAGTCTATAATAACTAATAAACTATTGTTGTATGTAAAGTAAATAAGGTTTTTAAAATGTTTAAGAAACTTCATTTAAAATTAAATTAAAATGCAGAGTCCCCCCCCGGACTGGTGGCCAGGATCCAGGCAGTGCGAGTGCCACTGAAAATCAGCTCGCGTGCCGCCTTCGGCACATGTGCCATAGGTTGCCTGTCCCTTTCCTATACCATCTGCACAGGGTACTGTCATCAGAGTTTTCCTGATTTGCAGAGTAGTAGAAAGCTTGAAATTTCATCATTTTGTGTCCTACGGTAAAATAAAAACAGAATAATTCAATTTCCTTTCACTAGAAAGGTTGGGCAAGATAACATAAGCCCTCTTTAGTGACCTGCAAATAGATACGTAGCCCAAAATAAATATTTGGGACACTGAGAAGCAGCTGGAGAAAAAAATTTAGAATATCAACCTTAACTATA
This sequence comes from Chrysemys picta bellii, assembly GCF_011386835.1. NCBI lineage: Eukaryota > Metazoa > Chordata > Testudines > Emydidae > Chrysemys > Chrysemys picta. Next base: position 81,129,658 of record NC_088795.1, read on the forward strand.
GCTTCATTATCAATCATACTGTAATACACACATCTGTGTAAAAGGCACAATATTCTATTTAAATAATGACATGGTGGGAGAGGAAGTGATTAATCCAGGAGGGTTATATATGTTGTTAAAAAAACTAATGGTTTGGGTGGCTTTACCTATACATGGGAAGAAATTATTTCTTCCCCTTCAATTTTACATAATGAATGGACTGATTTCTAATTAAATTTTAGAATATTAGTACTGGATATTGTTAAACATAGAATAGCTGGGGTAAGAGACTGGAATTAACACCTGCTGTGCCATCAACACCTTTGCCACTTTTCAATCACTGTTTCAAAAATATTGCAGTTTGGTTAGATTGCATAGCACCACACTGCTATGGGTAATTAAACTTTTGTTATGATGAGTCCTGAAGAAGGCTGGTTTGGTGGATGTCAGCTGTGCTGATAGGAGTGGGTTAGCCTTTAGGGAAATTAATTCAAGAAACCCTTTAGCTAACTGCTTCTAAATGTTGACCATTTTTCATGCTATGGGGATGCAGGGCAATAGATAGGGCCCTACGAAATTCATGGCCATGCAAAACACGTCACGGACCGTGAAAGCTGGTCTCCCCCGTGAAAGCTGGTCTTTTGTGTGCTTTTTACCCTATTCTATACAGATTTGGGGGGAACACCAGCGTTTCTCAAATTGGGGGTCCTGCCCAAAAGGGAGTTGCAGGGGGGAATCACAAGGTTATTTTAGGGGGTTATGGTATTGCCACCCTTACTTCTGCGCTGCCTTCAGAGCTGGGTGGCCAGAGAGTGGCGGCTGCTGACTGACAGCCCAGCTCTGCAGGCAGCAGCGCAGAAGTAAGGGTGGCAATACCACACCAGGCCATCCTTACTTCTGCGCTGCTGCTGGCGGTAGCTCTGCCTTCACAGCTGGGCTCCCGGCCAGCAGCTGCCACTCTTCAGCTCCCCAGCTCTCAAGGCAGCACCGCTGCCAGCAGCAGTACAGAGGGTAGCCGTACTGCAACACCCCCTGTGCTCTGTGCCCAGCACCTCTTAGGAATATGTGTTTTTGCAATATCAGCCCTGTGCTTGCCAAATTCTGTGAGCAGGGCCTGCCACTTGCTCATAACCTGAATTTGCTTCACATCAGCAAAGTTTTGGCCACCTCTTTAGTTCAGGCCTCATACCAGGCCTCTGATACAAGGGCTTATGTCTCAGGCTCTCTTCCTACACTGCATAATACACCATTTGGGTATGTAGTGATGCACTGAGGTGAAATTATATAGCTCAACCAAATGCAAGATGAACGTTCATCAGCAGATACAGGCTCAAGTGTTGTAATGATCAATGCATGTTTTAGAACTAGCAACACTTTATTACGTTGCCATAAAAGATTGGTTATTATTGGGAAGAATGTCTCACCATATGTAATGTAGGTTTTAATTAATGTTTTGTAAATATTAAATCATAAGTTATAGTCTATTCTCCTATAGAATTTAATAAAATAGTAATTTTAAAATAGAAAATAACTGTCCTTATATTGCCCCAATTTAGCTGTTGGAGGCCAATGGTGGCATGCTTCTATTTGAAAAGAAGTTTATAAATGGCACAGTAGAACTAGTTAGCTGTATTGTCATACTGGGTTTAATTAAGCCCAGTCCAGCATTTTAAAAGCCCAGTGTATAAACTATAATGAACAGTTCCAATGCAGTATTTAATTCAGAGTAGCTTTTAATTTATTCAATTAATGGCTGGTTGGGACAAAGATTATGATGAAGTGTATTGCAGGATTCAATTGCTATGGTTATTCCAAGGGTATACCTATTATTGATTTAGCAACCAATGTTTGTAGTCAAGACAGCTACCGGATTCTGCAAAGCTGTTTTGAACTACCACCATGTCAATCATACAGTACATTAAAAACCAGATTACAAAGCGTCTCTACCAATCTGATCTTTTTACCATGTCAAACACTCGGATTCAGGCTGTGATTGTAGGCTCTTAGGCCCCTTTGTCAATAGGAATTGAGAACAATGGAGAGGCAGGGGAATGATTTCAGGTTGACTGGTGACCTTTCTGAATGACTAAGGAGCAGCATTGAGCTTCCAGGGCAGTCTCATCAGCTTCTCCATGGTCAAGAAGGTGGTGGACATTGTTAGGTGCCTGATTCTGAGGGCATCAGTGGTGGATTCTCTGTAACCTGAAGTCTTTAAATCAAGATTTGTGCACTTAGGCCCATAACCTGTGGCTGAGTTACCAATTACAGGAGTGGGTAGGTGAGGTTCTGTGGCCTGCGATGTCAGAAGGTAGATGATCATGGTGGTCCCTTCTGGCCTTAAAGTCTGAGTCTCTGTGGCCTTAAGGCTGGGAAGTAATGAGAGAATACATGGAGCTCCAGCACTGATGAAGAGCCAGTTAATTGTCAGGTAAAAGGACTCAATTATCTTCCTTATTCCAGCGTTTTCAATTTTTAAGAAAATTTGAGTGGTACTAAAAGGCCTCCATATCACCAACAAGCATCTAGCGTTAAATAAATAACATGTTGTGCAAGGGAAATAAACTCTCAATGGTCTATGCCTATGGGACTCATTGTATCAACATGAAACTATGTTGACTATGCATCCCAATTACTGTGGTCTGAACTTGTTGGTAGGGTGAGAAAATCAGGGAATCAAAACCAATTGAAAGTATGTAATTCTGGTATTCCTTTTGAGTCTATTAACTATAGGTGAAAAATCAGCTCTTATAGGATCTTCAGCAGCATCAGAGCTTAGAAATTGAAACTACCAATGTCTTTGTAATGTGAGGTCTTTATGCTTTAGCATGCACTGTCTGACATAATTACAAAAATGTGGCTTATATAAGCTAAAAATGAATTGGGTTGCTTTTGAAAAAAGATAGGTCCCAACATTACTCCCTGGGTTGTCATGATGTGTGGGTTGGGCACAGACAGCGTGGAGACATAGGGCTTTTCATGTGGAAAGAAGTCCCCTTCTTTCTTCATGTACCTTGGGTTCTGGGGGTTGGAACCATAGCTCATTCCATGGGTGGGGGAGGAGAAACCAACCCCACCAAAATTGAGGGAAATTCCACAAGCAGATCCTCACTCACTTTTTTTCTCTCCAGGCCCTCTCCTGTAGGTGTTTAGGAGATGCTCTGGTCCCAAAGCAGTAGCCACACCTGAGGTTTGTGATGCATTTGTCTGTCTCATCCTCACAAGGATGTTTCCCATAATTCTGCTTGTTAATAACTAAGGCTGCGTGTCTGTCGCGGAAGTCACAGATTCCATGATTTTCCGTGACCTCCATGACTTCTGCAGCAGCCACTGCTGGGGCAGTCTCGGGCCACTGTGCCCCTCCCCCCAGTAGTTTAGGTGTGGGAGGGGACTCAGGGTTGGGGGTTTGGGTTCGAGGTGGTGCTTACCTTGGGGGGGCTCCCCGGAAGTGGCTTGTTTGTCCCTGCAGCTCCTAGGCAGAGGGGCCGGGGGCTCTTTGTGCTGCCCCTGCCTGCAGCAGCTCTTAGGTCCCTCCAACAACCACGCTGAAAAGCAATTCTTAAAGTGAAATCAGAAACAGTGTGATTATCAGAGTGGCAACAATTATAGTCAATGAAAGTCACTGTCTAATCTGTTATAAATTGCTGCTCTTAAGCATAGCATCTGAGCCCCTTCCATATCAGTAGCATTAGCAAAGTCCCTAATGGACTACATGGAGTCTCTGGCACTTCTCCCTCTGGGGGGTAAAAACTCTGATTGTGATAGTTGGGTTTTGGGTTTTTAAAGGGTTTATTAATTCGCTTTTTTTGTGGTTGGTTGGTTGGTTAGAGTATAAGAGAGTGTCAGTGTGAGGGCCCATCTTAAGATGGAAAAGGCCTTTTTGAAGAGAAATGGGTGTTTTGCAACATTTCCTAAACACAACTCTGGACTTGCCTTCTGTACATATTGGGTTCCGGGAAGTGGGCGGGCTTACGCCCACTGCTAAAGGATCCCCCCCAGCCTAAGGGGAGGATCCACAGGGCCTGGAACTCAAATAATTACGGGGGACAACTAATGTAAAAACAGGGACAGGAGTGTGGTCAAAGGGTCAAAAGAAGAGAACCAGACGGGGACACCGAGCAGAGAACCCCGGACAGCGCCCACTGCTCCTCAAAGGCGTCAAGGGAGCCAGTGGATGCCGCCCAGAGGAACTCTGCCCGGATACGTGAACGGACAGAGGATCGGAAACAGGCCCCACAGTCACAGGAGCCTCCATCGGCCAACCTCCTCTCCCTGATGGACTTGCCTTCTGTAGTGGGGCAGTTACCCTGCTCCTGAGACAAAAGGCTAGGCTGATTGGGAAAGCAGCCACAGCTGGGGCCACGCCCCAATCAGGCCACACCTTGCCCTGCTATAAGGGCTCAGGGAAGAGCTGGCTGAGTTTCTCTCCAGCTTTGGAGGGAGAAGGACCTGGCTGCCTGGGAACTCAGGGTACAGGGACCAGAGCAGTGCTGGGGAAAGGCCAGAGGAGCTGGGGAGCTCCAGCCTGGCAAATCCCCAGGCTGCAGGCCTGGTTAAAGGCCAAAATAGATCCTGGGGTTGCAGAGGTAGTTGGTCCGACCCCCTTGCCAATGATGAGTGGCCTTTTACAGACTGCAGTTTGTCCCAGTGAGTGGGGGCCAGATGACGACTGGCAGTAGCCACTAAGGCAAGGTGGGTGTGAGGGTTGGGGGTTCTCCTGGGAGGGGAGACCCAGAAAGTGGGGGTCCTGTAAGGGCAGAACCCCAAAGTAAGGGGCAGCGGGGTCTGGGAGGGACATGGGGGGCCTAAGGCAGGTGAGACACCAGCCTGCAGAGAGTGCTCGGGGCCGGATGAGCTAATTCCCAGGATGACCAGCAGGAGGTGCTATGCCAGTGAGTCTCACTTCACTACACCTTCCCTTCTGGAAACTTGTTCCATAGCTGGATCTTCTTCCTCAGGAATGCCTTGTCCCCAGCGCTCCATGCTTCATCCTGGACTTAGTTGTATTCCTGTGGGACAATGCACATCAATAGTGGAGCTTCATGGAGCAAAATTCAGTCTGTTTGCAAAATAAGCAAATATTGTAAGCAGCAAACCACAATATGTAAATAGAGGAACATACTTTCCTATTCTACTGCCTCATATGAAGTTTTTTAAAATAATTAAAACATTCTTTTGCACAAGTCATGTCATGCATCTGTGTCAATGTATAGCAGGACATAAGGCTAGAAACTGAAAGCTCAGGTCTGTTGGTCAATTTTTAGGTTTTTTGGGAGGGGGAAGCGGAATTAGTGCCCTGAATGATTCAATCTTTTTTTTAACAGCTTTCCATTCTAAAATAAACATGGCAACTATCATGCTCTTAAATGGGTTTTAAAAGGTATTGCTCATTCATGCTTTATAGCCCTACCAAACGTTGCATAAAATTTGCAAATGTGCTTTATAGCCCTACTATACAGAAAGTGCAAGATGCTTGCAGTACGTAACCTTTATAACCCACTCATTAAAGAACACTTAAAATATGGTAATTGCATATGCTCATTTTGTTTTGGTACTATATTATATTCTGAAATATCATTTAATGATTCAAGATCTTACAACATACTGTCTGCTCAGTTTCAGGTGCTTCTTTTTTTAATAAAAGTGATTTAACGACTCTTCCCTGGAATGAATGAAAACGCTATGTATGCAAATGTTTTTCCCTCAATGAAAATCTCATGTAAAGTTGATTTATTGAACCATAGTCTATTATGCTACAAAACAAAGACTCTGATTTCAAATGTGTTACTAATGTAAGTCAGGAAAAACCTATGTACATTTGCAGACCGTTAGCCAAAGTTTCTAAGAGTAAAATGGGTAAAGAAATTAATTTTAATACAATTTTTGACCTACCTCTATCTCTATAACAAGATTGTGTAATTTATCCTCATTATCCATATCCGCCACAAAAACCTGCTTTGAACTCTGCATTTTTGTTTGGTGCCTGATTGTTTGTTTTTTTTAAAAAGGCAACATTCTGTTGACTTGGTTGAATGGGTCTCTGAACCAGATGTTATACAAACAAAATTCTCCCACTGTTAAAGCTGACACAATGTTAACATGAAAGTCCATGAGGACAGGATCATAGTTACCTACCTTAATGTATTATCTTGATGATGGAATTGGACTTGGGAAGTTTTCAGTTCAAATGTTTATTGCACAGGAGCTAAAGGAATGTTGATAAGAATGACTGATGAATTCAGTGAATGAGGTTTTTTAGGTAGTAAGAAAGGAATTTTATTTGTTATATTCCAGATAAGCAGATTCCACAGAACATCATGCTTTAATTCCAATTGACACGTTTACACATTTCACTTTTTCATTACATAATGGGCCAGATTCTCGGTGGGAGTCAAACTACATTCTAGGATGTATTGGCAGGAATGTTGTAAGCAAGATGTAATTCTTCGGCTCTACTCTGTGCTGATTAGGCCTCAGCTGGAGTAGTGTGTCCATTTCTGGGCTCCACATTTCGGGATAGATATGGACAACTTGGAGCAACAAAATAGACTAAAGGTTTAGAAAACATGACCTGAGAGGGAAGATTGAAAAAATTGGGTTTGTTTAGCCTGGAGAAGAGAAGACTGAGAGGGGACATAACAGTTTTTTAAAGTACATAAAAGGTTGTTAAAAGGAGGAGGGAGCAAAGTCTCTTTCACCTCTGAAGGTAGGACAAGAAGCAGTGGGCTTAAATTGCAGCAAGAGTGGTTTAGGTTGGACATTAGGAAAAACTTCTGTGATATTCTATATCTTATGGGAGTGTCCTGGAAACCCCATATTCCTCATTTTTATATAATTATATGTAAGATCACAAAGCATGCCTTATAAGGTATCAGGGGAAAGGTTATGATCTCCTGAAAGTCATTTCTCTATCCATATATGTATATCATTAATGCATACAAAGTCATGAGAATTGTGTTGTATGGTTGTCAATAAAACATGCTATAAGTTGGGGAATGAGCCAGATATTAGTTCCCCAGAAGCAATAGTAAGGAAAGTAACCAACACCCGGATGGGGTGTCAAACAACCCATCAACAACCATTGTCCAGCAAGGGAGCTACAATGCAATGACACCTGCATGAGGCCACAACAGGAGAAATGCTCAACCTTGCCTGGAGACTCAGCAATGCCCAACCAGACATGCTTGGACTTGTGTTTTCAAGCACATGGACTGAAGGAATAAAACTGAACACAGGGGGCCCATGCTTGGCCTTTCTCCTTCACCCACCTATGCTGCAAGCAACAAGGACACTCTGAAGACTCCAACTGAGGGGACTAGTCCAGATTTCAAGGGTGAAATCTGTGTACTATGAACTACGATATCCAATGGGGTGAGAAAAACTGCTTAGTTGTTGCCCAATCTAATAGGGTTGAATGTTTAGACTGCGTGCTTACATTTTATTTCTTTTGGTAATTAACTCTTTTTGCCGAACACTTATAGTCGCTTAAAATCTATCTTTTACTGTTTTACTGTTTATCTTTACCAATGAATTGTATGAAGTGGGTAGCAAATCTGCTCAGGTTCTGCAAAGGGTGGTGTATATTCACTTCCCATTGATGAAGTGGTGAACCAATTAATAAATCTGTATTGCTCGTCTTGAGCAGTGCAAGGCGGTATATTCTTGAGATGCAAGGCTGGGAGCTGGGGGAATTGGGCTGGTGCCTTTCCCTGTGTATTTCATGAGTGGCTCTGGGAGCATTCATGTACTATAGCTGGGTGTGCGGCTCCACATGCTGTTGTGCTGAGTGAAACGGCACCTGGAAGAGTTTGCTGCTGGTCACTAGCAATGCATTGTGAGAGACAGCCCAGGCTGGAGAGAGTTCAAGGGGGAACAGCAGTCCCACAGTCCAAGGCTGCACCTGGGGAACCCATCACAATTTCCTAATGGTGAGGGTGGTAAAGCACTGAAATAAATTGACTAGAGAGGTTGTGGAATTTCTGTCACTGGAGATTTTTAAGAGCAGATTAGACAAACACCCATCAGGGATGGTCTAGATAATACTTAGTCCTGCCTTGAGTGCAGGGGACTGGACTAGATGACCTCTCGAGGTCCCTTCCAGTCCTATGATTTTCTTGTGGTATACAGTCAATGTATCTGGTTCTATCCTACCTGCACCTGACCCTGGCAAAGACGTTGTCAAATGGCGGCGGTAGAAGAGGTAGTGGCAGAAGGTCCTCATGTTCTGGCAATCTTTACTCCATAGGGCTTCAATGAGACTACTCACATGCTTAAAATTAAGCACATGCTTAGGTGGATTCAAATTGGGAGCTTGGAAGGATTAGATTTTTATTGGTAAATATCAATTTCACTGTACACACACCAACCAACCAAAATATTTCCATCAATAATAATCAAAATTTCATTTAGGCAAAGTAAGAAAAATGCTGCTTGAGAACTTAAGAGTTAGATTTATAGATACTTACTTTATATATTTTGACATATGATGTTGATAGTTCATATTTTAACAGTTATAAAGCTTTAAACTTTTTGAATCTCAGTATCTACTGCCATTAAATAATTATTGTCTGACCTCCCCACCATAATTCTCTGCAACTTAAAATTTAAATCGATACAAATTTTAAAAATGCTTTAAAATGTTGAAATTATTTTAAAAAATGAATTCTGCCAAGCCTACAAGTTGGTGACCTAAAGGTAAAGTGTCCTTACCCTAGTGCTAATCATCTGAGCTATCCAGTCCTGTATCTTGATCCTTTAATGCATTTTAACTTGTTTCATTCATCAAATTCTAGACCAGACTCCTCACCTTCTAGTGCAGTGGTTCTCAAACTTTACCCATTTTGATTTAAAAATTTTCACGGACCCCCAAACCCTCCTGCGCAGCCCCATGCCCTGCCCCCACTCCATCCCTTCCCCCCAGGCTTCACCCCTGCCTCACCTCTTCCTGCCCGCACTCCACCCCTGCTCCTCTTCTTCCGCACCTCTTTCTGCCCCCTTTCCCGAGCGTGCCCCATCCCCACTCCTCCCCCTCCCTCCCAGTGCCTCCTGCATGCTGCTGAACAGCTGTTCCCCGGGCATGCAGGAGGCACTGGGAGGGAGGGGGAGAAGTTGATCAGTGGGGCTGGCGGTCCTGGACATGATTCCACCCCCCTCCCTCGAGCATGCTCTGTCCCCGCTCCTCTTCCTCCTCCCTTCCAGTGCCTCCTGCATGCTGATGAACAGCTGTTCCTGGAGGGAGGGAGGAAGGGAGGGGGAGGAGTTGATCAGCGGGGTCCCGCAGACCCCCTGGGGTACCCTCGTGGATCCCCAGGGGTTCACAGACCTCAGTTTGAGGAACACTGTTCTAATGTACTTTAGAGTGAAGTGGGAGGCATTTAAAGTTTGTTTTTCATCTTGGGCCTTCTTTCTGTCTTCTTCTAAGGGTATCTGCAACAATAACCATTCTGGTTCTGGGTTCTCTTCACAGATCCCAAATTTTAGATTTAAAAAAAAAATAATAATCCAGAGATCTTGTTCTGAATAACTCTTTATATCTGACCAACTCAAATAGCGCCAGTCCTAACACTTTACTTGCAAAGTCTGCATAACCATCTATGCAGCATGTTTTTAAACTTAAAAATAAATAGTGAACAAAATGTAGTGCTCATGAAAATGGAGGAATAACAGTGCTGGCTTTGACCCAGTTGTAATGTAGATAGGATCTGTGCAAGCTTTCTCAGACAGAACAACCAACAATTACCAGTCTGGTCTTACAAAATCCCTGCTGTTTCAACTGACTTCTCTTGAGCCAGTTGTAGCAAATTGGAATGTTGTGGAGAGGGCCAGAATAAGGCCAATCTCCTTTTCATATTTGATCCAAGATGAATTTTGAAACCAAGTGTAAGAGGCTGGCACACCACCCTGTTAGCAAGTATTGTTCTAGCAGAGAACGGGTTAAATGAGTTCTGCAGATGAGTCCTTAGTACACCTGGTTATAGTTATAAGGGAAGTTTGATTGTGACCCAAGAGCCCCTCAATGCCAGCTGGCAAGGGGTTACAAGAATATCCTGATTCTAGTATGTACATTCTGGTTCATGAAATAATCTAATGTGAAGTCTTAAATGAAGCCAGGGTCCCACTGGTCATTAATGTTGTTATGAAATCTGTGTACAGACACTATGTAAGGAGTTATGTATTTATACTGAAAATATTATCTTAGATTCTGTATCACAGCAGAGGTGGCAAAACAGGCTTTCTGTCAGACAAATGATGTTTATTCATCTGTCCCTTTTCCAGCATGTAAATTAAACATTATAAGCTTACATTATGGAGGCATATATATGTGCCAAGTCAACAGAGAAGAGGACACACCAGGGGAAGAGAACCTTCTATTGAGATAGACTTAAAAGGTTTGCTGGACTATATTTGGGGAACAAAGAAGACACTCCATTATTCTGAACCTAGGAAGTAAACCAGCAGTATGTTTACATTAATGAAAATGGTATCTCAACCAGCCTGGATTGAAGATGCTACAAAAGGCTTTGAGCGAGATAAGTTAACTTCCTGTCTAATGAAGTTTAACAGTTAAGTTTACTCTATATAAAGTGCGTTATTTTGTTTTATATGTAACCCTTTTGTTTCCATTATCATTATTCATTCTCTCTTGAACCTTTGGCATAAATTTATCTTTGATTTCACTATAAATATATCTCAGTGATGTGTTATTAAGGTAGGAGCTGATCCCGAGGTGAATCATGCAAGCTGGTGCATACATCATTCCCTTAGGGACAGCAGACCTGGTATTTCTGTGAGTTTTCAGTGGTGAAGGGGCTGAATACCACAGCGGGAGTGTTTCAAAGAGTCTTGGGGGCTGGGATTGACCTATTGTTCATCTGAGAGGCAAGGTAAAGGCTGCCATACCACAGAAGAGAGTGCTTGAGTGGCAAGCAAGCTGGTGGTGTCAGGGAGCTGACTCCCCATTAAACACAGGCAAGTCTCCCTCTTGCTGGAAGCAGGAGGGTAGTAGGGTGACAAACAGTCCTAGGTATCCCGAGAACAGTCACAGTGATCTATGATGTTCAAGGAAGACAGGGCCATTGTGGAGAAGCTAAATGAATTCTTTCCACTGGTCTTCTCTACAGCAGATGTGAGGGAGATCCCAACACTCAAGCCATTCTTATTAGGTGACAAAGGTAAGGAACTGTCCTAGACTGAGGTATTTGGGAACAAATTGATAAACAATAGAGGAGGTTTGGGAACAAATTGATAAATTAAATAGTAATAAGCCATTAGGACCAGATCGTGTTCACCCAAGAATTTTGAAGGAACTCAGATATGAAATTGCAGAACTACTAACTGTGGTATGTTACTTATTGTTTAAATCAGCCTCTGTACCAGCTGACTGGAGGATACCTATTGTAACACTGATTTAAAAAAAAAATGGTTCCAGAGACAATCCTAGCAATTACAGGCTGGTAAACCTAACTTCAGTACCAGGCAAATTGATTGAAATTACAGTAAAGACCAAAATTATCAGATACCTAGATGAACACAATTTGTTGGGGAAAAGTCAACAGAGCTTTTGTAAAGGGAAATCATGCCTCACTAGTCTATTAGAATGTTTTGAGGGGGTTAACAAGCATGTGGACAAAGGGGATCCAGTTGATATACTGTACTTGGACTTTCTGAAAGCCTTTGACAAGCTCCCTCAACAAAGGCTCTTAAGCAAACTAAGCAGTTATGGGATAAGAGGGAAAGTCCTCTTATGGATCAGTAACTGGTTAAAAGATAGGAAACAAAGGGTAGGAATAAATGGTTGTTTTTCATAATGGAAATAGTAGGATCCTTCAATGTATTCACAAATGATCTGGAAAAAGGGGTGAACGATGAGGGGCAAAGTTTGCAGACAATACAAAATTACTCAAGATAGTGAAGTCCAAAGCTGACTGTGAAGAATAACAAAGGGATCTCACAAAACTGGGTGACTGGGCAACAAACTGGCAGATAAAATTCAATATTGGTATATGCAAAGAAATGCATATTGGAAAACATAATCCCAGCTATATATACAAAATGAGGGGGTCTGAATTAGCTCTTACCACTCAAAAGGGATCTTGGAGTCATTGTGGATAGTTCTCTGTAAATATCTGCTCAATGTGCAGTGACAGTCAAAAAAGCTAACAGAATGTCAGGAACCATTAGTAAAGGGATAGCTAATAAGACAGAAAATATAATAATTCCACTATATAAATCCATAGTACACCCACACCTTGAATACTGCATGTAGTTCTGGTCACCCCATCTCAAAAAAGATATATTAGAATTGGAAAAGCTACAGAGAAGAGCAACAAAAATGATGAAGGGTATGGAACAGCTAACATCCAAGGATAGATGTAAATGCCTAGGACTGTTCAGTTTAGAAAAAAGATGACTAAATGGAAATATGATAGAGGTCTTTAAAATCATGCATATTATGGAGAAAGTAAATAGGTGTTATTTACCCTTTCACATAGCACAAGAACCAGATGTCACCCAATGAAAATAAAAGCAGTACATTATAAACGAACATAAGGAAGTATGTCACACAATGCACAGTCAAGCTGTGAAACTTGTTGCCAGGGGATGTTGTGAAGGTCAAAAGTACACCTGATATAACGTGACCCAATATAACATGAATTCGGATATAACGCGATAAAGTAGCGCTCCAGGGGGCGGGGCTGCGCACTCCGGCAGATCAAAGCAAGTTCGATATAATGCAGTTTCACCTATAATGCGGTAAGATTTTTTGGCTCCCGAGGACAACGTTATATCGGGGTAGAGGTGTATTACGGAAGTCAAAAAAAGAAATAATATAATAGCAGATAGGTCCATGCTCGAAGTGTCCCTAAACCTCTGACTGCCAGCAGCTGGGATTGGATGACGTGCTGGATCACTCAATTATTGCCTTGTTCAGTTCATTTCCTCTGAAGCGTCTGGCACAGACCACTGTCAACAATATACTGGGCTAGATGGACCATTGATCTGACCAAGCATGGCCATTCTTATGTTCTAGAGCAGTGATACTCAGACATCAGTGGTTCAGGAGACAAATTAGCGATCAACATTACCCAAAAGAGCCACAGTAATGCGACTTCATTGTTCAGCCTATCGCTCAGGCAAAGTTTGTTTACATTTGGAGAAGATAATGCTGCCTGCTTCTTATTTACAATGTCACCTGAAAGTGAAAACAGGCATTTGCATGGCACTATTGTAGCCAGCGTTGCAAGATATTTACATGTCAGATGCGCTAAAGATTCATATATCCCTTGATCCTTGAACCACCATTCCAGAGGATATGCTTCCATGCTGCTTACAGGTTCTGCTCGACAACAATCCAAAGCAGTGCGGACCGACGCATGTTCATTTTCATTATCTGAGTCAGATGCCACCAGCAGAAGGTTGATTTTTCTTTTTTGGTGGTTCGGGTTCTGTAGTTTCCATATTGGAGTGTTACTTTTTAAAGATTTCTGAAAGCATGCTCCGCACTTCATCCCTGTCAGGTTTTGGAAGGCACTTCAGATTCTTAAATCTTGGGTCGAGTGCTGTAGCTATCTTTAGAAATCTCACATTGGTACCTTCTTTGTGTTTTGTCAAATCTGCAGTGAAAGTGTTTTTAAAACGAACAGCATGTGCTGGGTCATCATCTGAGACTGCTATAACATGAAATATATGACAGCATGTGGGTAAAACAGAGCAGGGGACATACAATTCTCCCCCAAGGAGTTCAGTCACAAATTTAATTAATGCATTATTTTTTAACGAGCGTCATCAGCATGGAAGCATGTCCTCTGGAACAATGGCCAAAGCATGAAGAGGCATATGAATCTTTAGCGCATCTGGCACGTAAATATCTTGTGATGCCAGCTACAACAGTCCCATGCGAACGCACTTAATTCAGGTGACATTGTAATTAAGAAGTGGGCAGCATTATCGTCTGCAAATGTAAACAAACGTGTTTCTCTTAGTGATTGGCTGAACAAGAAGTAGGACTGAGTGGACTTGTGGGCTCTAACGTTTTACATTGTTTTGTTTTGGAGTGCAGTTATGTAACAAAAAACTATATTTGTAAGTTGCACTTTTATGTTAAAGAGATTGCACTACAGTACTTGTATGAAGTGAATTGAAAAATACTATTTCTTTTGTTTATTTGTGCAAATATCTTTTGTTTATTTGTAATAAAAATAATATAAAGTAAGCACTGTACATTTTGTATTCTGTTATAATTGAAATCAATATATTTGAAAATGTAGAAAAACATCCAAAATTATTTAATAAATTTCAATTGGTATGCTATTGTTTAACAGTGCACTTAATCACAATTAATTTTTTTGAGTTAATCATGTGAGTTAACTGCGATTAATCGACAGCCCTAGTTTTAATATGTGCTGCAAAGAGCCACAGAAGACACATTAAAGAGCCACTTGTGGCTTTTGGGTCTCAGTCTGAGTAAAAAAATGAGGCAATTTAGCATGCGAAATAAATGAGACTGGGGCCAGGGCAGTAATTTGATAAACTACTGGGCATTTGCTCACCGCTATGGCAACTACAGTAGTTCTCTATCTATAAGGTTATGCCAGGATTTCATTAAGGACTGAAAGGTGAAATGCTAGGCCCAGGCGTGCAGCTTTCTTACTCATGTGAGGTGTCCATTGAAGTCAGTTGACTCCCAATGAGGGATTATTTCTGTGCGGGCTGCAAAATGAAGACTAACCAATCAGATGGGATTCTTGAATGGCATTTTAAAGCTAAGTTTAACAATCATTCACATCTCATTTTACATCCATTTGTTTTATCTCCTAAAACAGCTTTTGTTAAACTGTCCATTCCAGTCATACTTGGCTAGTTGCTTCTGCCATTTAAACAAGTACTCCAGAGCCTTTGTAAACAAAACAAGACTTTAATTAGTTACTTGTTTTTCTGTTCAATACCATGATCTTTCTCCAAGGAATGATTCTTGTTATGACAGCAAGAAGGTCTAGGGCGTTAAAAGAGGTGAAAAGTTCCTGTGATAAAGAAATGGAACTGATTTGTGCTGAATAGGCATATTTTCATGGGAATTATGTGAGGAAATTATTGTGCTCTGTGATAAGGATATCATAGAGGATCTTGGTCTTAAATCTGAGTAATTATAGAGTAGCTTTGAACTGGGGATCAGATAAAATAGTCATACCTCTTTTCATCTGGAGGAAAGAATATGATTACTGTAAAGTAAAAACAGAATATTCTTTGATACTTGATAAAGAACTAAATCTGTTGAAAGATTAAATTACCTCTGCAAGAAACCAGAACACTATGTTTCAGTATGATGAAACTATGCCAAAATGGAATAAACTATGTCAAAGCAAATAACCCTTAAAGGAATAAACTGAGGAATGCTACATTCTGTTACACTAATGCAATACAATAATTTGCCTTGTTACAGAACTAGTCCTGTAAAGTTTTTTTAATCGCCAGATCTTATTCAACAAATCGGTTACACTTTTTGTTTTAAATGAATAAATGTTTAAATGTATAAGTAGCACAATGTCTCTGTTAGGACACTAGAGTCAAAATTTTATTCTTCTTTAGTTTAGGTATACAACTGAGTGCATGTAAGAGATAAATGCTAGAAGACCAACCATGATAAACATTTGGAAAATACCCCAGTCAATAATATTAATGGTCTTCATGTAAAAGCAGGGCATGTATTTAATGTTATCATTTCTTTGTGATGTGTATACTGTATTCGTGTGATCCTATAGATTTGTCATGGTGATCTACAGAAAACACTGGAAGCATGTTTAAGAGAAGTTGTACTAAGCATACAGTGTTTCAAAAAGATAAATAAACTGCTTTGAGCAAGGGCTCATCCTCTAGGGAAATACCATCACAGGATGACTGTCCTCATTATCCCTCAAGCAGTAAGCTCTCTGAAGGGGAAACTCTGTTTGTAAAGCATTGTCTACATTATGCCATTTGACATTAATAGCAACAACTTCCCATACCTGAAATTTGTAAAACAACAATACGTTAATGTTTGTTCAAAGAACAAAAGCTGAACTTTCTGGTGTAGCACAGTGTTTGGTCTATGGCTAATCTTCAGAGTAGCTACAAACCTTGGACCTTAGTCCATCCCATGCTTTGCTGCACTATGGGCAACCCACATTTGCCATCCTTGCCTGTCAACTGCCCTTCTCTCCAAATCTTCCCATTTCATGTTGAGGTGCTTGATGTCATTCAGAACAGTTCGTTTCCATGTTATTTGTGGTCTTCCACTTTTTCTTCTTGCATTTTATGGCTTCCATTCAAGGGTGGTGTTTGGTAAGTGTTCTTTTTCCAGTCTCAGCCCATGTCCCACTGATGACTTCTTTTGTTGACTATTCGTGAGAGGGTGCCTTGTCTAGTCATTTTTCTGACTTCTTCATTCGTCTTCCTATCTCTATATGCTATTCCCAATATTCTTCTCAGACATTAGTGATGAAATGCATCCAGCTTTTGTGTATCTTTCTTGGTAAGTTGCCATGTCTCACTGCTATATGTTGTGATGGTGATAACAATTGCTTTGTACATGTTCAGTTTTGTTTTGAGGGAGATGTTTTTGAGTTGCCAGATGTTTCTGAGTCTTCCAAATGCAGCATTTGCCTTCCTGATTCTTCTTCAAGTGCAATGATAATTGAGTCTGGGAAAACTTAGATCTGGCACAGCTGGTTTGCAGAGATTTTTTTATTTTATATACTCCTTCATTTTCATTTTAATGTAAAAGTGCTAATGGCAGTTTTCTCTGTCAAATGTAGACTCCTGACCTTCTTGTCATGATGACAAGAAAGTTATCATTGGGTGTGTCCATACTTGCCAGGAAACATTAGGAGGAGAATAAGCTTGTCAGTCTCCTGGTTTCATAAACACTTCTTAAATGGGCTGTCACCACATAGTGTGGAATTGTCTGTATTATCTCAGCTGATTCAATATTGGGACTGATGACAACCAGGGTCATCAGCATAACTATATAATCCTGGCAAGATGAGGCAAAGGAAGAAGATAAGAAAGAAGCAGGGTCACTGGTGAAGATAACCAAGATGGAGCTCAGTTACTGCTAAAAAAGAAGCCAGCTAAATAATGTGCAGATCTTGCAGTGAGTCCCACATCATATTCAGTCTTTTTTGGTATTTTACTTGCAAAAGTAGCCTTTTAAATAAAGTGAATTATATCCTTTGCTGCTATTCATGAGAACCATTCATGCCATCTAGTTATAGCCTCACTCCATAAAATAAAAGTGTACTTAAATCTAAAATGATTAATATTTTAAATCCTAGTGCAGCAAGACAGTGTAGAGAAGATGAGGGGCCTGATTCTCGTTTACACTACAGTCCCTTTATACAGCTCTGGCAGTACAAAAGGGGTATTAAAGTGAGACTAAATTATATGTATACCCACTTTAATACCCCTCTATACTGCCACAATGGTGCAAAGGGGACTTGTAAATAAGAATCAGACACTTTATTTTTTTACACTTGATGCTTTGTTTTGAGTGAATAGATAACATAGGAGTGTGAAAATTAAAGAATTTCTGGCAAACAAGGTAATCCTAATGTTAGTGAATACTTGGAAGTCACCCAACATGTAAAAAAACAATACTGGAATAACTTCAATCAACGTTGCTTTGTGAAGCTAGCAAATTATTTCTGAAATTGTGCAAATGAGTATTCATTTAGATATTCCAGTGTCAATCACCATTTAAAATGTGTGACAATGGGAGATGGGTCGTATCATGTTGCAACCAGTATCGGGATTTAAAAAAAAAAAAGTAATTATCTTTTAAGAGATTTTCAACATCTCTCTCTGTCGTAGGTATTTCTAAGGCACTTATTACCTTGGTTTCTAGACAGAAAGTGTGACCTTTGACACTTTAGAGTCTGATCTTCCAAGAGTCAGAGTACCACCTGGGAGGTAGTAAGCACCCTCAACTCCAACTGAGTCCTGTTTGGTCTCAGTTGGTGTGGAGAAGACTTAGCATGTCCCCCCGCCTGCCCTCCCCAGGAGGCTCTTGGCATGTATGTTCATCTTCCTTTGGAAACTGGGTCTTCAGGT
Organism: Chrysemys picta bellii; assembly: GCF_011386835.1. NCBI lineage: Eukaryota > Metazoa > Chordata > Testudines > Emydidae > Chrysemys > Chrysemys picta. The sequence goes on from NC_088795.1 coordinate 81,147,718, forward strand.
TCCATAGGCAGATGCACATACAATAGCTAGAATGCAGTGAATTATACACAGCAAACAATTTAAGGCCTCAGAATAGAGTATAAGTGGACCTTAAGTGGTGATAGGCCTAGTGCTGGCCTGCTGCACAAGGGTATATTTCACCCCTCATTGAATTTAGCCCCATGCTATCTGTACTTTACTGACAAACATGCTTAGAAGCTTATAAATATCTTATTCAAATGAATGGCAAATGCAAACATACTCTAACCTATGGATTCCTTGCAAAATATACACTGTTGCCGCTATAGTCATAAAGCTTAAGGCCAGAAGAAACCAGTAGATCATCTAGTGTGCCTCCTATATATCACAGGCCACCAACACAATCCGGCATCCGTGCACTAAACCCAACTCTGAGTATTTGCTATTCATGTAAATCAGCTAAGTCACATGGTATTTTTTTTACACCCTGTGATTGGATGATGCCCAATCCCACAAGTAACTTGCAAAACAGCTGCACAAACACTTCCGGCACAAACACTTGCACAACAGATTGGCACAGCTGACACGTTCATTTACTGTGAACATTCTTGCAAACAAACAGGCTCATATAAATGTTAGTGGAAAGGGAATGGAGTAGGTCACAAGTACCACTGCAGTGAACTTATGGTTTTGAGTCAAACAAACACATACTTTTGCAGCATTTGTCCAGCTCTGCCCAAAGTCATTGTAGCTGTTGGCTAACATTTTCAGAGATGCACCATAGCTTTCCTTAAGTTGTACAGTACTCATGCACTCATTAATTAACAGCATTGTTTTCAAATATACATCAGATCTCTGCTGAGGCTACTACATCATTCTGTAAAAGGTGAATGTCCGTTCTGAAATCCTTCTGCAGCTACTTTGCAGGAATATGTTCTTAAGTCCAAGGTAGTGTAATGGCAGCCACTGCTTGGATCCTTCAGCTGAAAGATGGAATCATTGCTCAATTAAATGTACACTCTGCCCTTTCTTCCATGTCTTCCCTTATGTATGGAACATCCTCCCTGAACTAATCTGTATGGCCATGGCCCTCTCCTCCTTCAAATCTCTCCTCAAGACTCATTTCTACTTTGATGTCTACAAGAAATTCCCAACTATTATTGGCTAGATTTAGGGCTAGTGGGGGAAATTGACAATTGTCCTTGATTTCTTATATTGTGAGCTGTTCAGGCCTGGGACTGTCTTATATTTAGAAAGCACTTACCACATTGTAGGCCTGATTCACCACTATGTTATTCCAGGTTTACCACTGGCATAACTCCATTGATTTCCATTCTGTGTACCTCTAATATTAGTATTTATGGTTTGGAATATGGCAGCCCGTGAGGTACTGCTGTAAACCAAATCATAAATAATCATGTGAATAGGCAGCAACGGGAAAGTGAATCTAAAGAAGGTACATGTATTTTACTGTAATTTAATTTTCCTGGATGGGGCAATGTGTTGATAATGCTAGCACTGCACACAGCATTTATTTTCAGGACTTCCCCTTCAAAGCCCTAGCAGAGACAGAATGTACGAGTAGGAGGCAGAGCCCCTCGGCTGTGGTGCAGCAGCTGCTGCAATAGTTGAGATGGGGCAGCAGATGGAAAGAGAATCTAAAGGAAAAGAAAAAAAATCAGCCTTAAATGACAAGGTTCCTGAAAGCCCTCTGATCTCACCTACACTGACTTCTGAGTCTTCAGCTCAACCATGTGAGTGCCCTCAGGTATATGGCACATGCCCTTGCTTGGCTGAGCCCATAGATGAGAGGAGCCTACATGATAATGCCTCTGGCCCACAAGCCACAAAAGGAAATAAGGAGATCATGAAATGAAGTTTTTATTGCTCTTTCTTCGCTGGTGATCGTAAAAATTAATGGCCAGATTTGTTATTTCATACATCCATTTCATTTACAATTTCTTGTAACCGCTAGTGGTGCTTTCATAAAAAATACAGTTGGTTTTGGGTCTCAGCACATGATCTGCTTCAAGGTGTTTTCAAAGGCTCTTGCAAGCTAATTGTAACAAGCACATACTTTAGGCGAATTGGTGTGTCATTTACATAATTCAGTATGTTTATTTTAAAATAATACAGTACTCAGAATTATCAAGTCCTTTTTAGCTTCTAATGAAATAGAGCTGCATAGTTTAAAACAAAATCCTATCTATGGCTACATCTACACTTGGAACTGGGGCCATGGAGATCTGGGCAGGCTTGTACGAGGACAGCTAGCCCGTGATGCCACTGCCTGTGCTACTATGTCTATGCTACTATTTTTAGTGCACTAGCTCAATGAGAGCTAGCACAAGTATGTCTGCTTGAGCTGGGAATCACACCCCCACTCCAGGTGTAGACATAGCCTATGTGAAAGGAATTGCTGGTCTCAGCCCAGTTCCTAGTGGACAGTTGCAAAAACAACCATTACAGTAGGCACACATTGGCATGCTAGTTGGCATTCTTGGAGGATAGGACATGGTTTGAATGGACATGGACATTTTTTTGTCTGAGCAAATTATTTCTGTGGTGGAAAGATAGAGAAATTCTCCTGTCTAAACCATCTTTTTTGCTGGCTCTAAACAGTCAATAACTATCCAGCCAGTTTTCAGAGGGGGTAGCCATGTTCGTCTGTATCAGCAAAAACAATGAGGAGTCCTTGTGGCACCTTAGAGACTAACACATTTTTTTGGGCATAAGCTTTCATGGGCTTAAGTGAATCCATTTGTAGCCTCATCTGTTTGCATTATAATTTAAAAATATTATGATGCACAGTTTACATCACCCTACAGCTTCAAGACCTTTTCATGTCTTTGCCCTTTCTTCCATGTCCTTCTTGGAATTTCAAACATAAATAAACATCCCCCAAGTCAGGGATGTGAGTGCCATTGATTTATGTGTGTAAATGCATGCACCCAAGTTTGAATATAATGGTCTCACATCCCATATACCTGTTCAGCGAACAGAAAACATCACCCTGTCAGTAAGTGATAACTCTGATGTTAGACAGGACATGCCCTCTCCCAATGAAACAGGTTCTTATGGCCAGTCTTGCATGTGGGCTATTGCTGAGTTTACTGTGGATCTCATGTTTCCTTAGTCAGTGATGTACCAATTTTCAACTAATTCTAAAGTGCCTCAAGCATTAAGACAGCTATATGACTCCAAACTCTGAGCCATCTAAACAGGATTAATCTCATAGCAAAAACTCAATATTGTGGTGCCAATGTTTTGTCTCCAAAGGAACACAGGCACATCCACTGTAACAAGTAACCCCCCCCCCACACACACACACACCTCTTTGGTGTGTCCTGCTTTATTCCTTGCCCCCAGGATTCTTCCTGATGCCAGGAAGTATGAGTCAGATGAAAGTGCAGAGTCAGCTATTCCCTGTGCTTGGGCTCTTTATTACTTTGCTGTTTAATTTGGAACCACTTCATTGCTTCTTGCTCAGGGAAAACTCCCATTGATTTAATTGAGGGCTGTACCTGAGTTAAGAGCTCTGATCAGGTTTCTTTGATTGAAGATGGCCAGGCAGGACTGAATCCAGCAATACCTGGCTCCAAATATAATCTACTGGTTGTCAAATGGCAAACATGTCCTCAAAACAAAGGTAGGAAACAAAACAAGCTGCATCTGTAGAGCTGTTTTATGCATTCTGTAAATGTTGATGTACCCTTTAAACCAATGCGTTGTTTGCACTATATGCAGAAAAGAGAAAAGCCGGACTATGCAAACTTGCAGTGACATCTAGCCATGCAACCCGCTACAAATCTGAGAATAGGCACTGGAATTTCTCCTTCTTGACCTTAGTCCTCTTAGATAAAGAGTATATGGGTCTGTTTCTGTCATTGACGCTGTTTTTACATCAATGGAACTCCATGGACTTCGGTGATGTTGTTCCTGATTTACACCATTGTAAGTGAGAAGAGAACCACATCTTAAGTTTTTACACACATTCTACACAGATATTCAGCACCCAAATAGAAGCCTCCAAGAGAGAGGCAATGCACAGCAACTAATTGACTGTATAGTACATAATATGGATCTACTTCTTATAGCATGTTCATGCCGGTGCTGCCACTTGATGCATCCAACATTCAATTAGTATGTCCATGCATTAAAATGTTCTCACTGGATGTGAAAGGTCCATGGCCAGGCCAGAAGTCTGCCCCCCAACCCCTGAGATCAAATGAAGAAGACAATGGGTTGGATTCTCTGTTCTCTCTCCTGAGAAATGCATCTTAGAAGGCACAACCCCTGAATTAGAGGTGGGGGGAAGAGTAGCCTTACACCTTCTTTGCACCACTTAGATTATGGTCAGCTGTGGGGGCTGGAATGGCCTCCATCATAAATTAGAACAGCCCCAAGGAACCTCTAACTGATGGCAGCCTTGTGCAGGCTGCTTCTGTGCTACCATGCAGCCCAGAATCTCTGTAGCACTGAGTGCTACCAGTATGCCCCCTCCTGGACCTGCCCCCAGAGGCATCATAAATCCATTTACAGTGACCCTACAGTATTCCTGCATCAGGGGAATTCTGTCCCAGCCTGTAATGGGCCCCTATATGTTGCTGGGGTGGTGAAAGGGCAAACTTTGCCCAATATTTATTTTTATTTCTTCTGTTAAATTGAAGTGAAAATGAATTGCAAAGGGTATCTGTCTAAGGGTGCTGGGACCTGATTAAGGTCCCAAAGTTCTCCAAGCTTCCACAATTCTGGTTGTTGTTGTTGTATTGGCTGCTAGGTTTGACTCTGAAACGGCTGTTTGAGTAGCACAAATTACAGAGAACCCTCAGCTATACACTTCTGTGATGGGGTATTCACCCCACACCAGCAAGGAAGGGTTAAAAGCAACCTACGGTGGTTGTGCAGGGGGCAGCCAATCGGAGAGAGGCTGCACAGAGCAGCCAATCAGGACCTGGTGGGTTCACATAAAAGGAGCTGTAGGGCCAGAGACAGTAGTTACTGTCAGAGACGGAGCCCCAGAAGTGAGCACTGTGTTCCTAGTGGGCTGTGGGAAGGGTAGCACCTTGGATGGAGCAGTTTCTGGCATGGGCCAGGGAAACAAGAGGAAGCTCCTGCCTGGGTGCTGGGACTAGCTGGCTGAAAGCCCTGAGAAGAGGATGAAGAAGGTCCTGGGGCTGTGGGGGAATAGAAGCAGCACTAAGTGAAGTTAATATCTTCAGGGTCCCTGGGTTGGGACCCAGAATAGTGGGCAGGACTGGGTCCCCCCCAGTTGCCACTGGGGAAGTGACTGGACTGTTGAACTAAGATATTTCCCCACTCTCACCTGCCTGGATAGGCGGGATACACAGATGGTGACATGGGCGGAGGGCTGAGTCGCAAAGAGGATGCTGCAGTTCTTGGACTGAGGCTGGTCTGTAGATGAAGACAATGATGGGAGAGGCACCACCTGGAGAGGCACTGACAGATGGAGCTAATCCCCATGACAGCCAGCAGGAGGCACTGCTGTGGTGAGTGAATCCCACCAGAATGTCTCCTGTTTAAAGCTGTCTCCCAAATGAAACTGGATTAATGTTGAAAATAGCTGGAAAAAGACATCTCCAGAATCCTTCTTTTGACCAGTTCCATCTCTGGCTACCTTATCTCTTATCACCTCAGAAACCCAGAGGCTTCATTTAACTATAAAAACAGCTACCTGCTAGAGAAAGGGAAGCCAAACTCCTTTATCAGTTGGTACATGAGTGTAATGGTATCCCTGTCTGGATGGGGGGGGGGGGGGTCTGGGTTTGTTTCTGCTTGTGTAAAACTGTTTTAAGTTTTTAAAAAAATCTTCTAAGAAATAGACATTTAAAAAGCTTCAGGAATAAACTCTTGAGGAAGTTCCTTGTTGACTAACTTTTTTGATCGCTAATTAAGCTGACCTGCCTCATTATGTACAAATATACCTGAATATTTGCCCAATAACGATTGCATGTCTTTTAAAAAAAATTCTCCTCAGTCCTTATTTGCCATCATGAGGCAGTGCTTGATTTTAGTGGGATAATCCCTTCCAGCTATTCCATTGAAAGGAAAAATACATTTATATCACAGAGTTGAAGCCCAGGAAAAAGCCAACCAGATCATCTAGTCTGACCTCCTGGATATCACAGGCCAGCAATGGCACCCAGTACTTGCACACTTAACCCAACAACCAAAATGAGACCAAAGTATTACAGCCCACAGGAGACTAGCCTAGTGTGTGCAACAGTGAAAGATGAGAGGAACCAAGGTACACCAGTGCCCAAAGCCCCTGCAGTTGGCAGGAATTGATTAAATGAAATAACCCTGGCAAGTGACTGCACTCCATGTGCAGAGGAAGGCAAAAACCCGCAAGGTCACTGCCAAATTTATGGAGTATTGTGTCCAGTTCTGGGCACCGCATTTCAAGAAGGATGTGGAGAAATTGGAGAGGGTCCAGAGAAGAGCAACAAGAATGATTAAAGGTCTAGAGCAGTGGTTCCCAAACTTGTTCCACCGCTTGTACAGGGAAAGCGCATGGCGGGCCGAGCTGGTTTGTGTACCTGCCGTGTCCGCAGGTTCGGCCGATCGCGGCTCCAGGCCAATGGGAGCTGCTGGAAGCGGCCGCCAGTCCGTCCCTCATCCCGCACCACTTCCAGCAGCTCCCATTGGCCTGGAGCAGCGAACCGCAGCCACTGGGAGCCGCGATCGGCCGAACCTGCGGACGCGGCAGGTACCCAAACCGGCCCGGCCCGCCAGGGGCTTTCCCTGTACAAACGGTGGAACAAGTTTGGGAACCACTGGATTAGAGAACATGACATATGAAGGAAGGCTGAAAGAATTGGGCTTGTTTAGTTTGGAAAAGAGAAGACTGAGAGGGGACATGATAGCAGTTTTCAGGTATCTAAAAGGGTGTCATAAGGAAGAGGGAGAAAACTTGTTCATCTTAGCCTCTAAGGATAGAACAAGAAGCAATGGACTTCAACTGCAGCAAGGGAGGTTTATGTTGGACATTAGGAAAATGTTCCTAACTGTCAGGGTGGTTAAACACTGGAATAAATTACCTAGGGAGGTTGTGGAATCTCCATCTCTGGAGATATTTAAGAGTAGGTTAGATAAATGTCTATCAGGGATGGTCTAGACAGTATTTGGTCCTGCCATGAGGGCAGGGGACTGGACTCGATGACCTCTCAAGGTCCCTTCCAGTCCTAGAATCTATGAAATCTGGCCTGTTGGAAAATTTCTTCCCTACCCCATATATGGTGATCAGTTAGACCCTGAGTATATGAGCAAGAACCAGCCAGCCATGCACCTGAGAGAGAGAATGCTCAGTGTAAACTCAGAGCCCTGTCCTGCCCTGTCCAGTGTCCCACCTGACCATCTCAGTTGCTTCAGAATAAGGAGATAAGTCTCCTCCCTCCCCTGAAAGTGGCTGGCTAAGCCCTGAAGCATGAGCTTTTAAGAACATAAAATATAAACTGGAAGTGAGCTCCAGGGCTGCTGAGCCCTGCCCCTTACCATCACAAGCAACCCCATCAGACAATTGCACTCATAAATATGTCCCATTCACTCTTAAAACTAATTAAGTTATTTGCCCCTAGACAGATCTGACACACCTAAGCTCTGGATCAAACAAGAATTGCTTATGAATAAAGCTCTATTGGGTTTGTTTGGATTTCTACTCTTAGCTACAAGAAATAAATACAATATGAAGCAGGCTCATTTCAAAGAGACTTGTCTAAATCTTGAGGGGTTTCACTCCAGTAGCAAGGAAAACCTTCACTTCTCCTAAATACTTCAGAGATATTTATAAATTACACAAGATTTGTAGAAATGTAAGTGAATTTGACAGAGGTCCACTGAAGTCAGTTAAATGGTGAATGTGAGGAAAGGAGATGCTGTTTTTAATAGCAGAAGAGAATAATCAAGTGAAAATAAAACAAAATGAGCAAAAAGGGAAAAAAAGAATCAATCAGTGATAGGAGGAGAAAAAAAGAAGAGACTAAACAATGTATTTAATTTAAAATTCCAAGGCCCTGATGGAAAGTTCTTGAAGTCAATTGGAATTTTTCCATTGACTTCAATATGCTCTGAATCAGGGCCAAAGGGTCTAATTCATTTCACAGTGGGGTAAATGTGAGTCTTTGCGATGACTTTAATATGACTTGGATCTGATCCTGAAAGGATGATATACTTCTACCCATGCCAGAGTTACTATACTCAACCAGATTATCCCTTTAGACCAATTACAGCCAATTATCTTTTCATTTGCCTTGTTGCTACATTTTTCTCTTACATATGTGTATAAATGCATTAAACCAGTCTAAACTGGTCTTAGTAATCATCAGCACCTATCATAACTTTTCTATCTCATTAGTGAGCAATAAACAGATACATAAAGGTTTTTTTTCAAATAAATTATATGGGTAAAAAACAAGGTCTGATTGTGCAAAATATCTAACTTTTGTGTCACCATTCTTAATACTATTTATTACCATAAACATACTACTCATGGTGCTGTACTACATAGAACAACAGATGTGTTTGTGACAGGTTGCCCCTTTATGGTGCCACCTGATGTACTGGGATACCGCTGAGCCTGCCTGTTCTGCCAGTCTGGGCCCCCTTTTACCCCATCTTGCTGAGCCAGGTTCTTAAGCCTCCTCTAGCACACACACAGGCAGGACCACACCCAGCTGCAGAAAGACACAGATACTGAGATCAGCTCTGGGAAGACTCAGCTTAAGGGACTTGCCCAGCACTCAGGTGCCCACCTGCCTGGGAGTGCAGACCCAAAGGTATATTGTTTTGCACTGTATAGAAAAATATGCACAATACAAACTCGTAAAATTTTGCCCTCTTCCTCAATGTGAAGAAAGAGATGCACAACTTCTTACCCCCACAGTTAGAAATTACATAAACTGGGTTTAATAGTAAACAAAACAAAGTTTATGAACTATAAAAGGCAGATTTTAAGTGGTTAAAAAGATAGCAAACAGAACAAAGCAGATTACTAAGCAAATAAAACAAAACACGCAAACTAAGCTTGATTCACTAAAGAAACAAATTACAAAATGTAATATTTTACCCTAAATACTGAATTAGGCAGGATGCAGAGTTTCTGTAGCTCAGAGTTCCAGTTATTTCTTCTTCAGACTGGACGCTTGTCTCAGTCTGGACACACCCCTGCCTTTCCCTTCAGGTTAGTTCCTTTGTCCCTTCAGGTTCTTTCAGCAGTCCTTTTCTTGGGTAGGCAATGGAGGAGAGTCCTGTTTGCCTTCCTCCCCACCCTTAAATAAGATTTACATAAGGTGGGAATCTTTTGTTTCCCAAACTTGACCCTCCCTCCCTTTTAGTGGAAAGTTACAAGAAGTCCAAGATAATGTTTAGTATCAGGTGACAAGAGCACCTGACCTCTCAGGACGCCTCCCAGGAAGGAGACAAATTAGTATCTTCACATTCTTGTTGTTTCTTCCTAATGGTCCAGCAAATCTGATGGTCTGTTCTCTGGTGGGTGTTTTCCACATACATATCCAGTTGTAATTGTTACATAGTCCATATTCCTAACTTTAGATATAGAAATGATACATGCAAACAGATTGGATAATCACATTCAGTAAATCATAATATTTTCAATGATATCTCACATGACCCATCTTGCATAAAACATATCTCAGTTATGTCATATCCATATCATAAGCATATTTTCATAAAGAATATGGAGTGTAATGCCACAGTGTTATCGCCGGCTGTGACAGGTCTGGCAATTTCCTGCAATATCAATGGGAAATCTTATTGTATTAAATGTGTGTATCATTGTGGTCCAGGGACTGTTTGTAATTTCATGGGGAGGGTGACCACAGCTAATTAAGAATAGTGGGTGGTGATAAAGCAAACTTACTCAGGTTGTAACACCTCCAGAGAAGTGCCACCACCTGGAGGGACTTGCATAAACTAGTTCAGATTGGATTCTCCAGAGACCAATTGACAAAGAAAGGACTTTTGGCTACATAACCTGAGTTTAAACTGACTCAGGACTTTCTTTCTGATCCAGCAAATGGACAGGACCTTCTGTTCAAGCAGGGCACCAATCCTTTCTGAGAAGAGTTAGAAGGACTTTGGCCTACTGAGGCCCCATAAGACTTCTGGGTGACCTCTGGTGATCTTTTAAAATGAGTATAGGAACTTTTATCGTTTTTATGTTTTCTCAGTAATGCTTTCACTTTAAAAATAAATGTGCTTGCTTATAAGGACCTGTGTAGCAAGTTGTGACTTCTGGCAATTACAGCATCAAAGAGAAAGCGAAGCACAGATGTTGGCCCTTTTAGGCAGTCTGGCTTGCAAGGGATATCTCAGTGTAAATGGGGAACTAGGCAGTCTGGAATACCCCCGATCAGGAGGGAGAGAGATGTGGGTCTTTGCCCAAGTGTGGTGATGTCTGAGGAGCTGGGAGCCTAGAGTGGGTGTCCTGGAGGGACCACAGAGGGGGAATAAAGGTACAATTGCCATGAACTGTGACACCTCCTTGTCTGAAAGGTCTTACAGAATAAGCCAGACAAGAAAGAACGTAAAACAAGGGGTTAAAAGCAGCCTACGGAGACTGTGCAGGAGGCAGCCAATCAGAGAGAGGCTGCACAGAGCAGCCAATCAGGAGCAGCACAGAGCAGCCAATTAGGTAAAGGTGGAGAGAGAGATCATGAGGGGGACTAATAGAGAAAGGATTCTTGGAGATAAAGTGGTTTTCATGAGGAAGGAGGAGGATGCTTTGTAGATGGGATGTAGGAGAGTGTTCCAATCACAGGAGGCAGGATGATAGAAGATGCAGCTAACAGGGCAGGGAGTTTTTCGATGGAGTTCTCCAAATGAGGAAGGAGTGATTACGTGACCCTTTGGGTGAGATTGTTGTCTTTAGTGTGTGTGTTTGAGTTTGTGGTGTGCTTGCTGCTTGACTGAAGCATATAGTGTGGCCTGTTATTGTTTGGGTGACCATGTGCTGGGCCTAGCGGGCTGCTAGGCAAGGCTGAGAGCTTCTTAATGAGGCGTTGATTCCAAGCTCTTTAGCACCCATCAACCCTTAACCAGGGGACAGGGCTACTCAGGGAATACTCAGGGAGAATAGGGGTTTAAAAAGCTCACTCCTAAGTGACCAGAGGAGCTAGTGAATACGGGAGTTTTGTGAGGGAATTTGGGGGTGGGGCTAGATACACTTCATTAACATTTTTTAAATGTAAGGCAATAAACACCCCCTGCTAAAAACAAAACAACAATACGGGAAAGAGAATGCAGGCAGAAGTCTAGCAACAAGAGTGGGGGCTATCTAGTTTATTGCACTGCATGCAGCATGTATGATTGCCTCCCTAATGGGGGGATAGCATATGTGTGCATTCGGTGCAAGGAGCTCCTGGCCCTCAGAGACTACATATAAGCTTTGGAGACCAGAGTGGCTGAACTGGAGGAGCTAAGCGAGACAGAGAGGTACATAGATGAGACTTTCTGGGACACAGTAGAATGGTCCCACTCCCAGTCTGACAGCCTCTGTGCTGTTGAGGAGGATGAAAGTGTCAGGGAAAGAGAACATCAAACAGGAGCAGAGGGAAATGATCCCATAGTTGGGACCCTCCTTCCAGAAGATGTCATGGTATCCTCTCACACTGAGGATACTTCTCCGGGGGAGGGAATTCCAGTTATTAGGAAAAGACAAATAACAGTAATGGAGGGTCTGATCATTAGAAACATAAATAGCTGGGTTTGTGATGACCAGGAGAACCGCAGGGAAACTTGCCTGCCAGGTGCAAAGGTCATAGATCTCTCAAGACATCTTGACAGACTTATGTGTAGTGCTGAGGAGGAGCTAGTGGTCATGGTACATGTAGGTACCAATGACACAGGGACAGAAAGGAGAGAGGTCCCTGAGGCCAAATTTAGGCTGCTAGGTAAGAGATTGAAGTCCAGGATCTCCATGGTAGCATTCTCTGAAATGTTTCTAGTTATGTGTGCAGGGCCAGTTACGCAGCTAGAACTGCAGGGTCTCCATGAGCGATGGTGTAGGGAGGAGGGGTTTAGATTTATTAGGAACTGGGGAATCTTTTGGGAAAGAGGGAGCCTATACAGGAAGGATGGACTCTACCTAAACCAAAATGGAACCAGGTTGCTGACACACAAAATTTAAAAAGGTCGTAGAGCAGTTTTTAAACGAAGGGCTGCGAGAAAGCCAACAGGTGCGGAGGAGCACGTGCTTCAGACAGAGACATCCCTTAGGGAAGGATCTATTAATGGAGATTCTCTATATCCTAATAAGGAGGAGAGGATGGAAGATGATGATATACAGGTAGGATCTGATGAGAAACAGTCAAATGAAAGAGTCCCATTCAATTACATCACGTAATGGCAGAGAGCTAAAAAGTGACAATATTTTAAAATGCGTATATACAAATGCTAGAAGTCTAAATACTAAGATGGGTGAACTTGAGTGCCATGTATTAAATGAGGATATTGATATAATAGGAATCGCAGAAACTTGGTGGAATGAGGATAATCAATGGGACCCAGTAATAATAGGGTACAAAATATATCGGAAGGACAGAATAGGTCCTACTGATGGGGGGAGTGGCACTATATGTGAAGAAAGTGTAGAGTCAAATGAAGTAAAAATATTAAATGAACCAAACTGTTCAACAGAATCTCTATAGATAGTAATTCCATGCTTGAATAATAAGAATCTAGCAGGGATATATTACAGACCACCTGACCAGGCTGGTGATAGTGACTGTGAAATGCTCAGGGAGATTACAGATGCTATAAAAATACAAAATGGGGGATTTCAATTATCCCCATATTGACTGGATACATATCATCTCAGGACAGGATGCAGAGATAAAGTTTCTTGACTCCTTAAATGACTGCTTCTTGGAGCAGCTCGTACTGGAAACCACAAGAGGAGAGGCAATTCTTGATTTAGTCCTAAGTGGAGCACAGGATCTGGTCCAAGAGGTGAATCTAGCTGAACCACTTGGTAATAGTGACCATAATATAATTAAATTTAAAATCCCGGGGGGAGGGCGGGGGTGGAGAAAGACACCAAAGCAGCCCATCACAGGGTATGTCTACACTACGGGATTAATCCGAATTTATATAATTCGAATTTGGGAAACAGATTGTATAAAGTCGAATGTATGCGGCCACACTAAGCACATTAATTTGGCGGTGTGCGTCCATGTACCGGGGCTAGCGTCGATTTCTGGAACATTGCACTGTGGGTAGCTATCCCATAGCTATCCCATAGTTCCCGCAGTCTCCCCCGCCCATTGGAATTCTGGGTTGAGATCCCAGTGCCTGATGGGACAAAAAACATTGCCGCAGGTGGTTCTGGGTACAGCCTCACCCCTCCCTCCTCCCCTGCATGAAAGCAACGGATGGCAGACAACCATTTCGCGCCTTTTTTCCTGGGTGAACACTGCAGACTCCATACCACGGCAAGCATGGAGCCCGTTCAGCTCAAGACAGCTGTCATGAACATTGTAAACACCTCGCGCGTTCTCATGGAGTTTATCCTGAGCCAGGACCAGAAAAACGAGACGAGGGGGCAGCGGCAGTGCAGCGACAAGCGTGATGAGGACATGGACATGGACACGGACACAGAATTCTCTCAAACCGCGGGCTCCGGTGCTCTGGAGATCATGTTGTTAATGGGGCAGGTTCTATCCATGGAACGTCGATTCTGGGCAAGGGAAACAAGCACAGATTGGTGGGACCGCATAGTGTTGCAGGTGTGGGATGATACCCAGTGGCTGCGGAACTTTCGCATGCGTAAGGGCACTTTCATGGAACTTTGTGACTTGCTGTCCCCTGCCCTGAAATGCCAGAATACCAAGATGAGAGCAGCCCTCACAGTTGAGAAGCGAGTGGCGATAGCCCTGTGGAAGCTTGCAACGCCAGACAGCTACCGGTCAGTCGGGAATCAATTTGGAGTGGGCAAATCTACTCTGGGGGCTGCTGTGATGCAAGTAGCCAAAGCAATCACTCAGGTGCTGCTACGAAAGGTAGTGACTCTGGGAAATGTGCAGGTCATAGTGGATGGCTTTGCTGCAATGGGATTCCCTAACTGTGGTGGGGCGATAGATGGAATCCCTATCTTGGCACCGGAGCACCAGGGTACCCAGTACATAAACCACAGGGGGTACTTTTCAATGGTGCTGCAAGCACTTGTGGATCACAAGGGACGTTTCACCAACATCAACGTGGGCTGGCTGGGAAGGGTTCATGACGCTCGCGTCTTCAGGAACACTACTCTGTTTAAAGGGCTGAAGCAAGGGACTTACTTTCCGGACCATAAAATAACCGTTGGGGATGTTGACATGCCAATAGTTATTCTTGGGGACCCAGCCTACCCCTAAATGCCATGGCTCATGAAGCCATACACAGGCAGCCTGGACAGGAGTCAGGAGCTGTTCAACTACAGGCTGAGCAAGTGCAGAATGGTGGTAGAATGTGCATTTGGCCGTTTAAAAGGTCGCTGGCGCTCGCTACTGACTCGCTCAGACCTCAGCCAAACCAATCTCCCCATTGTTATTTCTGCGTGCTGTGTGCTCCACAATCTCTGTGAAAGTAAGGGGGAGAACTTTATGGCGGGGTGGGAGGCTGAAGCAAATCGCCTGGCTGCTGATTACGCGCAGCCAGACACCAGGGCGATTAGAAGAGCACACTAGGAAGCGCTGTGCATCAGAGAAGCTTTGAAAACCAGTTTCATGACTGGCCAGGCTACAGTGTGAAATATCTGTTTGTTCCTCCTTCATGAAAACCCACCCCCTTTATTGACTCATTCTCTGTAAGGAACCCACCCTCCCCCTTCCCCCAGCTTGCTTTCAAACCAAATAAAGTCACTATCATTTAAAAATCATTTATTCTTTATTAACAGATTATAAAAAGAGGGAGGGAAGCTGTGTGGGGTTCGGGAGGAGGATCGGCGGGAAGGAAAAGGCCACTAAAAAAAGGTTAAAAAAATGACAGCCTTTTGCTTGGGCTGTCCACTGGGGTGGAATGGGAAGGTGTACGGAGCCTCCCCCCCGCGTTCTTACACGTCTGGGTGAGGAGGCTATGGAACATGGTGAAGGGGGAGGGGGGTTATACAGGGGCTGTAGCGGCACTCTGTTATCCTGCTGCCATTCCTGAAGCTCCACCAGACGCCGGAGCATGTCTGTTTGTTCACGCAGCAGCCCCAGCGTTGCATCCTGCCTCCTCTGATCTTCCTGCCGCCACCTCTCATCTTGAGCGTCTCTCCTCTCCTCACGTTGGTCCCTCATGTCCTCACGTTGGTCCCTCCTGTCCTCACGTTCACTGGCTTCTTTCCTATACTTTGAAACCGTGTCCTTCCACTCATTCAGATGAGCTCTGTCACTGCGGGTGGATTCCATGATTTCTGCGAACATATCGTCTCGCATCTTCTTTTTCCGACGCCTTATCTGTGATAGCCTTCGGGACGGAGGAGGGAGGCTTAAAGAATTTGCAGCTGCTGGAGGGAGGGAAAAAAGGAGAGAATTTTTTAAAAAGATACATTTTGCAAAACAATGCTTATACTCTTTCACGGTGACCAACACCATTCACATTACATAGCACATGTGATTTCTGTGCAAGGTCACATTTTGCCTCTTAATATTGAGTGCCTGTGGCTTTGCTGCTAGAGATCACAGACGCAGGTCCGGGCAACAGAATTCGGCTTGCATGTGGCCATGGTAAGCCACTGTCTTTTGGCTTCTGCGCCCTCCTTTCCCACATACCAAGCAAAGCCTGTTGAGCGCTGTGGTTTTCCTGTTAACCTTCAGCAGCAGAAAACAAACTAACCCCCCCCCTCCAATTCTCTGGATGATCGCTTTATCCCTCCACCCACCGCGTGGCTGGTATCAGGGAAGATCCCTGCTAGCCAAACGCGAAAAGCTCTGGGCCACTTTCCCCCGACCCCTGCGCTTGGCTAACTGCAGGGAAGGATTTCTTTTCAGCCACAGGCAAACAGCCCAGTAGGAACGGCCACCTCTGTCCCCTTAATTAAATTTCCGTATTTCAACCAGGTTACCATGAGCGATATCACTCTCCTGAGGATTACACAGCAAGATAAAGAACGGATGTTGCTTGAATGCCAGCAAACACCGGGACCATACGCTGCCAGGCTTTGTCATGCAATGATACCAGATTACTTGCTGCAAGCATGGCGCGGTCAAGTGTCCTACCATGGAGGACGGAATAAGGCTGCACTGCCCAGAAACCTTGTGGGAAGGCTTTTGGAGTACCTCCAGGAGAGCTTCATGGAGATGTCCCTGGAGGATTTCTGCTCCATCCCCAGACACGTTAACAGACTTTTCCAGTAGCTGTACTGGCCGCGAATGCATCCCAAGTCCTCAGGGCAAAGTAATCATTAAAAACCCTTGCTTTTAAAACAAGTTTTATATTTTAAAAGGTAAACTCAGCTGAGGTCCATTCCATGGGGTCGTGGTCTTGGATATTGGATTGGGAGGGTACTTCAGTCAGGCTGAGAAAAAGATCCTGGCTGTTGGGGAGAACGGAGTGCTGTGTGCTCTCTGCAAGCTCATCCTCCTCCTCCTCCTCTTCCCCGTCCGCAGAATGCTCAGGTGTAGCTGATGAGATTACCCCCGCCTCGGAATCCACGGTCAGAGATGGGGTAGTGGTAGCGGCCCCCCCTAGAACTGCATGCAGCTCGGCGTAGAAGCGCCATGTCCGCAGCTCTGACCCGGAGTGACCGTTTGCCTCCTTTGTTTTTTGATAGGCTTGTCTGAGCTCCTTGACTTTCACGCGGCACTGATCTGAGTCCCTATTGTGGCCTCTCTCCATCATGCCCTTGGAGATTTTTTCAAAAGTTTTGGCATTTCGTCTTTTTGAACGAAGTTCTGCTAGCACTGAATCCTCTCCCCACATAGCGATCAGATCCAGTACCTCCCTCACGGTCCATGCTGGTGCTCTTTTTTGATTATCGGCCTGCATGGTTACCTGTGCTGATGAGCTATCTGTGGTCACCTGTGCTCTCCAGGCTGGGCAAACAGGAAATGAAATTCAAATGTTCGTGAGGCTTTTCCTGTCTACCTGGCCAGTGCATCCGAGTTCAGATTGCTGTCCAGAGCGCTCACAATGGTGCACTGTGGGATAGCTCCCGGAGGCCAATACCATTGAATTGCGGCCACACTAATCCTAATTCGAAATGACAAAATCGATTTTGGCGCTATTCCGCTCGTCGGGGTGGAGTACAGAAATCGATTTTAAGAGCCCTTTATTTTGAAATAAATGGCTTCGTTGTGTGGACGGGTGCAAGGTTAATTCGATTTAACGCTGCTAAATCCAAATTAAAGTCATAGTGTAGACCAGGCCACAGTAGCATTTAATTTCAGAAAGGGAAACTACACAAAAATGAGGAAGTTAGTTAAACAGAAATTAAAAGATACAGCGCCAAAAGTGAAATCCCTGCAAGATGCATGGAAACTTTTTAAAGACACCATAATAAAGGCTCAATTTTAATGTATACCCCAAATTAAAAAATATAGTAAGAGAATCAAAAAAGTGCTACTGTGGCTAGACAACAAAGTAAAATAAGCAGTTAGAAGCAAAAAGGCATCCTTTAAAAATTGGAAGTTAAATCCTCTTGAAGAAAATAAAGAGGAGCATAAACTCTGGCAAGTGAAGTGTAAAAATATAATTAGGAAGGCCAAAAAAATTTGAAGAACAGCTGGCTAAAGACTCAAAAAGTAACAGCAAAAATTTTTTTTAGTACATCAGAAGCAGGAAGCCTGCTAAACAACCAGTGGGGCCACTGGACGATCAAGATGCTAAAGGAGCACTAAAGGAAGATAAGGCCATTTGCGGTGAAATTAAATGAATTCTTTGCATTGGTCTTCATGGCTGAGGATGTGAGGGAGATTCCCAAACCTGAGGAATCTCCCTTTAGGTGACAAATCTGAGGAACTGTCCCAGAATGAGGTGTCATTACAGATTAGGTTTTGGAACAAATTGATAAATTAAACAGTAATAAGTCACCAAGACCAGATGGTATTCACCCAAGAGTTCTGAAGGAACTCAGATATGAAAACACAGAACTATTAACTGTGGTAGGTAACTCATAATTTAAATCAGTTTCTATACCAGATGGCTGGAGAATAGCTAATGTCATGCCAATTTTTTTTAAAGGTTCCAGAGGTGATCCGGGCAAATACAGGCTGGTAAGCCTAACTTCAGTACCAGGAAAATTGGTTGAAACTATAATAAAGAACAGAATTATCAGACACATAGATGATCACAATTAATTGGGGAAGAGTCAACTTGGTTTTTGTAAAGGGAAATCATACCCCACCAATCTACTAGAATTCTTTGAGAGTGTCAACAACCATGTGGGCACAGGTGATCCAGTGGATATAGAGTACTTAGATTTTCAGAAAGCTTTTGACAAGATCCCTCACTAAAGGCTCTTCAGTAAAGTAAGCTGTCATGGGATAAGAGGAAAGGTCCTCCCGTGGAACAGTAACTGATTAAAAGATAAGAAACAAAGGGTAGGAATAAATGGTCAGTTTTCAGAATGGAGAGAGGTAAATAGTGGTATCCCTCAGCAGTCTGTACTGGATCAGTACTGTTCAACATATTCATATATTATCTGGAAAAAGGGGTAAACAGTGAGGTGGCAAAATTTGCAGATGATACAAAACTACTCAAGATAATTCAGTCCAAAGCAGACTGCGAACTGTTACAAAGGAATCTCACAAAACTGGGTGACTGGGCAGCAAAATGGCAGATGAAAATCAATGTTGATAAATGCAAAGTAATGCACACTGGAAAACATAATCCTAACTATACATATAAAATGATGGGGTCTAAATTAGCTGTTACCACTCAAGAAAGAGATCTTGGAGTCATTGT
Organism: Chrysemys picta bellii; assembly: GCF_011386835.1. Classification (NCBI taxonomy): domain Eukaryota; kingdom Metazoa; phylum Chordata; order Testudines; family Emydidae; genus Chrysemys; species Chrysemys picta. The sequence continues at coordinate 81,166,579 of NC_088795.1, forward strand.
GGATATTTCTCTGAAAACATCTACTCAATGTGCAGCGGCAGTCAAAGCTAACAAAATTTTGGGAATCATTAGAAAAGGGATAGATGATAAGACAGAAAATATCATATTGCCTCTATATAAATCCATGGTATGCTCACACCTTGAATACTGCATGCAGATGTGGCTGCCCCATCTCAAAAAAGATATATCAGAATTGGAAAAGGTTAAATGATTAAGGGTATGGAACAGCTTCCATATGAGGAGAGATTAATAAGACTGGGACTTTTCAGCTTGGAAAAGAGATGACTAAGTGGCGATCTGATAGAGGTATATAAAACTATGACTGGTGTGGAGAAAGTAAATGAGGTAGTGTTATTTACTCCTTATAATACAAGAACTAGGGGTCACCAAATGAAATGAATAGTCAGCAGGTTTAAAACAAACAAAAGGAAGTTTTTCTTCACACAATGTATAGTTAACCTGTGGAACTCTTTGCCAAAGGAGGTTGTAAATACCAAGACTATAACAGGTTCAGAAAAGACCTAGATAAGTTCATGATGGATAAGCCCATCAATGGGTATTAGCCAGGATGGGCAGGAATGCAAAACCATGCTTTGAAGTGTCTCTAGCCTCTGTTTGCCAGAAGCTCGGAATGGGCGACAAGGGATAGATCACTTGATAATCGTCTCCTTCATTCCCCCATTCTCCAAAAGGCTATGGGCTGCTGGGGCAGGGGCCATCCATTTGGTACACCCAAGGATAACCTGAGTGCCTTGGGAGCAGAGATGTGAATCTTGGGTGAGCTGGTAAGTTGTTACCTGGACCTCCACCTTGAATTATGTTAGCTGCTCTTTCAGGCATCTACCCTGAGGCCACAATGGGGGCAAGATGTAGGATAACATTTTCAAAACCACCTAACTGACCTAGGAATCTAAGTGCTGTTTTCAAAAGTGAATTAGGCACTTTGGAGTCTCATTGAAAATCAATAGGATTTAAGCTCCTAAGGCCCTGAACCTCAAAGGTATTGAGGCACCTAACTCCCATTTTCACATAGGCTACTAAGTCACTTTGCATATTTGAAAATTTTACTTGCAGTCTTGTTAGGTGAACAAGGGAAGTGGGTGACTTTTAAGGAGCTACCTAGCAAGTTTGCAGGGATAGTTCTGGGTCCTTCAGTTTATGTAACCATATTGATCGTCTCTTCTGTTGCCTGTCCCCCTGAAATAGTTCGGCACTGCTGAGGGAGCCCCTTCAATTTGGAAACACTGATATAAGATTAAATATTAAGCCACTGGGAAAGAGCTACTGCAAATAGAAAAGAAGATTGCACTTTAATTGATGGAAATTAAATAGATTACAACAAATAATTTATTTGGTTTCTTACAGAGCCATCTCCAAAACCCACGGACAAAAATTAATTCAGGATTGCTGAACGTGACATAGAAGACAACATGATAGCTGTACAGGCTTCAATCCAGTTCATGCTAATGTAGTTTAAATACACTTGGCCAGTGTAGACCAGATATAACTATCAGAGAAAGGATGCTTACAATTAACTTTAGATTCATTGGGATGAATTTGGTGGATATGGAAATTGTATGGCTGGCAATTAATGCCCATGAAAATGGGGGTTGGGGTGACAGCTCTGGGGTGGGGCCAGAAATGAGGTTCAAGGCCAATGGAAGCTGTCAGGCCAGTGTTTGGAGTGCTGGCAGTTTGTGGAATCCCCTGGCTGCCCCTACGTGTAGGAGCAGGAGGGGGACATGCCGCTGCTTCCGGGAGTCACAAAGAGCAGGACAAGCCCTGGACCGGCTCCCCGGTAGGCCGGCTTTAGGCCAATTCCACCAATTCCCCCGAATCGGGCCCCGCGCCTAAGAGGGCCCCGCGCCCAGTGGCAGAGCCACCGGTGTGGGGGCAAGTGGCCGAGAATCCCTTCCCTGGCTAGAGGCTCCTTTTTAATTTTTACTCACCCGGCAGTGCTCCGGATCTTCAGCGGCATTTCGGCGGCGGGTCCTTCACTCGCTCCGGGTCTTCGGCAGCACTTCGGCGGCAGGTCCTTCAGTGCCACCGAAGACCCGGAGCGAGTGAAGGACCCACCGCCGAAGACTAGGAGCGCCGCCCGGTGAGTACAAGCCCCACGTGTTTGTTTACGTGGGTTTTTTTTTTTTAAGTCATCCCTGCTGGGGCCCCGTCAAAACTGTTCGAATCGGGCCCCGCACTTCCTAAAGCCGGCCCTGCCCTGGCAGGAGGTCAAGGGCTGGATTAAAACATATGAAGGGCAGGATATGGCCCCCGGGCCATCGTCTGCCCACCCTGATGTAAGGAATTTTGTTTTTAACACCACATTTGTAGCTTTGGCAACACACGTGTACAGCTTGTCCTACCAAGAAAGAGATAGCACTAAGTTTCGTGGGCCCTGGGGCTAAGGGCGTACTAGATACAGGAGAAGTAGAGCTAAGGGGTGGGAGGAGGAGCAAAGATCATTAATAGAGACGCCCAGGGAGGCAGGCTCTGGTGGCTACACTTTTATCCCTCCTCCCTTAGCAAACCTCAGGGCAGTCCTGCCCGAGCGATCGCTGTTTAGTTCAGGCACGATCCCCTACCCCTTGGTGTCTCCTCTTAGGGAGGGTTAATTTCCCCGTGTGAGCTCCAGCCCCTTTGCAGCCCCTCCCTCAGCCGGGACCCTGCTACCTGCCCCTCACCGGGATACCGGAGCAGGGAGCTCGGCGTCCTGAGATGCCCTGTCTGGAGACACGGTAGAGCATGCCTGGAGCTAGGAGAGGAGCCTGCAACAGGAGGTAACGTGCGTCTACAGGGCTCAGCAGCCCAACCCGCCCCCCGGGAGCTGGCTCGCTGCAGAGCACGAGGCTGGGTGGGGAGGGGGCGGCAGGTTGTGCAGGAGGAGCCTGCGCCTAACACCGCGTTGCACCTCCTGGGGCGGCAGGCGGGTGGGGCGCACGCGTGCAGCGGGGGTCGGACGGGACAGGAGGCAGCCTAGGCCTGTGCTGGGGAGAGGGGCAGCGCCAGGGGCAGCCCGGCCGGTGCAGGCGGGGGGGGCTGCGTCCAGCTCCGCCCTGCCTTGATGGGGGCTCGGCGGGTGTCTCTTTCGTGCAGAGGCTGCGGCGTCCCGTAGCGATGCCTCGGAAGGCGGAGAAGTTTCTGCAGATCGCCCCGCACTCCCTGGCCATCGTCCTGAGCCCCGGGGCTGCGCTGGAGGCGGAGGAGGGGCGGGAGGACGGAGAGCGGCGGCAGCCGCCGGAGGAGCCGCCTGGCGATGAGCCGCCCCAGCTCGGGCGCCACCACATCGGCTATGAGATCTTCGCGGACTTCAAGCAGGAGAACATGCAGCACTTCTGGAACCCGCGCGTGACGGCGGCCGTGGCCGAGACCTTCTTCCTGGGCTGGCTGGACGAGCAGGTGCTGCTGATCCAGGGCAAGGAGGAGCACCTGGAGGTGCTGCGGGAGGGCTGGACGCGCCGCTCCCTCAAGCCGCCCGCCGGCTTCCGCATCAAGTGCCTGGGTAAGTGCAGTTGGGCTCGCCGGTGCCTTGGCTCCCGCTTGCCAGGAGGGCGAAGGTTGTGCCTAAACTCCACAAGCTCCCTCCCCCAAATACACTAAGTGCACTATAATAGACAAGTCTCCAGGCAGGCACCACTGGTGTTTTAAACACGGTGTTGTCAAACCCTACACAGAACAGGTCTGCAGGACGTGGTTCTTGAAAAGCTGGCACTCTTTGGTGACTCTTTCCTACAGGTACACTCGTCGTTGCTCCTGCCAGTGGCGCTCACTAGAGGTAGCAATGGTAGGAAATTCTGGGTCAAAAATCCTAGTGTAGATAAAGCCAAAATGTGCGTGTTTGTGTGAGAGAGTGAGACTCAGTACGTGAGAGGAAAGGCAGCTGGAATGGTGCTGATCCTGAATTGTGAGTGAGGTGGGTTAAGATAGCCCACCGTTCTCTTCCTTGTTGACCCGTTCTTTTTGTCCTTAGTTTTCCCTCAAGTTTACACATTCTTCAACTGTGCTTTGAATAAATATCCAAATCAGTTATATTCCGGTGTTTTAATCAGCAATTCATGATCTTTCTCTTTAGCACTTGGGGTCAAAAGTTCAAGTAGTACACCAGTTCCTTGATATAATTTAGGCACAACCACCTCTCTCAACATCATTGTTCTCTTATCTCCATCCAGGTTCAATGAAGGATTCCCTGTACCAGGCTCTTCCTTCTGATATAATGGATAAACTTTAATGCATTTGCCATTCCTTAAATTGCACAAATCTCTGTACAATGCCAAACCTGTCCTGAGCAATGATAAATAGATTATAAAATTTGCAGTACCTGACTGAGTTTATCTTGCATGCTGAGATATATTTCAAGGTATTACCTTTCTACAAGATAAGTGCAGCAGTGCAAAGCCACTCTAGTTAACCACTTAAACTTTCTGTGTCTATTCTTTATTTAGTGGTGCTGTGCACTGAAAAAGACAATTTTTATAATTTTGCTTTCAACATATATATCCAGCAATGTTTACTATGAACAAAAATATTGTGGTTAAGTGCCAGGTTTGTGTTTTGATTTGGATTTTAGTAAGTTTTGAGTCTGGTAAGCAGTAGAAACTATTGACATTTAATTGTGATGTTCCATTTTATCTATATATAATCTCAGTACTTGTTAAACTTTTAAAGGACTAACTATTTGGAAACCATGTGTTCAATAGTCTGTTCACATTTTCAAAACATTTACCTCTACAGAAAAATAAACAAACATGTAAGCTATTCAATTCTGGACATATGAGTGATTTTAAAAAAAAATTGTTACTTTATAAAGATGCATACCAATTATTTTAAGAAATTTGCAAAAATAGGCCAAACAGGCTGTTAGTTAATCCAGTAATTGTAGTAGATCACATTTCTTGAATATTTTTCTCTTTAGAGAGTGAAATTAAAACTGTAAATTAGACATATTTTAAAAAATGCCTATTGCTGTTTGAAACATCAGTCACACTTAGTCTGATTCTGTTTTTTCCACTCATCCCTCAGGTTCACTTATATCACGGGTAGTCAGTAGGCAGACGACAGGGGAAATCTGGACTGACAGATGCTTTTGAACGGAACCAGAAATCTTTTTATTTACTTATTATTTTTTATTTTCTCTGGAGTCTGGACCTTGACTATAGCTTGACCAAGAAATTTGGACCTTGACAAAAAATAATTGACTACCTCTGACTTTTATATTGTAGTTTCACAACAAAAAGATGAATACATTGATGGGGGAACTTCTGAAAACTGACAAGTTTCCAGATACTCCTATAAAACATTATTAAATGTGAGTAGTGGCACTTGAATTAAGGTTTGACCTTTAACTACCCTGCTAGAGTAGTAGTCAGTTAATTACGACAGAAATAGTCCATAGTTTTATAATCTGTAGCCCCGAAAAACCCAAAACATTGTAATTTGGGTGTTCTGGGTGGCTTGAGTTTGTATGTGCCAGGATAGGTATTTTTATGGTAAAGAAACAAAGGATTAGACTAGGAGTGAATTTCTTTTGCAATTCAATAAATGGCCTTTGAAACTATAATTGATGTGTGTCATGTTTTGATGAGTGAAGTTCTAAATAATGGTGCCTTTCCCCAAGAGAGAGATTGTGCATTCATGCAGTATTTCTGCCTGTAGTCTAGGAATTAGTGTATCCTTCTGAGTTTAAAAAGAGCGCTTTTTGTTTTCAGTATTTGTTCTAACTTGCTAAAGTACAAGAAGTTAAGCTGTGACTCTCCACTGTGTTTTGGGACAGTGAAGGATGACTCAGGAACTGAAATTCTAATGGGTAACTACCACCTAGGGTAATTTACAAACTGTAGCTCTCACAATTTCACTTACAAAGGGAAGACCTAGTTTCAGGATTTTATTTACAGGGGTAAATGTTATATTGCTTTCCATGGTTAATATGACTGACTGTGAAACAAGCTACTTTTTCTTTGTTCAGCAATTCTTTACCTCTTGTACTTTATACAAATTGTCTCCCCAAACAGCTTACAGAGTTATACAGTTTTTAACCTGAGAGCATCCTTGTATCTTTTTAAATAAGACATTTCCTTTCTGGTACAAATTGCCTGAGTAAAGTTACTAGGGGAAACAAAGTTTAAATGTCTTGTGTTTTGTTGCTTAAAATCTCAACCTCAATTCTAATTCAATATAATGTGTTAGTATTTAATGTGTCTCATCCCCCAGCCCCTCTTTTTGGAGTGTTTAATTGTTGTGTAATAATTGCGTATTACTTTGTATTACTGTAACAGTAGCCATAGACTTGGACCCCACTGTGCTAGTCGCTCTACAACACAGAATGAAAGATGGGCACTGCCCCAAAGAGCCTACAATCTAAGTATAAGACTAGAGGCAACAGATTAATTTGGTCAGACGGGGATAACAAAGAAACAATACTGGTCACATACTAGGAGTGGTCTCAGCACACCAGCAGCCTAGCTGTTCGTTGTCAAGCTTTATGTAGGCATCATCGTGGAGGAGAATTTTAAGGAGGATGAGTTGGTTATGCAGATTTGATGGGGTGCTCCTCCCAATCATGAGGGACGGCATGGGAGATAGCATGAAGATGCTTGTTTGAAAACTTAACAAGTGGGCAGTGGAGGCTGGCATCATGGACTGATTGTAGGCAACTGTTGACAACTCAGTAGCAAATGAGAGATGATAGGCAAGATGGGGTTTAACTGTGAAGAGCCTTGAAAGTGAAGACAAACATCTTATATTTGGTGTGATAGAGAAGGGGGAGGCAGTGGAGGGATGAAAGGAGAAAGGTGACATGGTCAAAGCAGTGGGCTAGGAAATGATCTTGGCAGCAGCATTCTGAATGGATATGAGCAGGGCAAGACTGCATTTATCAAGGCCTGAGAATTCAGTGATCAAGATGAGAGCCTGGATGGGAATTTTAGCTGTGGGGATGGATAGGAAAGGTCATCTCTTAAAGATGTTATGCAGGCAGCATTGGCCAAGATATAGCCATAGCGTGGAAGGGAGGATCTAAGAGGACTAAGCCCATGCCAAGCTTTATATCTTAAGTCAATTGATGGGCCTGTTTCTCCATATTTGGCAGAAATTCCCTCTCACCCAAGCCAACAAAGGGTATGTCTACCCAGTAGCTGGGAGGGTGCTTCCCAGCGTGGGTAGATACCTATGAGTTCTTCTCAAGCTAGCACTGGGAAATAGTACCCAGGTGGGATTGTACTTGGGTGGCTAGCCTGAGTTGCTTCCTGTACCACTGCAGTCATGCTGCTCTTTTTAGGTGCTAGCTTGGGCAGAGCTAGCATGTCTGTCTACCCATGCTTGGAAGCATCCTTCCAGCTGCTGTTTAGACATAATCAATAGGGATGTGAGGGGTAGTATAGGAAGTCCTCTCTTGCTGGTGGAAATGGTGCCCTCCTTCACCTTCTTCAAAGAGGGGCGGAGAGGGGAAATGGTGGGTGGGGGCTCACATAAGGCCGGAAATTGGGACAAGAGTTGTCCTAAAATCCTATTAGCCAGCAAATGGTTGTGTATGTGGAATCTCCCACCGCCAACTCAAAATGGCTATGTTTTTAATTTAAAAATAAAATGGGCCTGAAACCTGTTCCTTGTCTTCACCTACCCTTTGGAGTTATCTGCTGGGGTTAAACCAGCTGCTAAGGTAGTTTTGTGGTTCCAGTAGGGTCAGAGAAGTGGGGCACGTTGGTGGGAGGCATGTGCAGACCAAGTCTAGGGATTAATGGGGCTTGTGTAGGGGAGGGGTAATGGTGGCAACTTCTGTTTTATTTTGGGGCGGCTGTGGAACTTCAGCCTCTATAGTGCCAACGGTTGTTGGATGGTGTCCTATGACTAACATTACTAATCTGATGCTATGGTTACATAGAATGAGAAATGGAATGTAAACAGGTAATTGTATCCTTCCCATAATATGGAAATAGAACTCTAGTTCAAAAGTTTGTTAATAAGTAGCCTTGCTGAAGTGTAAATAACATGCATTTTGTGGTTTTAGCTGATGTTCTTTTGCATTTACAAATACCAGAACGTAAAGTTTGCATGTGATTTAACCCCCCTCCAACAAAGCGTTTGATATAAACTATGAAATTACAATTGGAATGTATGTGAGTGCCTGTATATGAAATATATATTTTAGTTGCAGTTAATAAGATGGGAAAGACTAAACTGCCACCAAGTGCATGTGGGTGACAATTTCAGACCATTTGTACATAGCCACACTTGCATGTACTGTAATGCTTTTAGAAGTTTGAGAGCAAAGAAGCTATATTGCTAAAGAAGCAGCAAATCAACTGGACTAGCCCTGGGGCATTATCATCTGTTTAAATGTGTAATTGCATTTTCAGCATAATTAGGTGCCTAAAGTGTGAATGATTGCAATTTATTTAAAAGACTTCTGATGCTTTATTCTCCATTTCTACAAGTCAAAGCACTGAGTAGTAGACTTGAAACTGAAAATATTTGTTTTTGTATTTTTACATACTCTAAAACAATGACAGAATAAGCATAACCAATCATATATTTTATAATTGGTGAGTGGATATTTTGGAGCTGAATGGAAAAATCTAGCTAGAACTTCATTGGCTTTTGGGTCTGAGGCTGGAGCTATTCTATTATTTTGGAAGTGATGATAATACAGAGACCATCATAAGAACAGCGGGCTGCTCAGCTACTGGTTTGGCTACGACAATGCAGTAATAGCATTGAACACTGTTGCTGTGGTTGACCTCTGTGCTGTCAGTGACTTCTCTCTGTGCCATGGCAGGATAGTCATGTAATCCTGTGAAACACAGTGGATTCAATTCCTGCTAATAGTAGTAGTACTTTTTACTTATTTTTGCGTGTCTGGACACTTGACGAGGAGGGTTATAACTTTCTGCCTCACACCAAGATGTATGTGTGTGTGTGTGTGTGTGTGTGTGAGAGAGAGAGAGAGAGAGAGGGCTGTGGGTGGGAGAGTGTTGGCGGTATATGCTTCCTGTCCTGGAACAATCAGTGGGAGAGGAAGTGTCTCCCCGTTCCCTCCCTCACTTACTCCACTGCCATGTGCAGGAGGTGTCTCCTTTCTTTCTCCTCTATGCTCACATGAATGGCATGCACAGGTGTGTGTGTGTGTGTGTGTGTGTGTGTGTGTGTGTGAGAGAGGCTGGAGAGGCCCAGACAGGTGATCAGTCTTCCCTTCTCTTGTATAATGTAAGTGCTAACATTGTGCAGTGATTATAGATGCACCCTTATTTTTAGGGTGTAGGTGAAGTTGCTTAAAACTGTGGTGGTGGTCTGAGGCCCAGGACTGGCTTGTGGAATAAGGTATCCGGGGTGAGATTGGAGATTCTGTGGTTCAACAGAAACGGTTGTTTAGGAAAAGGGAGTGAGAAACTTCTGTTGTGTGTGAGAAATTAACAGAAAATGCACAAAACAAAAGGAGATATCTACATAGTGTCCAAATAATTCGTTTAACTTACCCAGATTTAAAAACAAATAGCTTTCACATATTTCTGAAAACACAGTTTCTGGTTTAAGAGCTGGGAGTGACACTGATATTGTCAGTGCTGTGCTGGTGCATGTGAACCAGAAAGTAAATGGGTTTAAGGTGCATGTGAGATTGTAATGTGCAGTAATGTAGGATCTTACCCTATTCTAGTGTAGTACAAATAGGGTGACAACATGCTTAATACTGTACTTGCAATGTTGTGTCTCTTAGGAGTGTCCAGTGCTTCTGTTGTAGCTTTCTTACACTAACCGGTTATATTTTAACAGCTTGCAATGCTTCCATTTTGAAGCTTAAAGTGATCAGAGTTATTCAGGTGTTAGGAAATTATAGGGTGTGTCTAAATTTCTGCCTTGGATGGAAAGAGAGCTTTGGAAAACATTTGAAGACTTGGAGCAAGCTGAGTCTGGCATACTAAGGGTGCTGGTGGGGAAAATGGTTACCTTATGTGAACTAATAGCTGCCAGGCATGGAATTAATCGTGTGTGGTAGAACTGATTGCAAGCTTTCTTGTAACTTTGCAATGTTCTGTAACTTTACATCTTTAATGAGTGTTATAAAATTAATGCTAGAAAAACACTCCCTATTTGACACCCCTTTTCTTTGCCTCCACTATTTAATCTTTCTTATCCTTGACACTGACCTCTCCTCCTTTCATGTCCCCCGTGCCAACACAAATCAGCCTGTTGCTACCTCACCAATGCTGTTTGTGGGTGTTTCCAACTCAGCAGACATCTTTTCATGTCTTCATCTCCTCTTGCATTGCCTGTTTGTAACTTCCTCCTTTATTGCTTATGGTTGATCTTTGGGTCCTAGATGTTATTTGAAAGGATTTTCGTACATTTTATGGAAAGGCCATGCCTTTTTATAAGCACTGTATTAACAGTGGGTTAAAAAGAAGTTACCAACCTTTACAATGGTTCTTTTGGTCCTGCCCAAAAGTAGTCTCCCCACTTAAGAGCTGATATTTGAAACTGAATTTTCAAGAATGTCTGTGCAATAATTAAACTAAATAGCACCAGTTAGCACAGTTGGCTCTATTGGAGCATTGTCCATTGTTTATATGCTACCATGCATAACAGTGGAGAGGTTATTATTACAGCTTTTTGAGTTGAAGCTAAGTGCTCCCATTCTCTGCTTTCCTCCCTCCCAATGAAAAATTAACACCCCCACTAATTTAGCTTTAGAAATTCTTTCATGGTGATTTTCTAGTCATTAGTGGTTGACTGTAGGATGTGTAGGCTACGAGACATTAAATGCTATTGATTTATAGCCAGTCATAAAACATGTATTTTCTTTTTCTTAATTATCTCCTTTAAACCTTGAACATTTCTTTTCAATGCCTGTGTGTTGGGTTTCGTAGTAATAAAACCTGTGAGGAGGAGGTTACCACACACTCCTATGCACCCTTTGTGTGCCTCTTGGTATTGCTATGGGAACTAAGGGGATTTTGGCAACATTTTCCCCTCCTCCCCCTGAGCTGAGTAGTGATTCCCAAATAATTTTTATTTCCATGAAGCATTTATTAAGATTTTAAAAGAAGAATATGACAAGAGTAACAAGGTAGGGTGAACTTTTAAACTGACAGTATGATGGAGATGCTTACGAATTTGTCGGAAGTAAGATTCTCCTCACTCCGGCAGTACTTCTCCTCACTCGGGCAGGATCACGTATTTAATATATCTTGTAGTTTCTCAGAGTGTGGGAGGAAGAAAGATTCATAGGTAAGAGTGGGGGAGGGAGAGGAAGGAAGATTGATAGGCATTTGCCATGTATCACTTGTCAGAAACAGTTCCATAAGCTAATATTTTGATCACCTGGCAGTGAAACCCTCCTTAAGCTGAGTAACGCTAATTGGATTTGTGCATTTTCTGTACATTAAGCAACTGTATACGGTGTGTTTAGTTAATCATGGTTTTCAATACTTCACTGGGAAAATAAAAAGCATGAATGAAAAATAAATACAACATCATTTTTCCTCTCTCGCTCAAAGCAGCTCCTGATCTAGAAGCAAAGCCAAATACACTGGTGCATTGTATTCGTTGTGCAACATGAATAAAGGATTTATAAGGTTAACAGGCAGCTAGCACTGTATCTCTCCCTTCCCCACCTCTCTTCCTCCCCCCTACAGAGAACAGCATTGTATACCAAAGAGTACTTGGTGGTGGTAACAACTTCAGTAGTAAACTCTTTCCATACTGTCCAAGCTTTTAGTTCAGCAAATATCCAGTATATTCTAAAGAAAAAATGACATTGAAAGAAAGTTAGCATTGCCAAGTGAGGCACTCAGAGGTCGGGATATGCCAAAGTGAAAGTAGCACAGGCAGCCAGCTGTAACACTTTCCCTGCCATAGTTCTTCTCCCCTCTACCCCCCCCCCCCCCCAATTCATAAATCTCCCCTGGACCTGTCTCTTTTCAGTTTGCAGGTTGGATGGTGCACAGTGAATGAAGCAACTGTCGGGTATTATTCTCACTATTTAATGTGGGCTCCCCTGCCTTATTTATGATGTGCCATTCAACTTCCACACTGCATGACCCTCTGGATCCCTGACTGAGTCTCTATGCCCCTGCCTCTTTCACTGCTGAAGTTGGAAGGTGTGTGACAAATGAGGCAGGGATTCTTCAGATAAATGTGCCAGTTATTATATGACCGTTGTGGAAGGGCATCTGTGTTTCTGTCTCCTGTGATCACTGCTGTTTTCTGGATGCCTACTAGCTCCTGACACTTCCTATTGGCATAAGAGGTCACAAGAATTGGGTGGGGTGGAGGGGACCTGTAGTCTTTTCTGTATATCTGTGCACACAGTAGGCGGGCACTTTTGGAGCGAGGGAAGTACTAAGAACTCTAACTCATTGTTACTTCAAAATAATTAACATATAAATTGACTCTTGCTCTCTTGGACTACTGTAGGCACTGCAGAGTGATTACACTGAACAGTTGGTTTTGTCAAAACTTGTTTTCAAGATAGTACTTCCCCCTATAATTAAGCTTGTTGCTTTTATCAAACTACAGTTGTTAATTCTGTAACTCTGCATAGAACATAAACAGGCTTGGGAGGATTGTTTAAATTGAGAGATGTGTGTAAATGTTGACTTCAACTGACACACTGAAATTGACAGGGGGAAATAGATCAGTAACAGGCCGCGGGAGTGCAGCCTTTCCCCCCCACCCTTTACATCGGCAGGGGCCAGGTGTCACCAGCCCAGCAAGCCCTCTGCAGTCCTGCTGTCACAGATCTGCTCCCGGTCTCCTGTGACTGCAGGGCTGCGGAGGGTTCACTGGGCTGCCGCAGGGCTGGTGGCACCCGATCCCTGCACAAGGTGTGGGGAGAGGCTATGGTCCTGGCGAGACAGAGCATAGACCTCCAGCCAGGAATGGGAGGAGAATGATGAGCCCTTGGCTGTGGAGGAAGTAGCCATTCAGCAGTGGGGTGGCCTCCCTTGCAACCTGTGAGCAGTCCTCTTCGTGGCCCTGGCCAGGGATCTCTGGTCTGCCCCACCGGGACAGCAGCCTTCCCCATGCTTTGCGCCTGGAATGATCGAGTGTCACTGGCTGCAGGACCTTGCAGGGAGCCCCAAGCAGCTCCTCTGTCACAGTCCTGCTCACTCACTCTCCAGTCAGGAGTATGGGAGCTGTCGCAGGGCAGGAGCTGTTCAGCAGCACCCTGTGGCTGGGGGCTCATCCTCCTCCTTGCAGTCCTGGCTGGGAGTCTCTGGTTCCCTGGGCCAGGACTGCAGCCTCCCCTGAACCTTGCACCCGGGTGACTCAAATCCCTCGGCCGTGCTAGGAGCCCCACACAGCCCTGCTGTCAGTGCTACCCTAATTATAACCCCACTCCTCCTTCCCCTTTAATTTCCAGCAACTGTAAAAATAAAAAATAGTTTAAAATGACAATTCTTGAAAATAAAAAATTGATATTAATTGTTGAAATTAAAAAATCAAATTCTGCCAAGCCTAAACATAAACATCTCTCTAGGCAGCAGAGTGAGTTTTCACTCAGCATAATCATGTGTAAGTATGGTATCACTCTGTGCTGAACAGGAATACTGAGGTGTTTATTATCTTGTGTATTTATATTCTTCTAAGGTATGCTATAATTCCTGCTTTTGGTCTACAGCTAAAACTTGTAATTATTTATTGTCAGCACCCAATCCATTCAATGCATTTAAGTTATAGAAAGAAGTAAAGCTTATACTAGATTCTTTGTAGATCTATTGAACTTCCATTCATTTTCTTTTGTTGATTTGTATTCTACTAGAGGGGCTCTCTGTAGGTACAGGAGTTCATGAAAGCACTTTTCTACTAGGAATTGAGCTGGGGGCTCTTGAATAAGTCTTTTTCTTGGTAATGCAAATCATATAGAAGTATAAACATCTTTGTTTATTTTAATAGTGATCCTTTCTGAGGAGCTACAATATTATTACCTGAAGTTATATATACAGACTATAAACCTCTCCTATCTTATACTGGCTAGAAGAATTAGTCTACTTCAGATGAAGGGAACTCCAGAACTTTAACCACATTCTTTTGTGCACTGAAGATAGCAGTTTAGAAACAGAAACACCGAAGATGCAACTCTGAAATTGCAGCTGTCTTCCCAGTAAAGATACTTTGAGCTTAGCGCCCTGCATTCCTTACACACCCACATCTTCCACTGACTTCAATAAGAGTGATGAAGGATGGGGCTCTTATTTGGAGTCAGCTAAAAGCCACTGCTTACTGAAAGGAAAATACTAGCAATAGGTGGTGGTGAATGTATGGGGAACTGTGGCTGTAAACACAGTCTCACAGACTGAGGGACAACTTAAACAACAATTGTGCCTAAATGCTGCTTGGCAAGTAGATAGAGCTTTGCATTTTATTTTAATCTTATCTAATCTTTATTAAAAAAAAAAATTTTCCCTTTCCCTAGCATGGATATTGGTTGCTACAGTATTACCTCAGTATCCAGTTTCCATGTTGAACCTGCTCCCTGGATGGGCCAGGTTTGAGAATGTATTAAATATATTACACTTTTTTTTTCTTCACCCCATATGTAAGCACATCGTTCTCTACGCAGTGCACTCTATCCATCAGCCTTTAATGTGAGATCTAGGCTGGTGGCATATATATTTGTTTTGTTTGTTAATGCACCTGCAGGTGGTTGGCTGGCACATCTTATACATGTAGAAAGAAAAAGAAAATAAATGATGTCCTGATGATGCGTGGCCAGATCATTCATTATATTTATGTATACTACAACAATAAATGGCTTCAGAGTAGCAGCCGTATTAGTCTGTATCCACAAAAAGAACAGGAGTACTTGTGGCACCTTAGAGACTAACAAATTTGTTAGTCTCTAAGGCTAGGTCTACACTACCCGCCTAATCGGCGGGTAGAAATCGACCTCTCGGGGATTGATTTATCGCGTCCCGTTGGGAAGCGACAATCGATCCCCAAATCGACGCTCTTACTCCACCAGCGGAGGTGGGAGTAAGCGCCGTCGACAGGAAGCCGCAGAAGTCGATTTTGCCGCCGTCCTCACAGCGGGGTAAGTCGGCTGCGATACGTCGAATTCAGCTACGCTATTCACGTAGCTGAATTTGTGTATCTTAAATCGACTCCCCCCTGTAGTGTAGATGTACCCTAAGGTGCTGCAAGTACTCCTGTTCTTTTTACAACAATAAATGATTCTGAGCCGAATGATGCACTCTTAAAAGGATAAAAAATGTCCAGATTCTTTCCATATATCTCTCTCTCCCTCTCCCCCTTTTTTAAGAATCAGGAGTCTAGTTCTGCCTCCAGGATTCTAGTGAGCCTGTGTTTGAATTTGGATTATGAACATACTGTGCATGAGTGTACACAGTACATTAAATCTTTGTAAAGTGAACTTTAGAGTTGTCTTTGGATGTATTTCAAGAAGGATAAGTGGTATGTCAAGGTTTTAGTATAAAAGCTGTTTGTTACGAAAATACTGTACCCCTTTATGCCGTACAGTGCAATTATTTGTTACCAAAGCACAACCTACAGAGAAATTACTTTCATTTGCTTCTTATCACAAAACACAGCAAAATTCCAAACACACAAGTCAAACATTGTATCCTTTTAGTTTAACCTTGAGTTCTGCTAGCAACTGATTAACAAAGAGAACACTTACTGTATAGAAGTTTGCTGCTCTTATAAACTGTATTCAAGTCACATCTACTTTTCTTTAAAAAGCTTAGATAATTGAGATATACTTCAAGACATTGAAATATCCATACTCTATTCTTATTTCTTTATATAACCTTAGTTTCTGTGATTTTATTAACGCAGACTTTTTAAATGCATTTCTTACTTCACTTAACACCTTAGGGCTCAATCGTGAACTGGCCTATGCACATTTCAGGGGAGCAAGAACTCTATGCAGGCTACCATATCATTGGTCACAACAAAAGAGAGGAGAGCCGCTAGCCAAAAGACTTTAGCTCAACTCCTTGTCATTTCCCCCCCTCTTTCACCCACCTACCCACCCCCAATTGTGCATGCCAGCCCAACTAGGCTGGTGAAGAGCAAGGAGTAAACTGCTCCAAGGTAAGTGCTGGTGCAGATTACTTCTCCTTTCTGGAGCCAGGGGGAACCAGGGAGCAAATTGTGGTCCCTATTCTGCTTCTGGGGCAGTGCAACTGACCAGTATCCCGTCACTCAGGGAACACTGATTGCAAGGTGCAAGTGTAGTCCATACTGTTTACTTAAAGTTACGTGTTCTGTAATGTTAAACCAAACAATATAATAAAATATAAATGAAACGAGTAAGCAATAAGATTCTTATGACTGTGGTTTAACACTACTGCAAACTTTAAATATGCAGTGAAGCATTAGATGCCAAGTGCTTCCAATACATTGAAAGTGTGTGTTAAACAGCACAGTTTGAAGTGCCTTATTATTGGGACTATAAAATGGGCATTTCATCTTTAAAAGAGTTTTTTTGAATTTCTATTCAAAGTACAACTCCTTGGAACACTTCAAATATGAAAAATTTATTTTGGCTATTAATAGCCTGCCTTCCTGTCCACTTTTTAATGTCTCTAGTTAGAATGATACATTTTTTTTGGTACTCATTTTATTCTAATATACACAACATTTCTGTACAAATATTCTTCGAAATCTGTGTTTCCTTTAAAAAGACCGATTTGTGTTTGGTCAACCTCTTATCATGATATAGCCTGTTACGTTTTTACAATGCTTGGAAGACATTAAGCCAAAAAGAAAAGCAGAAAAATGGCATAGGAGGGGAGGCATGGCCTTACTATAAAATGGGCCTATTTGTGACTCCTTTGTTGTTTGTCACATTGAGGTTATGGCTGTGTTAAGATTATGATTAGGTCTCCTACTTGTATGAACTCTATGGGATTGCTAATTAGCTACCTGGTTACAAGGCTGGGTTAGCCAGCTGCAGACCAGGATTTTAAGGTCTATATTAAATACATACTGCAAATGGGAAGGCAGCATCCAAAATATATTGGGTATCACTGACACCTAAGTTGTTAATTGCTTTTTTAAGGCTGCTACCATGCTGATGAAATCTCAGAAAAGAGACTTAAATGATTTAGTTTCCAAAATTGAGTTTAAAATTAGCTTCACTGCTCCTGAACTCCCTTGCCAACTTCATGGTTTGACAAATTTTCCTTTTTATTATATGATCTTTCCAGTGTCATGTGAAAAGACTCACAAACAGCAAGGGAAACTGATTCTCTACTACGAGAGAGACAGTGGAAATGACCAGGCAAAAAGTGCTATCAAAAACACAAAGTAAACAAATCGGAAAAAATAGGGAAAACAATCTTTCAGTTCTTGTAACAATATTGGGCAAAACACTTTCAGACAGAAAGGACTTTTTAAAATTGTCACTGTCACTTTAAATGTGAGATTCCATGATTTTAAACATCTAAAATTCCTTCACTATGGTTTGAATATTTTGAGGAGAATGTTGGGGAGGGAGAAAGAATAGGAGACTGGCCAGGTTAGTTGTGAGGTGAACAAGTGCCTCGCATGTGTTGTTTTGATGTAATGCAGCAGCAAGCCTGAAAGCTGCCAAACCTGTTTTAAAAACAAAAATTGCCCATCTTGTTTCTGGTTGATTACAATATTGATGGTAGGTGTGTTGCTACATTTGCATTCATCTTCTGCAGAATGTAACTGGGAAGCTGGGACATCATGCTTCCTCTTTCAATCAACCAGTTATGAGGTCAAAGGTGGTTAGAAAGAACATAATGTAGGACTATGGGGTGTTAGTTTTCTTGATGAAGTTTAATGTGCTGAATATCTGCAAGTCAGAAGCTTAAGGTGACTTGCAGTTGGAGTTCTTGTCTCTTTCACTTCATTTTCAATATTTGATCAAATAGCGGAGACCTCCTAATGCATTCCCTGAACTCTTGGGTGGCATCTTCAGCACCTTGGACACAACATCCCTGTATCACCACGTAGTTAACCGCATGTATAACTTCAACCAGCTGTGACCTTGGGAGTACTCACCTTCTTAAATTTATGAATACCATATGTTCTGTTTGTTTACTGCATGAAAAAATGGGGTTAATTCAAGAAGAGGATGCCTGCACTTAGACAGGAAAGGGTACAATGGCTTCAGATGGCAAGTGGATGGCTAACACTTAAGAGACAATGCAGGAGCCGTTCACTTGATGTCCTACCTCCAGCCCCCCACCGAATTCATTGGACATGCTTTTCAAGTGGTATTGGAGTCCTGCTTTGTAAACACAGAAGACCCAAAAGAGCCTGTGAACCTGAGACAAAGGACCCTGGCGGGGGATGGGGTGTTGGGAATAAGTGATTCCCTTTCTAGGGAGGGAGCAGCTGTTTGGGAGAGACAGTAAAGGGAGGTCTACCTAAGGCATCTGCCAAAGGATGGCAAGTCTCTAGGTAAGATACCCTGTATATAGACTGGTTTAAAAAACCTTTATTTTTTACATTATTTGTTCCTACTGTTAAGATTAAACAGTAGTTTGATATCAGAAGGCTGTCTGGCCACTGTATTCACCATTGGGCACAAGCTCCTGAAGGGAAGAACTGCAAATACCGAACTCAATTGGATCTGCTGGGCAAGCAGCGTAGGTTCATAGGTTACCGTAGCCCATGGCCTGGAGTGTGAGAGAATCATAGGGTTCCACTCCCAAGAGGTGAAGGCCCAAGGCCTGACACCTGACAGTGTACAATCAGAGAGACTGGAGAAGGTTAAGAGGTGGAGTTAGCTCTGTAATTGTGCCCTTGTCGGATCTTGCTAGATCAGGTCTAATATTTTCTTTTCTGATGTGGTAGGTGCTGTTGATTTCACTTTTGAAAAATAAACAGCAGAATATTGGGTCCAGGGTGCTGAAGAGGACATTAAGAATATGGGGAAAAGTACAATGGAAAAAAAGGTAACCACTTCAGTTGCAATTATCCCAGACCCTTTCCCTGTATGGATATTTGGAGCCATGAATGGGTCATTTTTCGTCTTCAGCCAACCATCTTGCATCAATAACATTGTGGGTTTTTTTAGCTCTTCTTTTAACTTTTCACTTGGAGTGAACCTGCACATTTGAAAACTGTAGGGAGGTGCATATCCATAGCAAGGTGCCTCCATTATTTCTTTGGATTACTCATTTGGTGCTCTATTGAAAGGGTGAAGGTTTTTAGCCAAAAAAAAAAAAGTGGAACTTTCTTGTCAAGTTCAGTTTTTGATTTTCCGTTTCTATGGTATAATTACCAATTGATCTTTGTAATTTTTTGGGTATCAACGATGAACAGATACTGCTCCTGAATGAAGCTAAGGTTGGAAAAACTGCTGGAAAGCCTGCACGGATGTTCTCTGTGATTACATTTCAAGGATAGCATGGAAGAAGAAAATACTTTGATTTCAGAATCAGCAGTTTCATCAGTGTCCTGTTCAGAATACATAGTTTCAGTCAAGGCGATATTTGACCTTAAAGAACTGAAAATCAATTTATACTTGCACTCTCTGAGAGGAGCATGAACCCTTTCCATCTTGCTACTTTTGGTAATGTTTATCTTTACATTAGAATACTTATTCACTGTTCTAATTATTTTAGTCCATTCAGTACCTTGTTTCCTACCTCTTCCTTTAATGTTAGGCACATCAGGTCAGAGGGAGAAACTCATACACTAATGCTGGGTAATCACTATGAATTAATCACCTTCTGACAAGGTAGAAGGGAGCTTTGCAAGCTCCAATGCATGTGGGGTTAACTCAGACCCCTGAGTAATTGGGTGGACAGATAAAGTGAAGGGGAAATGGCTCTGGCAGTGGCTATTGTGGGGGGGGAAGTGTGTCCTTTCTCCTTTCCCCTGGAAAGATCTCTGGCAATTAGGACCCGTTGTTCAGAGGCACTTGCCTTTGTTTAGGAATCCAATAAAAAGAGATCTGATGAAAGGAATTGAAATGCTGATGCTGAGTGGTGTTCACCTTCTCTGTCTGGTGGTTCTGTACACCCGTTTCCAGTATTGATCAGCATATTTCACATTTGCTCCCATTAGAATGAGAAACAACCACACTGTGACTTCAACACCTCAAAGATTAAAAAATAAGATGAGCTAGCCAGTTGTGTGTAGAACTGGTATTGCAGGCCGTGCTTACCTTCCAGAAGTTTCTAGATTGTAGCAAAACAAGTCTCCTACCAATTCACACCATTCTAGTCAACTCCTTAAGACAGTTGATTTCATCCACTAGCCACATTCCTCTCTCTAATTACCAATGATGCCATCTCCCTTCCTCTCTTGGTTTCTAGGCAATTCTATAACCTTATTGTTTTCTAATAGCCTTAATAAGAACTTGTAAAGTTTTTTAGAATAGTTAGTTTTCACTAATTGAAGTTACACTAATGTTTCTAGGATTATATGTTAAGCAGTTGGTTTGCTGTGACCAATGTCTATCAGGCTTACTGGTATTGCCTGCCTCATTTTAGCTAGTCATGCTCGCCCTGTCTGTCATATCCACCTGTTCTTTGCAGTGTTATTACAGCAGTGTTGATTCCAGATATTAGAGAGACAAGTTGGGTGAGGTAATATGTTTATTGGACCAACTTCTATTGGTGAAAGAGGCAAGGTTTCAAGCTTACAGAGATTTCTTTTACCAACAGAAGTTGGTCCAATAAACATATTCCCTCACTCACCTTGTGTCTCTAATATACACCTGTTGTCTCTTTGAGGTTACCATCTGTTATGTATTTGTACAGCTCGTAGCACAATGGGGTCTTGATCCACAGTTGAGGTCATATTGTGCTACCCCGATACAAATAATTTAATGAAGTTTATATAAAAGTTTAAAAAAATTACTTCAGAGTGACAGAGCTGTTCAAAAAATGAAAACAAACAAAAAACATACCCCCCACAAGACTATTTTATTAAATCTTTGCCCAGATCCCCAGTACGTTTGAGTTTTCTGTTTTCTCACGACTCAGGCTAAAGTAGTCATTTAGTGTTGCACTCAGGGATTAACTTCCCTGTTGAATATGCATTACATGCATAATTCTATTTGACTCTTTAGAAATACTCTTAGCTTGCAAATGTGCATTTTCAAGTATGCATCAGTTTGACTATACACCCAATACCTTGCAAGTTGCTGTTTTTATTTTTCTTTCTGCTGTGGTTATACATTAGTAAAATGGGTAGTATAACCTTTAAAACATGCCCCAGGATCGATTTGTGTCAGGAGGACTGAGAGTTGGGTTGTGCTACTTCAGTTTGAATTATTAAGCTGGCCATATGTCACATAGACACCAGCAATAATTGCAGTAGTGCTTTGCAGACTGGTAATGAATCATGTGTTCCTCTTGCTAACCTACACGATACCCGCAGTCATATCATGTACTAATTGTATGTCTACACTGGCAGAGTTACAATGCTGGCAGTTTACAGCACCGCTCAGAGAGCGCTGAAGGAAAACCGCTGTTGTGTGTTCACACTGTCAGCTGCCTGCGCAATAGTGTGTTCACACTTGAGGCACTTGCAGCGGTATTCAGAGTGGTGCACTCTGGGCAGCTATCCCACAGAGCATCTCTTCCTCTTCTGCCGCTAAGAGTTGTGGGAAGGTGGAGGGGCTTGCAGGGCATCCTGGGTCCTGTCCCAATGCCCCCGATGCATTGCTTCAAATCCCAGCAATCCCTGTGCTTCGTCTGCATTTGGTGCCATCTTTCAATGGTTTGTGTACTGCATGCTCTGCTCTGCCTCTTCGGTTTGCAGGAATGGATCCCACACTGTTGACCGATATGCTGCTCGTGTTGACTAACACATCACGAGTGGCAGTGGAGTTATTCTTTAAACTGCAAAGGCAAGAGGAGTGCAACATTGATCTCGCCACGCGTAGTAGCTATGACACGAGATTGCTTGTGGCATTCACAGAGGTGCTGGCCACAGTGGAACACCGTTTTTGGGCTTTGGAAACAAGTACTGAGTGGTGGGATCACATCGCGATGCATGTCTGGGATGACGAGCAGTGGCTACAGAACTTTTGGATGAGGAAAGCTACATTCATGGGACTGTGTGATGAGCTCGCCCCAGCCCTGCGGCACAAGGACACAAGAACGAGAGCTGCCCTGTCATTGGAGAAGTGTGTGGCGATTGCACTGTGAAAGCTGGATACTCCAGATTGCTACCGATTGATCGCTAACCAGTTCAGAGTGGGAAAGTCGACCATTGAACTCGTGTTGACAGAAGTGTGCAGGGCCATTAATCATATCCTGCTCCAAAAGACCGTGACTCTGGGCAATGTGCGTGACATTGTGGATGGCTTTGCACAAATGGGCTTCCCTCACTGCAGAGGGGTGATAGATGGCATGCATATTCCAATTCTGGCACCAGACCATCTAGCCACCAAGTATATTAATCGGAAGGGATATTTCTCAATGGTTCTCCAGGCACTTTTGGATCACTGGGGGCATTTCATGGACATTAACGCAGGCTGGTCTGGAAAGGTGCATAATGCATGTATCTTTCGGAACATTGGCCTGTTCAGGAAGCTGCAAAGAGGGATTTTCTTCTTGGACCAGATGATCACCGTAGGAGAAATTGAAATGCCCATTGTAATCCTGGGAGACACTGCCTATCTCTTAATGCCGTGGCTTATGAAGCCATACTCAGGGAACCTTGACAGCAGCAAGGAGCGGTTCAACAACAGGCTGAGCAAGTGCAGAATGACTATTGCGTGTGCTTTTTGCTATTTAAAGGCCCGCTGGCACTGTCTATATGGAAGGCTGGAACTGGCCGATGACGACAATCCTGTTCCTATAGCTGCGTGCTGTACATGCCACAATATTTGTGAAGGGAAGGGTGAAAGCTTCACTCAGGGATGGACCATTAAGGCTCAGTGCCTGGAGGCTGAATTTGAACAGCCAGAGACCAGGGCTATTAGAGGGATGCAGTGTGGGGACCAGGATCAGGGATGCCTTGAGGCTGCAATTTGAAGCTGAAAGCCACTAATATATGTTGCTGTTCTCAGGATTGCAGTGCTTGTAATGCTAGGAGGTGATTGTGATTGGTGCAAATTATGCATTATGAAGGTGTAAGAAAATTGCCTGCTGCTTTGCAGGGCTCTGCTTTCAATTAATGGAATAAAGATTGCTTTCAAACCAAAACAATTATTTTATTAAAAAAACAACAACCAGAGGAGAGAGACCAACAAAAACAAACAAACATCAGCACTGAGGGGGATGGAGGAAGGGAGGCTCCCAGGAGGAGGTGGGGTCCCAGGACGGTTAAAGATTTGTGCATGTCCAGGTATCATATCCAACCTTCTCCTTTGGAGTACAGTGCAGCGGGTACTGTACCTCAGCAGGGCTAAGCTGTAGAAGGATGGGTGTTGAATGCAGTGGGTACTGGGAGTCCACACTCTTTTATGCAAAGTGAGCTGCCACGGGATAAGAGGGAAGGTGCTCTCATGGACTGGTAACTGGCTAAAAGATAGGAAACAAGGGGTAGGTATAAATTGTCAGTTTTCAGAATGGAGAGAGGTAAATAGTGGTGTCCCCCAGGGGTCTGTTCTGGGACCAGTACTATTCAACATATTCATAAATGATCTTGAAAAAGGGATAAACAGTGAGGTGGCAAAATTTGCAGATGATACAAAATTACTAAAGATAGTTAAGACCCAGGCAGACAAAGAGTTACAAAAGGATCTCTCAAAACTGGGTGACTGGGCAACAAAATAGCAGATGAAATTTAATGTTGTTAAATGCAAAGTAATGCACATTGGAAAGCATAATCCCAACTATACATATAAAATGATGGGGTCTAAATTAGCTGTTACCACTCAAGAAAGAGATCTTGGAGTCCTTGTGGATATTTCTCTGAAAACATCCACTCAATGTACAGCAGCAGTCAAAAAAGCGAACAGAATGCTGGGAATAATTAAGAAAGGGATAGATAATAGGACAGAAAATATCATATTGTCGCTATATAAATCCATGGTACGCCCACATCTTGAATACTGTGTGCAGATGTGGTCACCCCATCTTAAAAAAGATATATTGGAATTGGAAAGGTTCAGAAAAGGGCAACGAAAATGGTTAGGTGGTATGGAACGGCTTCTGTATGAGGAGAGATTAATGACTGGGACTTTTCAGCTTGGAAAAGAGACGGCTAAGGGGAGATATGATTGAGGTCTATACAATCATGACTGGTGTAGAGAAAGTAGATATGAGAAGTAGTAAACAACACTTCCTTAACACAAGAACTAGGGGTCACCAAATGAAATTAATAGGCAGCAGGTTTAAAACAAAAGGAAGTATTTCTTCACACAATGCACAGTCAACCTGTGGAACTCCTTGCCAGAGGATGTTGTGAAGGCCAAGACCATAACAGGGTTCAAAAAAGAACTAGATAAATTCATGGAGGATAGGTCCATCAATGGCTATTGGCCAGGATGGGCAGGAATGGTGTCCCTAGCCTCTGTTTGCCAGAAGCTGGGAATGAGCGACTGAGGATGGATCACTTGATTACCTGTTCTGTTCATTCCCTCTAGGGCACCTGGCACTGGTCACTGTTGGAAGACAGGATACTGGGTTAGATGGACCTTTGGTCTGACCCAGTAGGGCCATTCTTACGTTCTTATGACTCTGACAGGGCAGGAGTGGAATGCAGCGGGTACAGACTTGAGCCAGGAGGTTAAGAGTGTGTTGGCGGTGTCTGGCGGGGGGTGGGGGTGGGGATGGCATGGCAAAGAGTTTTGCGACAGCAGCTGCAGGGGAGGGCAGGTGCAGAGCTGCTCGGTTTGCAGTGCTAGTAGTGCCTGGAGCGTATCTGCTTGGCACTCCCTAACGTTTAAGAGCTGCTCCATGGCTTCATTCTGGCACGCTGCATTCTCCTTTCGATCCCTCTTCTCGCTGTCCTGCCACTCCTTCAATTCTTGTTTTTCGGCCGCGGAGTGCATCGTGACCTCACGCATATAGTCCTCCTTAGTTCTTCATGGCCGCTTTCTAATTCTGCGCAGCCATTCAGCCGGCCATAACAAAGAAGGAGGCTGGGCTCCCAAGGTCATATCTGTGAAGCCAAAATGCAACATTTTACAGAAGCAGTATTGTTTGCAATACACACACCATGGATTTAAAACACAGCCACTATTCTGGGTGGGGGGGCTAACTACGGCCCACGGGCTGGATCCAGCCCCGTGGCGCCGCAGGCCCCACACCGCTCCCGGAAGCGGCCGGCACCACGTTCCTGTGGCCCCTAGGGGAGGGGAGGCAGAGGGCTCTGTGCACTGCCCTCGCCTGCAGACACCGCTCCCCACAGCTCCCATTTGCCGGGAACGGGGAACCACGGCCAATGGGAGCTTTGGAGGAGGTACCTGCAGGCGAGGGCAGCGCGTGGAGCCCTCTGCTGCCCCCCTTCCCACAGGGGCCACAGGGATGTGGTGCCGGCCACTTCTGGGAGCGGCACGGGGACAGGGCAGGAAGGGAGCCTGTCTTAGCCCCGCTGCGTGCCCTGGAGCTGCTCAAGGTAAGCGGCGCTGGGCCGGAAACTGCACCCTGAACCCCTTCTGCACCTTGCACCCCTCCTGCACCCCAACCCCCTGCTGCACACCACCTCCACCCTAACCCCCTACCCTGAGCCCCTTCTGGCACTCTGCACCCCTCTCTGTACCCCAACCCCCTGCACTGAGCCCCCTCGTACACCCCTCCTGAACCCCAACCCCTTGCTCTGAGTCCCTTCCTGCACACCGCACACCACACCCGCTCCCGCACCTCCTCCCACACCCCAACCCCCTGCCCCAGCCCTACATTCATGGCCCTGCATGCAATTTCCCCACCCAGATGTGGCCCTGGGGCCAAAAAGTTTGCCCACCCTGCACTATTCACATACCTCTCACTAACTGGCTGATCCCAGGCAAGCACACATGAGCCACAAGACCCCCAAAATGGTGAGTAACCGCAGGGGAAATCAGTGTTCCAGGACTGTACTGTACATTGGGCACATGGCTTTTGGGGAGAGCCAGCATTGTGGGGGGGGCCTTATAATCATTCCTGTCCTCACATTTTCCACAGGCTGTGTTTTGTTATGGAATATATCTCGCTGCTGAAGGTGAGCAGGGAATCAAGGGAGGGTCTTCTCCACGCTGCGGCTTCTGCCTTGGCCCTTATCTAGCTTGCCTGTGTGTGCAGCAATGGTTCCCCCCCCCCATGAACTGCAGAGTGGCACGTGAAAGTTACCCTAAATGGGGCAAGAAACAAAGCAGCTTTGCCAAAGAACCTGCAGCAGCGGATTGCCTAGTATTTCCATAAGTGTTTCCTGGAGATTTGAGGCAGATGCCTGGGATATGAGGGAGTCAATCAAGACCCTGTTCTGCCGCTGCGACTAGGCATGTGGTACTGTGCGTATCATACAGACACAAGCCTGCTTTCTGCAACCCTCCTACCCCCAACAACTCACTTCAGTGATTCCCAAAATACAAGCCACTTACCAGGGGCCTCCTCTCCTGTTTGTGCTTCGCCAAGATCTGAAAGCTGTGACTGGCTAGCCTTTGGGGTAGAGAAGAGCTCCGGGCTGCATGCATCTCTGATCTCCAAGTCATCCTCGGCCTCTGGGTCCCCTCCCCCTCCACGTCTTCATCCAAGATATCCTCCTCCTGGCTCGGTCCACTCTCGACTGGCACACGAGCCATCGAAGTATCCACAGTGGCCTTCACAGTGGAGGTGGGGTCGCCAATGAGTATTGCGTCCATCTCTTTGTGGAACTGGCAGCTCGTGGGTGCAGTACCAGAGCAGTGGCTTGCCTCCCGCGCCTTGTGGTAGGTGTTCTACAGCTCCTTCACTTTGATCCTGGACTGCAGTATGTCCTTTCTGTCATACATCGTGAAATCTGTCTGTAGGTATCATAATTCCTACAGCTGGAGCACAGCTGGGACTAGACAGCCTCCTCTCCCCAAATGCTGATGAGGTCCAGCAGCTCGGCATTGCTCCAAGCAGGGGATCGCCTGGTCCGTGGAGCTGGCATGGTCACCTGGAAAGATGTGCTGAGACCACTGCACGCGTCACCGAGCAAACAGGAAGGGGACTTTCAAAATTCCAAAGGAATTTAAGGGGTGGGGATGATGGTTGGTCACCTGAGGGCAGGGCAGTAGAGTTCAAACCGATGACCAGAGAGGCGAGAACAGGCATTGACCAGGGTGTCTACACTGGCACCGCGGCACTGTACCCCTGGCGCAGAAAGCTGTACGCCTCTCAGTGGGGTGTGTTGTTTTTTTTTTTTTTTTTTTTTAACAGCGCTGCAACTGCATAGTTTCTGCACGCTAAGTGGCTTTGCAGTGTGTACACCTCAGGAGTTGCAATGCAGAAAGCTACTTTACTGTGCAGAAACTTGCCAGTGGAGACAAGGCCTGAGTCTGTGTATGTAATTTCTCATGTATTTCAATCTTATCCTAATTGGGCAGTTGAAGGAAGAGAATGAGATCTGGACCCCAAGATGACCTCTCACTTAAACTATCCTATCCAGCAGTAGAGTGCATTCCTAACTATCTATTTCTGTTCTATATGCACAGCTATGCCATACTAACACAGAAAATAGATCTACTCCTGTCCTGGAAAACTGAGAGCAAAAGGGAGAGTTTTTTTCTTTTCTTTCTGAAACCTAAGGTACTATCTTCCAGGTGATTCAGATTTTTGTTATCAATAGGCTGTTAACTTTTTCTTGGCTCACCTGAGAAGTGGTACTTTCAGAAAATAAGTCTTCTTTCCAAGCCCTGATTCTTCAGGGACTCTTCATGGGGCTTTTAACCTCCTGCCTCTTAAATACCTTTTGCTGTGAATTTAATAAGTATATGTTTTGCCTTGATCCATAATTAACCTTTCTTCAATTTTATCTTTTACTTTAAAAGCCTGTGCATACAAAAGCTGTGTAACATCTCATCTTCACTCCAGTAGTGGCTCTGTGCCAGGGCCAAACTGTAGTCTGATGAAATGTGAGAGAAGATGCTCGCCCAACATAGACAGCCATGCTGCCTGTCTGTTGTTGTCATTAGTCTTCCTACCTGTTCTAATCTATCTAGCTATATGGTTCCCACCTTTCGTTGTTCTCAAGGAGTATTACTAAAATGTCTGCCCACAGTTATTGCTAGTTGTCCCTGACTTCCATTTTCTATCTTTGTGTCACTTGTTTGAGGGCAAGAGAGGAGAATGTTCATTTTCAAATGGTATTTTTACATCCTAGTAAGATATTAGTGGAAAGCAGTCTGTTGCTTCTCTTCTCCCAATAACCTTTTCTACCACCTGCTTATTTTTTCATGCCCTCTTTTTTTGTATTTTATTCAGTTGCTCTTGTCTATCTCTTTCAGAATTGATCTTTGTTCTTTTCTCTCATGCCCTGCCTGCCTTACAGCTT
Source organism: Chrysemys picta bellii (assembly GCF_011386835.1). Taxonomy (NCBI): domain Eukaryota; kingdom Metazoa; phylum Chordata; order Testudines; family Emydidae; genus Chrysemys; species Chrysemys picta. The sequence goes on from NC_088795.1 coordinate 81,194,911, forward strand.
TTACCCAATTTGTAACCTGTTAATTGTACAGTAGGCTCTAAACCGGGGTGGTCAACCTGAGCCTGAGAAGGAGCCAGAATTTACCAATGTACATTGCCAAAGAGCCACAGTAATACATCAGCAGCCCCTCATCAGCTCCCCACTCCCAGCGCCTCCCACCCACCAGCAGCCCTGCTGATGAGCGCCTCCCCCTGCACCTCCTGATCAGCTGTTTTGTGGTGTGCAGGAGGCTGGGGAGGAGCGAGGGCATGGCAGGCTCAGGGGAGGAGGTGGGAAGGGGTGGAGTGGGGGCAGGGCCTGTGGCAGAGCCAGGGGTTGAGCAGTGAGCACCCCCGGCACATTGGAAAGTTGGTGCCTGTAGCGCCAGCCCCAGAGTTGGTGCCTATACAAGGAGCTGCATATTAACTTCTGAAGAGCCGCATGTGGCTCTGGAGCCACAGGTTGGCCACCCCTGCTCTAAACTATGATAATACTTGTTTAGTAGCTGTGTCAGCCAACAGCTTCATACTTGCAATTGTCTTCCTCATGCAATACCTGTTTTGCTGTCTAAACAGGACTTCTTAACTGTGCCTGACTGCCCATGTAACAGATTGACTGGTCCTCTTTCCTTGTATTTCTCTGTGCAGTAGGACAACACAGCATGCACCACCCCACACGGTGTTCTAAGTGTATGTTTTCTGGACACTGCCCCATTCTGAGGCAATGTGGGATGGTTTTCCAAAATGCACAGATACAAACATGGCTAGGCATTGCAGCAGGTGTGGACTCTCAAGCTTGTTGACACATTGTAGCTTTTCTACAAAGCAACCATGTGGTCCTGGCTCAGCCATGTTTTGTTGTACTTGTAATGTAGATGGGCCCTGTCAGGGTCTTTGCCTTCCTTTTACCCTGGAGTTGTCTTCTGCGACATCTTTCTTCTGACAGTTACTTCCATAGCTTCAGTTTCTGTTTGTATATGAACAACAGCTTCTTTAAACAACTGCAATATAACCATAGATTTGAAATGATTAATAAACCTGACTTTTCCCTGCTTTAAATGTTGAGAGGCTCTGTCATAATGAATTGGTGAATGGAGTATGGAGAAAACAAAATTAGCAGCTAAATATGCTTTATTTCTTATTTCTGTCATAACTTCATTTTCCTGTTCATTGTAACTTTGCTCTCCTTTCTGTAGTTGAATTGCTCTCTAGGCAACCACAATATTTACTCACTTCATTAAATTATTTGGCTCAGTCTGACTTTAGACAAACAGGAAACACTCAGTAAATAGAACAGCTGAAGAGTCTATTCTTTTTTGCTCTTGTATGTATCCAGGGTTCAACCCTGATTAAGTGTTTGCTGCTGATATAGGAAAAGATACAGGCCTTGAAGTTAGTCTCAGTTCATGATGGAGAGGACCATTCACACTTTTAATATGGATCTTGTGTCTTGCTGCATACTTCTGTTGGCTCAACTGAGCTATTTAGTTGCAGGAAGTAAATTGGTTTTAAGAACAAGAGAAATTGGAGATGGATTTTTGTATAAAACAGGATGAATTGGAACTCCGTAAACACCACAGAAGACAACTAACCCTGTCAACTTTGTCAAGTCGCTTGAGTCTCTGTAATAGAGCATATCTCTGTTGTAGGAGCAGCAGTGATCTGTATGCTCAAAAGGTCTGTTACATCTTCGCCCCCCCCCTTTGTCTGCGATCCCTCTTTGAATACCTGTGACGTGACTTTCCCCCTTCCCCTCCCTCCTGGAATGCTTGTGGGATGAATGGGCTGCTTGAGCAGCCGGAAGATCAAAAGAGCTCCCAGGTACACAAGATGTCTGGCATTCTGATTAGGCAGCGATCACACTCCCAAGGCAAGGACACTGTCCAAGGTGGAGTGTGACCAACTAGACGCTGCCAGGTCATCTCTAGTTGCAGGCCATAGGAGCAGGTCCTTAAAAGGGAAAGGGGCCATGTGCTCAGGAGTGCACTCACAAGATTGTACCTCCCGTGAAGACCCTTCGCCCGGACCACCTGGCCAGTGGTTCACCGCGTTGCATTTCATCGTGCCTTGGGAAGACTTACCTTGATCGCACCGACCATCGCTGCGCTGTGGGACACTTACCTTGAAGGATGCTGACATCTCCAGTGCTGTGCCTGTCCTGGGAGCGTGAATATGTGAGTGTGACACCCCCCCACACTTCTTTTGAGCTCAGTATAATAAACGTGTTGCTTTCTGCCAAACTCTGGTGGGTCATTAGACCTCCCTAAGCTTACTAACTGTCCCACTTTTGGGTAACAATCTCTTCACCTTCCATTGACTTGGGGATAGAATGGATAAGTAGCTGCCTGCTTAGCTTGCCACATTATGACTTGATGCATCTGGAAAAGCTTTAGTTGCAGCCAGAACATCCAGAAAAGTGGTCTGCAGGAGGAGGCAGCTGGATGTATGCTGGATTCTCCATCCTGTGGTGTGATCCAGCTCTCGCTTCAGTCAGAGGGGAATTTTTCCACTGAGAGTAAGAATTGGATTGGGCTGCTAGTGAAATGAAGGAAAGATGCAGCAGACTCAAGGGAAGGGGAGGGAAAGAATACAGGACCTATTTTTTGTTTTTGTTTTACATTAGAGTGCAGGACAGGTTTAAAAAAAAAGCGTGAGATTACACCCCCACCCACCGGTGTGTGTGGAGAGGGCCAGCTTGTGACAGCCAAACCATTAGATACTTTTCCTAGGTGACATTCCTCTTGACATCCAGAAAAATTAAATACCTGGGCATTATGGTTGTGAAGATAATTTTTAAAATGTGGTCTGGGTGAAAACTGGTACAAAGATGTGGGCTTAAGTTTGTAGACAATAATAGTGGAAGGTGTGGTCTACTTAGCACACTCTGTTTCAGGGAGTGTTAACTCTGAAGCCCAGTGATGACAACTTAAATGTCAACATTGTTACTTGTTTTGCTGCTGAAAAACTGTCTGAAAGAGGAAGGGTCATATTATGAAAATTGCACATTTTCTAGGTATGACATAACATTTTGGCATGTCAGGTGCATGGAGTCTTTAGATAACATTTGTGGGTTTTCCCCCCCAAACAGAACCTTGACCACCATTAGACCTGAGGCGTCTCACAGGGCATTGCTCCTCTCCTGCTTCCTCCCTGCAGAAACTGCACAGACTTCTGTGGTTGTGCCTTCACTGTGTCCCCTCTACCATTTTTCACAACAAGCCCTGTGTAACAGTCCATTTACAGTGTTAACCTAGCTTTTTGGCCCTCTCAGAAGGGGCTGAGAGGAGCAGAGCCTCTGTGTGGCTAGGCTCAGCTAGCCCTGTTCCTCCCTCTTTCCCTTTCTTGTCCTCCCTGTGCCTCCATCAGCCCTGGGCTGATGGGGTAATTGGCTCAGCCAGGCAGTCTGATTGATTAATTACCCCCATCAGCTTTCTCCAGGAGAACTAATTAATATCTGAGTGGTCACAGTGCAGACTCACTTGTTTGCACCCTGCACTCTGTCACAGTCTGGCTCATCCTCCATCTTGTGGAGTTTCTCCTGTTCCTTTGAAGAACTGCAGCATGATGGCAAAGCAGAGCATATTTCCAAGTGCACCTTTTCCATACTCTGCTCTTCTAAATGTATACCATCAGTTTTTTTTGCCTGCATGACTGCCATGTCTCACCTTTTGGGCTACTGCTAGCTTTGGCTCCTGCTCTTTGTGTCAGCTGGGTTTTAAAATGTGGTAGAATAAAAAACAAAACAACCTTCTACTGAGGCCTTCCAATTATTAGAATCTTAAGTATAATCAGGTAGAAAAGTTTTATAAGAACATCATGCAAAAATTCAGTGTGTTCTACATTGTAAAGCTTAATGTATGGTGAGCGAGGAACTGGCAAAATCTTTGCATTTTTCTTGATGGTATAACTTATGCAACAGTTGCCTCCTAAAGTATCCATATAGATACATGACATTAGCATTTGCAAGCCCAGACAGTTAAGTCTAAAACTTCTTAAATGTAGGTTCAACAGTTGTCTGTCTATAACTTGTTGGTAGGGGCACATCTGATTGTGTTAAGTGAAGAATCTGCCTTTTGATCAAGTCAGAAAAAAAAAATTCAGGAGATTTGTTAGCAATGTCTGGGCAAGTTACCATGCATTGTTAGTTGTTAACTCCTTGAAGTAGGAACACTGTCTTGTTCTTTGTGGAAGTTTAAACCCTGAACTTACAGTGGTACTCTTCTATTCTCAAATACTTCTCAATTTGCCATCCACCACATGGAAAAGAAAGGTATCTTAAAGACATAATTTAAAAGGGATTATTGACCCTGTTTTTATTTCCTCTCCTTCAATCTGTGTCTCGTTCATTCTTTAAAAGTTTTTCTCCTATTTTCTCATTTGTTTTAAGTGTTAGTTTGTATTTTAAGTGTGCCATTTTATTATGGTAGGGTTACCATATTTCAGCGAGCAAAAAAGAGGACGGGAGGAGCCCCGCCCTAGCCCCGCCCCTGCCCCTCCCACTTCCCGCCCCCCCTGACCTCCCAACCCTCCCCCCGTTCCTTGTCCCCTGACTACCCCCTCCTGGGACCCCTGCCCCTAACTGCCCCCCAAGACTATCTAAGCCTCCCTGCCTCTTGTCCCCTGACTGCCCCAACCTTTATCCACACCCCCACCCCCAGACAGACCCCTGGGACTCCCACGCCCCATCCAACCACTCCCCACCCCCTGACAGCCCCCCCCCCCAGAACTCCCAACCCATCTAAACCCCTCTGCTCCCTGTCCCCTGACTGCTCCGATCCCTCTCCGCACTCCTGCCCCCTGACAGCCCCCCCCAGAACTCCCAACCCATCTAAACCCCTCTGCTCCCTGTCCCCTGACTGCTCCGATTCCTCTCCCCACTCCTGCCCCCTGACAGCTCCCCCCCAGAACTCCCAGCCCCCTACCCCCCCCCGCTCCTTGTCCCCTGACTGCCCCCTCCTGGGACCCCTGCTCCTAACTGCCCTCCAGAACCCCACCCCCTACCTAAGACTCCCTGTTCCTTGTCCCCTAACTGCCCCCTCCTAAGACCCCCCCCCAACTGCCCACCAGGACCCTACCCCCTACCTGTACCCTGACTGCCCAAAACTTTCTCCACTCCCCCCAAAAAGCCCCCCCCCCGTTTCTTGACTGCCCCCTCCAGAACCTCCCTGCCCCTTCTCCTGCCCCCCCTTACCCTGCTGCTCAGAACAGGGTGTTGGGCTCTGTGCGAGCCGGACACGTGGCTAAGCTCCCCAGCACAACAAAACCCGGTCCCTGGCCCTGCACAACAAAACCCGGTCCCTGGTCCGGACCGGGTTGCAGGGGAGAGCTGCCCTTGTATCAGCACAAAGTGCTCTCGCTCCCGTTTTGCTACGCTGCATGGCAGAAACCGCTCCCAGTTGCAAAAGGGGAGGGCTGCATTTTGTGCTGAGACACTTGCTCAGAATGCAGGGCGGAGCTCCTCTCCAGCTGCTCCGGAGTCCAGCCCGGGACTTTCCTGCAGCCCTCCCAGCCGCTCGCTCTGCTGTGCCGGGGGAGGGGGGAAATCCCGGACATTGTGAGTGCTTTACAAATTCCCCCCGGACGCTATTTTTAGCACAAAAAGGAGGACATGTCCGGGTAAATCCGGACGAATGGTAACCCTAATTATGGTCTTGTTCTGTTGTACAGAATCCTGAGCTCCTTGGCAAGGGTCTCTGTAAATGACTTCGTAATAATGAGAACTGAACAGTGTTGAGCATTCTCAACCAATAAAATCAAAACTTCTTTGCTGAATTTTAAAAAACTTGTTAGTTACTCATGTCTGATGTATCAGAGTTTGTGTTACCCTTGTGACTTAGAATTTTTTTTAAAGTCAGAATTTTCACAATGGGAAGTTAATGTATTTTTACTCTCTTATCACTACCAAGTGGCTAAACAGATTTTTGCTCTGATTTCTCTAGGCTTAGGCCAAGTACCCACAAATTTCAGCCTAAAAGGTAGTAAATGTTCTGAAACATGAGCATGTGGAAGAGGAGGGGCTAGAACAGAAACTGGCACAAATTAACATCTAAGCAGTTTCCTCCTCCTTAATTTTCAGCTTTCTAGTGTTTTCCAGCTTGTGCTTCACATGTAATACTATTTAAAATTGTTTTTCTGTTGTTAATTTCCAATATATCTAATAATGGGGGTGTGCGTGCATGGGAGGGTGTGTGTGTGTGTGTGTGTGTGTGTAGATCTGTCATACAAATAATTTTCTTCTGTATTCACCAGATGTTACACTGCTCTCCTTCTGATGACTAATTTGAAACCAGTTTTTACATCTAGAGAATTCCTCAAGAAATTACAGGAAGACTCTGAGATATAGTTTTACTTGCACTATGTAGCCAAGAGACTCACGGAAACCTTAGATTTGATACAATTATGTCTTCCCTGTGGTGGGTCATGTCACCAGTTTTTCCAGGTCACAAGTGATTAAAGTGTGCCAATCAGCAGTTTGACTCCATTAAGTAGGGAGGGCAGAAATAGTTGGTAGTATAGCAGTCTCTCTAACTGAAATCCATCTGGCTTGATGTATTGGCTTTCACCCCTCCCTGCCTCTGAGGGGCTGCAGTTTGAATTCACCATTGTCGGGTTTCATGAGGTCACAGTACTGGTATGCCAGCTATTGTACTGCCTTTGCTCTCCTTTTACAGACTCATCATTTTTTTTTTCTTCAGGACCAGAAAAATGAGTCTGTGAAGTTGTATCTGTCACTGAAAGAAAAACAATGAGACCTCCCCTGAGCCATAAAATTGCAAGAGCTTATAAGAAGCCAATGATTTGTGGTAACTGGAGGCACAATACAAAAGGAGTTATTTATTACAATTACTCTCACCTCCCAAAACAGTCCTCTACTTTCAGCTCACTCATGGTCAGAGAGCCCATGGTGGTCAGAGGAAATGCTACAAAGACCCACTGAAAGCGTATCTCAAGAAAACTGATGTGGACATCAAATACTGATGTGGAGTAGCAAGCTACCAACCCAGCCCAGTGGTGCAAGTAAAATTCATTTCATACCGGTGCGGGGGGAGGCCACCAGCTAAGGGGGGCACGTGACCTTCCCACCCACGTGACCCTCCATGTGACTCCTTGCCGCCCCAGCCCAGGGCCCCCATGCTCTCCCCGTCCCCTCACTGC